>NC_135831.1:9864149-10464149 GCF_964213995.1 Mustelus asterias
TCAGGATTGTCACTAAGTTAACTGTTGGGAAGAGGCAAGAAAGAGGGAAGTGAGACGTCTGACATTTCAAAAATGCTACAAGTTTGACTGAGTGTTTGAACAAAGAATTTAGGCATGAGATGGAGATGCTGGCGTTGGACTGGGGTAAGCACAGTAAGAAGTCTCACAACACCAGGTTAAAGTCCAACAGGTTTACTTGGAATCAACAGCTTTTGGAGCGCTGCTCCTTCATCAGGTGATGAAGCTCGTGATTCCAAATCGGGGCAGCATGGTGGCACAGTGGTTAGCACTGCTGCCTCACAGCGCCAGGGAACCGGGTTCGTTTTCCGGATTGTGTCACTGTCTGTGTTGAGTTTGCACGTTCTCCCCGTGTCTGTGTGGGTTTCATCTGGGTGCTCCGGTTTCCTCCCCCAGTCTGCAAAACATGTTCGTGAGTTGCACTGACCCGAGCAGGCGCCAAAGTGTGGCGACTAGGGGAATTTCATAGTAACTTAATTGCAGTGTTAATGTAAGCATTTCTGGTGACTAATAAACAAACGTTCTTTTACTTTAAACCTGTTGGACTTTAACCTGGTGCTGTGAGACTTCTTACAAAGAACATAGGATCATAGGGACATTGGAATTAAGAGCAGGGGTAGGTAATTCAGCCCTTCGAGCCCACTCCGCCATTGTACATTATTATGGCTGATCTCCATCTCAACCTAACTCCAAATCCCTGCCTTTCCCTTTGATCCCACTTTCGATCAAATATTTATCTATCTCTTTCTTGAATCCATTTATTGATTCTGCATCCACTGCATTCTGGGGCAATGAGTTCCATAGATTCACAACCCCCGTGAGAAATAGCTGCTCCTTATCTCTGTCTTGAACCAAAAAACAGAGAACAGTACAGCACAGGAACAGGCTCTTCAGCCTTCACAGCCTGCGCCGATCATGATGCCTGCCTATGATAAAACCATATGCACTTATGGAGTCCGTATCCTGTTGTCCCCATCCTGTTATTGTATTCTTCCATGTTTCCCTGAAATGCCGCTATCATGCCTGCTCCCACCACCTCCCTGGGCAGCGCGTTCAAACTATTCACCAGCTTCTGTGTAAGAAACGTGCCTCGCACATCTCCTCTAAACTTTTTCCAACACGTGTGCCCTAGTACTTGACTTCCCACCCGAGGAAAGAGCATCTGACCATCCACTATGTCCATGCGCTCATAATTTTGTGAACTTCTATCAGGTCACCCCTCAAACTCCTTCATTTCCCCTCTTTCTCCAGAACTATGACCATTTTCCCAGACTGTTCTAGAAGAGGGAACATTTGGTTAACATTTGCACTTTGGCAGGACAAACCAAGGTCGAACATACAAGGTAAATGGTAGGACACTGAAGAGTGCAGTAGAACAGAGGGATCTGGGAATACAGATTCATCATTCCCTAAAAGTGGCGTCACAGGGAGATAGGGCCGTAAAGAGTGCTTTTGTTATATTGGCCTTTATAAATCAAAGTATTGAGTATTGGAGTTGGAATGTTATGGTGAGGTTGTATAAGACATTGGTGAGGCCAAAATTTAGAGTATTGTGTGCAGTTTTGGTCACCGAATTACAGGAACGACATTAATAAGGTTGAAAGAGTGCAGAGAAGGTTTACAAGGATGTTGCTGGGACTTGAGAAACTGAGTTAGAGAGAAAGATTGAATAGGTTAGGACTTTATTCCCTGGAGCGTAGAAGAATGAGCGGAGATTTGAAATAAAGGTGTATAAAATTATGATGCGTATAGATAGAGTGAATGCAAGCAGGCGTTTCCCAATGAGGCGAGGGGAGAAAAAAAGTAGAGGACATGGGTTGAGGGTGAAGGAGGAAAAGTTTAAAGGGAATATTAGGATGGGCTTCTTCACACAGAGAGTGGTGGGAGTGTGGAATGAGCTGCCAGAAGAAGTGGTGAATGTGGTGTTTTAACATTTAAGTAAAACCTGGACAGGCACATGGATGAGAGCGGTGTGGAGGGACATGATCCAGGTGCACGCCAGTGGGACTAGGCAGAAAAATGTTTTGGCACAGCCAAGAAGGGCCAGAAGGCCTGCTTCTGTGCTGTAAGGTTCTACGGTTCTATTTATTTTATCAATCAAGTATTTTATATTATTTAGTGAAATCCCCCATCATTCTTCTTTAATCCAGGGAGTACAAGCCCAAGCTACTTAACCACTCCTCATACGACAGCCCAATCAAACCTGGAATCAGTCTGGTGAACCTTTCCTGAACTCTCTACAGTGCCATCATATCCTTCCTCCAAGAAGATGACTAAAACTGAACACAATACTCCAAGTGTGGGTCCACCAATACCTTATACAATTGTCACAACACTTCTCTACTTTTATACTCCAGACCCTTTCCAATAAATGTCAATATTCCACTTGCCTTCCTTGTAAAACTTTGAACCTGCACACTATTCCCAATGCATACAGAAAAGCACAGCACAGGAACAGGCCTGTGGCCCTCCAAACACGTGCCGATTGTGATGCCCTAACTAAACTAAACTAATCGAACTCGGTCCATATCCCTCAATTCCCTCCCGATTCATGTACCCATCCAGATGCCTCTTAAATGTTTTTAATGTGCCTGCTTGCACCACCTCCTCTGGCAGCATATTCCAGGCACCCACCACTCTCTGGGTGAAAAATCTCCCCCCCCCCCCCCCCCCCCCCCCGCGCCCCTCCACACATCTCCCTTAAACATACATCCTCTCATCTTGAACCTGTGCCCCCCTTTGTAATTGTCACTTCCACCCTGGGAAAAAGCCTCTGACTATCCACCCTCTCTGTGCCTCTTCTCACTCTGTAGACGTCTATCAGGTTGCCCCCTCAGCCATCCAAGTTTATTCAATCTCATCTCACAGCCAACACCCTCGGCACCAGACAACATCCTGGAGAACCCTCTTTGCACTCTCTCCAAAGCTTCTACGTCCTTCTGGTAGTGTGGCGACCAGAACTGCGCGCAATACTGCAAAGATGTTCGAACAACAGTTGCAGGAGTTTTTAGAGATAATTCAGAAGGCACAACATTAATTAATTCCAAGGAAGAGGAAACATGTTGAGGGGAGGACGAGGCAACCATGGCTGACAAGGGAAGTCAGGGATAGCATAAAAGCTGAGGATACCGTGAGATGAGGAATAGTGGGAAGCCAGGGTATTGGGAAGAATTTAATAGCAAGCAGAGGGCAACCAAACAAAAATAAAGGTGGAGAAGGTGAAATATGAGGGTAACCTGGGGAGTGATATAAAAGAAGATTGCAAGAGTTTTGTGTAGGTATATAAAAGTTAAGAGAGAAGCAAGAATGTACATTGAACCTCTGGCAAACGGGGCTGGAGAAGGAGGACAAAGAAATGGCAGAGGAACTGAATCGGTATTTTGTATCAGTCTTCACGGTGGAAGACACCATAACATGCCAGAAATTCATGAGAGTCAGGGGCAGAGGTAAGTGTCGTGGCCATCACGAACGAGAAGGTGCTTGGGAAGCTGAAAGAGCTGAAGGTGGATAGATCACTTGGACTGCATGGACGACACCACAGGGTTCTGAAGGAGATGGCTGAGGAGATTGTGGAGGCATTGCTAACGATCTTTCAGGAATCACTGGAGGCAGGGAAGGTCTCAGAGGACTGGAAAAAGGTTAATGCAACACTGCTGCTTAAGAAGGGAGGGAGGTGGAAGATAGGAAATTATACGCCAGTTAGCCTGACGTCGGTCATGGATAAGATCTTGGAGTCCATTATTAAGGATGAGATTGCGGAGTACTCTGAAATGCACGGTAAAATGGGGCTGAGTCAGCATGGCGTCGTCAAAGGGAGATCATGTCTGACAAATCTGTCAGAATCCTTTAGGAGGTAATGAAACATTTAGACAAAGGAGAACCAGTGGACGTGGTTTATTTGGATTTCCAGAAAGACTTTAACGGAGTACCTTACATGAGGCTACTCAACAAGCTCAGACCAAATGGTATTCGAGGCAAGGTACTGATATGGATAGAAGATTGGCTGACAGACAAAAGGCAGATAGTGGGGATAAGGGGTCCTTTTCAGGGTGGCAACCAGTGACTAGTGGTGTTCCACAGGGGTCAGTGTTGGGACCACATCTTTTCACGATGTACGTCAATGATGTGGGAGATGGAACACAGGGCATGGTTGCTAAATGTTTGGTTCATGCGAAGAAATGTAGAGGTACCGACAGTATTGAGGATGTGGGGAGGCTGCAGAATGACTTGGACAAGCTTGGAGAGAGGGCAATGAAGTGGCAGGTGGAATACAATGTGGTAAAGTGTGAGGTTATGTACTTTGGTAGGAAGAACAGAGGCGTAGACTATTTGGTAAATGGGGAAAGGCTTCAGAAATCTGAAGCACAAAGGGACTTGGGAGTCCTGGTTCAGGTTAACATGTAGGTTCAGTTGGCAGTTGGGAAAGCAAATGCAATGCTAACATTCATTTCGAGAGGGCTAGAATACAAGCGCATCGATGTACTGCTGACACTGTATAAGGCGCTGGTCAGACCCCATTTGCAATATTGTGAGCAATTGATACTTACAGAATACTGAGAGGCCGAGGTGGAATGGACGTGGAAAGGATGCTTCCACCAGTGGGAGGGGCTAGAACTCGAGGGCACAACCTTAGAGTGAAGGGACGCTCCTATAAAACTGAGATGAGGAGGAATTTCTTCAGCCAGAGGGTGGTGAATCTTTGGAACTCTTTGCCACAGAAGGCTGTTAAGGCCAGGACGTTGAGTGTCTTTAAGACTTAGATAGGTAGGTTCTTGATCAATAAGGGGATCAAGGGTTATGGGGAGTAGGCAGGAGAATGGGGATGAGAATCATATCAGCTACGAATGAATGGCAGAACAGACTCGAATGCTTTAATGGCCTAATTTTGCTCCGGTATCTTATGGTCTTATAGTCTTAAATGCAACCGAATCAAGATTTTACATCGCTGCAACATGACTTTCCAACTCTTGTACTCAAATGCTGTCGTTCAACCGCCCCATCCCGCCCACAATGGGAACTGGAGTGGGCCAGACAATGGGAAGGGCTATTGACCTGGCGTGGGATTTCACTCAGGACAAGCGAGGCCCAAAGTACAACCCTGCCCAAAGATTGAGATTTAGAAATGTTGCCACTGTAACCAGTTGATCGAAATTGAAATTGCTGAGTCTCACCAGAGTTATCTGCTGAATTCTGACAATCTATTGAGGCTGGTATTGAGGGTGAAAGAGGAACAACAATGTGTAAAAGATCAGAGTCCCCCCTGAGCCCTCAGTCCCTTTCCTATTCCAAGGAAAATATTGGAATGTTGCTGAAAATAAAGATCACAAGCTCTATTCTCTATTATGGGTGGTGAATAGACAAGGGACTATTCAATGAATGGCAGCATACTCGGAAGTTCTGTGGAACAAAGGGACCGTGGAGTGTTTTTCCACAGATTTCTGAAGGTGGAAGGGTATGTTCGGAGAGTGGTGAAAAAGGCATATGGGACACTTGCCTTTATCCATTGAGGCTAAGATTACAAAAGCAGGGAAATCATGTTGGAGTTCTATAGGAATTGGGTGAGGCCACAGCTGGAGGACTGTGTGCAGTTCTGGTCGCCACATTATCGGAAGGATGTGATTGCACTGGAAGTGGGTGCAGCAGGATGCTGCCTGGGATGTTATGAAGAGAGGTTGGGTAGACTTAGGTTGCTTTCGTTGGAGCAGAGAGACCGAGGGGCGATATAATCGAGGTATACGAGATTATGAGGGGCATGGACAGAGTGGATAAGGATCAGCTGTTCCCCTTGGTTCAAGTGTCAGTCATGAGGCAACATAGGTTCAGGGTAGGGGGCAGGCGGTTCCGGGATGACGTGAGGAAAAACATTTTTACCCAACGTGTGTAGAACGTTTGGAATGCGCTACCTGGGAGGGTGGAAGAGGCAGGTTGCCTCACATCCTTTAAAATATACCTGGATGAGCACTTGGCACATCATTCAAGGCAATGGGCCAAGTGCTGACTGATGGGATTAGGTGGGAGGTCAGGTTTTTGTCACGTGTCGGTGCTGACTCGATGGACCGAAGGGCTTCTTCTGTTCTGTGTCATTCTCGGAATAAAAATGATCTCAATAACTGGCATAATGTGTATCAAATTGTTTTGACTTCTTGTTCCTGTTGCGGTGACTCTTGGTTAATGTGGTGGATTAACCCAGATACATGTCCCTGCTCATTGATACGAGGTGACTGTGGGGAAATCATAGAATTATACAGTGCAGAAGAGGGCCTGTGACCCATCAAGTCTGCATCCACACACGAGAAACACCTGAACTCCCACCTAATCCATTTACCAGCACTTGGCCCATAACGTTGAGTGTTTTGATGTGCCATATACTCATACAGGTGCTTTTTTTAAAATTTAGATTCAAACTGAATGTTACCGATTGGTTTAAAAGACTGATTGCTGGGATAGCAGGTCTGTCATATGAGGAGAGGCTAAGTCGGTTCGGATTATATTCACTGGAGTTCAGAAGAGTGAGAGGGGATCTCATCAAAACTTATAAAATTCTGACAGGGTTAGGCAGGGTTGATTCAAAAAGAATATTCCCAATGGTGGGGGAGCCCAGAACTAGTGGTCATAGTTTGCGGACAATGGGGTAACCCTTTTAGAACTGAGGTGAGGAGAAATTTCTTCATCCATAGAGCGGTGAATGTGTGGAATTCACTCCCCCATGAAGGAGATGAGGCCAAAACATTGTCTGGTTTCTAGAAGAATTTAGATATAGCTCTTGAGGCTAAAGGGATCAAGGGATATGGGGGGAAGGGGGGAATCAGGATTTTGAATTTGATGATCAGCCATGATCAAGATTATTGGCAGAGCAGGCTCGAAGGGCCGAATGGCCTCCTCCTGACTCTTGTTTCTCTCTGAGGCAACCCGCCTCGACCACCCTCCAAGGACAGGCATTCCAGTCCGCCACCAGCTTCTGGGCAAAAAAGGTTCTTCCTCACTTCCCCCAAACCTCCGGCCCCTCAACGTAAACCAATGTCGCCTCATGACTGATCCTTCAGCTAAGGGAAAAGGCTGCGCCTTATCTACTCTATCCATGCTCCTTGTAATCTGGTACACTTCGATCAGGTCGTCCCTCAATCTTCTCTGCTCCAACAAAAACCACCCAAACATGTGGGCGGCACATTTGCACAATGGCTAGTCGTGCTGCCTCTCAGCACCAGAAAGCCAGGTGAATATAATCCGACCTCGGGTGACTCCCTGTGTGGAGTTTGCACGTTCTCCCCGTATCGGTGTGGGTTTCCTCCGGGTGCTCCAGATTCCGCCCACAGCTCAGAGATGTGCGACTAGGTGGTTGGGCCACGGTAAATTGCCCCTTAGTGTCCAAAGATATGTAGGTTAGGTGCATTGGCCATGCTAAATTGCCCCTTAGTGTCAGGCGGATTAGCGGGGTAAATATATGGGGTTATGGGGATAGGGCCTGGACGGGCCTGTGGTTGGCGCAAATGCGATGGGCCGAATGGCCTCCTTCTGCAATATAGGATTCTCTGATACCCAACCTCTCTTCATAATTTAAATGTTCCATCCCAGGCAGCAATGCTTCTGCCTCCTGATTATTGCCCAGTGATTAAGTGGCTGAGACATTGTCCCTACTGCGTACTGTTGCCCGCCGGTCTCGTGTCTGAGCGGGGAGCCAGCCCACGTTCTAGCTTCTGATAATTATCTAGATGCCCTGCCTTAGCGTGGGGCATGCCCAGGTTCCCTCTGGTTATCGCTAACCCACAGATTCCGGAATAGCGTACAAGGAATCTGCCCACACTCCTGCTTCTGTTCATGATGCAGAGAAGCCTCAGTTACTGTTGGAGAATCAGTCCACACTCCTGCTCATGATTCAGTCACCGTGGATTAGTTTAGGGGAACCGGACCATGTTCCCGCCTCTCCTTCTCATAGAAATCAGAGAATCCTTCCGTGCAGAAAGAGACCATTCGGCCCATCGAGTCGGCACCAACCACAATCACACCCAGGCCCTATCCACATATTTATCCGCTAATCCCTCTAACCTACGCATCCCAGGACACTAAGGGGGAATTTAGAATGGCCAATCAACCTAGCTCGCACATCTTTGGTCTGTGGGAAGAGACCGGATCACCGGGAGGAAACCCACGCAGACACGAGGAGAATGTGCAAACTCCACACAGACAGTGACCGGAGCCGGGAATCGAACCCAGGTCCCTGGAGCTCTGAAGCACCTATGCTAACCAATGTGCTATCGTGCCGCCCCTGCTGCCATGCCGCCTTCACCGTGCCATCTTCACCTTGTGATCATTGTTTAGGACGGGAACTCGCCAGGGTTCACGAACCGGAATGAATCACAGAATGCCGATAGTGCAGAAAGAGGCTATTCAGCCCATCGAGTCTGCACTGACCCTCACAAGAGCATCTCACGCACATCCTCCTCCCCCCAAATCTATCCGCATATTCCCACCAATCCACCTAACCTGTACATTTTTGAGCACTAGGGGACAACTTAGCATGGCCAATCTACCTAACCAACACATCTTTGGACACTCAGGGGCAATTTAGCATGGCCAATCTACCTAACCAACACATCTTTGGACACTCAGGGGCAATTTAGCATGGCCAATCTACCTAACCAACACATCTTTGGACACTCAGGGGCAATTTAGCATGGCCAATTCCCTGAACCTACATATCTTTGGACACGGAAGGGCAGTTTATCATGGCTAAGCGTGTCAGTGTGGGTTTCCTCCGGGTGCTCCGGTTTCGTCACACACTCCAAAGATGTGGGGGTTAGGTGGATTGCCCATTCTAAATTGCCCCTTAGTCATGGGGGGATTAACAGGGTAAATATGTGGGTTTACGGGAATACGCCCTGTGTCGGGCTGGTGTTGTTGTGGGCTTGATTGGTTGCATGGCCTCCGTTCTGCGCTGTTGGCCTTCTCTGAATCTAAATAATGATTTGAATTGTCAGTTATTGTCTGTTTCTCCTTTGGAATATGTGCGTGCCTGGCAGCACAAAGGCACAGTGGTAACACTGTTGCCTCACAGCTCTGGGGACCCTGGTTCACTTCCGCCTCGGGTCACTGTCTGCGTGGAGTTTGCACGTTCCCCCAGTGTCTGCATGGATTTCCTCTGGTTTCCTCCCACAGTCCAGACTTGTGTAGGTTGGGTGGATTGGCCATGCTAAATTGCCCCTCAGTGTCAGGGAGATTAGCAAGGTAAAATGTGGTTTTATGGGGGTGGGGCCTGGGTGGGATTGTGTTCGGTGCAGGTTCGATGGGGCGAATGGCCTCTTTCTGCACTGTAGTGATTATATGAAATGAGCAGGTTGTACTGGATACAGTGGTCCTGAATTAACCTCTGCTTTAAGAACGTGAATGTGACAACACAGGAAAAGGCAGATGTGTTTACCTCCCCCCACCCCCCACCCCCCGCCCCCACCGCCCCCGCCACGCCGCCCCCCTCCAGACATCCAGGACTCAACTGCAGTCTGAAGCAGTGAGCCGACAGTGTGAAAGAGAAAGGGTCCAATCTTGGGTTGCAATGCCTGCTGTGAACACAGGAGGGCACCCTTGGGGAACTGGAATTCTCCAAGGAGACTTCCGATCCAAGGAAGGAAATAAGAAAATGGTTATCTGTAGATGAGGGTCAGAAGTCATTGCTGACATCTCACTTCCTCAACCAACGATCAATTCGATTGTTTGTGGGGTGGCACTTTGGTTAGCACTGTTGCCTCACATTGCTAGGGACCCGAGTTCGATCCCCGGCTTGGGTCACTGTCTGTGTGGAGCTTACACATCCTCCCTGTGTCTGCCTGAATTTCCTCCGGGTCCTCTGGTTTACTCCCACAGTCTAAAGATGCGGAGGTTGCGTGGATTGGCCATGCTAAGTTGCCCCTTAGTGTCCAAAGTTGTGCAGGTTAGGTGGATTGGCCATGCTAAATTTCCCCTTCCAAAGATGTGATGGTTAGGTGCATTGGCTATACTAAATTGTCCCTCAGTGTACCCGAATGGACACCGGAGTGTGGCACCTAGGGGATTTTCCGAGTAACTACATTGCAGTGTTAACGTAAGCCTACTTGTGAAAACGTAACTGAACTTACTGAAAATGCAATCAAGCAGCGCATTACTCAATAGAAGTGGAGCTATTATTCCCATTATTTATTTATTGTGTTCTGATGTGTTCAGAAATTATTTCTAAAATAATGTAGCCATTTTATGTCATCCATTAATGAGGAAGGAGTGGCACCGTGGTATTGTCACTGGACGAGTCATCCCGAAAAGCAGGGGGTGATCTTGAAACTTGGGTTCACATCCCACCACGGCAGACGGTGCAATTTGAATTCAATAGAAACAGAAAACCTGGAATTAAAAGTCTACTGATGACCATGAAACCATCGTCGATAGTGGGAGAAACCCAACTGGTTCACCCATGTCCTTTAGGGAAGGAAATCTGCCGTCTTTAATTGGTCTGACCTACATGTGACTCCAGAGCCACAGCAATGTTGTTGACTCTTAAATGCCCTCTGAAATAAGAAAATATGAACTTGGAGCAGAAATAAGCCATCGAACCCCTCGAGCCTGCTCCGCCATTCAATAAGATCATGGCTAATCTTTTTTGGACTCAGCTCCAGTTACCTGCCCTCTCCCCATAACCCTTAATTACAAAAAACTAACTATCTTTGCCATAAAAGCATTGAATGAGGTAGCCTCAACTGTTTCACTGGGCAGGGAATTCCACAGAATTACAACCCTTTGGGTGAAGAAGTTCCTCCTCAACTCAGTCCGAAATCTGCTCCCCCTTATTTTGAGGCCATGCCCCCTGGTGCGTGCTTCACCCACCAGTAGAAACAACCAGCCTGCGCCTATCATATATTCCCTTCATAATTTTATATGTTTCTATCAGATTCCGATGTGTGTAGTTTCAGTCTATTCAGTCTCTCCTCATAAGCCAACCCTCTCAACTCCGGAGTCTACCTTGTGGATATCCTCTGCACCCCCTCCAGTGCCAGTGCATCCTCTCTCAAATAAGGAGACCAAAACTGTGCACAGTACTCCAGATGTGGCCTCACCAGCACCTTATGCAGCTGGAGCATAACCTCCCTATTATTAAACTCGATCCCTCCAGCAATGAAGGAAAAAATTCCATTTGCCTTCTTAATTACCAGCTGCACCTGCAAACCAAGTTTTGAGATTCACGCACGAGGACACCCAGGTCCCTCTGCACATCAGCATGCTGCATTTTTTTACCATTTAAATAATAGTCCATTCTGCTGATCGTCCTACCAAAATGGATGACCTCGTATTTACCATCATTGTACTCCATCTGCCAGACCCTTTCCCACTCACTTTGACTATCTATATCCCTTTGGAGACTTTCAGCATCCTCTGCACACTTTGCTCTGCCACTCATCTTTGTGTCATCTGCGAACTTTGACACATTCCCCTTCGTCCCCAACTCCAAATCATCGGTGTAAATAGGAAACAATTACGGTCCTAACACTGATCCCTGAGGCACACCACTGGTCACTGATCGCCAACCAGAAAAGCACGCATTTATCCTCACTCTTTGCATTCTTAGTTAACCAATCCTCTTATCCATGCTAATACATTACCCCCCCCCCCCCCCCCCCCCCCGTAACAGCGTGCACCTTTATCTTATGTAGCTGTCTTTGGTGTGGCACCTCGTCAAATGCCTTCTGCATATCCAGATACATCACATCCGCAGGTTCCCCATTGTCCACTGCACTCACAATGTTATCAAAGAATTCCACCAAATTAGGTAAACAGGACCTGTCTTCCTGAAATCATGCTGCTTCTGCCAATGGGACAATTTATATCTCGATGTCTCACTATTTCTTCCCTGATGATAGATTCAAGCATTTTCCCACGACAGAAGTTAAGCTGACCGGCCTATAACCATCCGCCTTTTGTCTGTGATGAGGATGCAGAGATCCTTCAGAATGATCTGGACAGGTTGGATGAGTGGGAAAATCAATGGCAAATGCAGAATAATTTGGATAAATGTGAGGTTATTCACTTTGGAAGCAAAAACAAGGAGGCAAATTATTGCTTCAATGGCTGCAAATCGGGAGAGGGCAGTGTGCAGCGGAACCTGGATATCCTTGTGCACGAGTCGCTGAAGGTAAACATGCAGGTGCAGCAGGCAGTAAAGAAGCAAATGGTATGTTAGCGTTCATTGCAAGAGGTTTCATGTAGAGGAGCAGGTAAGTGTTCTTGCAATTATACAGGGCCTTGGTGAGGCCACACCTAGAATAGTGCATGCAGTTTTAGTCTCCTTTTCTGAGGAAGGATGTTCTTGCTCTCGAGGGAGTGCAGCGAAGGTTTCCCAGGCTGAATCCGGAAAGGAAGGACTGATGCAAGAGGAAAGATTGACTAGTTTGGGACAATTTTCGCTGGAGTTCAGAAAATGAGGAGAATCTCATAGAGACCTATAAAATTCGAACAGGACTGGACAGGGTAGATTCAGGAAGGATGTTCCCGATTGTGGGGGAGTCCAGAACCAGGGTTCACAGTCTGAGGATTCGGGGTAGACCATTTAGTACGGTGGTGAGGAGAAATTTCTTCACCGATAGAGTGGTGAGCCCGTGGAATTGACCACCAGAGGAAGGAGTTGATGCCAAAACATGGAATGTACTCAAGAGTTGATGAGACATAGCACTTGAGGCGGATGCGATCAAAGGTTATGGGGAGAAAGCACAATTAGTCTATTGAGTTGGATGATCAGTCATGATTGTGATGAATGGCGGAGCAGGCTCGAAGGGCCAAATAGCCTCCTCCTTCTCTTATCTTCTATGTTTCTCCGTTTCTATGTCTGCCTTCTTTTTTAAACAGTAGTGTCATATTTGCTGTTTTCCAATCTGCAGGAACCACCCAGAGTCCAGCAAATTTTGGTAAATTACCATGAGTGCATTGGCTATTTTCCCTGCCAGCTCTTTTAGTACCCTGGGATGGATTCCATCAGGGCTAGGAGACTTGTCCACCTTTAGCCTCATTAACTTGCCCAACACTCCCTCTGTAGTGACAATAATTGTTTCTCGGTTTTCACCTACCATAGCCTTTTTGTCAAAGATTTTTGGCATGTTATTTGTGTCTTCCTCTGTGAAGACCGGGACAAAATGCATGTTCAATTCCTTGGCCATTTCCTCATTTCCCATTATTAAATTCCCCTTCTCATCCTCTAAATCTTTACCTGAACGACTTTTTTCCTTTTATTTATTTGTAGAAACATTTGCTGTCTGTTTTATACTCTGAGCTCGTTTACTCTCATAATCCATTTCACATTTCTTTATAGCTTTTTGCAAGGCATTTGACCTTTAAAGATTTCCCAATCCTTTAGTTTCCCACCAATCTTTGCCACTTTGTATTCATTTTCTTTCAATTTTATACCCTCCTTTATTTCCTTAGATATCCTTGGCTGATTATCTCTTGTTCGACAGTCCTTCCTTATCACTGGTATGCACTTTTGCTGAGCACTGGAAAAAAATCACTCCCAAAGTCCTCCATGGTTCCTCAGTTGTCCCACCGTAAAGTTTTTGCTCCCAGTCTACCTTAGCCAACTCCTCCCTCATCCCATT
Organism: Mustelus asterias; assembly: GCF_964213995.1. NCBI lineage: Eukaryota > Metazoa > Chordata > Chondrichthyes > Carcharhiniformes > Triakidae > Mustelus > Mustelus asterias. Next base: position 9,877,769 of record NC_135831.1, read on the forward strand.
GTAGTCTCCTTTGTTGAAACACAAGAACCTGGTATTGGATTTTACCTTCTCATGCTCCATCTGTAGTTTAAATTCAACCATACTCTGAATGCTCCTTTCGATAGGGTGCCCAACTGTGAGATCATTAGTTATTCCCGTCTCATGACACAGGACCAGATCTAGAACAGCTTGCTCCCTCGTCGGTTCCATTTCATACTGTTCAAGGAAGGTATCATGGATACATTCTTTGAACCTCCTCCTCAAGACTGCCTTGATCGACCTGGTTTGACCAATCAACAGGTAGATTTAAATCCCCCATGATAATTGCAGTACCATTTTTACATGCACCAGTTATTTCTTTCTTTATTTCTCGCCTCCCCCCCTCCCGCCCCCCCCCCCCCCACCCCCGCCCCCGGCCATGATATATTTGGTGGCCGATAGACTACGTCAATCAGTGACTTTTTCTCCTTACTGTTTCTAACTTCCACCAAAATGGATTCAAATATTTTTCCCATAGAACTTATATAATCTCTAAATGGAGGGAATCCAGAGGATGGCAATAAATGCTGCCCCAGCCAGCGATGCCCATATCCTCCAAATGAATTTTAAAAATAACAATTTTGCCAATGATACAGATTTCTCAAACACTACCAGAGTGCAATAATTGTCATCCCTGAGGACTCCGTACTCACTGGAGTTTGGAAGGATGGGGGCGGCGGGGGGAGGATTTTAAAGAACAAAGAATAGTACAGCACAGGAACAGGCCCTTTGGCCCTCCAATCATGCAGATCATGTTGTCCTATCGGGACCAACTGCTTATGTCCCTCTGTTCCCGTTTGTTCATATGTCAATCAAGATAAGTCTTAAATGTGGCTAACATAACAGCCTCAACCACCTCGCGTGGCAGTACATTCCAGACCCCCACCACCCTCTGTGTAAAAAACCTCCCCCGCATATCTCCACTGAACATTTCCCCCTCTTATCTTGAACTTGTGCCCCCTTGTAATTGTTATGTCTGCCAAGGAAAACGCTTCCAATTGTTCACCCTATCTATACCTCTCATAATTTTATGAACTTCGATTAGGTCACCCCTCCGCCTTTATATTTGCAGGGAGAGCAATCCCAGTTTACTCAATCTCGCCTCGTAGCTAAGACCTCCAAACCAGGCAACATCCTGGTAAACCTTTTCTGTACTCACTCCAAAGCCCCCATGTCCTTCTGGTAGTGTGGTGACCAGAATTGGACACAGTATTCCAAATGTGGCCGATCCAATGTTTTACACAACTGTAACATAATTTGCCAACTTTTATTCTCGATGCCCCATCCGATGAAGGCAAGCATGCCATATACCTTCTTCATCACGTTTTCCACCTGTGCTGCCACGTTTAAGGATCTGTGGACCTGTACTCCCAGATCTCTCTGTGTGTCTCTGCTCCTGATAGTTGTCCCATTTATTTTATAGTTCCCACCTGAATTTGATCTGCCAAAATGAATTGCCTCACATTTGTCTGGATTAAATTCCATTTGCCATTTCTCCGCCCAATTTTCCAGCCTATCTGTATCCGGCTGTATTCTCTTACAAACTTCATCGCTATCCGCAACTCTGCCAATCTCCGCATCATCCACAAAATTGCTAATCGCTATGTTTTCTTCAAAGTCATTAATGCATATTACATACAGCAGAGGTCCCAGCACTGATCCACGTGGAACACCAAAAGTTAAAGACCTCCATTCAGTAAAATGCCCCTCCACCGATGCATTCTGTTTTTTATGGCCAAGCCAGTTTTGAATCCATCTAGCTAGTTCACCCCGATACCGTGAGATTTACCATTTTGCACCAGCCAGCCATGAGGATCCTTGTCAAATGCTTTACTAAATTTCATGTCGAGAACATCCACAGCCTTTGAGACCATAAGACATAGGAGCAGAATTAGACCAATCAGCCCATTGAGTCTGCTCCGCCATTCAATATGGCTGATATTTTTCTCATCCCCATTCTCCTGTCTTTTCCTCATAACCTCTGATCCCCTTATTAATCAAAAACCTATCTATCTCTGTCTGAAAGACACTCAAAGACCTGGTGTCCACAGCCTTCTGCGGCAAATAGTCCCACCGATTCACCACTCTGGCTGAAGAAATTCCTCCTCATCTCTGTTTTAAACAATTGTCCCTTTCACCTGAGGTTGTGCCCTCTGGATCTAGTTTTTCCGACTGGTGGAAACATCCTCTCCACGTCCATTCTATTAAGGCCTGTAAGTTTCAATAAGAATCCCCCCTCATCCTTCTAAACTCCAACGAGTATCGATCCAGATTCCTCAACCGTTCCTCATATGACAAGCTCTTCATTCCAGGGATCATTCTTGTCAACTTCCTCTGGACCCCTTCCAAGGCCAACACATCCTTTCTTAGATCCGGGGTCCAAAACTGCTCACAATACTCCAAATGGGGTCTGATCAGAGCCTTATACAGCCTCAGAAGTACATCCCTGCTGTGGTATTATAGCCCTCTCAACCTGAATGCTAACATTCATTTGCCTTCCTAACTGCTGACTGAACCTGTACGTTAACATTAAGGGAATCCTAAACAAGGACTTTGGTCAAACAAACCCTTCCCTCGTCAATAATTTTTGTCACCTCCTCAAAAAACTCAATTAAATGAGTGAAACATGACCTCCCTCGTACATGCTGTCTCGAATAAGACCATTTCGTTCCAAACGTGTATAGATCCTATCCCTAAGAATCTTCTCCAACAACCTCACTATCACTGATGTCAAATTTATGGGCCTATAATCACCCAGGTTATCATTGCTACCGTTCTTAAATAATGGGATAACATTGGCTATTCTTCAGTCAATCCTCTGAGACCTCACCTCTGGCCAACGAAGAAAAAAGATTTCTGTTCGAAGCCCTGGAATTTCATCTCTTGTCTCCCTCAGACATCAGGGATCGATGCCATCTGGCCCTGCGGATCTGTCTGCCTTAATGTTTTTCAAAGCACCTAACACTACATCCTTCGTAATGGGCTTGATCTAAACGTGGTTACACACCCGTCTGAAACACTATCAATCTACTTTGTGAAAACCGATGCAGATTGCTCATTAAGGATCTCACCCACTTCCTTTGGTTCTACACATAATTTCCCTCCTTTGTCCTTCAGTGGACCGGCTCCTTCTCAAGTTACCCTCTTTCATTGAAACTTACAGAAAACTGAAAGGCCTGCAGAGAGTGGACATGGGAAAGATGTTTCCATTAGTAGGAGAGACTAGGGGCTGAGGGCACAGCCTCAAAATAAAGGGACGACCCCTTAGAATAGAGATGAAGAGGAATTTCTTCAGCCAGAGAGTGGCGAATTTGTGGAATTCATTACAACAGAAGGCTATCGAGGCCTTTGAGTGTATTTAAGACAGAAATCGACCGTTTTTTGATTGGTAAGGAGATCAAAGGTTATGGGGAAAATGTGGAAGAATGGGGTTGAAAAACTAATCAGCCATGATTGAATGGCGGAGCAGACTCGATGGGCTGATTGGCCCAATTCTACTTCCAGATCTTATGGTCTTATGATTAGATCGGTTTTCATCAGCATATAGACATCAAAACACCAATGAGATACAAATCCCACGGTGCAGCTTTGGAGAAAGTTCAAAGACAGTTCACCAGGATGTTACCTGGTCTCGAGGGCATTGGCTATGAGGAGAGGCTTAATAAACTAGGATTGTTTTCACTGGAAAGATGGAGGCTGAGGGGAGACAGGATAGAGATCTACAATGTTATGAGAGTCATAGACAGGGTGGATAGTCAGAGGCTTTTTCCAATAGTGGAGGGGTCAATTACAAGGGGGCACAGGTTCAAAGTGAGAGGGGGAAAGTTTAAGGGAGATGTGCGGGGGAAGTTTTTCATGCAGAGAGTGGTGGGTGCCTGGAATGCGCTGACAGAGGAGGTGGTGGAAGCAGGCACATTAGCAACATTTAAAAGGCATCTGGATGGCTAAATGAATAGGAAGAGAATAGAGAGATATGGACCGAGTAAGGGCAGAAGGAATTTTTTTCGTTTAGTTCGGGCATCATGATCAGCACAGGCAAGGAGGGCCGAAGGGCTTGTTCTTGCGCTGTACTTTTCTTTAATAATATAAAAGCAAAATACTGCAGACACTGGAATCTGAATCAAAAACAGAAAATGCTGGATAATCTCAGCAGGTCTGGCAGCATCTGTGGAGACAGAATAGAGGTAACGTTTCGATTCTGGATGACACTTTGTCAGAGCACCAACGAAGCCTGCTCTGACGAAGGGTCATCCAGACTCGAAACATTGGCTCAATTTTCTCTCCACAGAAGCTGCCAGACGTGCTGACGTTTTCCAGCATTTTCTGTTGCTGTAATTTTCTTTGTTCTTTCTACAACAGGTCAAAGCATTTACAGTAACAGAGAGCAGGTAAAATGTTCGACTGACTGAGAGATTTCAGCATCCAGAAACTTGCTGGAGACACCAAGAGCAATAATGGTAAAAGAACAATGGAAAAGTATGGTAATGCAATTCGTAATGATTTATGTCGTCAATAGCTAGAAAGGAAGACTTACCAGGGACCCCAACAATGGCAAGAAATGGATAGTAGATGTACTGGAAAATCCGAATTGTGTAAAGGATTCGATGCCCCAATGGTAGCCATTTATATAACACGGAAAGATAGTTAACATCGGAGGCAAAACTCCTGATCAATGTTGTAACATTCCAATCAATTGTTCTTAGACTCTGATCAGTTGTTGTAACGTTCCGATCCATTGTTCTTAGATTCCATTCAGATGTTGCAACGTTCCAATCCATTGTTCTCAAGTACAGCCCCATTCTTAGAGCATTCGAATGTACTGTTCCGAATGCAGATCTTGAAACCCCGTTTGCCACGGCGTTGGCGCTATGTTTCACCACACTTGAGAAATGTCTCTTATGAATATCAGAGTGAAACTCGCTGGTGATTCGATGAATGTCCAGGGGGATTGAGATTAATCATGGTGGCTAAACAAACAGGTCCAGTTCACCCCTTTCATTCAGTTCAGCACTTTTATTTGCCACAGTAACAAAGGTTTAGCTGGTCCAGATGGAATGCACGGGGTTTGCTGATGGATAGGAAGTTAGAAGTGATGGAGGCAGTGGGTTTAATCTGCCAATCCACCTTGGATATGGGAGTGATTTTATTTCTTATTCATTCGTGGGACATGGGTGAAACTGGCTGGCCAGCATTTATTGCCGATCCCTAGTTGCCCTTGAAAAAGTGGTGATGAGCCGCCTTTGTGAACCCTCTGCAGTCCACCCACCGTGGCCTGACCCACAATACTGTTCGGGAGGGATTTTGTAGCGATTGCTGCAACTGAGGCCAGCATGTCAACTGCTCTCCAAGGACAACTAGGGATGGAGAATAAATGCTGGCTAGCATGTGACGCCCCATGTCCCATGAATGAATAAAACAAAACACCCTTACTATGTTTTAGCCTTTGGGGGATGGATTCCTGAGCAGACTTTGAGCTTTTGAACTGCGTTGAATGCTCCTTCCGTGGCCAAGTCCTGACATTGGACTCAAAGTCATGATGTGGAGATGCCGGCGTTGGACTGGGGTAAACACAGTAAGAGTTTTAACAACACAGGTTAAAGTCCAACAGGTTTATTTGGTAGCAAATGCCGTTAGCTTTTGGAGCGCTGCTCCTTCGTCAGATGGAGTGGAAATTTGCTCTAAACAGGGCACAGAGACACAAAATCAAACCTGTGCTTAATGCTCCCTCCACTCACATTGTCTGTATCTTTAAGACCTGGTTGGCTGTAGAGATTCGCATTCTAATCAGTATTCTGGAACTTGATTTTGTGTCTCTGTGCCCTGTTTGAGAGCGGATTTCCACTCCATCTGACGAAGGAGCAGGGCCCCGAAAACTCATGGTATTTGCTACCAAATGAACCTGTTGGACTTTAACTTGGTGTTGTTAAAACTCTTATTGGACTCAAACCCAGAGCTTCTGGTCCATTGGCAGCAGCAACACCACTGCACCAAGAGCCTCCTGAAAAATTACATGATGAGAAGCTATGCCACTTGCAGAAGGGTTTGTAAAGACATTTAAGAACATTCGTCAGAGTAGAAATATAGGAATGAGAAGCAGAAGTCGGCAAATTCAGCCCTCCGAGCTTGCTCCACCATCCATCAGTTCAGGCTGATCTCTCACTGATCTCAAATCCACCTTCCCACCTGTTCCCCATATCCCCTTATTCCTTTTTAAAAATAAAATCAGAAATATATCTATCTCCTTCTTGAAACCATTCAACGATTCCACCCCGCTTTGGGGAGGCGAGTTCCACAAGTTCACCACCCTCTGCGAGAAGCAGTTCCTCCTCAGCTCAGTTTTAAATCTACCACCTCTCAATCTATACCTGTGACCTCTTGTTCGAGATCGCCCCACATTTGGTTTACATTTACTTTATCAATTCGGTTTCGTATTTATGGGAAGGAGATATTTTGTCCTTACCTGGCCTGTCCTACATTTGACTCCAGAGCTACAGCAATGTGGTTAACTCTTAACTGCCCTCCAAGGTCAACTAGGGGTTCGATTCCCGTCTTGGGTCACTGTCTGTGTGGAGTCTGCACGCTCTCCCCGTATCCGTGTGGGTTTCCTCCGGGTGCTCTGGTTTCCTCCCACAGCCTGAAAGACGTGCTGGTTAGGTGCATTAGCCGTGCTAAATTCTCCCTCAGTGTAACCGAACAGGCACCGGAGTGTGGCGACTGCGGAATTTTCACGGTAACTTCATTGCAGTTTTAATGTAAGCCTACTTGTGACACTAATAAAAATAAATAAACTTCAATTGATGGCCAGCCAGCGATGCCCATGTCTCACAAATGAATAAAAGCAAAATATAACTCGATCAGATCCCCTCTCGTCCTTCTAAACTCCAGTGAATACAAACCCAAACTGCTTAATCTCTCCTCATACGTCAACACTTTCATCCCTGGAATCAATCTGGTGAACCTCCTCTGAACTGTCTCCAATGCACCACATCCTTCCTCAAATAAGGAGACCAAAACTGGACACAAAACTCCAGATGTGGTCTCAACAACACCCTGTACAATTGCAAACAACCAGTATTGATAAGGAGAACAGTGAGTTGAAATTCACTGTCTAAATATGTGGTGGACGGAGATTCCACACCCAAACTTTCAAAAGAATTGGGTACAGTCCTGAAGGGAATACCTTGCACGTTTATGGAGAGAGGGGCCTTGGAACAAATTCGACCACCCTTCCAAAAAGCTAGCACAGATCTATTGGAGAGATGGTATTCATAGAATCATGGAATGATTGCATCATAGAATACCTAAGTTCAGAAGCAGGTCACCAGTCAGCACCGACTCTCCGACAGAGCAACTGACTCAGGCCCTATCCACATAACCCCACGTATTTACCCCACAATCCCCCTACCTCGACATCCTTGGAGGCTAAGGGACAACTTAGAATGGGCAATCCACTTAACCTACACATCTTCGGACACCAACGGTCAATTTAGCATGCCCAATGCACATTTTTGGAGGTGTCAACCTCGTGAAGCGACAATACAGGACTACGTGCATGCCAAACAGCAGAAGCAGCAAGTCAATGAGAGAGCTTAGTGGTCCCACAGCCAACGGACCAGATACAAGCTCTACAATCCTGCCACTTGCTGTCCTGAATGGTGGTGGACAAGTAAACAACTCACTGGAGGAGGTGGATCCACAAATATCCCCAGACCCATTAATGGAGAAGCCCAGCACTTGAGTGAAAAAGATAAGACTGATTTGCTGCAATCTTCAGCCAGAACTGTCGAGTGGATGATCCATCAATAGGAAATTTCTCATTGCACACTCGAAACAGGACAAATCCAACATAGCCAATTACCTCCCCATCAATCTGCTCTTGAACATTAGTAAAGTGACAGCAGGGTTTATCTGAAGAGTGCAATCAGTGGCACTTACTCATGTTACAAGTCAGGTTGGATACGTCAAGGTGTTTTATGAAGCTTGCCTGACCTGTAAGGTTTTGTGTTGAATTTGGCTAGGAGGAGAATGAGAGGTTTCACTCCAGGTGTGATTCAACTGACACACACGGAGCTTTTATTCACAACAACGCTTCATTAAGAATATTGTTCACAGGTGCAGTAAGGCACTTAGTAAGAACTTTTAACAATTACAAACAAGAAACACAACAACCACGATAATGTATAACTGTTAAGGAAATATCTCCAGTGTGTTCCCATCAAAGCCAACATCCAATGCACAAAACCCTCCAAATCACTACAATACAGCATAGGCTAGTGCCTACTTATTACAGGTGTCCAGCCTCCTGGGCTGAATGCTGAAAATCCCTTGTGAAGAAACTCAAACGAGGTTGTCGTCCAGTCTGTTTCCCAAAATAAAGCATCTTCAAGGCAGAGTTAAACAAAGAGAAAAAGAAAGCAGGGAGAGAAAGAACGAGGTTTCTGCTCAACTGCTTCCAAAAACTGCCCCAAAATGAAACTGAAAGGCGAAAGGAAAAAATACTATCACCTGACTGCGACAGCGTAGCTCCACCCCCAATGACATAGTTTTTAAAAAAACCTTTCTTAACGGTACTCTCATATGACACTCAGCAATGACCTGCTCACTGATGCTCATTATGCGTTCTGCCACGGCCACTCTGCTCCTGACCTCATTACAGCCTTGGTTCAAATATGGGTGAAAGAGCTGAATTCCAGAGGTGAAGTGAGAGTGACTCCCTTGACATCAAAACCACATTTAACCGAGTGTGGCATCAAGGAGCCCTAGCCAAACTGGAATCAACGGGTTTCGGGGGGGGGGGGGGGTGGGGGGGAGGGGGGCGGGGGGGAAACTCCCCATTGGTTGGAGTCATACCTGGCACAAAGGAAGATGGTTGTGTTGGTTGGAGGTCAATCATCTCAGCTCCATGATGTCACTGCAGGAGTTCCTCAGAGTGGTGTACCAACCACCTTCAGCTGCCCCAGGCGAGGAATCCTGACTTCCTGAAGCCTGTCTACAATCTATAAGGCACACATTTGGAGTCTGATGGATAAGTGGAGCTCCAACAACACTCACAGGTCTTGGCACTGTCCAGGACAAAGGAGCCCAATGGTGTCCCATTGTATCACAAAGTATCTGATTTGATTGGATTTGATTTCTTTTGTTATTGTCATATGGAGACAGTGAAACGTATTGTTTCTTGCACGCTATACAGACGAAGCACACCGTTCTTAGAGAAGGAAATGAAAGAGTGCAGAATATCGTGTTATAGTCATCGGTAGGGTGCAGAGAAAGATAAACTTAATGCAAGGTAAGTCCATGCAAATGTCTGATGGCAACAGGGGAGAAAGTGTTCTTGAGTCGGTTGCTACGTGACCCAGACTATTGTATCGTTTTCTATCCCGACGGAGAAGGTAGAAGAGAGAATGTCCGGGGTGCATGCGGCCCTTAAGTAGGCTGGTTGCTTTGCCAAGGCAGCAGGACGTGTAGACAGAGTCAATGGTTTGCATGATGGATTGGGCTATATCCATGACCTGGTGTAGTTTCTTGCGGTCTTGGGCAGAGCAGGAATCATACCAAGCTGTGATACAACCAGACAAAATGCTTTCTATGGTGCAACTGTAAAAGTTGGTGAGAGTCTTCGCAGACATGCCGAATTTATTTCGTCTTCTGAGTAAGTCTTCTTTCTTAATCTCCACCAATGAAGGACCTATTTCCTTAGGCATGCAGGCTAATACTGAACACAATATTCGAGCCTTAGTTTCACCAAAGCCCCATACAAAACTGGAAATGCGATCCTCCTTTCTTACCGAGAGGATTGCAACCACGTTTTGATTCGATTTGATTTGATTTATTATTTCATTTGACTAGATTTGATTTGATTTAGTCTTCTTTCCTTAGTCGTCTTAGTTTCCTGAGTCTTCTCAAGATATGGATGTGGCAACATCAGATTCTTGACCTTCCCGCTCAATGAGGAGGGGGTGAGGGATTTTGGGCTGGTGTTGGCAGCGATGGTGTGGGAAAGTAGAATACTTTATCACAATCTGCCACATTGCTTGTACTCTCTGAACAGATAATGTTGTTGATTAATTTAGCCCCAGTTCCCAGAACAAGTGATTCAGGCACTGAACACTGACGGTGTAAAGAATTGCAATTATTTTGTAGAACAACATTTTGGCAAGGCTGGCTCATTCTTATCATATCGCATTTCAATCACTTCAACCGATCAGACCTGCCCTCTTCTTTCAACAGGTTATTGAATCATAGGATAAAAGAAAAACATGCAGAACTTCAAGTTTGTAGGTGTCCAGATCACCTACAATCTGATCTGGTCCGTCCATGCCGACACTGGAGTGAAGAACGCCCACTAACGCCTCTAATTTTTCAGAAGACAGGAAATCTGGCATGTCAGCTACGACTCTCACCAACTTTTACAGGTGCACGATAGCAAGCATTATTTCTGTTTGTATCAAAGCTTGGTCTGGCCCCTGCTCTGCCCAAGACTGCAAGGAACTACAAAAGCGCGTGAATGTAGCCCAGTCTATCACGCAAACCAGGCTCTCATCCACTGACCCTGGCTACACTTCCCTCTGCCTCGGCAAAGCAGCCAGCATAATAAAGGACACCACGCACCACGGACATTTTCTCTTTCATCGGGAAAAATATACAAACGTCTGAGGTCACTTACCAACCGACTCAGGAACAGCTTCTCCCCTGCTGCCATCAGATTTTTGATTGGATCAACTTGCATTAAGTTGATCTCTATCTACACCGAGCTATGACTGTAACATTACATTCTGCACTCTCCTGTTTCCTTCTCCATGAATGTTGTGCTCTGTCTGTATTGCGCACAAGAAATAATACTTTTCACTGTATGCTAATACAAGTGACAATAATAAATCAAATCAAATCAAAATCTGAAGCAGAAACAGAAAAGGCATGGAATATCTCAGCAGGTCTGACAGCATCTTTGGAAGGAGAATAGAGCCAACGTTTCGAGTCTGGGTGACCCTTCATCAGAGCTGAGAGCAAAGAGAATCAGCAGAGATTTATAATATGTGGGTGGGAGGGGTGGGGAACGGAACAAAGAGAATGTAAATGAGGGTACAGAGGGCAGAGGAGGTGCTGAAAGTGTCCTTTAAGTGATCAGAATGTGCAAGTGGCAGAACAGAGGTACAGATTGTAAAAGATACAAAGATACAAAAGTCTGAGTTCACGCACCAACCGACTCAAGAACAGCTTCTTCCCTGCTGCCAACAGACATTTGAATGGAACTACCTTGCATTAAGTTTATCTTTCTTCACACCCTAGTTATGTCTGTAACACTACCTTCTGCACCCTCTCTTTTCCTTCTCTGTGACCGGTATGCCTTGTCTGTATAGGGCGCAAGAAACAAAACTTTTCATTGTATACCAATGTGACAATAATAAATCAGATGAAATCAAATCAAATCAACATATTGACACATTTTGACGCAAACGGCAAAGGATGAAAGAACTTGTCACCATCTTCAGTCAGAAGATCAGAAGGAACTTGGGGTCCGGGTCCATAGGACTCTAAAATCGGCCCCGCAGGTGGAGGAGGTGGTTAAGAAGGCGTATGGTGTGCTGGCCTTTATCAATCGAGGGATTGAGTTTAGGAGTCCGGGGATAATGATGCAGCTATATAAGACTCTTGTCAGACTCCACTTGGAGTACTGTGCTCAGTTCTGGTCGCCTCATTACAGGAAGGATGTGGAAAAGATTGAAAGGGTGCAGAGGAGATTTACAAGGATGTTGCCTGGATTGAGTGGCATGCCTTATGAGGATAGGCTGAGGAAGCTCGGTGTTTTCTCCTCGGAGAGACAAAGGATGAGAGGAGACCGAGTAGAGGTCCATAAAATGTTGAGAGGCATAGATCGAGTGGACTCTCAGAGGCTTTTTCCAGGTTGGAAATGGCTGCCACGAGAGGACACAGGTTTAAGGTGCTGGGGTGTAGGTACAGGGAAAATGTTCGGGGAACGTTTTTCACACAGAGGGTGGTGGGCGAGTGGAATAGGCTGCCGACAGTGGTGGTGGAGGCAAACTCAATAGGGTATTTTAAGAGTGTCCTGGATGAGTACATGGGACTTAATAGGATGGATGGTTATAGGTAGGCCTGAAAGGTAGGGATATATTCGGCACGACTTGTGAGGCCGAAGGGCCTGTTTTGTGCTGTAGGTTTTCTATGTTTCTATGTTTCTAAGAGGGGTTGGATGTTCCATCTCGGCCCTCCACCTGAGGTCATAGAATATAATTATTCAGTCCGTACAGTGCAAGAGGAGGCCATTTGGCCCATCGAGCTTGCCCGGAAGACAATTCCTCCCGACAGCAGGCCCTATCCCCAAAACTCCATGTATTTACTCCTATAATTCACTTATTCAGCTTGATAAACCCCCTGACTTTCAGGGTCAATTTATCAAGGCCAATCTACCTCACCCACACATCTTTGGCGACTAAGGGGCAATTTAGCATGGCTAATCCACCTAAGTGGCACATCCTTGGACACTAAGGGGCAATTTATCATGGCCAATCCACATCACCTGCAGTTCTTTGTATACTAATTTCGAGAACAGCATCAGCATATAATGGGCAGAGCGGCCAGGCTCAGGGGAAGGGTTGCTTGTGACTCCTGGATCTCTGATGATTGTCTCGCAGTTATTTACTTATTCTTGTTGAAAATTGCCATGCTCAGTGATTCAAAAAAACAATTCTATCATGATTGTAACATATCAATTAATTTCTATTCCAAATGAATTTCTGAAACGGCGTCCTGCTTTTGATTTAGCTCCGAAGTTTGCTTTCCCATTTAAATTCCGGTCATCTCTTTAGATGGATTGGTCATCTCACCTGCATTGAAACATGTGTGATGATAAAAAAATATCGCATCGAACATAGAGCACAGATCCAGGCCTTTAACCCAATAGGTTCGTGCTCTGGGCGGCACAGTGGTTAATACTACTGCCTTACAATGCCAGAGCCCAAGGTTCGATTCCGGCCTCGGGTGACTGTCTGTGTGGAGGCTGCACATTCTCTCCATGTCTGCCTGGGTTTCCTCCGGGTGTTCCGGTTTCCTCACACAATCCAAAGAGGTGCAGGCCAGGTTGATTGTCCATGCTAAATTGCCCCTTAGTGTCCAAGGAGCTGTCGATTCGGTGGATTGGCTATGCTAAATTTCCCTGTAATGACCAAGGATGTGTAGATTAGGTGGATCGGCCATGCTAAATTGCCCCTTAGTTTCCAAATATTTGCAGATAGGTGGATTGGCCATGCTACATTGCCTCTTAGTGTCCAACGATGTGTAGACTAGGTGGTTTGGCCATGCTAAATTGCCCCATAGTTTCCAAAGATGTGTAGGTTAGATTGATTGGCAATGCTACGTTTCCACTTAGTGTCCACAGATGTGCAGTTTAGGTTGATTGGCCATGGTAAATTGCCTCTGAGTGTCAGGGGAACAAGCAAGGTAAATATGTGGGGTTACAAAGATAGGGCCTGAGTGGGATTGTGGTCAGTGTAGACTCAGTTGGCCGAATGGTCTCCTTCGACACTGTGGTGATTCTATGAACTAATTATTTCGCCCAACAAACACCTCCACCCGTTTACTTTATCTACTTTCTTTCTCGTTGTACGTGACTGTTTTTTCATTGGTGTCACAAAAAGTCCTGCACGAACACCGCAATGAAGTTATTGTGAAAATCCGCGGGTTGCCACACTCCAGCACCTGTTCCAGCACCTTGCTCTTTCACTGAGGGAGAATTTATCATGGACAATGCGCCGAACCAGCATTCCTTCTGATGTGCGAGAAAACCGGAGCACTGGGAGTAAACTCACACAGACACGGGGAGAACGTGCAGACGCTGCACAGACAGTGACCCAAGTCAGGAATTGAACCCAGGCCCCGGGCACTGTGAGGCAGCAGTGCTAACCACTGTGCCACCGTGCCACCCTTGCTTAGGTGGCGAGGTACAAACACAAACGGCCATGCGGGAATATGATGCAGAGGCAATAACAGTAATGTGGCTTCACGATGGAGGGAGCTGAGTGCTTTTTGCAGAAGGATATAGAGGCTTGGATGGACATGAAATCAGAAAACCTTCACAACTATTCAGAAATAACAGGCAGGATGTCATTCTGGAATTCTTCGCCCCTATTAACGTGCCCCACAATTTTTAGTGATTTATTATTGTTAAATGTATTAGCACACAGGGAAAATTATTGTTTCTTGTCTGCTATGCAGAAAAAAAGATGCCATTCATCGAGTAGAAAACGAGGGAGTGCAGAAAGTAGTGTTACAGTCATAGTTAGGGTGTAGAGAAAGATCAACTTAATGTAAGATAGGTCCATTCAAAAGTCTGGTGGCAGCAGCAGGGAAGAAACTGTTCTTTCGTCGGTTGTTACGTGACCTCAGACCTTTATATTTTTGTTCCCGACGGAAGGAGGTGGGAGAGAGAGTTCTAGGGTGCGTGACGTCCTTGATTATGCTGGCTGCTTTGCACAGACTGTCACCTGAGGCCGGAATTGAACACGGGTCCCTGGCACTCTGAGGCAGCAGTGCTAACTACTGTGCCACCGTGCCGCGCTTGTACACAGTACTTTGTCAACATGGTCCAATCAAGGTTTGATACAGGTTTAACATAACTTTCCTACTTTTCAATTCTGTCGATCTAGACATAAATCCCAGTGCTTGGTTTATTTTTAAAATTTCCTTGCCAACCTTTATTGATTTGATTTATTATTGTCACATGCATTGGGATACAGTGAAAAGTATTGTTTCTTGCGTGCTATACAGATAAATAATACCGTTCATAGAGAAGGAAAGGAGAGGGTGCAAAATGTAGTGTTGCAGTCATAGCTGGGGTGTGGAGAAAGATCAGCTGAATATCAGGTCAGTCCATTCAAAAGACTGATGGCAGCAGGGATGTCAAAGCACTGAAGTAGAGTAAAAGAGTTCGAGAAAATGCTGGAAAAGTTCAGCAGGTATGACTGCATCTGTCAGGAGAGAAAAGAGCTGACATTTCGAGTCCAGATGACCCTGTGTCAAAGGTAAAATGCAATAGAGTAGAAGGTATCCTTCTCTTGCTCTTGTATCCCCCTTTCTTACTTTTTCCCCTTTTTGCTCCCCTTTTCCCCCTTTTTCTCAATTTTACCTCTCCACCCTCCCCCACATCTTCGTCTGTCACAGTTTACCCTCTGATTTCAGCTTCTCTGCCGTTTGGCCATTCACACATTCTATTTCATCTATGGCCTGCCATGAGCAGGCTTTCCCCTTGTTTTTGTGGCTATGACTCATATTTCATAGAATCATAGTATCATCGAATCCCTGCAGTGCAGAAGGAGGCGATTCGGCCCATTGAAGCTGCACCGAGAACAATCCCACCCAGACCCCATCCCCGTAACCGCTCATATTTACCCTGCTAATCCCCCGACACGAAGGTCAATTTAGCATGGTCAATCAACCTAACCCACACATCTTTCGACGATGGGAGGAAACCAGAGCATCCGCAGGAAACTCACGCAGACACAGGGAGAATGTGCAAACTCCACACAGACAGTGACCCGAGGCCAAATTTGAACCAGGGTCCCTAGCGCTGTGAAGTAGCAGTGCTAACAGTGTGCCACTGTGCTACCCCAGAATATTTCATTCCCTCACTCTACAGTATAAATATCTCCCACTTTCTCTGTCTTTTTGCTTTGACAAAAGGTCATCTGGACTCGAAACGTCAGCTGTTTTCTCTCTTTACAGATGCTGCCAGACCTGCTGAGATTTTCTTTTGGTTTCAGTTTCCAGCACCCGCAGTAATTTGCTTTCATTGAAAAGAATTAGAAGGTATGCTGGGCATAGCTTGCAAGAAGTCGCCTCACTCCAGCATCATCTTGCCGTCGGTACAACTTTTAATGATTGTTGTAGTTTGTACACTGAAATCACTTTGTTCCTTTGACCCACCAGAACTTCCACCTTCCCTGTGAAAAGTGACCTGTTCTCCCTGTCAAAACATACAACCTCATATTTATCTATGTTGGATTACTATTAAAGTTTATGTTTAAAATGTTCATTTATTAGAACAAAGAACAAAGCGAAGTGCAGCATAGGAACTGGCCCGTCAGCCCTCCAAGCCTGTGCCAATCATAATGCCCTAACTAATCTAAACAAAAAATCCTTCTGCCCTCACTCTGTCAGCATCCCTCAATTCCCTTCCTACTCTTGAGCGCATCCAGATGCCTCTTTAACGTTCCTAATGTGCCTGCTTCCACCACCTCCTCTGGCAGCGCGTTCCAGGCACCCACCACTCTCTGCATGAAAAACTTCCCCCGCACATCTCCCATAAACTCCCCCCTACCCCTCACCTTGTAATTGGCACTTCCACCCTGGGGAAAAAGCCTCTGGCCATCCACCCTGCCTATGCCTCTCATAAATTTGTGAACCCCTCCACTGTTAGCGTTCCCTTGGGCAGCAGCAATCCAAAGGCACACTCAGTCAACTCTGAACACAAACAACGCTGGCTACCATGCATCCAATGCAAGGTCTTTAATTACTTCTCCACGGTCAACGCGGGATGACCGGAGCGGCTCTGAGGTGACAGAGAAACAGCTCAGCAGTTATAGTCAATTACAGCAAATCAGGACGAAGAGATTTTTCACACTTACCCTTGGTGTGGTGGAGTTTGTCATTGGATGTGGGGGCCTGAGCAATGCATGAGGGGCTGTCATAGAGTCATAGAGTCATAGATTCATCGAGGTTTACAGCTTGGAAACAGCCCCTTCGGCCCAACTTGTCCATGCCGCCCTTTTTTTAAAAACCCCGACACAAATCCCAATTGCCCGCATTTGGCCGATGCCCCTCGATACTCATCGTACCCGTGTAACTATCTGAATGTTTTTTAAAAGATAAAACTGTGAATCGTGCAATCCCAAAAGGTAGTCATGCGACCAGATATTTATTCCATTCTCTGAATTTTGTTCTCATCCATTTAATTGATTTTATACTTTTAAAACTATTTTATTAGAAACATAGAAAAATTACAGCACAAAACAGGCCCTTCGGCCGCACAAGTTGTGCCAAACATATCCCTACCTTTTCGGCTTACCTATAACCCTCCATCCTATTAAGTCCCATGTACTCATCCAGGAGTCTCTTAAAATACCCAATTGAGTTTGACTCCAAAACCACTGACAGCAGCCGATTCCACTCGCCCACCACCCTCTGTGTGAAAAACGTCCCCCTCGCATTTCCCCTGTACTCAACTACCCTTCCCCCCCCCCCACCCCCCCCCCCCCCCCCCCCCCCCCGCAGCAGCTTATACCTGTGTCCTCTCGTAGCAGTCATTTCAACCCCGGGAAAAAGCCTCCGAGAGTCATAGAACATAGAACAGTACAGCACAGAACAGACCCTTCGGCCCACGTTGTTTTGCCGAGGTTTGTCTGAAACCCAGATCAAGCTATTTCCTCCCTATCATCCCGAAGTACTCCATGTGCCTATCCAATAGCTTCTTAAATGTTCATAACGTTTCTGACTCCACTATCACTGCAGGCAGTCCATTCCACACCCCAACCACTCTCTGAGTAGAAAACCTACCTCGGACATCCTTCCTATATCTACCACCATGAACCCTATAGTTATGCCCCCTAGTTACCACTCCATTCACCCGAGGAAATAGTCTTTGAACGTTCACTCTATCTATCCCCCTCATCATCGTATAAAACTCTATCAAGTCTCCTCTCAACCTCCTGCGCTCCAGAGAAAAGCGCAAGTTCCCTCAACCGTTCCTCATAAGACCTACCTTCCAAACCAGGCAGCATCCTGGTAAATCTCCTTTGCACTCTTTCCAGTGTCTCCACATTCTTCTTACAGTGAGGTGACCAGGAGTGCACACAATATTCCAAATGTGGTCTCACCAAGGTCCTGTACAGTTGCAGCATAACCCCACGGCTCTTAAACTCAAACCCCCTGTTAATGAACGCCAACACACTATATGCCTTCTTCACGGCTCTATCCACTTGAGTGGCAACCTTCAGAGATCTATGGATATGAACCCCAAGATCTCTCTGTTCCTCCACATTCTTCAGAACCCTACCTTTGAACCTGTAATCAACATTTAAATTAGTCCTACCAAAATGAATCACCTCGCATGTGTCAGGGTTAAACTCCATTTGCCATTTTTCAGCCCAGCTCTGCATCCTATCTATATTAGATAGGATGTATGCACATTCAGAAAGGAATAAACTCATTAACGATAGTCAGCATGGTTTTGTGAGAGGGAGGTCATGCCTCACTAACCTGATGGAGTTTTTTGAAGAAGTGACTAGAATGGTTGAAGAGGGAAGAGCCGTGGATGTCGTCTATATGGACTTTAGTAAAGCATTTAACAAAGTCCCTCATGGTAGGTTGGTGCAAAAGGTTGGATCTCATAGGATAAAGGGGGAGGTGGCTAGATGGGTGGAGAACTGGCTTGGTCACAGAAGACAGAGGGTGGTAGTGGAAGGGTCTTTTTCCGGCTGGAGGCCTGTGACTAGAGGTGTTCCGCAGGGCTCTGTATTTGGACCTCTGCTGTTTGTGATTTATATAAATGATCTGGAAGAAGGTGTAACTGGGGTGATCAGTAAGTTTGCGGACGACACAAAATTGGCAGGACTTGCAGATAGTGAGGAGCATTGTCAGAAGCTACAGAAGGATATAGATAGGCTGGAAATTTGGGGAAAAAAATGGCAGATGGCGTTCAATCCTGATGAATGCGAAGTGATGCATTTTGGTAGAAATAATGTAGGGAGGAGCTATATGATAAATGGCAGAACCATAAAGGGTGTAGATACGCAGAGGGACCTGGGTGTGCAAGTCCACAGATCCTTGAAAGTGACGTCACAGGTGGAGAAGGTGGTGAAGAAGGCAGATGGCATGCTTGCCTTTATAGGACGGGGCATAGAGTATAAAAGTTGGGGTCTGATGTTGCAGATGTATAGAACGTTGGTTCGGCCGCATCTGGAATACTGCGTCCAGTTCTGGTCGCCACACTACCAGAAGGACTTGGAGGCTTTGGAGAGAGTACAGAGGAGGTTTACCAGGATGTTACCTGGTATCGAGGGGCTTAGTTATGAGGAGAGATTGGGTAAACTTGGGTTGTTCTCCCTGGAAAGACGGAGGATGAGTGGAGACTTAATGGAGGTGTATAAAATTATGAAAGGCATAGATAGGGTGAACGGTGGGAAGCTTTTCCCCAGGTCGGTGGTGACGTTCAGGAGGGGTCATAGGTTCAAGGTGAAGGGGGGGACATATTTTACACAGAGGGTGGTGGGGGCCTGGAATGCGCTGCCAGGCAAGGTGGTGGAGGCGGACACACTGGGAACGTTTAAGACTTATCTAGACAGCCATATGAACGGAGTGGGAATGGAGGGATACAAAACAAAGGTCTAGTTTGGACCAGGGAGCGGCGCGGGATTGGAGGGCCGAAGGGCCTCTTCCTGTGCTGTATTGTTCTTTGTTATATCTCTTTGCAGCCTACAACAGCCCTCCACCTCATCCACTACTCCACCAATCTTGGTGTCATCAGCAAATTTACTGATCCACCCTTCAGCCCCCTCCTCCAAATCATTTATAAAAATTACAAAGAGCAGAGGAACAAGCACTGATCCCTGTGGCACTCCGCTGGTAACCGGTTTACAGTTCGAAAATTTTCCATCCACCACCACCCTCTGTCTTCTGTTAGATAGCCATTTACCTATCCAATCGGCCAAATTTCCCTCTATCCCACAGATCCTTACTTTCTTCATGAGCCGACCATGGGGGACTTTATCAAATGCCTTACTAAAATCCATGAAAATGACATCAACTGCACTACCTTCATCTACATCGTTACCTCCTCAAAAAATTCTAACAAATTTGTGAGGCAAGACTTGCCCTTCACAAATCCGTGCTGACTATCCCGGATTAAGCTGCATCTTTCTAAATGGTCGTAAATCCTATCCCTGAGGACCTTTTCCATCAACTTACTGACCACCGAAGTAAGACTAACCGGCCTATAATTACCAGGGTCATTTCTGTTCCCTTTCGTAAACAGAGGAACCACATTCGCCACTCTCCAGTCCTCTGCCACCAACCCTGTGGACAGTGAGGACGCAAAGATCAATGCCAAAGGCTCTGCTATCTCATCCCTTGCCTCCCAAAGACTCCTAGGATATATTTCATCAGGCCCAGGGGACTTATCAACTTTCAGTTTTCTCAAAATTGCTGGTACATCTTCCCTCCAAACATCTACTTCCTCCAGCCTATCAGCCTGTGACACCCTCTCTTCCTCAAAAACATGGCCCCTCTCCTTGGTGAACACCGAAGAAAAGTATTCATTCATCACCTCTCCTATCTCTTCTGACTCCATGCACAAATTCCCACTGCTGTCCTTGACCGGCCCCAACCTCACCCAGGTCATTCTTTTATTCTTCACATAAGAGTAAAAAGCCTTGGGGTTTTCCTTGATACGACCAGCCAAGGACTTCTCATGCCCCCTCCTAGCTCACCTATGCCCCTTTTTCAGCGCTGGCGATCTGGTCACTGCGGCTTACCACTGGTAGGTCGCCCCCCTCACCTGTATCCAAAGTGGAATACTTGTTGCTAAGGGGAACGACCATAGGGGATCCCCGCACCGACTGCTTCCTCCCGATCTATGCCTCTCAACATCTTATATACCCCTATTAGGTCTCCTCTCATCCTATGTCTCTCCAAGGAGAAAAGACGGAGCTCCCTCAGCCTATCCTCATAAGGCATGCCACTCAATCCAGGCAACATCCTGGTAAGTCTCCTCTGCACCTTTTCAATCATTTCCACATCCTTCCTGCAATGAGGCGACCAGAACTGAGCACAGTACTCCAAGTGGGGTCTGATGAGGGTCTTATATAGCTGCAACATTATCCCCGGACTCCTAAACTCAATCCCTCGATTTATAAAGGCCAGCACACCACACGCCTTCTTAACCACCTCCTCCACCTGCGGGGCCGATTTTAGAGTCCTATGGACCCGGATCCCAAGGTCCTTCTGATCCTCTACAGTACAAAGAATCTTTCCCTTTATATTGTACTCCTTCATCTAATTTGACCTGCCAAAATGGACCACTACGCATTTATCCGGGTTGAAGTCCATCTGCCACTTCTCCGCCCAGTCTTGCATCCTATCTATGTCCCTCTGTAACTTCTGACGTCCCTGCAAACTATCCACAACCCCACCAACCTTTGTGTAGTCGGCAAACTTACCAACCCATCTCTCCACTTCCTCATCCAGGTCATTTTGAAAATGAAAAACTGCAAGGGTGACAGAACAGATCGCTGCGGCACACCACTGGTGACCGACCTCCATTTAGAAAAAGACCCATCGATACACACTCTCTGCCTCCTTTGGGCAAGCCAGTTCTGGATCCACAGGGTAGCAACCACTTGGATCCCATGCCCTCTCACTTTTTCGAGACGCCTTGCATGGGGGACCTTATCGAACGCCTTGCTGAAATCCATGTAAACCTCATCTACCGCTTTCCCTTCGTCAATGTGTTTAGTCACATTTTCGAAGATTTCCACCAGGCTCATAAGGCAGGATCTGCCTTTGACAAAGCCATTCTGAGTATTCTTGAGTATACTAAACCACTCTAAATGCTCATAAATCCTGTCCCTCAGGATCTTCTCCATCAGCTTACCAACCACTGAGGTTAGCCTCATCGGTCGGTAATCTCCTGGGCTATCCCTATTCCCCTTCTTGAAAATAGGAAGCACATCCGCAATCCTCCAATCCTCTGGCACCTCCCCCGTCTCCATTGACGACGCAATGATCATCGCCAGAGGCTCTGCAATCTCTTCCCTCTCCTCCCACAGTAGCCCGGGGTACATCCCATCCAGACCCGGTGACTTATCTATCTTGATGCAATTCAAAGATTCCAGCACAACATCTTTGTTAAATTCCACATACTCAATCTTTTCAGTCCACGGCAAGCCCACAGTACATCCACCCTGGTCGTTCTCCTCTGTGGAAACCGAGGCAAAATACTCATTAAGCACCTCTGCCATTTCTACTGGTTCCATACAGATTTTCCCGCCTTCACCTTTTATGGGCCCGATTCCTTCACGTCTCATCCTTTTACTCTTCACATATTTATAGAACGCCTTAGGGTTTTCCATAATCCTCCTTCCAAGGCCTTCTCATGACCCCTTCTGGCTCTCCTAATTTCCTTTTTTTGTCCCTTCCTGCAAGCCATATACTCATCTAAGTCCCGATCTTGGCCAAGCTTTCTGAATCGTTTGTACGCTTTCCTTTTCTTCTCGACTAGGACCCGCACAGCTTTCATGCACCACGGTTCCTTTAACCGACCATCTCCTTCCTGTCTGCTCGGAACGTTGTCCTGTTGAACTCTAGGCAGACATTCCTTGAAAAACTGCCACCTGTCTTCAGTACATTTCCCCGAGAAAAGCTCCTTCCAATTTACTCCTCTAACTTGCTGCCTTATGTCTTCTTATTTCCTCCTACTCCATATAAACGCTTTCCTAGCTTGCCTGATCCTCTCTTTTTCCAATGCAAACATAAAGGAGATTGAGTTATGATCGCTATCCCCAAGATGCTCTCCCACTGAGAGATCTGACACCTGTCCAGGTTCATTGGTCAGTATCAGATCAAGTACAGCCTCTCCTCTTGTAGGCTTGTCCACATGCTGTGTCAGGAAACCCTCCTGAACACACCTAACGAACTCCATCCAATCCCCTTACCCCAGGGATATTCCAATATATATTTGGGAAATTGAAGTCTCCCATCACAACAACTCTGCTATTACTGCATCTCTCCAGGATCTGTTTCCCTATCCGCTCCTCCACCTCCCTGTTACTATTGGGCGGCCTATAGAAAACTCCCAGCAAAGTGGTCGACCCCTTCGCACTCCGAACTTCCACCCACAGAGACTCTGTAGACAATCCCTCAACAGCATACACCTTCTCTACAGCTGCGACACTATCCTGATCAGCAGTGCCACTCCACCCCCTCTCTTGCCTCTCTCCCTGTCCTTCCTGAAACATCTGAATGACGGCACCTGTGGTATCCAGCCCTGTCCCTGAGACATCAAAGTCTACGTAATGGCCACCACATCACACTTCCAGGCATCGATCCAAACTCTGAGCTCATCCCCTTTATTCACTATACTCCTGGCATTAAAGTAAACACATCTCAATCCTTTGGTCTGGGCTCTCCCCTTCTCTATCCCCCGTCCATCATTCCTCTTGCACTGTCCATAACCCTTCTCTGTTTGCGAGCTAACTTCTTCACTCCCAGTCACCTCGTTTCGATCCCCTCCTCCCAACCTACCTGGTTTACTGTGCTTATTTATTTTTGTATTTACGTTTGATGTTTAAGATTATGATACAGTTATGATTCCCATGGGGATCTGAATCGCCAATTTACTGAGCATACCCCAAATGACTGCAGACTTTATCTTACTGTAATCGTTCATGCATGGTCTTTTGTGTAACAGCAGTTATAATAGCTTGTTTGCACATGAAACAGATGAAATTACATACATCGAATGCAAGAATTAAAGTAATCAGCAAAGTAAATTATCAGCTGTATTAAATTACAATTTTCATAAACTCGACAGAGTTACTGTTGCAAAAATAAAGGCAGACTTCGCTGGCAGCCAGCGAATGGAAATTACATTCCAAAACAATACTGGGTTCCGATAACGGCACAGCAAAAACTGAAGCTTCACAAGATCAAGAAAATCAAAACAAGGAAAAAGCCAAAAATACTATCACGGGAATAACATTGCATAGCAAATTATACAAGTAAGTTGACAACATTTTAAGCAGCAGTCACATATTGACATTTATGGCGAAATTAAATGCCAGTGCATGGAGTTTTTGGGGGTGCAGGCGGTGGGGGAGGCGGGGATGGCACAGCTGAAGATCTCTGGATACAGTCCAGGGACCAGTGACCCTGGAGGTCGCACGTGAAACAGGCCCTTGTGTCGCTGCCTCGGTCAGCTGATTGCCTTATCCCCAGCCCACGTCCTCCACGAGCTCTACTCCAACTGGCCTGCGTATAATACATTATCTGTAACTTTACTTCTCTATTTTGGCCTCTGGTTCACAGTGCTGGAGAGCTCTAACAAGCTTGGGTAGGTCCTGTCTTCCCTTCCACCCAACACAAGTCATTGCAAACATTTTCCTCAGTTCAGGATACAACCCTGGTCCAAGAATATTTACAAGCGCTGCCATTCCAGCGTTTTGACATATACCCAAACAATTAATGAACACCGAGCGAAACGTCTCTACATAATACATCCTTATTAGGCTCCTGAACCGTGCTATGTATCCTGTGCCAATGTGCATTTAAAGTCTGGACTATTAAAATACAGCCTGGAGAAAATAAAACGAAGGGAACTAAGGGTGTTCCCCGGGGTCCCGGAAAGGCACGGAGGGGCAATTGTGACACCGGTGTGGAGGGGGGGAGGGTGCCTGGGATTTGGTTTGGGATGAGATGGGGGTTCTTGGAGATGCAGCTGCTACGAATCCTGAGGGGCACACAGCTGCGGGTGGGGGAAGGGGGGTGCCTGGGATCTGGTTCGGGATGAGATGGGGCGTTTTCTTCAGGGAATCCTGAGGGGCACTTAGCTGCGGAGGAAGGTTCCCCGCTGATAGAACTGTCAGGAACATCAGCAGGAGGGTCGACGCACATGGAGGTTGGCGGAGGGGCGGGGGGAGGCGGGGAAGGGGGGGTGTGTTGTGTGGCCTCAGCTGGACTCGACTGTGTGTCGATGAAGGAGGATACGGGGGGGGGGGGGGGGGGGGCGGGGGCGGGGGGCGACCAATCTTCCTCCTTATCATCCTGTTCTGCAGAAAGTGATTTTTTTTTGTTTATGAGAACACTGCACAATCAACATCTTGACTTTAACATCTCCCTAACAATTCCTTAGTTCCTCAGACCTTGTGATATTCTCTAAACCCCTTTTCCTGGACTCATCCAACCGCTTCTGCATCTCCTTTCGCCACTTGAAATATGCAGACCACCCCACATCTCTCTTACCTTTCTTTTCCTTTACTCGTAATACGCATTCCAAAGTCTCAATGTGGTCCCTATTAAAGGTACCATCAGGCGGAAAAGGCTTCTCCTTACCCTGTGCCCGCTTTACCCATTTCGGATCTGTTCTATCCTGCCGGCCAGCATGAGACACGGTTCAGCGCCATCATGTGGCCGAAAAGATCAGCAAAAGATCAGCAAAAAGATCAGAATCAATTTGGAATGAGGTAGTCAATCAAATTAGACCGGCTCTCCAGGGACTCAAACCCTGAAACAATACCTATACAGGGGGCCGAACCCCCAGCCCTTAGCTGTACCCTAAACGGGCTCGAACCCTCACCCCATACTTACTCTGGTAATGTCTACACAGGACAACATGTGCATTCCCCTGGCCATGTTGGTTCAATGCCAAAAGTCAGGCAGCCGCGGTCTCCGAAAACTTGGTCAGGGAGGCACCATGCTTCCTTCCCGTGTAGACACACCAGCGGTTTGCAATCTCGGTGAAACCTCCAAAAACGGTTGGTTTTCTCTACGGTAACAGCAATCTGAAGGCACTCAGTCGAATCTTAACACAAGCAATTCTGGATACCATGCATCCAGTGCAAGGTATTTAATTACTTGTGCACAAGGAGAACTCCCAAGTGCCAACACCGAATGACAGGAGCGGTTCTGAGCTGACATAGAAACAGCTCAGCAGTTCTAGTCAATTACAGCAAATCAGGAACAAGAGATT
Organism: Mustelus asterias; assembly: GCF_964213995.1. Lineage (NCBI taxonomy): Eukaryota > Metazoa > Chordata > Chondrichthyes > Carcharhiniformes > Triakidae > Mustelus > Mustelus asterias. Next base: position 9,903,537 of record NC_135831.1, read on the forward strand.
ATTCACATATTTCATTGACATACATATCCACCAATTACAGCATAGCTCTTTTGATCTTTCTTATCCAACAGAAAACCAATCCTTCGTTCGCATAATATGTCCCCTTTCCTTGCTATTTGGTAATCGCCATGGTAACTTGTTCTTTGTTTTCATCCTGCTGACCTGACCTGGAATGCAGTGTTGATGGCACAACTTTTTAGATACATTTGCTTATCCCGTATACGTCAGCGTTGGCCTTTCTGGAGGCCTGACTGAAGACCGTGTTTGGCTAATAATCATTTTCCATTACTTGACAGAATTGCTTTGACAATTATGGAACTTGGATTTTCACAGGTGTTGTAACCTAACCTAACAATAACCTAACAATAGTTCCAAGAAAAATAGGGTGTTATTAGCAGGGGGAATTTAACTTTCCTAACATTGACTGGGACACCCACAGTATAGGTCCTGTCTTCCCTTCCACCCAACACAAGTCATTGCAAACATTTTCTTCAGATCAGGATACAACCGCGGTACAAGAATATTTACAAGCGCTGCCATTCCAGCGTTTTGAGATATACCCAAACAATTCATGAACACCGAGCAATGCTTCTCCGCATAATACATCCTCAATAGGCTCCTGCCATATTCGAGGCTTGGATGGAGAGAAATTTGTCGAGTGTATTCAGGAGGAATTTCTCATTCAGTATGTGGATGGCTCGACGGGAGAGGGGGCAAAACATGACCTCCTGTTGGGAAATGAGGAAGGACAGGTGACAAAAGTGTCAGTGTGGGATCACTTTGGGACCAGTGACAATAATTCCATTGGTTTTAAGATAACTATGGATAATGATAGGTCTTGCCCAAAAGTTAAAATTCTAAACTGCCGTGAGGCCAATTTTGATGGAACTTTCAAAAGTTGATTGGGGGAGTCTGTGGCAGACAATGGGACGTCTGGTAAATGGGAGGCTTCCAAATGTGTGTTAATCAAAGTTCAGATTAAGCACATTGCTTTTAGTGTAAAGGGTAAGTCTGGTAGAAGCAGGTAATCCTGGATGACTCGGAATATTGAGGCCCTGGTCAAAATGAAGAAGGAGGCATATGACAGAAGGTGAAGTTGCTTGGGATCAAAGGTGAGCTGGCAAGATGGACAAAGAAGTGGCTCAGTCGTAGGAGACAGAGGGTAGCAGTGGAAGGGTGCGTTTCTGAATGTAGGACTTTCACAAGTGGCGTTCCACAGGGATCAGTGCTGGGAACTTTGCTGTTTGTAATATATATATATAAATGACTTGGAGGAAAATGTAACTGATTTGATCAGTAAGTTTGCGGACGACACAAACGTTGGTGGATTTGCGGATAGCGATGAGGACCATCAGATGATTCGGCAGGATATAGATCGATTGGAGACTTGGGCGGAGAGATGGCAGATGGAGTTTAATCCAGACAAATGTGAGATAATGCATTTTGGAAGGTCTAATAAAGATGGAAAATATACAGTAAATGGCAGAACCCTTAAGAGTATTGATGAGCAGAGGGATCTGGATGTACAGATACACAGGTCCTGAAAGTGGCAACGTAGGTGGAGAAGACAGTCAAAAAAGCATACAGTATGGTTGCCTTCACCGGTCAGGGTACTGAGTTTAAAAATTGACAAGCCATGTTGCAGCTGTACAGTACCTTAGTTAGGCCATACTTGGAATATAGTGTTCAATTCTGGGCACCACACTACCAGAAGGATGTGGAGGCTTTGAAGAGGGTATTGAAAAGATTTACCAGGATGTGGGCTGGTATGGAGGGCATTAGCTACGAGGAGAGGTTGGAGAAATTCGGTTCGTTCTCACTGGAATAACGGAGGTTGAAGGGCGACATGATAGAAGTCTACAAGGTTATGAGGGACATGGACAGATTGGATAGTCAGAAGCGTTTTCCCTGGGTGGAAGAGTCAATTACGAGGGAGAATAGGTTTAAAGTACCGTCAAGGTTAAAAGGACAAATGCGAGGCACTTTTTTACTCAGAGTGGTAGGTGCCTGGAACTCACTGCCAAGGGAGCTAGTGGAAGCAGATACAAGAATAACTTTTAAGTCTTGACAAATACATCAATAGGATGGGAATAGAGTGAAATGATCCTCGGAAGGATAGGGGTTTTTAGTTCAGACGGGCAGCATGTTCGGTGCAGGCTTGGGGGGCCGAAGGGCCTGTTCCTGTGTTGCAATTTTCCTTGCTCTTTGACATGCATAGGCAGCTGGGATCAAGTGGATTCCTTGAAATTATCGAGGTTTTCGGAGTAGAGTTAAGAGATAAATCAGGAGGGTAAAGAGGGGACATGAGATTGTTTCGACAGCAAAGGTAAAGGACAATCCAAAGAGCTTCTACAAGACATAAAGAGCAAAAAAAATAACTTGGGAGAGAATAGGGACTCTTAAGGATCAACAAGGTCATCTATGTGCGGATCCACAGGAGATTGGTGAGATCCTAAATGAATATTTCTCATCGTATTTCCTGTTGAGAAAGGCATGGATGTTAAGGAACTTGGGAAATAAATCATGATGTCTTGAGGAGTGCACATATTACAGAGAAGGAGGTCCTGGAAGTCTTAAAACTCATCAAGGTAAATAAATCCCTGGGACCTGATTAAATGTAGCCCAGGATGTTGTGGGAGGCTAGGAAGGAAATTGCAGTTCCCAAAGCAGAGATATTTGAAGAATCGACAACCACAGGTCAGGTGCGTGAAGGTTGGAGGATAGCAAATGTTGTGCCTTTGTTTAAGAACGGCTGCAGGGAAAATCCTGGGAACTCGTGACCGGTGAGCATAATTTCTGTCGTGGGTCAGTTGTTAGAAGGTATTGTGAGACAAGATCTACAGGCATTTAGAGAGGGAATGACTGATTAGGGATAGTCAGCATGGCTTTGTGAGTGCAAAATCATGACTCACGAATTTGATTGAGGTTTCTGAAGGAGTAGCCAAGAAGGTAGATGAGGGTAGTGCAGTCGACGTTGTCTACATGGACTTTAGCAAGGCCTTTGACAAATTACTGCATGGTAGGTTTTTGGACTAGGTTAAATCTCATGGGATCCAGGGTCAGGCCGCCAACTGCCTTGACGACGGGAGACAGACGGTGGTTGTCGAGGGTTGTTTTTCAAACTGGACGCCTGTGACCAGCGGTGTGCTCAGGGATCTGTGTTGCATCCACTGTTATTTGTTATTTATGTTAATGAATTGGATAAGAATTTATGGGGTATGGTTAGTAAATTTGCAAGATTGGTGGCATAGTGGACGGCGAAGAAGGAAATCTGGGATTGCAACGGGATCTTGCTCAATTGGGCCAGTAGGCCGATGATTGGCAAATGGAGTTTAATTTAGATAAATGTGGGGTGATGCATTTTGGTAGATCGAACCAGGGCAGGACTTACTCAGTTAATGGCAGGGCATTGGGGAGAGTTACAGAAAAAAGGGATATAGGAGTACAGGTTCATAGCTCCTTGAAGTGGAGTCTCAGGTGGAAAGAGTGGTGAAGAAGCCATTCCGCATGTTTGGCTTCATTGACCAGAACATTGAATATAGGATCTGGGATGTCATGTTGAAGTTGTACAAGACATTAGTAAGGCTAAACTTGGAATACTGCATCCAGTTCTGGTCACTCTATTATGGAAAGGATATCATTAAAGTAGACAGAGTGCAGAAAATATTATTGGGATGCTACCGAAGCTTGATGCTTTGAGATATAAGGAGAGGCTGGATAGACTGGGACTTTTTTCCCTGGAACGTAGGAGGTTGAAGGCTGATCTTAACGAGGTCTGTAAAATAATGAGGGGCATAGATGAGGTAGATAGTAAACATATTTTGCCAAATGTGGGACAGTCTAAAACTAGAGGGCATAGGTTTAAGGTGAGAGGGGAGAGATACGAAAGGGTCCAGAGGGGCAATTATATTTCACTCAGAGGGTGGTGAGTGTCTGGAACAAGCTGCCAGAGTTCGTAGTAGAGCCGGGAGCAATATTGTTTTTTTGATAAGCATTTAGACAGTTGCATGGGCAGGATGGGTACAGAGGGATATGAGGCAAATGCGGGCAATTTGGACTAGTTTAGTGGTAAAAACCGGACGGCATGGACAAGTTGGTTTGAAGGGCCTTTTTCCATGCTGCAAACCTCTATGACTCATCCACTCTTCATTCCACACTCTCACCCAAACCAGCTGAAAGAACCTCAAACATGTTGGACAATACAGTAAGGTTAAACACGAGGTTAAAGTCCAACAGGATTACTTGGTAACACTGTTGGACAATTGCAGTGGCTGACACTTCTGCGCCCCTCTCCTCTGTGTCCCCTTCGTACCGCAGCAGCCGTCACATCCTCCTGTCCCTGATCACTTTCCAAACTGGAAGGTTATATCCAAAGTGGTGTGACTGCCTCCTGAAACAAAGCTTCCAGGTAAAACTCTCCCTCCCTGATGTGTTGCAGTGTCAACTCCAGCTGAATGTCTCTGAGCCGAATCTCCTCAAGAAGCAGGCACTCACTGCAGACATACTTGCCCTGGATAACACCAGTATCCATGAGCACCCACATACTGTCGTCATGACACATCACATGGCCTGATATACTTCTGATCTTTAACTAACGACTTCATTATTTTATTCAGTTATTTATATTAGACATTAATAAATCTTATCACAAAGTGCAGGACAAATTTCAAACTTCGGATAATGGATCTTGACCACTTACTGGATATTCACCAACAGCTCGCCACCTCCCCTGTGGAAAAGCAGAAACCAATTCCCACAGGGTGAAAAAGTTAGAAAAGCAAAGGAGTAGCGCCCTCCCCTCCTCACTGAACTCCCTCTTCTCACCAAACCTCCACACTTTGGCCAAAGCCACAGTTAGTGCTGCGCACACAGAGAGTATCTGAACTTCAATTCCTTGCTGTGAGCCATGTATAAATCAGAAAACAGTGAGTTCATTTTCCTTCCTTTTTTTTCCAGAAGTTACATTTCTTAAATTAAAGTTGTTGAAATAATATGATGCGTAAAACACATGGGAAATGACAGACGGAGAAAGACATCCTGGTGCATCCAGCCTGTCTCACTCAAATGAAGTGCCTTGTGCAGCACAATACATAAACTTCTGCACTTCAAGTGGGATGCTTTATCGACCAGGGTAGATGAATAAACAGATTGAAAAACAATTTGGGAGAAACATTTGCTGGGAAATTCCTCTCCGATCCCCATAGGCAATTGAAAACTAGTCCAGGAGATCACTCTGTTCCTCGTGAGTTCCATGCATTACAAGGTGATTGCTTCTGCACTCCTACTTTGCAGCCGATATCTGAACACAGGGCCTCAGATCCTGTGTTCGAACAATCTCCACTGTTCAGTATGAGCAGCTGCTTCCCAAACCTTCATCGATGACTTGAAAGCTGCTGTTGGATTGTCCAGATTTCCCACTTCTGTGTCATTACAGATTGAAGAAAAAACTGATCCAAAATTTCTCTTTTAAAAATGCCAGCTGTAACATCCTTTAATTCAGTGGGACCTGAATCTCAGGCGTGGTGGTCAGAAGGCTGTACTAATAATCGGAAGATGTGAGTTCAAATCCAACCTTTCAATTCCTACACACACCAATGCTTTCCCCAATCTGAGTAGCTCTGGTTCATTGTTAATTTCGAGCACACCCTCAGACTCGGATTGTTGACACCTAAATACAACCCAGATTGATTAAAAGAAAATTATCAAATACTCCCCATATGGACCGACAAACAGCCAACAGGAAACTACTGGATGCTGAATGAATAGAGTTTTACAATGTATCAGTTTATCAGGCACTCCCTTACATCCTCATCTCGAAACAAAATGCTCACTCAGCCACATTGTTGTGCCTTCACAGTCATGTCTCACCCTCACCCTGCACAAACACTGTCTTTGTTTTCACTCCACTCAATGCATTTCTCATTCTCACAATTCACTTTTTTCATCCCTTTCAATAAAGAGTGAGCAGAATTGCAGGGAAGGCAGCGGGAAGGATGTGATCCTCCAGTGACAGGCACCTTGACAAGCACTGGCAATGCATGCCTTCCTGGCCCACTGTGGGGGAGGCCTTTTTACTAGGGGCTGCAGACGTCAACAAGACCTGCCATGAAAGTTTGAGCCTCTTGATTAAGCTTGATTGCTTGGACCTGGTGCTGACACATGTCGACATCAGAGGTTCAAGGTGCGTCCGTGCTGTGGTGAGACAGTCGGGAAGTGCATATCAAGATGAGTGATGTCAAGGACATCTGACTCATTAAAATAGCTTACGGCCTGATACAATTTTCAGACATTTATTTTGATACTATAACTCTGTAGATCACATCGATTTGGTTACCACAAACCGTGTGCCTCTATTGTTTGATCATTTTTAGCAGCCCCGCACTCAGCTTGTTGACACCTAAATACAACTCAGGATGAAGTACAGAAATCAACCAAATAATCCCCCAATCAGCGGGGCTCAAACAGGTAACAGAAAAATGCTGCATTAGCTGCAGAATGAACCAGGGTTTTACAATGTACAGGTACTGTATCCCGTATCGGAGGCACTGGGGACTGGTCCTGCTCCAGAATTGTGGATTTGGAGTTCTGGATAGTGTGCTTGTGAAACATGGAGAAGCAATGAGAAATAATGACCAAAAGGCATTTATAATTCAACTATTGTACATTTGTCATTTCATAATTTTACAACTCAAATTACATATCAACCGAAGAAGAGATATCTGCCGTACAGACACAGACTGTGAAAATTGACAGTTCAAGATCTATGGTATGTCTTTCCAACAGTTCCCGTACATTAAGTTGTTTCAGAAACACCTCTTGTACTTGTTAGACCCAAATAATATGCTGCTCTGTAATGAAGCTCTTCTGATCGATGCCATGAACCAATTCCTCCATAATCCTAATTCACCTGTCAATGGACATATTTAACTTCATCATCACCACTCGCATTCTTTTTATTCTTGGTTAAGACCATGGTGTGTATTTCATTGTGTGCGACTTGGAAGTGAAGTTGAGCATTGTTGCCAATATTACAGATTCCTCAACATCTTCTTCATCCAACAGCTGGGCTTCAGCACGAGGAAGTCTCTCACAAATACCAACAATATTTCTAAAATATCTTTCTGCTCGGACACACGGACACCGTTAAATTCAGTTTTAATTCCATCATCTCCAATCAATGGAAATCTGGAGAAGATGGCAGGAAAATGCTGCATTTCTCGCAGGTGGAACAGGATTTTTACAATGTACAGGTACCAGAGCCCATACCTGGGATGTCTGGGATCCAACATGTTCTGGTCTTGTGTATTTGACAGATTTTGAGCTGTGTGCTGATTTGGGTGTGCTGATCAAACATGCAGAAAAGATGAGAAATAAAGACTACAAGACTTTTATTTCATTATTTTACATTTACTATTTCATAATGCTACCACTCAAATTACATATCAACTGAGGATGGGATATCTGCCGTGCTGACACAGGCTGTGAAGATTGACGGTTCAGGCTCTGACAACACCATTTAAACATGTCCTGCAGCTTATGGATTCTGGTCTCTCTACCACATATTTATAAAACAAGGAGAATAAATGAGAAATAAAGGCTTTTATTTAATTATCGTACTTTTATATTTTCATAATTTTACAACTTAGATTACATGTCAATCTGAGGAAGAGGAAGCAAGACTTTCACATACGCCAATAGGTCTTCAGAAACGTTTTCTCCTCACAGAGATGAAAAGCACTAAATTCAGGATTAATTTCGTCATCACAAACTAGGAAGATGGTAAATGGCATGAGGTTGTGCCATCCATTTATCACTACCTTGGGGGACATTGGCGCAGGCCTTTGCTGCACTGCAGAGTGCATCGTTCGCAATGAATATTTGTTGGAATTCCGTCCCACCCAAGACTCTGTTCCGTGCACTGAGCATTTTGTGCATGAATTCGGCCTTGTATCTGGTCTTGAATTGCCACAGAAAGCTTTGACCCAGGTTGGATGAGGGACATACAGTCGGGTGACATTCCGAAAACATTCCGGATTTGACGGATTATGGCCTCTGCTTGGCGTGTATATAAAACAGAAAGAATGAATGAGAAATAAAGACTAAACGGCTTCTATTTCATTATTGTACTTTTATTCTTTCATAATTTCACAATTCAGATCACATATTAACTGAGGGTGGACTTTCTGCCGTACAGACCTAGGCCGTGAAATTTGAAGGTTCAGGATGTGTTGTACGTCTTTGAAACATGTCCTGAACCTTCAATTGTTTCAATTATGTTGGCTTTTCTTTCAGGAACAGCTCTTATATTTTGTAAACCCACATAATATGCTGCTCTGTAATGAAGCTCTACAGAGTGAAGCCATAAATCAATTCCTCCATAATCCTTATTCACCTGTCAACAGGCAATTGTCCTGTTCCTCCTACACACCATTTTCATTTTCATCATCACGACTCTCATTCTCTTTATTCTTATTTATGATCATGTCACTAATTCACTGTCTGTGAGCTGGAGATGAACTGGAGCAGCGTTGTGAATATTTAGACAATCCTCAACAGCTTCTTCTTCCAGCAACTTGGCTTCAGCTTCTTGAATGGCATTGAATGGCGTCAGAAAGCCTTGACCCACGGCTGGATGAGGAAAGTACACTTCAGCGGCAAACTAATTCCGAAAACATTGTCCCTGGTGAGGATTTCTACAGCAGGGTGTGCAGCACAATTATCAAGGAGCAAAATAACCTTGCAGCCCACAGGACATTCCAGAGATTGACAATGAGCCCTTGTTTCAGGGAAAAACGGTTTGAGTATGAATCAAGGACATTTGGTGAAAACAGCTGCTGCTGCTGGTTTTGCTCCAGCAGCTGCTGTTCCGATTCGTTTTAGCATTGCTGCTCCACTTATTCCTCATCAGAGTTTCAAGGAGTTTCCGTGCTGTGTTGATGCAGTGGGAAAGAGCATGTCAAGGGGATATGGTTTAATTTAACCATCACTAGTTCGGAACATGGTAAATGGCTTCAGGTTGCGCCATCAATTTATTAAAGTACCTTGGGGTACATTGGCTCAAGCATTGGCAGCACTGCAGTGTGCCTTGTCCATGAATACTTCTTGGAATTCCCTCCCACCCAAGCCCCTGTTCAATGCAATTAGCATTTTGTGCATGAATTCAGCCTTGTATCTTGTCGCGATTGTCTGCAAAATGCATTGATTTTTGGGCTGAATGGAGGACGTACATTTGGGCAGGAAATACATCCTGAAAACAATGTTCCTGATGAGGATAAAATAACCATGCAGCTCTCAGGAACCCCCAGAGACCGACAATGAGCCCTGGCTTCAGGGACAAAATGGCGCTCGGAACAATCATAGAAAATTGTTTGAGACATCCATGTGCACTTATTGATTGACCTTGTAAACAACAGGGAAGTCTCTGATCCCTTTGAAAAACGTACACTTTTGACTGTAACCAATAACACATGTACACATGCCCTGCTCTTTGACCTTCTTCCAATATTATCATGGAAAATTCATCCAAGTATGTCTCTGCAGCTTCATGGTCAGCGGAGGTTTCTTCACCATATAGTTTCAGCAGACACGCACCATGGCAGTTTGTAAACTTGTTCTGCCACCCTGACGCTCAATAACATGGTGTTGTTAGGCCTAGCTATTTATAGAACACTTTCGCTTAGGCCATGGTAATGAATATCCAATGGATATATTGCACACTGACAGTGTCTGACTCACTCTAATAACACTTTGTCTACATGGACAGTCTTTGACTGATGGAGGGTTTTCCGATTATCCATTAATTCTGGCATATCACTGTCAGCATAACATGGAATTAATTTCTCCATTTGCTTCTTACGTTCATAAATGGTTGATGTACCAACATCATTCTATTTGCTTAACCTTTTCCTTGAAGTGCCTTTCTGCAGTCGCATTAGTAATTCTACTTTCTGCTTTATAGTCAGTGACCTTTTCTCTGGTGCTCCTGCCAGCGGCAGGACTTTTGACACGAAAACAGACGTAATAAAGTCTAGAATTATACAGTGAGAGACATGTTCAAGCAATGGTGAAACTGCGTGTGCAGGTTATGGATATGGCAATCTGGGACTTGACAAATTACTCTGCGCGTCAATTACAAATTGTATCATGTGGTGTCATCGTTAAGTGTAACCGGTTTTTGAGAACCTCCTGTTTCTTGGACGCTGGATAAGGGGTCCAGTACCTGTACCAGTTTACAAGGGGGATGATTCTCATTCAAATATACTGCACAGAATGCTGGGAAGTAACCAAGTGTTACTGAGGTCAACGATGGTGGAGACACTTTTGTGGGAATGGTGACTTAAATCAGCTGATGAAATATTAGCCAAGAATTCCAGCGTGAATAGTGAAATCAGCTTGAACCATAAGTGTGACACATCTGTGGGTGTATTTGCAACACATGTAGTGTGCGCAGTATTCCTGTTGTTAAACTGCTGGTATACAATAATCTGATAAGAATTAAACTTCAACATCTAGCCCAGTGTTTCGGAAAAGTATGGTTCAATAAATTAAAGAACGGTTGTCCATCAACAACACTCCATTGATACACTTGGCCTCGCAGTACCAAGCTTCATTACCCAGAGTCAGAATTGGATAGTGTTTGGGAAAATTATGATTCCCTAAATTAAAGGAGGGTTGTCCTTATTCTTGAAATGCGTTGAGATTCGCGATTGTGTCTCTGAGGTCAGAATAGCAGCATTTAACACATTTAATTCAACCAAGGCATTAGCACCCTGATTCTGAGTCTGGGATTGATGCACTGAATCTAAGAAAGGAAACATTTTTCAAGAGGTTCTGGATTTAACAGCAGGCTATTGCTGAGATCTATATCAGCTGTTTAACGTTTGACCAGCCAGAGGTTCTGATGATTGAATTGTACAATCCTCTCCTGAGGCTTCAGCAACGACAGGAATGGAGAGGAGAAATGGAAAGGCCGGCCCCACATCCCCACTCACATTCCGCATGGCTCAGACACTCAGATGGAGCTCTTGCTGTGGGAACTGGTGATTGAAATCAGGTAATATTTGCCAAGCAGGGAAGGAAAAGGCCAGCCTCGTAAAACCAGCAGGCATGAATGGAACTGGCCGAGAAAGTGAGCATTCCGGTCCCTCAAACATGAGAAAAGTGTTTCAAGAAGTTCAACGACCGAAGGAAGTCAGTAAAATACGTGACATTACTCGTTCACGAACCGACAATCACATACACTCTTACGTTCCCTGCATTCCCCAGCACAACTCCACAAAACAACACCCCTTACACGTCTATTCATTCCTGTCTCTCCAGACACTTTCTCAAATCCTCATCTGAAAATCCAAAGTGCTGACCCAGCAACATCATTTTGCCATCACAGCCGTGTCTTACTCTCAACCTGCACTAACACTGACTTTGTTTTCACCCCACTCAATGCATTTCTCATTGTCACAATTCTCTATTTCCATCCCTTTCAGTTTGACAAACAAATTCTACTACATCAGATATTTATCTTACTTTCCTGAAAAAGTTGCAATGTTCTCATCCCTCAACCATTCCGTAACACAGCATTTTGATAGAGGTCTGTGGGAAGGTAATTGCTGACCGTCAATGAAGCATGTGGCTGGGGGAATTGGGGGGCTGTGATTTAGGGGAGCATGTTGCTGGGGAAGTGTGGGACTGTGATTCTGGGGAGCATGTGGTTGGGGGAATGGGCAGTATGTACAGTGACCGTTGCTGGGCTAGGGGCACGCAGCATTCCTTAACCTCTGTATATGTTCCTCTCCATCTCCAACCACCCCCGCCCCCCCCCCCCCAGCCTCCCTTCAGAGTGACGAGATAGCTTTTGCGATGCAACCAATCGATCTTACTGTTGTTTTGGTTGCTGCTGGAGCTGAGGAGGAGCAGGAGGAAGAATTGCGGGCACAGGAGGCCCGGAGCTTACCACTTGCAGGAGTAGAGGGAGACGACCACCAGAGGCAGGAGGGGGCTGCCATTTGGGCGCAGGAGAAGGAGGGAGCAGAGACCCCGGCAGTTCCATGCATGAGTGTAATTGAACAGATGTTGGACACCGTGTGCCACCAACATCCCTGCCTCCGAAAGGAGATAGTGCAACACCTGTGCCCCTCTTGCAGGACCTGGCACCTCGGGGCGGGGGAGGGGGGAGTATGGGTGGCGGGGGGGGGGGGGTGTATAGGGAGATACTCTGTCTCGGTGGTTGCCAAATTGACGGCCGCTCTGAAAGTTTATCCGACTGGACCTTTCCAGACCCTTCACAGAGATGGATGTGTCATTTCAGTGTCAGTTGTGCACATCAGTGTCAAGCAGGTCACGGAAGCCCTTTATGACCGGGCTGGGAAGTACATCACATTTAACCTGAACCAGGCCCATCGGGAAGCCTGGGCTGCAGGGTCGCAGCCTTTGCAGGGATGCCTAAGGTACAGGGGGCCAACAACTGCACACATGTCGACCTGAAGGCCCCTTCAAGCAGAATCCACGAAGATTCATCAACAGAAATGGGTTTCACTCCCTGAATGTTCAACCAGTGTGTGACCACAATACGAACAGTATGCACGTCTGCGCGAGACACCCAGGCAGCGGCACGACAGCTTCATTGTCAGTAGCTCTGACATCCCAGAGGCCTTTGAGGAGCAGCCCAGGCTGCGGGTGTGGCTCCTGGGTGATATGGGTTACCAGCTTGGACATGGTTGATGACACCTGTGCCGATGCCTGTGACTGAGGCAGAGACCCGCTATAATGAGGCCCATGTAGCCGCCCACGTGAAAGTGGAGAGGTGCATTGGACTCCTCAGAATGAGATTCCGGTGCCTGGACCGCTCTAGCAGGGCCCTACAATGCAGCCCTCCGATCTCTTCCCGCATTGTGGTGGTGTGGTGTGCCCTACACAACATGGCTCTGCAGAGAAGTGACCTATTGGAGGAGGAGGAGGAGGACGTGGAGGCTGACCAGCTGGGCGTCGCTGGGGAGGTTGACCAGCACGAGGAGGAGGAAGAGGGGGAGGAGGAAGAAGAGGAGGAGGAAGAAGAGGAAGTGCCCGGCGAGAAACACCACCCAGGCACTGCATGGCTGTAGCTCCAATGAGGCTTGCAAGGTCAGCGAGAGAGCACTTGATCACCGGGTGGTTCAGTCGGTAGGGGCCTATGTCTGTGGGTTCCAACCACCTGCCCCAGAAAATTACATCTATCTCCTGCAACATTGTCACAACAGAGTTGTGGGCCTGGGTACGCTGTGTTTGTGACTTTCTTTGGCAGGCAGGCGAGTGATGACGACTCGCCAAGCACCATTATGACGATGCCCTCGTGCAAACTCGTCCGACTCCTTCCTGAACTCCGCATGCACGCTGGCACCTGGGCCCACGTCCGTGTAGTCGATAAGGGATCTGAAACCCCCATACACGGCCCTGGGGTGGGTGGGGTGGGGGAACGGGAGGGAATCGGTCGTGGGGTCTGGGGAACTAATGGCTTCCATTTCTCAGTGACGCAACATTGAGGGGCCTTCCCAGCTGACATCAACATGAAGCATCCCTCCGGCGATCATCAATGGAAGATGATTCCTTTTCGAGACAAATCTGAGACAAATCCATCAAAGATTGGCGGTGAAAAACCTTTAATGATTGCAGTAAAGGTGTTTAAATAATAAGTTCTAACATAAAAAAATTGTGAACAGAAAATGTTAAGGTGCTTACATTTCTTTCTAAGTCGTGCAGCCTTTAACCCGTGCCATCTCAGTGCAACTTTAATTTCCTAAGCTTACGTGGTCTACCACTATGTCTCAGAGACTGCAGAATGTACATCGGAAGTGGAGGGGGCCAGCTGCCTACCTCGCCCAGTGGCCTGTGATGCGTGCGGTGGGCATCCTCTGGACACCCTTGACGTTTGGTGTCCTGGCCGGATTCCATGTGTCTGGGATGTTTCCATGATACCAGGTGTCTGGGATGTTTACATGATACCCTAATCAACCTGCTGCTCCTGAGATGCCCCGGTCTCAGGAAGGAGGGAATCAGAAGGTGTAGCACAGCCACTGTCTCCTGTCTGGAAGGCCCCGGCGTGGGCCCGAGCCCTTCCTCCTCCCTTTGGGGTTCTGGGAGGCCTCTGGGTCACATCATGCGACAGCGGTGCTTCTGCAATGTGCCCCAGAAGCTCCGGCGTCACTTCGCCCTGCCAGACGTGGTCGAGCCCTCTGCGATGACCACCTGAGTCTGGGGCCACCTGTCAATGGCTGCAGCAATGCCCTCTGAGACTGGGCCATTCTCTGCAGCCCCACAGCCATGAGCCTTTGCGACTGGGCCATGTTCTCAAGGGCTGCTGCCGCAGTCAGCAGTGTCTTAGCGCTGTCCCACTCTGTCTCCTCCAAGCTCTCGAGCCTCTCAGCCATGGGCTGCAGAATCTCCGGCAGCCTGTTAAATCCCTCAGCTGTGACCCACTGTCACTCAGGAGCGACCCTCTGGGAATTCGCTGTGGCCTGCTGTGACTCGGCCATCGCTTGGAGCCTGCCACTCATACTGAGCATCTCCTGCCCCAGACTTTCCACTACAGGCACCACTCTTGCAGTGTTAGCCTGAGAAGCACGCAAGACAGGCAATAGCTGGTCCTACTGAAGGCTTTGGAACTCCTCCCAACAGCCTTCACTGTCGGTCCAGTGTGGCCGTCAGTCCCTCCTGCATTCCCTGGCTCTGTTGCTGCATCTCCAACAGCTTAGGGAGAAGTGATCTCAGAGGCACAGCATGTAGCCTGGTGCCAGCCAGAGTCCTCGCCTGCGGCAGGCCCCCGCGTGACAGTGGCCTCGGACGTGCCCTACTCCACCCGATGTACATTAGCTGATGTGTCGTGCCTACCAGAAGTGACCCAGAAGCCTCATCACTAACTGGACCCACCGATGTGTCGATATCTGGGATGGTGAGTTGTGAGGTGGAAGCTGACGTCAAAACGGTGCCATATTCAGCCGTTTCCTCCTGGGACTCGTCCAAGCTGTCCTGAACAGGATAGGCAGGAGCTGCAGCCTGTAGTCCAGAAGGCCCCGGGGCATCCGGTTCTGTCCCTGCAACACAGGACACAAGGTTAAGTGCAAGAGAGGGAGAGGAAACTGGAATGCAATAAAATTGATTCGCATTTCGCCATTGAACATAGAGCAAAGATCAAAGAGGATTACATCATAAGAACAGGCCCTTTGGCCCTCCAAGCCTGTAGCGAACATGCTTCCCAACTGCATTGTATCCACCGATTCTTCCGGGCACCATATACCTATACTCCCATCCCATTCACATATCTGTAAAGACGCTTCTTAAAGGTCACACTCGTACCTGCCTCCGTTGCCTCCCCGAGCAGTGAGTTCCAGGCACCCAGCACCCTCTGTGAAAAACCTTGCCCCTCGCACCCAAAACCCATGCCCCTTAGATATTGCCTCAAAGTGAGTGGGGGAGTGACAAGTGCTCACGTTTGACGGCAGCCCGACCATGCTGTCGCTGACAGCCCGCGTTTCCCTTTCCCTGGACAGCTCCAGCGCCCGCTCCTCAAAGGCGTTGAGGACCTGGAGGTATGGCTCACCACACCCTGTCTTCACCCTCTCAGGGTGTTGTGTTCGGTCTTCTCCTGTGGAGACAGAAGGAGGCATGAAAGAAATGATGGCTACTGCAGAGTATCAGGTGGTGGCCCTTAGAGGGCAAGCACAGTGGGGCTCTTGGGGGGGATAGAAAAGACGTGCTTGGGGATCAGGAGCTGGAAGCATGCAGGGTGCTGGGGATGTGTGGATCTGGGGGAGATTTGGGGGAAGATGCAAGATGGGGTTCAGCACTTACCCTTGCTGTCTGGATGAGGACATTCACCTTTTTCTGGCACTCCTTCCCGGTTACGGACGATGGCATTGCTGCAACTGCCTCAGTACTCAATGCCGACAACTGCCAGTTTCCAGATGCAATTTTACAACTCATCCACTTCATCCTGGACCACAATGTCTTCGCCTTCAACAAACTGGACCCACGGTACGGTAGCACAGTGGTTAGCACTGCTGCTTCACAGCTCCAGGGTCCCGGGTTCGATTCCCGGCTCGGGTCACTGTCTGTGTGGAGTTTGCACATTCTCCTCGTGTCTCCGTGGGTTTCCTCCAGGTGCTCTGGTTTCCTCTCACAGTCCAAAGATGTGCAGGTTAGGTTGATTGGCCAGGTTAAAAATAGCCCCTTAGAGTCCTGTGATGCGTAGGTTAGTGGGATTAGCGGGTAAATATGTGGGGGTAGGGCCTGGGTGGGATTGTGGTCGGTGCAGACTCGATGGGCCGAATGGCCTCCTTCTGCACTGTAGGGTTTCTATGATTTCTATGAAACAGTTCTTCATCCAGATGCACGGAACAGCCATGGGGACCAAATTCGCACCTCAATATGCCATCATCTTCATGCACAGGTTCGAATAAGACCTCTTCAACCGATGCTATACACTAGATACATCGATGACATTTTCTTCCTTTGGACTTTGGACTCATGCTGAACAATCACTGAAACATGTATATGATGACATCAAAAAGTTCCATCCCACCATCAGACTCACCATGGACTACTCTCTGAAATCGGTCGCATTCTTGAACACATGCATCTCCATCAAGGACGGTCTCCTCAGCACTTGACTGTACGGCAATCCTATGGATAACCTCACGATGCTACACTTCTCCAGCTTCACCTTAAACACGTTAAAGAAGACATCCCCTCCGGACAAGCCCTCCATATACATAGGATCTTCTCAGATGAGGCGGATCGCAACAGACAACTCCAGACGCTGAAAGATGCCCTCATAAGAACAGGATATGGTGCTGGATTCATTGATCAACATTTCCGACGCGCCTCAGCGAAAAACCACACCGACTTCCTCAGAAGACAAACACAGGACACGGCGGACAGAGTACCCTTCGTCGTCCAGTACTTCCCTGGAGCGGAGAAGCTACGACACCTTCTCCGGAGCCTTCAACATGTCATCGATGAAGGCGAACATCTCGCCAAAGCCATCTCCACACCCCCAGTTCTTGCCTTCAAACAATCGCAAAACCTCAAACAGACCATTATCCGCAGCAAACTACACTACCTCCAGGAGAACACTGACAACGACACCATGCAACCCTGCCACAGCAACCTGTGCAAGACATGCCGGATCATCAACATGGATGCCATCATCTCACGTGAGAACACCATCCACCAGGTACGCAGTACATACATTTGCAACTCGGCCAACGTTGTCGACCTGATATGCTGCAGGAAAGGATGTCCCGAGGCATGGTACATTGGGGAGACCATGCAGACGCTACGACAATGGATGAATGAACACTGCTCGTCAATCAGCAGTCAAGAGTGTTCTCTTCCTGTTGGGGAACACTTCAGCATTCATGGACATTCGGCCGCTGATCTTCTCCAAGGCGGTCTTCACGACACACAACAATACAGAGTTGCTGAGCAGAGACTGATAGCCAAGTTCCGCACACATGAGGTTCGCCTCAACCGGGATCTTGGGTTCATCTCACACTATCTGTAACCCCCACGACTTGCCTGGGCTTGCAAAATCTCACTAACTGTCCTGTCTGCAGACAATACACATCTCTTTAACCTGTGTTTAATGCTGTCTCCACTCACATTGTCTGTACCTTTAGTATTTGATTCCCTGTAAAGACTCACATTCCAACCATTAATTTTTAAATTGAGTTTGTGTCTTTATATGCCCTGTTTGTGAACAGAACCCCCACTTACCTGACGAAGGAGCAGCACTCCGAAAGCTAGTGGCGTTTGCTACCAAATCAACCTGTAGGACTTTAACCTAGTATTGTGAGAGTTCTTACTGTATTTAACCAGTCCAACGCCGGCATCTCCACATCATCCCTCTGCCTGAGATCAGTGAGGCGAGAAGGTGGTCCACTGCCACTCTGCCTGAGATCAGTGAGGGGGAAGGGCGCGGGGGGGGGGGGGGGGGTCCGCTACCACTCTGCCTGAGATCAGTTGGGGGGAAGGGGGGTCCACTGCCACTCTGCCTGTGATCATTGGGCGGGGTGTGGAGGGGGTCCACTGCCACTCTGCCTGTGATCAGTGAGGGGGAAAGGGGGTCCACTGCCAATCTGCCTGAGATCAGTGAGGGGGAAAGGTGGTCCACTGCCATTCTGCCCGAGATCAATGGCGGGGGGAAGGGAGGAGGGCCCCGCGAACGGCCTGGGTGGCAGATCACACTGCCTGATATCTGTCGGGTGCAGGGGGGAGGGTGGATCCCTCTGCCTGAGATCAGTCGGGGGAAAAGGGGGTCAGTAATGTTGTGGGGGTGGGGTAATGTCTGTGGAGGCCAGTGGGAGGCATTAACCGGCCAGTGGGCAATGTGGCACGGGAGCGCTTTTTAATATTTTTTCAATGCACGTGCGCAGTTCAAAGCCTCGATCGGAGCTGCAGTGTTTCGGGCGTGATAGGACCCGTCCACAGCGCAATTCAGACTCGCGATTTTTTTTGTCAGGCTAAGTGCCTCTGGGGGCGCCTGAGAGCAGTTTTCTAAGTTGAATCTGAATTGCGCCCAGATTCAGCACTTAGAATCAAAATGGTAAAATCGCCCCCTTCGTGTCCAAATATATAATATATAGGTGGATTGGCCATGTTAAATTGCCCTCCTGTCCAACGATTTGTTGGTCAAAACACTTATCCTGCACAGCGTTGAACACGAAGGGGCAATTTAGAATGGCCAATCCACATAACGTACACATCTTTGGACACGAAGGAACAATTTAGCATGGCCAATCCACAATTAGATTGGCCATGCAAAATCGTTCCTTCCTGTCCAAAGATGTGCAGGTGAGGTGAATTGGCCATGCTAAATTACCCCTTGGTGTCCAAAGATGTCTGTTGCTCCCTCGTGTTGCAAAATGTGTCATTTAGGTGGATTGGCCATGCTAAATTGCCCGTTAGTGTTCAAAGATGTTTTATTTAGGTGGGTTGGCCATGTTAAGTAGCCCTAGTGTCCAAAGGTTTGTAGATTAATTAGATTGGCCGTGCTAAATTGATACTTTATGTCCAACGATTGTCGTTTAGTTGGACTGGCCATGCTAAATTGGCCCTTAGTGCCCAAAGATACGCAGGTTAGGTGGATTGGCCATGCTAAATTGTTCCTTCGTGTCCAAAGATGTGTACGTTATGTGGATGCGCCATGCTAAATTGCCCCGAGGTGTCCAAAGATGTGCAGGTTAAGTGTTTTGACCATGTGTCAGTGCCCTTTCGTGCCCAAGGGATGCAGGAGAGGTCAATTGGCCATGCTAAATTGCTCCTCCGTGCCCAAGATGTGTCGTTTAGGTGGATTGGCCATGCTACATTGCCCATTGGTATCCACAGATGTGTAAGTTATGTGGATTTGCCATGCTAAATTGCTTCTTAATGTCCAAAGGTGCGGTTAGGTAGATTTGCCATGCTAAATTGTTTCCTGGAGTCCAAAGAAGGTTAGGTTAGTTAGATTGGCTATGGTAAATTGCCCCTTAGTGTCCAAAGATGTGTAGATTAGGTAGATTGGCCATGCAAAATTGCCTCTTAGTGTCCAAAGATGTGATATTTAAGTGGATTGGCCATGTTAAGTTTTCCGAATGTCCAACGATGTGCTAATTAGGTGGATTGACCTTGTAAAATTGTCCTCGTGTCCAACGATTTGTAGATGAATTAGATTGGTCATGCTAAATTGTTCCTTCGTGTTAAGAGGTACATAGAACATAGAACAGTACAGCACAGAACAGGCCCTTCGGCCCACGATGTTGTGCCGAGCTTTATCTGAAACCAAGATCAAGCTATCCCACTCCCTATCATCCTGGTGTGCTCCATGTGCCTATCCAATAACCGCTTAAATGTTCCTAAAGTGTCTGACTCCACTATCACTGCAGGCAGTCCATTCCACACCCCAACCACTCTCTGCGTAAAGAACCTACCTCTGATATCCTTCCTGTATCTCCCACCACAAACCCTATAGTTATGCCCCCATGTAATAGCTCCATCCACCCGAGGAAATAGTCTTTGAACGTTCACTCTATCTATCCCCTTCTTCATTTTATAAACCTCTATTAAGTCTCCCCTCAGCCTCCTCCGCTCCAGAGAGAATAGCCCTAGCTCCCTCAACCTTTCCTCATAAGACCTACCCTCCAAACCAGGCAGCATCCTGGTAAATCTCCTCTGCACTCTTTCCAGCGCTTCCACATCCTTCTTACAGTGAGGTGACCAGAACTGCACACAATATTCCAAATGTGGTCCCACCAAGGTCCTGTACAGTTGCAGCATAACCCCATGGCTCTTAAACTCCAACCCCCTGTTAATAAAAGCTACCACACTATACGCCTTCTTCACAGCTCTATCCACTTGCGTGACAACCTTTAGAGGTCTGTAGTTATGAACCCCAAGATCTCTCTGTTCCTCCACAGTCTTCAGAACCCTACCTTTGACCCTGTAATTCACATTTAAATTAGTCCTACCAAAATGAATCACCTCACATTTATCAGGGTGAAACTCCATTTGCCATTTTTCAGCCCGGCTTTGCATCCTATCTATGTCTCTATGCAGCCTACAACAGCCCTCCACCTCATCCACTACTCCACCAATCTTGGTGTCATCAGCAAATTTACTGATCCACGCTTCAGCCCCCTCCTCTAAGTCATTAATAAAAATCACAAAGAGCAGAGGACCAAGCACTGATCCCTGCGGCACTCCGCTAGCAACATGCTTCCAATCCGAAAATTTTCCATCGACCACCACCCTCTGTCTTCGATCAGACAGCCAGTTACCTATCCAATCGGCCAACTTTCCCTCTATCCCACACCTCCTCACTTTCATCATCAGCCGACCATGGGGGACCTTATCAAACGCCTTACTAAAATCCATGTATATGACATCAACTGCCCTACCTTAATCAACACACTTAGTTACCTCCTCAAAAAATTCAATCAAATTTGTGAGGCACGACTTGCCCTTCACTAATCCGTGCTGACTATCCCGGATTAATCCACATCTTTCTAAATGGTCGTAAATCCCATCTCTAAGGACCTTTTCCATCAATTTACCAACCACCGAAGTAAGACTAACCGGTCTATAATTACCAGGGTCATTTCTATTCCCTTTCTTAAACAGAGGAACAACATTCGCCATTCTCCAGTCCTCTGGCACCATCCCCGTGGACAGCGAGGACCCAAAGATCAAAGCCAAAGGCTCTGCAATCTCATCCCTTGCCTCCCAAAGAATCCTAGGATACATTTCATCAGGCCCAGGGGACTTATCGACCTTCAGTTTATTCAAAACTGCCAGGACATCCTCCCTCCGAACATCTATTTCCTCCAGCCTATTAGCCTGTAACACCTTCTCTTCCTCAAAAACATGGCCCCTCTCTTTGGTGAACACTGAAGAAAAGTAATCTTTCATCACCTCTCCTATCTCTACTGACTCCATAAACTAGTTCACACTACAGTCCTTGACCGGCCCTAACCTCACCCTGGTCATTCTTTTATTCCTCACATAAGATTAAAAAGCCTTGGAGTTTTCCTTGATCGGACCCGCCAAGGACTTCTCGTGTCCCCTCCTAGCTCTCTGAAGCACCTTTTTCAGCTCATTCCTTGCTAACTTGTAACCCTCAATCGAGCCATCTGAACCTTGTTTCCTCATCCGTACATAAGCTTCCCTCTTCCTTTTCACAAGACATACCACCTCTTTCGTGAACCATGGTTCCCTCACTCGGCCATTTCCTCCCTGCCTCACAGGGACACAGGTGTGTCGTTTAGGTGGATTGGCTATGCTAAGTTATTCCTTAGTGTACAAAGATGCGCAGTTTACTGTGGAATGGCCATGCTAAATTGACACTTAGGGTCCTAAGATGTGTCGGTGTGGTGGATTGGTCATGCTAAATTGCTCTCTGGTATCCCAAAATATATAATTTTGGTGGATTGGCCATGTTGCGTTGCTCCTTAGAGTTCAAAGATGTGTTATGCAGGTGGATTGGCTATGTTAAATGGCCCTCGTGTCCAAAAATTTTTAGGTTAATTAGATTGACGATGCTAAGTTGTTCCTTAGTGTCCAAAGGTGTGTGGGCTAGGTAGATTGGCTATGCTCAAGTATTCCCTAGTGTCCCAAGATGTGTTGTTCAGCTGGATTGGCCATGCTAAATTGGAAACTTAGAATCAAAATGGCAAAATCGGGCCGTGAGTGCTGCATCTGGGCGCAATTCAGTTCCGACTTGGAAATCTATTGTCAGGCGCCCCCATACGCGGTTAGCCTGGAAAAGCAATTGCGAGTCTGAATCGCGCTGTGGGCGGGGCTTATCGCGCCCGAAACGCTCCTGCTCCGATCAGAGCTTTGAACTCTGCATGTGCAGCGAGAAAACATTTGGAAAAACGCACCCCTGTCACATCGCTCCCGGACTGCAAAAAACAGATAAAGGCAGCCCAGGACCAATGGCCCCCGCAGACATTGCCCCACCCCCACAACATAACTGTCCTCCTTATCCACCCTCCCTCTGCTACTCAGACCGATCACGACCCTCTGCTCCACTTCGCCCCCCACCGATTGCCCGCAGAGTGGCAGCAGTCCCTCCTGCCCTGCCCCCTCCCTGCCCTCCTCGCCCAGAGAATGATCTGGCCTCCCTCCTCCCCCCCCCCCCCTCGACCAAACAATGAGCGGGTCTCCCTCCCTCCCCCCACCCCCGCCAGCGAGCGATCTGGCTTCCCTCCTCCCTCCCCCCAACAGAGAACGAGCTGGCCTCCGCTCCCGCCCCCCCCCCCCTCACCACCACCCACCAGAGAATGATCCGGCCTCCCTACTCCCACCCACCTCCCCCCTCACCAGAGAATGATCTGGCTCACCTCTCTCCCCCTTCCACTCCCAATCTGAGTCAGAGAGCCATTGGAAACTCTGAACTTATCTCTTCAGCAGCTGGAGATCCCAAAACAGACCTTTGTTGAGCATGTCTGTTTCGCGCCAAATTTGGACGCGCAAATGCGATTGTAACTGGGGAAATGCTGGTAAAGTTGGGTGGGCAGCCCATAAATTCAATTGCATGCAAATATATTTAAATCATCTTTTTTGGGTGCGGTTCGGATCACGGCCATTTTCCTTGGTGTACACCCCAAACTCCTTCCAACTGCTCAGTTCCGTTTGTTTGTCTTCTCTTTATTCCGGGAGCTCCATTTTGTTTGCAGCTATCAATGCTTCCTCATCATGGGGTTTCAACTCCTATTCCTATCATTGCATTGATTTCTCGCCTTCCTTGGTAAGCTCCAGCCTTCACTGCCATCTCTGTTTCTTTCAGGGCTGCTACTCTCAGACCGCTGTTCTCTGTTGGCACACCTTTGGTCACAGATTCGTGACATTTTCCTGTGTTCACGAATGCTTGCTGTCTCATCCTCAGGACTTAGGTCTCGCTTTTTTTGTTTCCAGCTGTCCACCCTATTTTCCCAATCTATAGCTTTGGCTTCTTGCCCTCACTCTTGTATGTTGAGCCAGTGTTGTACTTTCCTGAGGTCTTTCCTGCTTTCCCGATTATAGTGGCCTCCCTGCACTCGCTTGACCATTCGGGTATGTATGAAACCAGCTGAGCCTTTGAAGTAGCAACTTCATCCCCTACTTCACAGGTACTTTGTTGATCATCGGATTCCCTCTCATCTTTTGTTCACTGCTCCCCATAATATCTCAGGGTATGTGCATGTGAGGTACAAGGTGCTTCCTGCACTCCTGCATCTTGCTAAGATGCTCCAAATTCATACTCAAGTGCCACTACTCTCAAAGCGTGAGCTCGAACCGTCCGGTTACTCTTTTGCGCTATAACTACCTTGCTGTCTGTTCGTATCACTTTCCCGGCCTTTCCCACTCTTTTTTGTCCTCTCTTGAATAGTTGACCCTGTCCCCTTTCTCAAAGTATACCCCTGATGGTCTTATGCGATGCTTTAGGGCCCTTTGTATTCTGAAACCTCAGCCTTAATGAAGGCCTTTCTCCCTCCATGCACAGCGTTTAAGTGTGCAGAAAACATGGAGCTAATGCTTGTTCCTTCTCGTGTCGGGGGAGCATCTGTTAATACTGACGGCAACTTTGGATTCCTCCCGTATACCAACTGGTATGGACAATAGCCCCCACCATTTGTAACTCATTTTTTGCATGCACTGCCCATGCTAATGCAACTTGCAATTTACAGCCCAGTTGATCCGCCAAAGTTTTATGCAACATTTCATCTATAACTGCGTGATTCCTTTCACAGCGACTATTGCTGAATGGGCTCTCCACTGCAGTGTGCATAATTACAATATTTCAATTTTCACACATATCTTGAAACTCATCATTTGCGAATTCGTCCCCATTGTCCGTCAAAAATTTAAACGGTGCCCCCAATCCTGTTCCAACCCAATGGATCTTAATTTTATCTATAATTGTTCTTTTTATCTTTACTGTAAATCACCGTGGAGATGCTGAACCAGGTGGCCATGTATACAAAATGCAATAGATAGATGCCTTTGTCCTTGTCCCATATCTTTAGATCCATCGCCACTGCATCACTGAAATCTCGTGCTACTGGTAGACTCATGACTGGATGCGGGAGTGTCCTTCTATATTTCATGTAATTTTCACACTGGGCTGACATTTGTTCTATGAGATCATTATATCCTTCGTCCAACACACCTGCTCAGTCTCTGTGGTACTGGATGACCAAACTGCTTATGGAGTTTCAGAATAATCTTCTTTTTGTCCATCATGTTGTTGCCTGTTAGTGACACTAATGTCTCATGAATCCTTTGGTCTGACCATTTCAGTTCACTTAAAGTAAGACAATCATGGCCAGATCTTGTAAAATGTAGGTCCACAGTTTTCCCAAATACAACAGCTTTATCCTGTTTCAAATTGATGGTCATCTGAGCTTTCTTCTTCGCAGACCTGCTTAACAACAAAGGTATATCACTGGAAACTACTTATACATAAACTGATTCCTGCAATCTTACAGGGAAGTTTCACCCTTTTGGAGGATGTTAGAGTGTTCTAATCTCCAACTCTCAAGCAGGTGGAACTATCATGCTCTTTTACTTTCTCTCGTTCTTTATGATCAAGAGACGCTAAGTAACAATCCAGCCAATCTGGGCCGCAGACAGTGTTCATCCATCCACTATCTAAAACAGCGCAGTTGAAAGAGTCTATCAGATCGCTCATTATGGGACTCCATCTTTCCACCAAAACAATGCCTTCCTGGTCCTTATCCTCATCACTGTCGGTTTCCACATATTCTGTCTCACATGTGGTTTCAAAGACACTTCTTTCGGATTTCTTCTTTTCGGACAGTTTACAATGTCGTGGAATGGGGTATCGCATTGGAAACAGTGATTCACAATCCCTCTTGCATTCCTTCGATTTAAACATCTTTTATCTAGTATCCCATGGGCGTCTTCCTTCCCCCATTTTCAAACCGGTTATAACCATTTTCGGCACTAGATCTAGAACGTAACTGTCTCTGTTTAAAGGCCTTTGTGTGCCATTTGGTCTGGCATGCAGTTGAGTCAGCATTGACTCCTCTGTTCTGGGCGCTATGGCATTTTGCACTGAACAAGGTGGCGGGGAAGGATTGCTTCCCGACAAACGTTTTCATGATGTTACCATTTGATCAAAGAGGGGCTCTGTACCCCTTAATTGTATTCCAGTCATTACTAAAAGAGTATCCCTATGTAACAGACATTCACAGTCCAACAACTTGAAGGCCAAGACTGCATCTGTAATCTCCTAATTAAATCACATTAGCCTGTTACAGCCCCTGTCAAAACGCATGATATACTCTTCCAGGGGTTGGTTGTCTTGTCTCTTAATCCTGTCAAACAACACCCATCCTTCATAATTCTCCAATATCTCATCTCTCTGGTGAAACTTATCCAAGTATTGTAGCAGGAGATATAGCCCTTCTTCTTTATAGAGGGCATCTGCTGTCCAATCGGAAAATACTTAGCTTCTTATCTTGCTCCTAATTGGAAGCGACAAAGCTAAAGCCATACCTTGCTTTCTTAACGGAATTATGGTGACAAGCGTCCACATTTCCACCTCTGCCTTTCATTGCCGATATGGTTCGGCATCTGAAAAGACAGGGGGCAATCCAATCCCACCAGGTTACTTCTACCTTCTGCAATGGTTGTAGCACTTGTTCAAAAACAAATACTAAATTACGATGGGTTTTCCTCTGCCACCAATGTTTCCTCAGAAGGAACTCTTCAAAAATGCTGATACGAAAATACAATAAAACATCCTCCAATTTATAAATCAAAGAAAGGGTTCATTAACATCATTACTCCAATCGGGGGGCCTCACCCTGGGCCACTCCAAGCTTTTCACATTTCTACATAGTTCCTTATTCATAGTGAATCAGCTTATCAGCTGACTATTACATCACCCTATAATTGCTTCCATGTATTACTGGGTCAGCTGACCCTCATATCTTGTTCACATTGGTCAGATTACATCCAATACAAAGTTGCCACCAGTTACATTCTGACACAGTCTATCATGACGTATCTGGTCAAAGCCTTCACTGACGTCCATGTGTACAACATCCACTACCTATCCCTCACCTATCATCTTTGTCACTTCCTCGACAAACTTGATGAAGTTAGTGAGGCACAACCTCTGCTTCACAAAACCATGCTGTCTATCACTAATAAGTCCATTTGTTTCCAAATGTGAGTAAACCTTGTCCCTAAGAATCGTTTCCAATAATTTCCCTACCACTTATGTAAGGCTCACCGGCCTATAATTTCCTGGATTATCCCCGCTGCCCTTCTTAAACATTGGAATAACATTGGCTATCCTCCAGTAATCTGGATATTGACTATTGCCAATGAGGAGTTAAAGATTTCTGTCAATGGCCCAGCAGTTTCGGCCCTTGCCTCCTTCAGTATTTTGGGGTAGATCCCATCAGGCCCTGGGGGCTTATCTACTTTAATGCTTTTTAAGACACACAATATTCCTCCTTTTTTATATCGACATGACCCAGAATATCTACACACCCTACCCTAGGCTCCTCATCCATCAAGTTCCTCTCTTTAGTGAATAATTATAAATGCTTCCTTTTTTGACAAGGTTCACAATATCCCTCGTTACCCAGGGTTCCCGATACTTTCCACATTTATCCTTCATCCGCACAGGCACATGCCAGTCCTAAATTCCAATCAACTGACATTGATGGACCCCCACATGTCGTATGTTAATTTACCCTCAAACAGCCTCCCCCAATCTACACTCTCCTCATTCTGCCTAATGTTGGGATAATCAAATGCTAAATTTATGATTATCGATTCTAATTGTGAGGCCGTAGGGCCATGTTGTGTGTAAAATTTCAGAATTTTATATGTGAAGAAAGGAAAAATCAACCATCCATTGAAGAAAGAAAACATCACCTAATAACAAGCTCGAACAATCTTTGAACAAGGAACAAAACAGAACACGGTTAAAATTAGTATATTACGGTTATTAACATAAAGAGAATTTGAGTAAAAACCAATTGTGGAAAAAAATGATTATATTACATCTTGTAATAACATGCATGATTTGATTATTGCGAGTAGATTATCAGGATTTTAACAAAAACACTTAGCTGTATTTGGCGTACACTTATGTTAGAACAGCTGATGTATCTAAATGGTGGGTATGTACTCATATACCAATTCATGCGGGGAAGAGGTTTCCTTTCCGGCCAACCCTTCAAGGTGGGAGGAATAGATAATATGGGATCAATTAACCCAATTGTTCAGGAAACCCAGAGGAAGGACAGTGGAATTCATAAAGGAGGTGAAAGAGTAGATTTTTGTCAATGACAGATCATGCACAGGAAAGTCAGCCAACTTGACGAGCTGCTCACCTGTGTTCAATACAGCCAAACGAGCACCCAATTTGATTCTAATTGATAGCGGATTAGAGGAACAAGGAACAAGGCTGTGTCAAGAATGATCAGGGAAACACAGATATTGGGATTAGTAAATGCAACCACTCTATAGACGACAGGAACAGGATTTGCTCAAGCCCACTGGAGGATGATCAGAAGTGCAATATTCAATATTTTTTCAGAGGATGACATATATAACCAAGACTTAAAGGAACTTATTGGATTTGTGGAAAAACATGTTTACCCATGGCTGTCCACAGGTTGGAGTGGCGTTTGTTACTTCGGATATGTAGTTCCACATATTTACCACACTGATCAATTGCCAAAGGAAACTACCAGATGCCGATGTACGGCAGTGGGCATAGACTATTGCTTTGGAATAATGATGCCAGGATATTCACATGTAAGACTGACAATGGAATTGGAAAATATTGCCGATATCTTGGAAAAGGAGCTAATGACACGGCTACTGCTTTATCACAGATCAATGAGGAAATGGTAGCAATGCATATCGGGTAGTTTTGGATTTCATTCTTGCAGCAACAAGAGGAACATGCACTTTGATTGGATCGAAATGCTGCACCTACATACCAGATATTTCGGAGAATATCACCAATCTGGTATCTCATATTCGGAAGGAGGTCAAGAAGTTGAACAAACCAGAGTCATTCTCTCTGGAAAAATGGACAACAGGATGGATCGGAATATTGGGAAAGAACACATCAATCAGAGCTGCATATCGTTTTGTTCATTTACTGCTGAATATTGTGACTATAATGCTACTCAAATGTTGTTGTTCTACCACAAGCCAGACTGTTGCAAGAGTAGCATCGATCAAGGAAGAGAATGATGAAATACCAATGACTTTGACTTCTTGAGGTGCTCCAATTTATGAGAACGAATCCACTGGAGCATCCTTTTAAAACACAAACTTTTTTTCAACTAAAAACAATTAATACTTCATTGACATGATCAAGAATTAATTTAGATGCAATGATACATGGATCATAGGAATTAATAGATATTGATAGATTTGGCCTAATATTGCTGTGGCCAATATGGCCAACAGGGAGAGATTGTAGATGGGATTTTACAGTAGATGGGATGAAGTAGATTACGGATTAGATATAGGAATTCACTCAACATCAGATAAAACAGCTGTTTTATGTAAGTAACCAAATTGCATAACCATTTTTAATATGTTGTTTTAAAGAATGTTTTTTTAAAGTTTTTAATGAAAGGAATGGAATGATTACATTTAATCTGAAAGAATGTTGAATGTATTGAATTCAAGGCCTTACGTGCAAATAAATTGGAACCAAAACGAAAGATTTGGCAACATAGTAAAATGGACTGACAAAGCAATACATTTCTTGATTAAGAAACTGCACATAGAAGAAAATGTGCGTTATAATCTGAGCTGAAATGCAGACAGTGTTTCGAAATGAGATATAAGAAAGAACCAGTTTGAACTGGAGCAAAAGCAAGGACTAACAGACATAAGGCCTCACGCCACATAGCAACAAGAAGCCTTCCTTACTGAGGCGTAAAATTCATCAGTAAGAATGGACAAATATCAAATCCGTATTTAAAGGTGTCAAGCTATAATTGATTGAAGGGCATGTCCTTGTTAGACTGACAGAACAGTGAATGAATGAAATTGCTTTGAATTAAGAGCTGGGCTGTATAATCTGACAAGAAAAAAGTATAACCGTTCTGCTGATTGGCATGAAATCAGAAATCTTTTGAGGAAGCCTCATAGCTCATTTGCTGTAGAGGTGAAATCGAGTTCTCCCTTTTGGGCAAAAGAGACTTGTCTTGTTCTAATTGTATGTTTGTATTTTTCTAATGTTGTTAATTTGTAATGTCATTGATTTTAACACATCAATGTTTTCATAAAAACTAGATTAATTGAAGAATTACATTGAACTGAATAAGTTTTTGCCTTTGTGAAAAGAAAGATTTAATGAAAACATTTAAATAAATCAGGCCGGCTGGAAGAATTTTCACAATAATTGGTCAGATTAAATTGCCCCTTAATGCCCAAAGATGTGCAGGTTAGGTGGATTGGTCATGATAAATTGCCACATAGTATCCAGATATGCCTGGTTATGTTGCTTGGCCATGATAAATTGCCCCTTAGTGTCTCAATATGAGTGGGTTAGGTGGATTCGCCGTGATAAATTGGCCTTAATCACCAAAGATGTGGCGATTAGATGGATTGGCCATGCTAGCCTTCGTCTGATTGTCCAAAGATGTGTGGGTTAGGTTTATTGCCCACACAAAATTGCCCCTTACTGTCAGGGGGCTTAAGAGGATAAATAGGTGGGGTCATGGGGATCGGCCCTAAGTGGGCTTGTTGTCATGCACGCCATGCTAAATTGCCCCGTAGTGTCCGAAGATGTGCCGGTTAGGTGGATTGGCCATGCTAAATTGCCCCTTAGTGTCCAAATATGTATTGGTTAGGTTGATTGGCCATGGTAAACTGCCGCTTGGTGTCCAAAGATATGCGGGCTAGGTGCATTGGCCGTCCTAAACTTCACCTGAGTGCCCAAAGATGCGCGGGTTTGGTTAATTGGCCACAGCAAATTGCCCTTTAGTATCAGGGGATTAACAGGATAAATATGTGGGGTTAGGGCCTGGGTGGGCTTGTTGTGGGTGCAGGCCCGATCGGGAAAATAGCCTTCTGCTCGTTAGCGATTCTATTCTATGAATTTAATATCATTTATAGTCGTGACAGTACGGGGAACCCAATGCAAAATAGAAAAATAATGGCACGGGTGTGATTGAAATGAGAGGGGAGTTCTTTTATTTTTCATTACTTTTCATTTGTACAAAGGAACAAGGTAACAGACACCTTAACTCTTCTCTGAATTTGCGTTGCAAAACTGCATAAATGCAGGTGTTGGTGCAGCAGCCCAAGAGCTGAAGCATGAAGCCCAACTCCCGGATGTAAACGGGTAAATGCACCATCTCATAGCCCAGGTAACCCATCCGCCAATAAATATTATACACCATGTAGACCGCCCACAGCAGGATGAAGTTCCCTGAGATAGCATACAAGGCAATCATGGACTTCCTGCGATTCTCCACCTCTGGATCACTGGGCGTCTCACCAGTGACGTGACGCCGGAGTTTCCTGCGGGCTTGGTTAGTCAGAAAGATGTACCTGACAGTTAAGGAATTGAATAGCAAGACCAAGACAAATGGAATACACGGTGTTAAAAGGTAATGAAAAAATTCGACGGCACCCCACACTTTTGACTGTGCAACGCTCTGTGATATAGCACAGAACCAGGACTGGTTAATGAGCCAGTATTTACTTGTATACATAAAACACCAGCAAATATTTTTTAGACAAAAGAACACGGTAATTGTTGTTAAAACCACAAGCGCTGTTTTCTCCAAGCAGTATTTGGCTTTCAGCTTCTGACAGCAAATGGCGACATAGCGATCAAATGTGAAGCTAACTGTGAACCACACAGAACAGTCGGTAACGGTGCAAAGTACTGCGGCGTGGATATTGCACACCGGCACCTTTCTCATGAAATTGAATTCCAGACGATAAACAGCGGGAATGTGCCTCCATATCAGATCGACAATGATGACCAGGAGATCAGCTGTTGCCATGGCTACCAGGTATCTGGTGGCACATTTGGACAGGCCACACTTCCCCCGAGACAGTATCAGAATCGTCACCATGTTAACTGCAAAGGAATAAAGAGGTTGCGGAGTTACTAGTAACTTAATCTCATCGCTCTGACAAAAGGTCATCCAGACTCGAAACGTTGGTTCCATTCTCTCTCCACAGATGCTGTCAGACATAGAAAGAACAACACAACACAGGAACAGACCCTTCAGCCCTCCAAGCCTGCGCCGATCATGATGCCTGTCTAAACTAAAACTGTATGCACTAACGGAGTCTGTATCCTTCCATTCCCATCCAATCCATGTATTCGCTTAGATACCTCTTAAATGCCACTATCGTGCCTGCTCCCACCCAGGCAGTGCCTTCCAGACATTCACCATCCTCTGTATAAAAAACTTGCCTCGCACATTTCTTCTGAATTTTTCCCCCTGCACCCTAAACCTATGTCCCCGAGTACTTCTCCTTTCTACCCCAGGAACGAGCATCTAACTACCCACTCTGTCCATGCCCCTCATAACCTTGTAAAGTTCGATCAGGTCACCCTGATTTTCCAGCAGTTTCTGTTTTTGTTTCAGATTCCAGCATCCGCAGTATTTTGCTTTTAATCTTATCGCTATTGCTTCATTCATGCCCGTGAGGGAATCAAGAAAAATAAATAAATAATTAACAATCCACTGATGGCCATGCAACCATTGTCGATTGTCAGAAAAACCCATCTGGTTCCTTAAGGGAAGAAAATCTGCCGTCCTTCCCTGGTCTGGCCTCCATGTGGCTCCAGAGCCACAGAAATGTGGTTGACTCTCAACTGCCCACAGGCAACTAGGGATGGGGAATAATGCTGGCCATGAATGAATTAGAAATAATGAAATCTAATCGTAGTTTTGGCAAGGACAGATTTATAATAGTATTTGCAAGACAGGAATTCATAATACCTGAGTCTGCTCTGAATAACACCTGAGAATAAATCAAAGAATCACGGAATTCCGACAATGCAGAAGGAGGCCATTCGGCTCATTGAGCCTGCATCGACCACAGTTACACCCAGCCCCAATCCCCTTGAACACATGCATTTACTCTGCTAGTCCTACTGACACTAAGCGGCAATTTAGCATGGCCAATGAACCGAATCTGCACATCTTTGGAGTGTGGACGAAAACACATGCAGACACGGGGAGAACGTGCAGGCTCCACACAGGCTGTGACCCGAGGCCAGAATTGAACCCACGTCTATGGCGCTGTATGGCAGCAGAGCAAATGGGTGGGTTGTCCATGCTAAATTTCCCCTTAGAGCCCAAAGATGCGCGTGGTCCTCTTTGGACTCGAAAAGGCATTTTAGCATGGACTGGTCATGCTAAATTGCCCTTTAGTGTCCAAAGATGTACAGATTAGGTGGATTGGCCATGCTAAATTCCCCCTTAGTGTCCAACGCTGTGTGGGTAAGGTGGATTGGTCTTGCTAAATTGCCCTTTAGTGTCCAAAATGTTCAGGTTAGGTGGACTGGCCATGCTAAATTGCAACGTAGTTTCCAAAGATGTGCAGGTTTGGTGGATTGGCCATACTAAATTGCCCATTGTTGTCCAAGATGTGCAGGTTATATGGATTGGCCACTCTAAATTGCCCCTTTATTTCCAAAGATGTGCATGTTAGGTGCATTGGCCATGCTAACTGGCCCCTTAGTGTCCTACGATGTGCAGGTTAGGTGGATTTGCCATGCTAAATTGCCCCTTAGTGTCCGAAGAATGCATGTTAGGTGGATTGGCCTTGCTAACGTGCCCCTTAGTGTCCGAAGAATGCATGTTAGGTGGATTGGCCATGCTACGTTCCCCCTTACTGTACAAAGTTACAGTAAGGGGGCGGCACGGTAGCACAGTGGTTAGCACTGCTGCTTCACAGCTCCAGGGACCTGGGTTCGATTCCCGGCTTGGGTCACTGTCTGTGTGGAATTTGCACATTCTCCTCGTGTCCGCGTGGGTTTCCTCCGGCTGATCCGGTTTCCTCCCACAGTCCAAAGATGTGCAGGTTAGGTTGATTGGCCATGCTAAAATTTCCCTTAGTGTCCTGAGATGCGTAGCTTAAAGGGATTAGTGGGTAAAATATATGGGGGTAGGGCCTAGGTGGGATTGTGGTCGGTGCAGACTCGATGGGCCGAATGACCTCTTTCTGTGCTGTAGGGTTTCTATGATTCTATGAAAGATGTGTGGGATATGTTGATTGGTCATAATAAATTGCCCTTTTGTGTCCCACGCTGTGCAGTTTAGTTGGATTGGCCATGCTAAATTGCCCTTTTGTGTCCAAAGTTGTGCAGGGTAGATGGATTCACAATGCTAAAGTGCCCCTTAGGGTCTAAATATGCGTATGTTAGGTGAATTGGCGATGCCAAATTGCCATTTACTGTCTCAAGATAGGCATGTTAGGTGGATTGACCATGCAAAATTGTCCCTAGTTTCCAAAGAGTGCATGTTAGCTGGATTGGCCCTGCTAAATTTCCCCTCAGTGTCTAAAGATGCGCAAGTTAGGTGGATTCGCCTTGCTAAATTTCCCCTTAGGGCCCAAAGATATGCGGGATAGGTGGATTATCCATGCTAAATTGCCCCTTAATGTCCAACGATGTATTGGTTATCTGAACCTGGTTAAAAAATGTGTTCAGCATTAACAGGAGCTGACAAAAAGCCAGAAAATCATATTATTGCTGACCCTGCAGCACGCTGCGAAAGTATTCATTCCCTGTTCTCTGACAGATGTTGTAAAGTCGAACCAGCTCAGTCCACCATCCCCACCTCTTCCCACAGCCACACACTGTTATCCTCTTCAAATCATTACTCAATTCTCTTCTCAACCTCACTGTTTCAATGTTTTTAATTAGCCTTGATTGCTATTTGCTTGCTGCATAAAACAGAAAATTGTCATCTTCCCTTTTGGAACTTTAGCCAATTACATTAACATGGTGGCACAGTGGTTAGCACTGCTACCTCACCGCGCCAGGGACCCGGGTTCAATTCCCAGCTCGTGCCACTGTCTGTGTGGAGGCTGCACGTTCTCCACCGTGTCTGCATGGGTTCCCTCCCGGTGCTGCGGTTTCCTCCTACAGTCCGAAAGACGCGGTGGTTAGGTGGATTAGCCAGGCTAAATTCTCCCTCAGTGTACCCGAAACAGGCGCCGGGGTGTGGCGACTAGAGGATTTTCACAGTAATTTCATTGTAGTGGTAATGTAAGCCGACTTGTGACACTATTAAATAAACATTAAACTGATGACGGCTTTTATGATGACATTTACAAAACCCATGAAATCCCTTCCCAAATTGAACAGCTCTGTGTGAAAAAGAAGGAGACTAAATGCAGGAAACAATTGGCTGATTAGCCTAACGTCCATGCTTGAATCCAACATCAAATTCATAGTAGCAGGAAATTTTTAAAATCATAACAAAGGTGGTTAGCTCTTCTGCCTCACAGCGCGAGGGACCAAGGTTCAATTCTCCGCTTCGGTCACTATCTGTCTGGATTCAGCACGTTCTCCCCGTGTCTGTGTGGGCTTCTTCCGGATGCTCCGGTTTCCTCCCATACTCCAATGATGTGCGGGTTAAGTGAATTGGCCTGGTTAAATTGTCCCGTGGTATCCCAAGATGTGTAGGTTAGTGGGATTAGAGGGTAACGACGGGATTGGGCCAGGGTGGGATGCTCTGTCGGGTAGTCGGTGCAGACCTCAATGGGCTGAATCCTTCTGCACTGTCGGGATTCTATAATATATTCTGGTCGAGTCAGCATGCAAAGACATGCTGGTTAGGTGGATTGGCCATGCTAAATTCTTCCTCAGTTTCCCAGGATCTGCAGGTCAGATGGATTGGCCATACAAAACTGTCCCTCAGTGTTCCATGATGTGCAGTTTAGGTGGATTGGACATGCTAAATTGTCCCTCAGTGTCCCACGATGTGCAGGTTAGATGGATTGGCCATGCTAAATTCTCCCTCAGTGTTCCATGATGTGCAGGTTAGGTGGATTGGCCATGCTAAATCGTCCCTTAGTGTCCAAACATGTGTGAGTTAGGTGGATTGTTCATGCTAAATTACCCCTTGTTTTCTGGGGGATTGGCTAATGGCATATGCTACCGAATAAACCTGTTGGACTTTAACCTGGTGTTGTTAAAACTCTTACTGTGTCAGGGGGATTAGCAGGATAAATACTCTCCCTGAGTCATTTGAGCTTAGTTATTTGGATATTTTCATATTGATTGTGGCATTTTATTCTTCTGAAATCATAAAATGACAAATATAGACATCATACTCCAATAATGCACGATTGTAATACTTAGTTGATAAAAAATGATTATCTTCTCAGCATAGATCATAATCTACCAATGACAATAAAAACACAATGTTGTGGGTAAATAAAATTGAGACAGCTCACTTTATCTGACACTCTTGCAATGAACATGCAAGGAGAGTGCCAGGGACCTGGGTTTGATTCCCGGTTTGGGACACTGTCGGTGCACGGACATGTTCTCCCCGTGCCTGCATGGGTTTCCTCCGGGTGCTCCAGTTTCCTCCCACAGTGCGAAAGATGTGCTGGTTAGGCACATTGGCCATGCTAAATTCCCCCTCAGTGTAACTGAGCAGGCGCAGGAGTCTCGTGACTAGGGGATTTTCACAGTGATTTCATTGCAGTGCTAATGTAAGTCTAATTGTGACGCTAATTAATAAATAAACTTAAAATTTAAACTTAATCTGAACTGGCTCTCTAATTCCTCACAACACAGCAGCACAGAGTCCATTAGATATCAGTAATGTCAGGCACGGCATCTTTCTAATCTGCTAAATGCAAACACACAATGTTGAATGTTGAACACACAGCATCGCTCAACAATGTTGATGATGTGAAAAGCAGTGATGACGGCTTTTGGCATGCTGCCCTTCATCAGTCAGAGCATTGATCCTCCACGTTCGTCCTCAGCACAGGTGCCCCACAAAGCTGTGTCCTCAGCCCTTGCCATACTCCTTCTCGGCCTTTGACAGTTTTGCCAAATTCCCCTCCAACTCCATTTTCAAGTTGCTGATGACACCACCGTAGTGGGTCGGCTCTCAAACAACGTCGATACAGAGAATAGGAATGAGATAGAGAATCTAGTGAAATGCTGCGATGACAATAATCTCTCCCTCTATGTCAATAAAATGAAGGAGATAGCCATCTACTTCAGGAAGCGTAGTGGAGGACTTGCCCCTGTCTATATCACAGAACAAAGAACAGAGAACAGTACGGCACAGAACAGACCCTTCGGCCCACAATGTTGTGCCGAGCTTTGACTGAAACCCAGATCAAGCTATTTCCTCCCTATCATCCCGAAGTACTCCATGTGCCGATCCAATAGCTTCTTAAATGGTCCTAAAGTTTCTGACTCCACTATCCCTGCAGGCAGTCAATTCCACACCCCAACCACTCTCTGAGTTAAAAACCTACCTCGGACATCCTTCCTATATCTCCCACCATGAACCCTATAGTTATGCCCCCCAGCTACCGCTCCATTCACCCGAGGAAATATTCTTTGAACGTTCACTCTATCTATCCCCCTCATCATCGTATAAAACTCTATCAAGTCTTCTCTCAAGCTACTCCGCTCCAAAGAGATAAGCCCAAGTTCCCTCAACCTTTCCTCATAAGACCTACCCTCCAAACCAGGCAGCATCCTGGTAAATCTCCTTTGCACTCTTTCCAGTGTCTCCACATCCTTCTTGTAGTGAGGTGACCAGAAATGCACACAATATTCCAAATGCGGTCTCACCAAGGTCCTGTAGAGTTGCAGCACAACCCCACGGCTCTTAAACTCAAACCCCCTGTTAATGAACGCCAACACATTATAGGTCTTCTTCACGGCTCTATCCACTTGAGTGGCAACCTTCAGAGATCTATGGATATGAACCCCAAGATCCCTCTGTACCTCCACATTCTTCAGAACCCTCCCTTTGACCCTGTAATCCACATTTAAATTTGTCCTACCAAAATGAATCACCTCGCATTTGTCAGGGTTAAACTCCATTTGCCATTTTTCAGCCCAGCTCTGCATCCTATCTATGTCTCTTTGCAGCCTCCAACAGTGCTCCACCTCATCCACAACCACACCAATCTTGGTGTCATCAGCAAATTTACTGATACACGCTTCAGCCCCCTCCTCCAAGTCATTTATAAAAATTACAAATAGCAGAGGACCAAGCACTGATCCCTGTGGCACTCCGCTGGTAACCGGTTTCCAGTCCAATAATTTTCCATCCACCACCACCCTCTGTCTTCTGTTAGATCGCCAGTTACCTATCCAATCGGCCAAACTTCCCTCTATCCCACACATCCTTACTTTCTTCATAAGCCGACCGTGGGGGACTTTATCAAATGCCTTACTAAAATCCATGGATATGACATCAACTGCACTACCTTCATCTACACACTTATTTACCTCCTCAAAAAAGTCTATCAAATTTGTGAGGCAAGACTTGCCCTTCACAAATCCGTGCTGACTATCCCGGATTAAGCTGCATCTTTCTAAATGGTCGTAAATCCTATCCATAAGGACACTTTCCATCAACTTACCGACCACCGAAGTAAGACTAACCGGCCTATAATTACCAGGGTCATTTCTATTCCCTTTCTTAAATAGAGGAACAACAATCGCCACTCTCCAGTCCTCTGGCACCACCCCCGTGGACAGTGAGGACCCAAAGGTCAAAGCCAAAGGCTCTGCTATCTCATCCCTTACCTTCAAAAGAATCCTAGGATATATTCCATCAGGCCCAGGGGACTTATCAGCTTTCAGTTTATTCAAAATTGCTAGTACATCTTCCCTCCGAACATTTACATCCTCCAGCCTATCAGCCTGTGACACCCTCTCTTCCTCAAAAACATGGCCCCTCTCCTTGGTGAACACCGAAGAAAAGTATTCATTCATCACCTCTCCTATCTCTTCTGACTCCATGCACAAATTCCCACTGCCGTCCTTGACCGGCCCCAGCCTCACCCTGGTCATTCTTTTATTCCACACATAAGACTGAAACGCCTTGGGGTTTTCCTTGATCCGACCCGCCAAGGACTTCTCATGCCCCCTCCGAGCTCTCCTAAGCCCCTTTTTCAGCGCATTTCTTGCTAACTTGAAACCCTCCATCGAGCCAACTGAACCTTGTTTTCTCAGCCAAACATACGCTTCCTTCTTCCTCTTGACAAGACATTCCACCTCTTTTGTGAACCATGGTTCCCTCACTCGGCCATTTCCTCTCTGCCTGGCAGGGACATACCTATCAAGGACACGCAGTATTTGTTCCTTGAAGAAGTTCCACTTATCATTAGTGCCTTTGCCTGACAATTTTTGTTCCCATCCTATGCTTCCTAATTCCCGCCTGATTGCATCATAATTACCTCTCCCCCAATTTTAAACTATGCCCTGCCGTATGACCCTCTCCCTCTCCATTGCAATAACAAAACACACCGAATTGTGGTCACTATCTCCAAAGTGCTCTCCCACAACCAAATCCAACACTTGGCCCGGTTCATTTCCCATTACCAAATCCAATATGGCCCCACCTCTTGTCGGCTTATCCACATATTGCGTCAGGAAGCCCTCCTGCACACACTGCACAAAAACTGCCCCATCTGAACTATTCGACCTATAAACGTTCCAATCAATATTTGGAATGGTAAAGTCCCCCATGACAACTACCCTGTGACCTCCACACCTGTCCATAATCTGCTTAGCAATTTCTTGCTCCACATCTCTATTACTATTTGGGGGCCTATAGTAAACTCCTAACAACGTGACCGCTCCTTTCCTATTCCTAACCTCAGCCCATATTACCTCTGTAGGCAGATCCCCTTCAAAATGCCTTTCTGCAGCCGTTACACTCTCCTTGATTAACAGTGCCACTCCTCCACCTCTTTTACCAGCTACCCTACACTTACTGAAACATCTATACCCCGGAACTTCCAACAACCATTCCTGTCCTTGTTCTACCCATGTTTCCGTTTTGGCCACAACATGGTAGTCCCAAGTGCCAATCCACGCCCCAAGTTCACCTACCTTATTTCGGATGCTCCTTGCATTGAAGTAGACACACTTGAACCCATCTTCTTGTCTGCTGGTACCCGCCTTTGACCATGATACCCTTCCCAGTACCTCACTACACTCACTGACCTCCGGACTACAATTCCTTTTCCCATCCCCCTGACAAATTAGTTTAACCTCCCCCCCCCTCTCCCCACCCCCCCCTCTCCGAAGAGCCGTAGCAAATTTCCCTCCCAGGATATTGGTTCGCCTCTGGTTCAGGTGCACCCCGTCCTGTTGGTACAGGTGCCACCTTCCCCAGAAAATGTTCCAATTATCCACATAGCTGAAATCCTCCCTCCTACACCATCCCTGCATCCATGTGTTCAACTGCACTCTCTCCCTGTTCCTCAACTCGCTATCCCGTGGCACCGGCAACATACCAGAGATGACAACCTGTTTTGTCCTGGCTCTCAGTTTCCACCCATGCTCCCTGAATTCCTGTTTTAAATCCCTGTCCCCTCTCTTACTTATGTCTTTGGTGCCGACGTGCACCACGACTTGTGACTGTACCCCCTCCCCCTTTAGAATCCTGAAGACACGGTCGGAGATGTCACGGACCCTGGCATACGGGAGGCAACATTCCATCCGTGAGTCTCTCTTGTTGACACAGAACCTCCTATCTATCCTTCTAACAAACGAGGCCCCAATAACTATAGCCTCACCGCTCTCTCCCTTTCCCTTCTGAGCCACAGGGACGGACTCAGCGCTGGCAATCTGGTCACTGCGGCTTACTGGAAGGTCGTCCCCCTCACCTGTATCCAAAGTGGAACGACCACAGGGGATCACCGCAACGACTGCTTCCTCCCAGCCCCTCTCCCTGTCACCCATCTATTTTCATTCCCTGGAGCAACTATATCCCTGAAGCTTGTGTCTATGGCCCTCTCTGCCTCCCTGATGACCCTAAGCTCATCCAACTCCAGCTGCAGCTCCCTCACGTGATCTTGGAGGAACTGCAGATGGGTGCACCTCCCACGGGTCTAATCAGCAGGGACACTGACGGTGTCCCTGACCTCAAACATTCTGCAGGAGGTACATTGTACTGCCTTCACTTCCATCCCCTCCGTATAACTTACTGCTACAAAGAAAAAGAATTGCTCCAATGGATCACTAAACCCTTTTTCCCCTTCCTGAGAGTGCACTGGGAAAGCACAAGGATTCGAAATTGAAGGGTAACAGAATGAATTTCAACCTGTCCTCTGTCGCCCATTTCCGCCGAAGCCCTGCGAGCCAAGGCTCTTACAGCTCTCACTCTGCTTCCCACTCACTCCGCTTCCCACTCACTCCACTGCCCGCTCCCGACGCTGCCCGCTGTATAGTGCGGCCTGCTTTTTATGCTCCAGTCGAACAAAGAGGTCGAACCCCCCAGGTCACTGACTTTTGTACTAAGAACTCAACCTCCCAGAATCCCCTTCAGCTGACGTCACTTCCCTTAGTTGAAAACCTAGAAAAAAGCCCGCAAAACAAACAAGGAATACAATAAATAAATAAATCAGTACTTCGCTTACCCTCAGCCCTCCTGCTATTCCAATGGTAAGAAGTCTCACAGCACCAAGTTAAAGTCCAACAGGCTTATTTGGTGGCAAATCCCATAAGCTTTCAGAGCGCTGCTCCTTCGTCACATGGAGTGGAAATGTGCTCCCAAACAGTGCACAGAGACACAGAAATCAAGTTACAGAATACTAATTAGAATGCGAATCCCTACAACCACCTAGGTCTTAAAGGTACAGGCAATGTGGTGGAGGGAGCATTAAACACAGGTTAAGGAGATGTGTACTGTCTCCAGACAGAGCAGCTTGTGAGATTCTGCAAGTCCAGGGGGCACGCTGTGGGGGTTACTGAGACTGTGACATAAATCCAACATCCCGGTTTAGGCCGTCCTCATGTATGCGGAACTTGGCTATCAGTTTCTGCTTAGTGACTCTGTGCTGTCGTGTGTCATGAAGGCCGCCTTGGAGAATGCTTACGTGAAGATCAAAGGTTGAATGCCCGTGACTGCTGAAGTGCTCCCCCACAGGAAGAGAACAGTCTTGCCTGGTGATTGTCGAGCGATGTTCATTCATCCGTTTTCATAGCGTCTGCATAGTTTCCCCAATGTACCATGCCTCGGGACATCCTTTCCTGCAGCGTATCAGGTCGACAATGTTGGCCGGGTTGCAAGAGTAGGTACTGTATACCTGGTAGATGGTGTTCTCACGTGAGATGATGGCATCCGTGTCGATGATCCGGCACGTCTTGCAGAGGTTGCTGTGGCAGGGTTGTGTGGTGTCGTGGTCACTCTTCTCCTGAAGGCTGGGTAGTTTGCTGCGGACAATGGTCTGTTTGAGGTTGTGTGGTTGTTTGAAGGCAAGAAGTGGGGGTGTGGGGATGGCCTTGGCGAGTTGTTCGTCTTCATCAATGACATGTTGATGGCTCCGGAAGAGATGCCGTAGCTTCTCCGCTCCGGCGAAGTACTCGACGACGAAGGGTACTCTGTCCACCATGTCCCATGTTCCTCTTCTGAGGAGGTCGGTGCAGTTTTTCGCTGTGGCTTCTCGGAACTATTGGTCGATGAGTCGAGCACCATATCCTGTTCTTATGAGGGCATCTTTCAGCGTCTGGAGGTGTCTGTTGCGATCCTCCTCATCCGAGCAGATCCTGTGGATTCGGAGGGGTTGTCCGTAGGGGATGGTTTCTTTAACGTGATTAGGGTGGAAACTGGAGAAGTGGAGCATCATGAGGTTATCCGTAGGCTTGCGGTACAGTGAGGTGCTGAGGTGACTGTCCTTAATGGAGATGCGTGTGTCCAAGAATGCAACCGATTCCGGAGAGTAGTCCATGGTGAGTCTGATGGTGGGATGGAACTTGGTGATGTCATCATATAGTGGTTTCAGTGATTGCTCACCATGACTCCAAAGGAAGAAAATATCATCGATGTATATAGTCTATATGTCCAAAGATGTGCGGGTTAGGTTGATTGGCCAGGTTAAAAAATTGCCCCTTAGTGTTCTGGGATGTGTAGGTTAGAGGGATTAGTGGGTAAAATATGTGGGGGTAGGGCCTGGGTGGGATTGTGGTCGGTGCAGACTCGATGGGCCGAATGGCCTCCTTCTGCACTGTAGGGTTTCTATGATTTCTATGTATAACATCGGTTGAAGGTCCTGTGCGGTGAAGAAGTCTTTTTCGAACCTGTGCATGAAGATGTTGGCATATTGAGGTGCGGGTTTGGTCCCCATGGCTGTTCCGTGTGTCTGGATGAAGAACTGGTTGTTGAAGGTGAAGACATTGTGGTCCAGGATGAAGCGGATAAGTTGTTAAATTGCATCTGGAAACTGGCAGTTGACGGCATTCAGTACTGAGGCCGTTGCAGCA
This sequence comes from Mustelus asterias, assembly GCF_964213995.1. Classification (NCBI taxonomy): domain Eukaryota; kingdom Metazoa; phylum Chordata; class Chondrichthyes; order Carcharhiniformes; family Triakidae; genus Mustelus; species Mustelus asterias. Next base: position 9,946,495 of record NC_135831.1, read on the forward strand.
ATGCCATCATCGTGGGGGATGCTGGCGTAGAGTGCCAAGACATCCATTGTGACGAGGAGTGCTCCTGGTTCAACTGCTCCATGTGCGCTGAGTTTCTATAGGAAGTCCGTAGTGTCGCGACAAAAGCTGGGGGCTCTTTGTACAATGGGTTTCAAGATGCCCTCGACATAGCCGGCGAGGTTCTTGCACAGGATTCCATTGCCTGAAACGATGGGACGGCCGGTGTGTTTGCCTTGTGTATCTTTGGGAGGCAGTAGAGATCTCCAGCGCGTGGAGTACATGGGATGAGAGCACGGAGGGTGTTTTGAAGGTCCGGATCAAAGGTTTTGATCAGAGTGTTGAGTTGACGGGTGTGTTCTTTGGTCGGATCTGTGGGTAACTGTCTGTAGTGTTCCTCGATGTTCAGTTGTCGGCACACTTCTTTGCAGTAATCCGTTCTGTTCAGGATGACGATGGCCCCTCCTTTGACTGCTGGTTTGATGACAATGTTGTGGTTGGTCTTGAGAACGTGGATGGCGTTGCGTTGTGCGTGGGTGATGTTCGGTGCTGTCTTGTGAATGTGGCTGATGAATTTGGTGTTGACGCACCTCCTGATGGCTTGGGCATACATGTCAAGTCGAGGGCAGCGGCCTTCCGGAGGAGTCCAATTCGACTCTTTCCTCTTCGATTGCACTGCGGATCTCTCTGTCTGCTGTTCCGGTTCATTGGCTGTCTCATTGTGTTCGCTGTTGGCCTCTTGGGGTTTGTGGAAGAACTCCCGCAGCCTCATTCGCCTGACGAATTCCTGTGTCCGCTGCGAGACTGATGGGGTCTATTTTGGTAATGGGGCAAATGGTTGGGCAAATATATCAATGGTGACAAAGTAGAAATTGTCGAGAGCTTCAGATCACCAACAATCTGTCCCTGCTCCCCCCAGGACAATACTATAGTTAAGAAAGCCCACCAACACTTTAATTTTCTCAGAAGACAAAGGAAATTTGGCATGTCAGCTACGACTCTCACCAACTTTTACAGATGCAGCATAGAAAGCATTCTTTCTTTCTGATTGTATCACAGCTTGGTATGGCCCCTGCCCTGCCCAAGACCGCAATAAACTACAAAAGGTCGTGAATGTAGCCCAGTCCATCGCGCAAGACAGTCTCCCATCCATTGACTCTGTCTATACTTTCCGCTGCCTCGGGAAAGCAGCCAGCATAATCTAGGACCCCACGCACCCCGGACATTCTCTCTTCCACCTTCTTCCATCAGGAAAAAGATACAAAAGTCTGAGGTCATTTTCCAACCGACTCAAGAACAACTTCTTCTCTGCTGCCATTTTGAATGGACCTGCATTATTTTAAGTTCATCTTTCTCTACACCCTAGCTATGACTGTAACACTACATTCTGCCATCTCTCCTTTCCTTCTCTATGAACCGTCTGCTTTGTTCAGATAGCGTGCAAGAAACAATACTTTTTGCCGTATACTAATGCATGTGGCAACAATTAATCAAATCAAATCAGATCCCCTCTCATCTTTCGAGACTGAACTGATGCACTAACAGCAACGGCAAGCTGAGAAATAATGATAGCAACCATGCAATTAAAAAGGTACGTTGCAACATGATACTGTGAGTTACCTAGTTTACCAACTCCACCAGCTCTGATACATTGAAATAGGAGTTACAGAAATAACAGGGGAGAAGTGTAACTTACAAGGAACGCCGAAAGCAGCCAGCAGAGGATAGTATATTTTCTGTATGTCCGCGAAAACAAAGTGTATCTTCAGCAGTGTCAAGAATGACCACCTCGAGCTTGGGTTCTGCATGGAACTCACTGATCTGTGATACTCCAGCATTTTGGTTCGAGCCTCGATCCACTTCCCATGAGGAAGCACGCAATCCGCAGGCAGAGGCAGATGGAAACTCCTAGATATATCAAACTGCAAACCCTCTGGTGAGTCAGTAAGTGTCCATGGGGGTTGCTTTAATGACAGCCACTGAACAACAGCTACTGGCTTGTTACTGGGACACATGTTTGTCACGGAACAAAGCAGGTATATGGCGTGTTGTGTTCAAAGTCAGTTCAAACTGTTAACAGTTTGGCAATCTACTCGAATGATTCATTCAGAGAGTCCCTACAGTTCAGAAAGGAAAAACAAAATTGGAAATGAATTGTGTTCTTGAACACAGCTGTAAAATGAGAGGAGGCTGCATTATTTTGTGTTGTTTCTGGGATGCAGTGAAAAGATCTGCGCCGGAATTCACCCGCCCCGCCCACCATGGATTCGGAGCGAGTGAGGCGTGGACAGTGGAAATGTCCATTAACCTCGGGCGGGATTGTCCAGTCTCGGGTCGAGCGAGGCCGTAAAACCCTGCCCCTTGGGGGATATGTTTTAAAGTTTATTTATTCGTGTCACAGTCGGCTTACATTAACACTGCAATGAAATTACCGTGAAAATCCCCTCGTTGCCACATTCTGGTGCCTGTTCGGGTATCACTGAGGGAGAAGTCAGCGTGGCCAATGCACCTAATCAGCATATTTTACAGACTGTGGGAGGAAACCAGAGCCCCGGCAGGAAACCAATGCAGACACGGGGAGAATGTGCGAACTCCACGCAGTGATCCGAGCTGGGAATTGAACCCGGGTCCCTGGCGCTCTGAGATAGAAAAAGCTGGAAAAGCTTTTGCAGAGGCTCTGCTAACTTTCCCCATTTTCCCAGATTACGCCGTCAATAGCGAAACGGTGAGAGACTCTCCAGACTTACTGCTATAGCCTGAACCACAGATCCAGTACTCTACTAGGCTGGTGATATCACACAATCACTACGGTGCTGAGAGAGAGGCCATTCAGCCCATCGAGTCTGCACCGACACTCCGAAACAGCATTCATCCGCGTACCCACCTATCCCTGTGCATTGAGCAAGGTTAATCCACCTAACCTGCACATCCTTGGAAAGTAAGCGCCTATTTAACATGACCAACCCACCTAACCTACACACCTTGGAACTAATGGGCAATTTAGTATCGGCAATCCATCTAACTTGCACATTTTTGGACAGGTGTTTTATGACCTTGCTTGGGCAAGTCTCGTAAAATCCCGCCTAAGACCGATGGAGATTTCCTTTCTGCGAGCCACATTCGCCCCAATTCCGGGGCAGGCGATGCGGTAAAATTTCAGCCGATTAACCTAAGTTACACATCTTGGGACACTAAGGCGCAAATTAGCATGACCAATCCTCCTAACCTACAATCTTTGGACGCTGAGGGGAAATTTAGCATGGTCAATCCACCTACACCGCACATCTTTTGACTGTGGGAGGAAACCGGAGCACCCAGAGGAAACCCACACAGACATGGGGAGAGTGTGCAAACTCCACACAGACAGTCACCCGTGGCCCGAATTGAACCCGGGTCCCTGGCGCTGTGAGGCAGCAGTGCTGGCCGCTGCGCCGCCCGAATTAAACCTAATTTCCCTCAATTTCTCTTCAAGTAATTACACAGGTCACTTAGGAAAGCCACAATTGTTTCTTCCTCTGCCACTCACCTTAGACAGTGCATTCCAGCTCATGTCCACACGCTGCATGCTGATGTTTACTCTTCATGTGGGCTTTTGTATTGCCCTTCAGCTCAAATCCGTGTCATCTGCTATTCAGACCTTCCAAATGCGGGAACAATTTCTCCACATCCACAGGACAGGATTTTCCAGCCGCACTGGCCCCGAAACCGGAAAATCTCACCTATGGACAATGGACCTTTCTGTGGCATGCCCCTCGCCCGCTACAATTCCCGTGGTGTGTGGAACGGGGAAATTCACCCGATAATGTCCAGACATTTCTTCATCACTATTACGACTATCAAATTTACGCTCAACCATTGGAAGAGAGCAACCCCATGTCCTGCAATGTATCGACATCAATGACCTTCTTCAGTTCTGGAACCCTCTCTAATGCCTTCATATCCTTCCTAAAGTGTGGTGCTCAGTACAGTGTGCTGTTCTCCCCTCTCCGTCACTTGCTTCCTTCAAGGCCATGGAGTCATACAATCCCTACAGAGGCCATTTGGCCCATCGAGGCTGCACCAACTCTCTGGCAGAGTAACACACCCAAGGCCCCCCTCCCCCATCATATCCCTGAATCCCCACACATTTACCATGACCAGCCCACCTATTGTGCACATCTTCTGGTCACCACATTACAGGAAGGATGTGATTTTACTGGAGGGGGTGCAGAGGAGATTCACCAGGGTGCTGCCTAGGATGGAACATTTAAGTTATGGAGAGAGGTTGGGTCGGCTTGGGTTGTTTTCATTGGAGCAGAGAAGACTGAGGAGCGATCTGATCAAGGTGTTCAAGAATATGAGAGACATGGACAGAGTGGAGAAGGAATAGCTGTTCCCCTTAGTTGTAGAGTCAGTCACGACGGGACATAGGTTCAAGGTGAGGGCAAGGAGGTTTAGGAGGGATGCGAGAAAAAAAAATACCCAGAGGGGTGGTGACTATCTGGAATTCGCTGCCTGGGAGGGCGGTAGAGGCGGGTTACCTCACATCCTTTAAAAAGTACCTGGATGAGCATTTGTCACGGAATCATATTCAGGGCTATGGGCCAAATGCTGGCAGATGGGATTAAGTGGGAGTTCAGGTGTTTCTGATGTGTCATTGCAGACCGATGTGCTGAATGGCCTCCGTCTGCACTGAATAGTTTCTATGGAGAGGTAATCTGCCTTTAGTATCTTTTGCCCGACGGAAGAAGGTGGAAGAGAGTATGTCCGGGGTGCGTGGGGTCCTTCATTATGCTGGCTGCTTTTCATGTACAACATTCAGACAGATTTTTTGCCTGGATGGGGAGACAGGACCAATGACACTGTATCACAATACGTGGTAGGCCAGTGGGGACTGAGATGGGGAGGAATTTCCTAACTCAGAGTGTGGTGAATCTTTTTTATTCTCTGCCTCAGGAAACCATGGACGTTGAGTCATTGAGTATATTGAAGAGTGAAACCATTATATATCCAGCTATGGACGACATGGAGGGATATGGGAACATTGTAGCAACGTTATGTTGAGGGTGAAAACCATCCATGATCTAGTTTAAAGGTGAAGCAAGGCCCAGGGGCCGAATGGCCGACTCCTGCACCTGTTTCCTGTGTTTTATGGTCTTTATGCCAAGCAGAGGACAGTGTTTCAGCCACACATCAGAATGCTGGGGAAATTACACAAGGAATTCCACTACTGCCTTCATCGGATTCAAGGAGAACTGTGAAGACGCTAGTCTCCCCTTGGAAGACAGATTGGCACACTGTCAGGCAAAATACCCAGCAAAACCAATTAGTAATGGATGGGATGGAGTGTTGAGATGGACAAGCTATAACACCGACCCCAAAGCCCATATCCATTTCTAAAATCACAGAGTCCCTACAGCGCAGAAAGCGGCCATTTGGCCCTTCGATCCGATACGGAAACCAATCCTGCCCAGGCCGTATCCCCATAACTTAATGTGTTTACCCTGCTAAGCCCCCTGATACTAAGTGGCAATTTACCATGGCCAATCCACCAAACGTACACACCTTTGGACTGTGGGAGGAAACCGACTCTGTGTCGTGAGCAAGGGATCTGGAACCCCCATACAGGGCCATGGGGCGGGTGGGGTGGGGGACAGTAGGCCCACCACTCGTGGATTCTGGGAAACCAATGGCTTCCTTTTTTCAGTGACACAGCATTGAGGGGCCTCCCCAACTGACATCAACATGAAGCATCCCTCTGGCGATCATCAATGGAAGAGGATTCCGATTCGAGACAAATTAGTCACAGGTGGGTGGTGAAAAAACATTTAATGATTGCAATAAAGTTGTTAAAATAAGAACTTCTAACATAAAAACTTGTGAACGGAAAATGATAAGGTGCTTTAACATCTTTCTAACTACTGCAGCCCTTAAGCCATGCCATCTCAGTGCAACTGAGACATTTCCATGACAACCTTTTCATCCCGCTGCCTCTGAGATGCCTCGGTGGCAGGAAGGGGGGACTCAGAAGCTGTAGCCACAGCCACAGTCTCCTGGCTGGAAGGCCGCAGCATGGGCTCGCAATCATCCTCCTCCCTTGGGGTTCCCGTAGGCCCCGAGGTCACTCATTGTGACAGCGGTGCTACTGCTCCAGAAGCTCTGGCGTCACCTGGCCCTGCCAGTCCTGGTTGAAACCTTTGCGACGGCCGCCTGAGTCTGGGGCAACCTGTCAATGGGCGCAGCAAGTACCCTCTGAGACCGGGCAGCGCTCTACAACCCCTCAGCCATGATCCTCTGCGACTGGGCCACGTTCTCAAGGGCTGCTGCCGTAGCCCGCTATATCTCAGCGTTGTCCAACTAGGTCTCCTGCACCCTCTGGAGCCTCTCTGCCGTGGGCCACAGAATCTCGAGAAGCCTCTTCAATTCCTCAGCTATTGCCTACTATGACCCGGCTTGAAGCCACTCATGGTGAGCATCCCCTACCCCAGGTTTTCCACTGCAGACCCACCCTTGCAGTGTTGACCTGGGAAGCACGCAAGACAAGTAATAGGTGGTCCGGCTGAATGCTCTGGGACACCTCCCAACAGCCTCACAATTGGTGCAGTACAGCCGTCAGCCCCCTCCTGCATTCCCTGGCTCTGTTGCAGCATCTCCAGCAGCTGAGAGAGAAGTGATCTCAGAGGCCCAGCATGTAGCCTGGGGCCGGCAGAGTCCTCACCTGGCAGGCCCCTGTGTGCCAGAGGCCTCTGACGTTCCCTCCTGCACCCGATGTACATGAGCAGGTGTATCGTGCTCACCAGAGAGTGACCCAGAAGCCTCACCACTAACTGGTCCACCGACTTGTCAATATCTGGGATGGTAAGTTGTGAGGTGGAAGCTCACGCCAAAATGGTGCCACCCTCGGAGGTCCCTTCAGACATATCCTCCAATGACTCGTCCGAGCTGTCCTGAACCGGATGGGCAGGGACTGCAGCACGAGCCTGTAGTCCAGAAGGCGCCGGGACGTCCGGTTCTGTCCCTGCAACACAGGACATAAAGTTAAGTGCAAGGGAGGGAGGGGAATCGGGATGCCAAACACGTGATTCACATTTCTCCATTGAACATAGAACAAAGCACAAAGAAAATTACATCACAGAAACAGGTCCTTCGAACCTCCAAGCCTGCAATGACATGGTTGCCCATCTGATTTGTAAACCTCCACCCTTCCGGGGACCATATGCCTCTGTTCCTATTCCATTCACGTAGCTGTAAAGACATCCATTAAAGGTCACGATTGTATCTGCCTCTGTGACCTCCCCCGGCAGTGAGTTCGAGGCACACACTGTCTTCTCTGTGCAAATAAATATATATCATACGTTTCCTTTAACTCTTGCCCCTCGCACCCAAAACTCGCGCCCCCAAGACGTTGCCTCAAAGTGATTGAAGGAATGATAGGTGCTCATGTCTTGACGGCAGCCTGACCATGCTGTCGCCGACAGCCCACATCTCCCCTTCCCTTGAGAGTTCCAGCGCCCGCTCCTCAAAGGGGGTGAGGACCCGAAGGTGTGGCTCACCACCCTCTGTCTTCGTCCTCTCACAGGTGTTATGGTCATTCTTCTCCTGTGGAAACAGAAGGAGCCATGAAAGAAATGCAGAGTATCAGGTGGTGGCCCTTCGAGGGCAAGCACAGTGGGGCTCTTGGGAGGGGGGGGGTAGGAAGGAGGTGTTTGGGGGTCAGAAGCTGGAAGCATGCAGGGTGCTGGGGATGGGAGAATCTGGGGGAGATTTGGGGGAAGATGCAAGATGGGTTCAGCACTCACCCTTGCTGCCCGGATGAGGTCACTGACTTTTTTCCGGCACTGCTTCCCAGTTTGGGGGGCCAGTGCCCTGGCACTGACCGAGGCGACGACTGCCTCCCAGGCCGTATTTCCATGAGCCCCCCTGTGTCTGCGCCCTTCTGGGGGGGGAAGAGGATGTCCCGCCTCGCGTCTGCTGCATCGAGTAGCCTCCCCAGATCGTCCTCAGAGAATCGGGGGGACTCGTTGCGCGCACATTGTCCTTTACTGCCTGTCTGTCCATTCTTTGTTTTTTTAAGGAGCTGCCCCTCGATAGAGCAGATCAGCTTCAGGCAGTTTGGCAGGACATTCCAACAAGTTCCATGCAATTGGCTTGTTCGCATTGAGGGGAAGGCAAGTTAGCACTTGCTGGTATGCTGATAAGGAGGGTGGGGTGGTGAATCAGTGCCTCAATGATTGGAGACAGGGGAGAGAGAGGGAGGTGTCACACCACCATTGGAGTCCGGAAGAGATGGGGGCCTTGTACGGGATGGTCTGGGGTGGGAGGGAGGGGGATCACTCTGCCTGATATCTGTAGGGTGGAGGGGGTAGGGTGGATCTCTCTGCTTGAGATCAATGGGGGGGAGTGGGGTCCGCTGCCACTCTGCCTGAGATTGTTGGGGGGAATGGGGACGGGGTTGTGATCAGTCCGGGTGGTGGGCAGGTGGGGAGATAAGAGGGGTTAATGTTGTGGGGGTGGAGCAATATATGTGGGGGCCAGGAGGAAGCATTGTTCGGTGGGGCACGATGTGGTGGCGAGCAACATTCTATCGTTTTATTTGTGAGTATACGCAGCCGATCGGAGCTGCAGTGTTTCGGATGCTTTAATCCCCGCCCACAGGCTTGTGCAGCGCAATTTGGACTCGCTGATATTTTTCCAGGCAGAGTGCGTATGGGGGCACCTGAGAACGGGTCAAAAGTTCGGATCTGAAACACTCCCAAATTCAAGTCCACCCAGCACTTGGAATCAATATGGTAACATAGGGCTCTTAATGTCCAAAGGTATTCAGTTTAGGGAGATTGGCCATGCAAAATTGCCCCTTATTGTCCAAAGATGTGGAGGTTGGGTGGATTGGCCATGCTAAATTGCCTCTTGGTATCGAAGGCTGTGCAGGTTGGGTGGATTGGCCATGCTACATTGCCCTTCGTGTCCAAAGATGTGCAGTTTAGGTGGATTGGCCATGCTTAATTGCCCCTTACTGTCCAAAGATGTGCAGGTTAGGCGGATTGACCATGCTACATTTCCCCTTACTGTCCAAAGATGTGCGGGTTAGGTGATGTGGCCATGATAAATTGCCCTGGTGTCAAATGATGCAGAAGTTATGTGAATTGGCCATGCTAAATTGGCCCTTAGTGTTCAAAGAAGTGCAGGATAGGTGTCTTGGACATACTGAATTACCCCATAGTATTGAAAGATGTGCGGTTTAGGTGGATTAGCCATATTAACTTGCTGTGGTGTCCAATTGTGCGGAGGTTAGGTGCATTGGCCATGCTAAATTGCCCTTCAGTGTCCAAAGATGTGTGGATTAGATGGATTGGCCATGCTAAATTGCCCTTTTGTGTCAAAAGATGTGTAGGTTAGGTGGATTGGCCTTACTAATATGCCCCTTATTGTCCAAGATGTGCAGCTTAGGAGGATTAGTCATTCTAAATTTCCCTTTAGTGTCCAAATATGCAGAGGTTAGGTGGTTTGGTCATGGTAAATTGCCCTTTAGTATTCAAAGTTGTTCGGATTAGGCGTATTGTCCATGTTCATTGCCCCTCAGGGTCCAAAGTTGTGCAGCTTAGCTTTATTGACCATGCTAAATTCCCCATAATATGCAAAGATGTGTAGGTTTGGTGCATTGGCCTGGTTGAATTGCCCCATAGTGTCAAAGGATGTGCAGGTTACATGGAGTGCCATGATAAATTGCGCCTTAGTGTCCGAAGATGTGCAGTTAAGTGGATTGGCCATGCTTAATTGCCCCTTAGTGTCCAAAGATCTGCAGGTTAGGTGGATTGCCCATGCTAAATTGCCCTTTAGTCCAATGATGTGTAGTTTAGATGGATTGATCATGCTAAATTGCCCCTTTTTGTCCAAAGATGAGCAGAATAGTTGAATTGGCCATGCCAAACTGCGCGTTATTGTCCAAAGATGTGCAGTTAGTTGGGTTGGCCATGCTAAATTGCCTCTTCGTGTCCAAGGTTCTGTAGGGTGGGAGTATTGGCCTTGCTAAAATGCCCCTCAGTGTCCAAAGATGTGTGGGTTAGGTCGATTGGCCATGCTAAATTGCCCTTTAGTGTCCAAAGATATGTAGATTAGGTGGATTGGCCATACTAAAATGCCCCTTATTGTCCAAGATGTGCAAGTTAGGGGGACTAGCCACTCGAAATTTTCCCTTGGTGTCCAAATATGCACAGGTTAGTTGGTTTGGCCTTGCTGAATTTCCCTTTAGTATTCAAAGCTGTTCGGGTAAGGCGGATTGAGCATGCTAAATTATCCCTTAATATCCAAAGATGTGTAGGTTCATTGCATTGGCCATGTTGAATTGCCCCATCGTGTCAAAAGATGTGCGGGTTAGATGGAGTGCCATGCAAAATTACCCCTTAGTGTCCAAGATTTGCCGGTTTGGTGGATTGGTCATGCTAAATTTCTCCTTCGGGTCGAAAGATGAATGCGTTTGCTGGATTGTTCATGCTAATTTGCCCTTTACTGTCCAAAGCTGTGTAGGTTAGGTGGATTGGCGATGCTAAATTGCCCCTTACAGTCCAAAGACGTGCAGATTAGGTGCATTGCCATGCTGAATTGCCCCTTAGCTTCCAAAGATGTGCACGTTAGGTGAATTGCCCACGCTAAATCGCCCTTTAGTCCACAGATGTGTAGCTTAGGTGGATTGGCCATGCTAAAATGCCCCTTAGTTTCCAAAGATGTGCAGGATAGGTGGATTGGCCATGCTAAATTGCACCTTATTGTCCAAAGATGTGCAGTTAGGTGGATTGGCCATGCTAAATTGCGTCGTTGTGTCCAAGCTTTTGTAGGTTTGGTGTATTGACCATGGTAAATTACCACTTAGTGTCCAAAGATGTGCAGCTATGTTGATTGGCCATGCTAAGTTGCCCTTTATTGTCCAAAGATCTGCAACTTAGGTGGATTGGCCATGCTAACTTGCCCTTTCATGTCCAAAGATGTGCAGGTTAGGTGGAGTAGCGATGCTAAATTGTCTCTTACTGTCCAAGGGTGTATTGGTTATCTGAACATGGCAACAATTATGGACGTATCCAGCATTATCAGGAGCCAAAATAAAGTATTCAAAACATATTACTGCTGACCCTAAAGCACCCTGGGAAAGTATTAATTCTCTGCTCTCTCTGATGGATGTTGTAAATCTAGCCAGCTGAGTCCACCACCCCCACTTCTTCCCATAGCCACACACTGTTATCCCCTTCAAATCATTACGCAATTATCTTCTGAACCTCACTGTTTGAATATTTTAACTCAGTGTTGAATGCTATTTGCTTGCCACATAAAACACAAAACCCTCATCCCCCCTTTGGAATTTTAGCCAATTACATGAATACGCTGGCAAAGTGATTAGCACTGCTGCCTCACAACGCCAGGGACACGGGTTCGTTTCCAAATGTGACCACATTTGGGTCACTGGCTGTGTGGAGTCTGCACGTTCTCCCCGTGTCTGCGTGGGTTTCCTCCGGGTGCTCCGGTTTCTCCCCACAGCCCAAAAGACATGCTGGTTAGGTGCATTGGCCATGCTAAATTCTCCCTCAGTGTACCCGAACAGGCGCAGAAGTGTGACGACTTGGGGATTTTCATAGTAACTTCATTGCAGTGTTAATGTAAGCCTACTTGCGACACTAATAAATAAACTTTAAAGTTTTATTGTTACCCACACTCCTGCCAATGGGAACCATTTCTCCACCACTGTTAGATCAAAACCCTCTTCCTCGAACCTCTCCACATCCAGGATATTAAAAGTGACATGGGCAAGATGTGTAGAGAGAGATATGGGCCAAACATGAGCAATTGGGAAATGCTGACTGGTTTAAAAAAAAAGGGCGGTATGGGCAAGTTGGGCCGAAGGACCTGTTTCCAGGCTGCAAACCTCTATGGCTCTATGAGTCGAATGAATTGAGACTGAGACGTAATTGAAAAGTGAATTGAGTTGAAGGTAACTATGTGAGCAGTCTGTGGTGGAGTGGTCCTTTAAGGTCACGATACCTGAGGGCCACGCGATCAGGTCCACCCTTTGGGTTGTCGAGGCGGGAGGCTGAGTCAATCAGGAACAAGGGCATGTAACCTGGCGTCGAGGAAGCCCCAAAGATGGCGCCTGGGAGGGGAATTGTATGCACGTGTAGGTGAATCAGCCTGACTTTCGTTGTAAATACTTAATTATCACTGGCGTTAAATCCCTGGTACATTAATCTGCCCTCGATTTAATACACAGGCTAACCATAGAAGTCTAGAGAAGCAAATGCTGAGTGCAGCAGCATTAGGAGTTAGAAAATAAGAGAAACATGAGGCAATTCGATCCTTTGAGCCTGCAACACCATTCACTATGATCATGGCTGATCATCCAATTCAGTAGCCTGATCCCACCATTCCCCCCCGCCCCCCAAATCACAGAAGCACTACAGTGCAGAAGGAGGCCATTCAGCCCACCGAGCATGCACCGACAACAATCGCACCCAGGCCCCATCCCCTTAACCCCATGCATTTACCCTGCGAATCCCCCGAAACTACATTAAATTTGGCATGGCCAATCTACCTAACCCGTACATTTTAGCGAGGAAAACGGAGCATCTGGAGGAAAACCAAGCAGGCACGAGGAGAACGTGCAAACGCCATACAGCGAATTATCCCCTTCACCCCAAGTGCTATACCTGTGTCGGAGGACTAGTATTATTTTTGTCATCAGTACCTAAGTTCCTCAAAGTGACACAGGGAGACAAATTGGGAAAAAGTAAGTTCCGTAATTAATGATGAATTGATGCTAGTGCAATTATTATTCAATTCCAGTGTTCAAAATCATAGAATCCCCACGGTGCAGAAGGAACTCATTTGGACGATTGAGTCTGCACCGACTCTCTGACAGAGTATCGTACCCAGGCTCTATCCTTGTAGCCCCACATATTTACCCCATTAATCCCCCCCCCCCAAGCTACACTTGTGGGCGGCATGGTGGCACAGTGGTTAGCACTGCTGCCTCACAGCACCAGGGTCCCCTGTCTGTGTGGAGTCTGCACGTTCTCCCCGTGTCTGCGTGGGTTTCCTCCCACAGTCTGAAAGACATGCTGGTTAGGTTCATTGGCCATGTTAATTTCTCCCTCAGTGTTACCCGAACAGGCGCCGGTGTGTGGCGGCTCGGGGATTTTCACAGTAACTTCACTGCAGTGTTAATGTAAGCATACTTGTGACACTAATAAATAATAAACTTAAACTGATGATGGCCTTCATGATGACATCTATAAAACGCATGAAATCCCTTCCGAAATATAACAGCTTTGTGTGAACAGGAAGGAGACTTAGCGCAGGAAACAATTGGCTGGTTAACATAACGTCTGTGCAAGAATCCAAAATCAAAGACGGGGTAGCAGGAAATTTAGAAAATCATGATACAGGCGCGGCATGGTGGCACAGTGGTTAGCACTACTGCCTCATAGTGCCAAAGACCCGGGTTCGATTCCCGGCTTGGATGGCTGTCTGTGTGGAGTTTGCACATTCTACTCCTGTCAACGTGGGTTTCCTCCGGATGCTCCGGTTTCCTCCCATACTCAAAAGATGTTTAGCTTAGGTGAATTGGCCATACCAAATTGCCCCTTAGTATCCAAAGATGTGTATGTAAGGGGGATTAGAGGGGTAAATACAGGGATAGGGCCTGGATGGGATTCTCTGTCGAGCATTCGTTGCAGACCTCAATGTGCCAGATGGCTTCCTTCTGCATTGTAGGGATTCTATAAAATATTCAGGTAGAGTCACTGTGACTTTGTGAAAGGGAAATCATGTTTGACGAAGTCTTTGGGCAGATAAAATATTGTTCACCTGGGCGGTATGGTGGAACAAACGTTAGCACTGCTGCCTCACAGCGCCAGGGACCTAGGTTCGATTCCCAGCTTGGGTCACTGTCTGTGCGGAGTCTGCACGTTCTCTCCGTGTCTGCGTAGGTTTTCTCCAGGTGTTCCGATTTTCTCCCACAGTTCAAAGGTATGCAGGTTTGGTGGATTGCCCGTGCTGAATTGCCCCTCCGTGTCCAAAGATGTGTGTGGGTTAGGTGGATTAGCCATGCTAAATTGTCCCTTAGTTTCAGAGGGAGTGGAGGGCAAATACATGGAGTTCCAGGGATTGGGCGTGCGTGAGATTTTCGTTGGTGCAGGCTCGATGGGCCAAATGGCCTCGTTCTGCACTGTAAGTATTCTATGATTTGGATTTCCAAAAGGCATTCGATAACCAATGCAATCCACCTAACCCTCATCTCTCGGAGAGCCTTAATTTGCTGAATTCTCTCTCCTGGCAAATATTTGACCCCAGCTCTTTGGATATTTTCATATTTATTGTGGCATTATATTCTTCTGAAATCGTAAAGTGACAAATATAGACATCATGCTCCAATAATGCATTATTGTAATACATAGAAAATAAAAGATGATTCTCTTCTCAGCACAGGTCATAATCTACCCATGACAATAAAAACACAAAGTTGTAGGTAAATAAAACACTCTTTAAAAATGCAATGGTCATTCTTAATGCGAACTGGCTCCATAATTCCTCATAACACAGTACCACAGCTTCCATTAGGTATAAGTAGCGTCAGGCACGGCATCTTTCTAATCTGATGTAACTGCTAAGTGCAAACACACAATGCTGAATGTTGAATACACGATATTTTTCGACAATATTGATGATGTGAAAAGCAGTGTCATAGAGTCATAGAGGTTTACAGTGAAGAAGGATTTTGGCATTGTGCCCTTCATCAGTCACGGCATTGAGTATAGAAGTTGGGAAGTTACGTTGCAGTTGTACAGGATGATGGTGAGGCTGCACCTGGGGTGTTGAGTTCAGTTTTGGTTGCCTTGACATAGGAAAGATGTTATTAAACTGGAGAGAGAGCAGAAGAGATTAACAAGGACGTTGCCAGGACTCAAGGGACTGAGTTATAGGGACAGATTGGACAGGCTAGGACGTTTTTCTTTGGAGTGCAGGAGACGGAGGGGTGATCTTATAGAGATGTATCAGATCATGAGAGGCATGGATAGGGTGAATGGACTCAGTTTTTTTTCCCCCAGGGTTGGGGAATCGAGAACAAGAGGGCACAGGTTCAAGTTAAGAGGAGAAAGAATTAATGGGAACCTGAGGAGTCACTTTTTTACACAGAGGCCGTTACATATGTGAAATGAGCTGCCGGAGGAAGGGGTTGAGGCAGGGACATTGACAACATTTAAAAAGCTTTTGGACAGATACATAGATAGGAAAGGTTTAGAGAGATATGGGCCAAATGCAGGCAAATGGAGTTAGCTTAGATAGGAATTTTGATGAGCATGTGCCAGTTTTCGGCCGAAGGGCCTGTCTCCATGCCATAGATTCTATGATTCTCCTTTGGAAAATGATGATGTGTGAAATTGCCAGTGTGGAGTCCACACCAGGGAATAAACGACTGCGAAATTACGCTGTCAAAGAGTTTATATTTTAAAACCACCACTCGTGGGACATCGGCGTCGCCGACTGGCCAGCATTCATTGCCCATCCCTCGTTGCGCCTAGAGAAGGTGGTGGTGAGCTGCCTTCTTGAATTGCTGCAGTCGATGTTCTGTGGGTTGACCCACAATGCCGTTAGGAAGGGAATTCCAGGATTTTGATCCAGCGACTGCGAAGGGACGGCCAATATATTTCCAAGCGAGTGGCTTGTCAGGGAACATTCAGGTGGTGGTGGCCCCATGTATTTGCTGCCCTTCTCGTTCCAGATGGAAGTGGCCGTGGGTTTGGAAGGTGCTGTCCAAGGATCTTTGGCGAATTGCTGCAGTGGAGCTTGTAGATGGTAAACACTGCTGCTACTGAGCATCGGTGGTGGAGGGAGTTCATGTTTGTGGATGCGTTGCCAATCAAGCGGGACTGCTTTGTCCTGGACAGCATCAAGCTTCTGGAGTGTTGTTGGAGCTGCCCTCATCCAGGCAATTGGAGATTATTCCATCGCACTCCTGACTTGTGCCTTGTAGGTGATGGACAGGCTTTGGGCTATCAGGAGGTGTGTTACTCTAGCCTCTGACCTGCTGTTGTAGCCATTGCGTTTATGTGGCGAATCCAGTTGCGTCTCTGGTCAATGGTAACGCCAAGGTTGGAAGATAATCATTCACAGAACAGCATAGTACACGAGTAAAAGTAACCGATGGTATCACAGCCCTACATAAGTCATAGAATCAAACAATGCAGAGGGGGCCCTTCGGCACATTGAGTCTGTACCAAGATGCAAGAAACACCTGACCTACCTAATCCCATTTACCAGCACTTGGCCCATAGCCTTGAATGTTATGGTGTATCAAATGCTCATCAAGATATTTGGAAAGGATGTGAGGCGACTAAGTTTTTAAGTTTAATTATTAGTGTCACAAGTCGGCTTACATTAACACTGCAATGAAGTTACTCTGAAAATCCCCTCGTCACCATAGACCGGCACCTGTTCGGGTACACTGAGGAAGAATTTAGCATGACCAATGCATCTAACCAGTGTGTCTTGCGGACTGTGGGAGGAAACCGGATCAACCGGAGGAATTCCACGCACACACCGGGAGAACGTGCAGACTATGCAAACATAGTGACTCACGCTGGGAATCCAACCCGAGTCCCTGGCTCTGGAAGGTAGCAGTGGTAATCTCTGTGCCACCATGCCACCATACCTCTCAGCCTGTACCACCCTCCCAGGAAGCGCATTCCAGACCATCACCTCTCCTCCGGGTAAAAAAGCTTTTCCTCACATCCCCCCAAACCTCCTGCCTCTCACCTTCAACCTATGTACCCTCGTGACTGACACTTAAACTCAGGGGAACTGCTGCTCCTTATCCACTCTACCCATGTCCCTCATTATCTTGTAACAACAAAAAACGTTTATCCAAGTTATCGCCAGACAAACGTGATTTAACTGATGCACTAACAGCAATGGCAAGCTGAGAAATAAAAATAGCAACCATCTAATTGAACAGATACATTGCAACACAATGCTGTGAGTTACCTGGTATACCAACTGCATCTAGCTCTGATACATTGAAATATGAGTTACAGAAATAACAGAAGAGAAGTGTCACATACAAGTAACACCAAAAGCAGCCAGGAGATGATAATATGTTTTCTGTACGTATGTGAAAGCAAAATGTATCTTCAGCAGTGTCACGAAGAACCACCTGGAGCTTGGGTTCTGCGTGGAACTCACTGATCTGTGATACTCCAGCATTTTGCTTCAATCCTCGATCCACTTCCCACAAGGAAGAACGCAATGGGACGGTTTTAACTAGTTTGGCCGGGGAGTGGGATCCAAAGCAGTAGGGAGACAGAAGAGAAGGTTGAGGACAGCACAGAAGTTAAAGAGAGCACACTAAATTGTAAAGGCAGTGTCAGTGATACTAGTACCAGGCAAAAGCAAAACAGAGTGCAAGGAAAGTCCAGATTAAACTGCATTCATTTCAATGCAAGAGGCCGAATGGGCAGAACAGATGAAATCAGGGCTTGGATGGGTACATGGGACTGGGGTCTTATAGCAATTTCTGAAACATGGCTCAGGGAAGGACAGGACTGGCAGCTCAATGTTCCAGGGTAGTAGAGTTGTGGGAAAGATAGAACAGGAGTTAAGAGAGGAAGGGGATTTGCACTTTTGATTAGGGAAAACATCATGGCAGTACTGAGAGGGGATATATCCGAGGGTTCGGCCACTGATGGATAGAACTGAGAAATAAGAAGGGGGAAATCACTTTGATAGAGTTGTACTCTAGGCCCCCAAATAGTCAGTGGGAAATTGAGGAGCAAATAGCTAAGGAGATTACAGAGAGCACCAAGAAAAACAGGGTGGTAATTGTAGGTGACTTTCACTTTCCCAACATTGACTGGTAGAGCAGTACTATCAGAGTGTTAGATGGAGAGCAATTTGTTGAGTGTATTCAGGAGGAATTTCTCATTCAGTATGTTGGTAGCCAAACTAGAGAAGGGGCAAAACTTGACCTCTTCTTGGGGAATCAGGAAAGGCAGGTGAAAGAAGTGTGAGTGAGGGATCACTTTGTGACCAGTGACCATAATTCTATTAGTTTTAAGATAGCTATTTAGAATGATAGGTCTGGCCCAAAAGTTAAAATTCTAACTTGGGGCAAGGACAATTTTTAAGGTATCAGGCAGGAATTTACAACAGTTAATTGGGGGAGTCTGCGGGAAGGCAAAGGGATGTCTGGTAAGTGGGAGGATTTCAAATGTGTGTTAACCAGGGTTCAGGGTAAGCACATTCCTCTCAGAGCGAAGGGCAAGGCTGGCAGAAGTAGGGAACCCTGGATGACTTGGGATATTGAGGCCCTGGTCCAGAAGAAGAAGGAGGCACATGACATGCGTAGGCAGCTGGGATCACGTGAATCCCTTGAAGCGTATAGGGGGTGTAGGAGAGAGTTAAGAGAGAAATCAGAAGGGCAAAAAGCGGACACAAGCTTATTTTGGCAGATAAGGCAAAGGAGAATCCAAAGAGCTTCTTCAAATGCATAAAGGGCAAAAGAGTAACAAGGGAGAGAGTAGGACCTCTTAAGGATCAACAAGGACACCTATGTGCGATCTACAAGAGATGGGTGAGATCCCTAAATGAATATTTCTCATCAGTATTTACTGTTGAGAAAAGCATGGATGTTTGTGAACTTGGGGAAATAAATAGTGATGCCTTGAGGAGTGTACATATTACAGAGAAGGAGGTCTGGAAGTCTTCACGCGCATCAAGGAAGATAAATCCCTGGAACCTGATGAAGTGCATCCCAGGACAATGTGGCAGGCTAGGGAGGAAATTACAGATCCTCCAGCAGAGATATTTGAATCATCGATAGTCACAGGTGAGGTGCCTGAAGACTGGAGGGTGGCAAATGTTGTGCCTTTGTTTAAAAAGGGCTGCAGGGTGAAGACTGGGAAGTACAGGCCGGTGAACCTCATATTTGTGGTGGGTAGGTTGTTGGAAGGTATTCTGAGCGACAGGAACTACAGTCATTTCGAGATGCAATGACTCATTAGGGACAGCCAGCATGGCTCTGTGAGTGGAAAATCATGTCTCACAAATTTGATTGAATTTTTTGAAGGGGCAACCAAGAAGGTACATGAGCGCAGTGCAATTGATGTTGTCTACATGGACAGTAGCAAGACCTTTAACAAGGTACCGCATGGTAGCTTGTTGCACAAGGTTAAATCTCACGGGGCCCAGGGTGAGGGAGCTAAATTGATACAAAATTGGCTTGATGACAGAAGCCAGAGGGTGGTTGTAGAGGATTGTTTTTCAAACTGGAGGCCTGTGACCAGCGGTGTGCCTGAGGGATCGGTGCTGGTTCCACTGTTATTTGTCATTTATACTCATGATTCGTTGCGAATATAAGAGGCATGGTTCGTAAGTTTGTAAATGACACCAAGATAGGTGGCATAGTGGACAGTGAAGAACATTATCTCAAATTACAACGGGATCTTGATCAATTGGGCCAGTGGGCTGACGATTGGCAGATGAGATTAATTTAGATAAATGCAAGGCGATGCATTTTGGTAGATTGAAACAGGGCAGAACTTACTCAGTTAATGGTCGGACATTGGGGAGAGTTACAGAACAAAGAGATCCAGGGGTACAGATTCATAGCTCTTTGAAAGTGGAGTCACAGATGGACAGAGTGGTGAAGAAGGCATTCAGCATGCTTGATTTCATTCGTTAGAACTTTGAATACAGAAGTTGGGATATCTCGTTGAAGTTGTGCGAGACATTGGTAAGGCCACGCTTGGAATACTGTGTACCGTTCAGGTCACCCTATTATAGAAAGGATATTATTAATCCAGAAATAGTCAGAAGAGATAAATTAGGATGCTACCGGGACTTGATGGTTTTAGTTATAAGGAGAGGCTGGATAGACTGGGACTTTTTTCTCTGGAGTGTAGAAGGCTGAGGGGTGATATTATGGAGGAAGATAAAATAATGAGGGGCACAGATCAGCTAGATGGTCAGTATCTTTTCCCAAAGATAGGGGAGTCTAAACCTAGAGGGCATAGGTTTAAGGTGAGAGGGGAGAGATACAAAAGCGTCCAGAGGGGCAATTTTTTCACACAGAGGGTGGTGAGTGTCTGAAACAATCTGCCAGAGATAGTGATAGAGGCGGGTACAATTTTGTCTTTCAAAAGGCGTTTAGACCGTTACATGGGTAAGATGGGTATAGAGAGATATGGGCCAAAAGCGGGCAATTGAGACGAGCTTAAGGGTTTTTAAAAAAAGGGCGGCATGGACAAGTTGAGCCGAAGGGCCTGTTTCCATGGTGGAAACCTCTATGACTTTATGACTCAATAATCCGCAGGCAGAGCCAGATGGAAGCTCCCAGATATATGAAAGTGCAAACCCTTTGGTGATTCAGTGAGGGTCCATGGGAGTTGCATTAATTACAGGCACTGAACAAACAGCTACTTGCTCGTTACTGGGACACATTTTTGTCACGGAACAAAACAGATTTATGGCGTGCTGTGTTCAAAGTCAGTTCAAACCGATAAGAGCACGGCAATCTATTCGAGTGATTCGTTCATAGAATCCCTACAGTTCATAAAGGATAAAAACAAAATTGGAAATCAATTGCGTCCTTGAACACAGCTGTAAAATGGGAGGAGGCTGCGTTTTTTAGTGTTGTTTCTGTGATGCAGTGTAAAGATCTGCGCCAGAATTCTAACGTCCCGCCCGCCCTGGATTCAGAGCGGGCGAGAGGCGGATAATGTCAGTTGCCCTCGGGGGCGGGTTCCGGTCTCAGGCTGTCCACGAGGCCCGGGAATCGAATCCGGGTCCGGACGCTGCGAGGTGGCAGTGCTAACCACTATGCCACCCTAATTAAACCCATTTTCCCTCAAACCTCAGCAATTTTTCTCTTCAAGTAATGAAACAGGTCACTTTGGAAAGCCGCAATTGATTCTTCCTCTGTCACTCATCATAGACAATGCATTCCAGCTCATGCCCACACGCTGCATGATGACGCTTTTTTTTGCCAATCGGCTCAAACCCGTGTCGTCTGCTATTCAGATCTTCCAAATGCGGGAACAATTTCTCCACACCCCCAGAGCGGGATATTCCAGCCGCACTGGCCCCGAAACCGGAAAATCCCACCCGAGGACAACGGACCATTCTGTGGCCTGCCCCTCACCCGCTATGATTCCCGTGGTGGGCGGAAGGGTGAAATTCACCCCACAGTGTCCAAACACTTCTTCATCACGATTGCAACTGTCAAATTTCCCCTCAGCCATTGCTAGGGAGCATCCCCATGTCCTGCAATGTATCGACATCACTGACCATCTTCAGTTCTGGAAACCTCTCTCATGCCTTCACATCCTTCCTAAAGTGTGGTGCGCAGCATGGTGTGCTATTCTCCTCTCTACTTCACTTGCTTCTTTTAAGGCCATGGAGTCATACAACTCCTACAGAGGCCATTTGGTCCATCGAGGCTTTACCATCTCTCTGACAGAGGAATAAACGCAGGCCCTCTGTCCCGTCCTGTCCCTGAATCCACACACATTTAGCATGGCTAATCCACTAACCTGCACATGTTTGGACACATACAAAAGACGTGCTGGTTAGGTGCATTGGCCATGCTACATTATTTCTCAGTGTACCCAAACAGCTGCCAGAGTGTGGCGACTAGGGGATTTTCAGAGTAACTTCATCGCAGTGTTAATGGAAGCCTACTTGTGACACTAATAAATAAACGAATCTTAGGGGAAATGTGGCACAGCCAATCAACATAACCTGCACATCTTTTGACACTGAGGGGCAATTTACTCTGGCCAACCCACCTAATCTGCACATCTTTGGACCCTAAGGACCAATTTAGCGCAGCCAATACACCTAACCTGCACACCTTTGAACACTAGGGGCATTTAGCATTGCTGATCCACTTAAGCTACATGTCTTTGGACACTAAACAGCATAGCCAATCCTCCTAAAGTGCACATCATTGTACTGTGGGAGAAACCTGGAGCATCTGATGGAAACCTACGCAGACATGGGGAGAACGTGCAAACTCCACACAGACAGAGACGCAAACCAGATTTGAATCCAGGTTCCTGGCATTGTGAGGCAGCAGTGCTAACCACCGTGCCACTGTGCTGCCCATGGTTACTACCAAGGGAATATTCAATGAATGGGAGGAAGTTCTGTGGGGCAAAGGGACCGTGGCGTCTTTGTCCACAAATCTCTGAATGTGGAAGGGCATGGTGAATAAATCATATGGGACACTTACTTTTATCAATCAATGCATAGATTACAAAAGCAGGGAAGTCATGTTGAAGCTGTATAGAACTTTGGTGAGGCCACAGCTGGAGCATGTGTGCAGTTCTTGTCACCACATTATAGGAAGGATGTGATCGCACTGGAGGTGGTGCAGAGGAGATTCACCAGGATGCTGCCTGGGATGGAACATTAAAGTTATGAAGAGAGGTCGGATAGGCTTGTGTTGTTTTCGTTGGAGCAGAGAAGACTGGGGGAGGGGGGTGATATGAAAGAGGTGTATACAATTATGATTGACATGGACATGGTGGATAAGAAACAGCTGTTCCCCTCAGTTGAAGGGTCAGTCATGAGGGGAAATAGGTTCAAGGTGAGGTGCAGGAGGTTGAGAGGGGACATGAGGAAAAGCTTTTTTACCCAGAGGGTTGGTGACGGTCTGGAATGCGCTGCCTGGAAGGGTGATAGATGCGGGCTGCCTCACATCCTTTAAAAAGTATCCGGATGAACACTTGGCACAGCATCAGATTCAAGGCTATTGACCAAGTGCTGGCAAATGGGATTAGGTGGGAATTCAGGTGTTTCTAATGTGTCGATACGGACGCGATGGGCCGAAGGGCCGCCTTCTGCACTGCAGGGTTTCTATGAAGAGATAATCTGACTTTGGTATCTTTTTCCTGACAGAAGAAGGTGGAAGAGAGTATGTCTGGGGTGCGTGGAGCCATTCATTATGCTGGCTGCTTTTCCTGTATAATATTCAGGCATGTTTTGTCTGGATGGGGGAGACAGAACCAAAGATACCGTCTCACAATACGTGGTAAGCCAAAGGGGACTGAGATGAAGAGGAATTTCCTAACTCAGAGTGTGGTGAGACTTTCTTATTTTCTCCCTTAGGAACCCATGGACGTTGAGTCATTGAGAATATTCCTGAGTGAGACCATTATATATCTAGATATGAGAGACATGGAAGGGTATGGGAATATTGCAGCAACGGTATGTTGAGGGAAAAGACCATCCATGATCTCGTTTAATGGTGGAGCAAGGCCGAGGGGCCGAATGGCCTACTCTTGCTCCTGTTTCCTGTATTTTATGTTCTTTATGACAAGCAGAGGACAGTGTTTCAGCCACACATTAGAATGCTGGAGAAATTACACACGGAATTCCACTACTGCCTTCATCGGATTCAACAGGAGAACTGGGAAAACGCTAGTCTCCCTTTGGAAGACATCTTGACAAGCAGTCAGGCAAAATGCCAGCAAAACCAACTAGGGTGGATGGGATAGAGTCTTGGGATGGGCAAAATGTAACGCCTACCCCAACGCCCATATCCAATTCTAGAATCATAGAATCCCTACAGTGCAGAAGGAGACCATTAGGCCCATTAAGCCCAAACTGACAGCAATCCTGCCCAGGCCCGATCCCCATGTGTTTACCCTGCCAGTCACCCTGACACTAAGTAATAATTTAGCATGGCCAGTGCACCTATCCCGCAAATCTTTGGACACTAAGGGGCAATTTAGCACAGCCAATCCCACTAATCTGCACATCTTTGGACATTCAGAGGCAATATAGCATGGCCCATCCATCTAACCTACACATCCATGGACACAAAGAGGCAACAAAGCATGGCCAATGCACCTAACCTTCACATCTTTGGACACTAAGGAGCAATTTAGCATGGCCAATTCACCTAACCTGCACATGTTTGAACTGTGGGAGGAAACAAGAGCATCCGGAGGAAATCATGCAGCCACAGGGAGAACATGCAAATTCCACACAGTCAGGATGGCATTGAACTCGGGTCCCTGGCGCTGTGGGGCAGCAGTGCTAACCACGGTGGTACTGTGCTGCCCATCATGCGTGGCACCCAGTTCCTACATGCCTCTCTGGAACATTATGAGGGAGCTATTTACGTTTCAAGCATTACATTTAAATAAATTCATGTTGCTTGTGAAACGTTGCCTGACAGAATCGATATTGCCGAATGATTCTGATGCAGATTCGCCAGGAGCAGAATGCAACAGTCAGTGTTATCTTTTAGCAGTGATCACCACTGATCATTGAGATTGCTGTTGCAAAATTGACACAGCATGATCTTCGGTGACTCTTGTAGCAGAATGATCGATGATACTTCCTTCATATGGTGGGAGAGAAACAAATTGGAGAGAGCATGAACAGCTGCACTCCGCCAGTTTACAGAATTGCAAGCATTTTTATACACTGCCAGTCTCAGACACCCAACATTATTGAAATGACATGGTTCACAGGCAGGCTGTCTACAGACAGGATTGTCTGTCCAACCCAATCTTTATTTGAATTTGATTTGATTTATTATTGCCACATCTTTTGGCACTTTATAAGACTCACAGCACCAGGATAAAGCCCAACAGGTCTATTTGGAATCATTGGGTAATTCACCTGATGAAGGAGCAGCGCTCCAAAAGTTTGTGATTCCAAATACGCCTGTTGGACTGTAACCTGGTGTTGTGAGACTTCATACTGTGCCTACCCAAGTCAAACGCCGACATCTCCACCGCATGTATTAGTATATAGTGATGGTCTGCTTGTATGTTTACAACTGCTTCAGTGGCACAGTGGTTAGCACTGCTGCATCACAGCGCCAGTGTCCTGGGTTCGATTCCCATCTTGGGTCACTGTCTGTATGGAGTCTGCATGTTCTCCCCGTGTCTGTGCGGTTTTCCTCAGGTGCTCTGGTTTCCTCCCACATTCTGAAAGACGTGCTGGTTAGCTGCATTCGCCATGCTAAATTCTCCCTCAGTGTACCCGAACAGGCACCGGAGTGTGGCGACTGGGGGATTTTCACAGTAACTTCATTGTCGTGTTAATGTAAGCCTACTTGTGACACTAATAAATAAACGTTAAGCATGGACAGGTTGGTGGGGCGGGTAGATATGTGGCAGATTAAATTGAATGCAGAGAAAACTGATGTTTCTTGTGGTTTGAAGTTCGTGGACAGGCAATATAGTAAAAGGAATGCACGTTGAAAGGGTATGTAAGGAACAGCTGGATCTGGGTATATATCGACAGGGCAGGTCGAGACAGCAGTTAATAAAGCATGTAGTATTTGACTTGATTTGATTTATTATTGTCACATGTATTGGTCAACAGTGAAAAGTAACGTTTCTTGAGTGCTATTGTTATGAAATTGCATATATCAGGTTAAAAATGTGGTGTTTGTCAAATGTAAATATTGAAAAGAAATGTAAAGAAAACCAAAAGTAATCATATCGCATTGTCTCTTTAAGAAGCATGTGTCTTTGTGCTTGGGATTTTAAACTGCAGAAAGTAGGCTGCAGAAGGCAACTTTGCAACATTTCTATCCAAAGCAGGAGCCAGAGTTGCAGCAGAGCAAAAGAGGCTTTTGAATTGGACTAATGTTTTAAAGCAAACACTTAAAGACACAGAACCAATTGAATTCAAGATGAAGTGTTGTTGACAGCCTCAGGCCACTCAAATTGCAGGAATACTCTGAAGTATTTAAACCCGGACAGGGGGAAACAACAGTTAGGGCAACCTTGCCACCTCTGTAGCCAGAAGGAGGGAGACGAGAGTCCCTCACATGGAATCCTGCAGTAACATATGTAGCTTCATCAAATCAGCATCTACATTGAAGGAGAAGCCAACTGATAAAGTTGGAGAAATTCAGACCGAAGCATCAGATGAAAGTCCATACTTCCGACCGATGTCTGTTATTATATTATTGGAGAGTGACTATATTCAGAAATGATTTAGTTTACTATTCCTGAATGGGTCTTGCAACTGGAACAGCATTCTACTGGGTGGGGAGTTTATTCCGTTTGTTAATAAGATTGTAGCCAGTTCTAAAATAAAGACCTGTTAATTGTTCATGAACGAGATTGTCCGATCCTGCCTTAATTTTCCAAAGTCGGTAGCTTCCTACCATCTCACGCACACTTACTTAAAATTCCGAGGTGAGGTGTATCCCTTTGGGGTGGGGGGGGGGGGAGGGGGTCCAAATCACGCAGAGGGAAACATCACCTCAGCGTCGGAACAACTGCAGTGAAGTTACTGTGAAAATCCCCTAGTTGCCATACTCCGGTGTCTGCTCGGATACGCTGAGGGTGAATTGGTCAATGTATGGTCAATGCGCCTAACCAGCATATCTTTCGGACTGTGGGAGCCAACTGGAGCACCCGGAGGAAACCCACACAGACACGGGGAGAAGGCGCAGACTCCACACAGTTAGTGACCCAAGCTGGGAATTTAACCTGGGACCCTGGTGCTTTGTGGCAGCAGTGCTAAGCATTGTGCCAGCGTGCTGCACCAATCAGAAGATGATCAACAATGGGGCAACTTTTACCATTCTGACAACCACGTCAATCGGAGTGGGCGAGGGGCAGACCATGGAAAGGTCCGTTGAGCTCGGGTGTGATTTTCCAGTTTTGCAGAGAGCGAGGCTGGAAAATCCCGCCCATAGTCTGGAGCGCTGCCATTAGCTGATGACTCTGATTGATACAATGCTGCCTACACTACATCAGTGATTATCTTATATTTATCAAATCCCATCGCGACCGCTACGATCTATTGGGGAATTTTATCTCTTGGTCAATGTCATTGAGTAAATAGTAAACCTAGTGGAAATGAACAGAAAATGAACTGTTAAAATAAAAGCAAAATAAAGTGAAAGTTGTAATTTTGAAATATCACAAAGGTGGGAATCTAATACCCGCGAGCATGCCTCGGAACATCTGTGTGAATTGCACCACGGGTACTGCAGGATGTGCTGGGAATGACATTGTCAGTGAAATTAATCAGTTCTCTTTCTGTGATTTCGCTTAGCCTGTTGTGTTCCTGGCACCTCTCTGGCAAGGATCATAGAATCATAGAATAAGACAACGCAGGACAGGCCTTTCGGCCCATCGAGCCTGCACTGGCACATTAGAAACACCTGAACTCCCACCTAATCCCATCTGCCAGCACTTGGCCCATAGCGCTGAATGTTGTGAGGTGCCAAGTGCTGATCCAGGCACTTTTTAAAGGATGTGAGACTCTGAGGATAGTGAAACTACTAGGACATTGCCACCCCTGTGTTTATCTAAAAGCCCCTTAAACGCCCCTATATGCCTCCACCATTGCCCCTGGCAGTGCGTTCCAAACACCTACCACCATCTGCGTAAAACACTTTACCCTTCACATCCTCTTTTGAACTTACCCCCTCTCACCTTAAGTGCCTGCCCCCTAGTATTAGACATTTCAACTCTGGGAAATTGATTCCAACTGTCAAACTTATCTCTCTCTCTCATCATTTTATACATTTCTATCAAGTATCCCCGCAGCCTCCGTCACTCCAGGGGAAACAACCCTAGTTTGTCCAGCCTCTCCTTATAGCTCATACCTTCTAATCCAGGCAGCATCCTGGTAAACCTCTTCTGCACCCTTTCCAAAACCTCCACATTCTTCCTGTAGTGTGGCGACCAGAATTGAATGCAATACTTGAAGTGCGACCTAACCAAAGTTTGATAAAGCTGCAACGTGAAATCCTGGCTCTTGTACTCAATGCCCTGATCAATAATGGCAAGTGTGCCATCCGCCTTCTTTACCATCCTATCTACTTGTGTGGCCACTTTCAGGGAGCTATGGTCTTGAACCCCAAGATCCCTCTGTATATCAATGCTGTTCAGGGTCCTGTCATTAACTGTATACTTACCCTTAACATTTGATCTCCAAAAGTGCAACACCTCAAGTTTAGAATCATAGAATTATACAGTGCAGAAGGGGCCCTTTTGCCCATCGAGGCTGCAGCTAAACATTAGAAATACCCGAACTCCCACCTAATCCCATTTACCAGCACTGGGCCCATACCCTTGAATGTTATGATGTGCCAAGTGCTCATGCAGGTATTCTTTAAAGGATGTGAAGCAACGTGCCTCTACCACCCTCCCTGGCAGCACAGTCCAGACCGTCACCACGCTCTGGATAAAAAAGGTCTTTCTTCACATCTCCCCTAAACCTCCTGCCCCTCACATTGAACTTATGTCCCCTCGTGACGGACCCTTCAACTAAGAGGAACAGCTGCATATTATCCACTCTGTCCATGTCCCTCATAATCTTGCACACCTTGATCAGGTTACCCCCTCAGGCATAGAGCCATAGAGGATTACATCATGGAAACAGGCAACTTGTCCATGCCGCTGTTTTTAAAAAAACCCTAAGCTGATACCAATTGCCGGCATTTGCCCCATATCCCTCCATACCATCTTATCCATGTAACTATCTAAATGCTTTTTAAAATACAAAACTGTACCCATCTCTACTACGAACTGTGGCAGCTTGTTCCAGACACTCATCACCCTCTGTGTGAAAAGTTGCCTCTCTGGACGCCTTTGTATCTCTCCCCTCTCACCGTAAACGCATTCCCCCTAGTTTTAGACTCCCCTACCTTGGGAAAATATTTTGACTTTCTACCTTATCTATGCCTCTCATGATTTTATAGACCTCTCTAAGGTCACCCCTCAGCCTCCTACGCTCCAGAGAAAAAAGTCCTAGTCTATCCAGCCTCTCCTTATAACTCAAACCATCAAGTCCCGGTAGCATCCTAGCAAATCTTTTCTGCACTCTTTCTAGTTCAATAAGATCCTTTCTATAATAGGGTGATCGGAACTGCACACAGTATTCCAAGTGTGGCCTTACCAATGTCTTGTCCAACTTCAACAAGACGTCCCAACTCCTGTATTCAATGTTCTGACCGATTAAACCAAGCATGCCGAATGCCTTCTTCACCAGTCTGTCCACCTGTGACTCCACTTTCAAGGAGCTATGAACATGTACCCGAGATCTCTTTGTTCCGGGACCCTCCCCAATGCCCTTCATTACAACAAATTACAACATGCGACTGTGCAAAGGGACCTGGGGGTCCTTGCGCATGAGTCACAAAAACTCAGTCTGCAAGTACAACAGGTGACCAAGAAGGCAAATAGGATGTTGGCATTTATCGGGAGGGGGATAGAATATAAAAGCAGAGAAGTCTTGCTGCATCTGTACAAGGCATCGGTGAGGCCACAGCTGGAATACTATGTGCAGTTTTGGTCCCCTGACTTGCGAAAGGATATATTGGCCTTGGAGGGAGTGCAGAGAAGGTTCACCAGGTTGATACCGGAGACGAGGGGTGGAGATTATGAGGACAGATTGAGCAGATTAGGTTTGTACTCGTTGGAGTTGAGAAGGCTGAGGGGTGATCTTATAGAGGCATAAAAGATAATGAGGGGGCTGGATAGGGTAGAAGTGGAGAGATTCCTTCCAATTAGAAAGGAAACCAGAACTAGAGGGCAGAGCCTCAAAATAAAGGGGGGTCAGTTTATGACAGAGTTGAGGAGGAACCTCTTCTCTCAGAGGGTGGTGTATCTCTGGAATTCTCTGCCCACTGAAGTAGTGGAGGGTACCTCGTTCAATATGTTTAAGTCACGGATAGATGGATTTCTGATCGGTAGGGGAATTAATGGTTATGGGGAGCAGGCGGGTAAGTGGAACTGATTCACTGGAGATCAACCATGATCTTATTGAATGGCGGGGCAGGCTCGAGGGCCTAGATTGCCTACTCCTGCTCCTATTTCTTACGTTCTTATGTTCTTATGCCCTCAGTCTTCTCTGCTCAAATTAAAACAACCCAAACCTATTCAACCTTTCTCCATAACTTCAATGTTCCATCCCAGGCAGCACCTTGGTGAATCTCCTCTGCACCTCCTCCAGTGCAACCACATCCTTCCTATAATGTGGCGAACGGAACTGTGCACAGTACTCCAGCTCTCCAGCTGTGCCCTCACCAAAGTTCTATACAAAGGGGCAACGGTGGATGGATTTTACTTTGACAATGCATTCTTAAAGTTTCCTTAAGGAAATATATATGTGGAAGAGTAATGAGGATTGTGGGGCTTGTGTTAGTGCTTGCAGTTGCAGCATTGAGTCTCTCCCCCAGGTCATTATCCAACTGGAGATTCCAATCTTGGGAGAAGTCATTGATTGAGACTTGTTGACATCACCTGTTTGTTCAGTGAGTGTAATGAAGCCAATTCAGCAAGGGAGCCAAACGACTGAACTGCTGGATTTTCTCCCCAATATATGAAGCAGACTTTTCCTACTGTGTCAATTGGAGAATTGCTGCCGTCTCCAAACAGACCAGCCGTCAAATTATACATTCTTAGAAGAGAGTGAGAAAGAAATGTCCCTCGGATTCCTGATCAAACTCAAGATCTTGTGGGCTATTTATGATGTTGAAAAGATTTACTATCCGATTTTAGCTGTGGTTGGTATCCCTGGTAAGTTACTACCTGGAGCCAGTTACTTAAGTCCAGGAGTGTTAAAATACGTGGCATCTTATTGCCTGTGGCTTGCTGGTTTTTTTTTGACATTGCCGCAAGGTAAAATATTGGCACATCACAATATAGATTGGTGGTTGTAAAGTATATTTGAATGTTCAATGCGATCGAATGTATGAGAAATGTAAGCGTTCTTTCTTTCTGGCTTTCTCCCTTCCGTTCTTTCTTTCTCTCTCTTTTATTCTCTCTTTCTCTCTTGTTCTTTCTCTCTTCCTTTCTCTCTTGTTCTTTCTCTCTCTCTCTTTCTCTCTTTTGTTCTCTTTCTTTCTCTCTTTTGTTCTTTCTCTCCCTCTTTCTTTCATTCTTTCTGTATAACATTGCCACAAGTTAAAATATTGGCACACCACAATCTCTATCGTTGGTTGTAAACGTAAGCATTCTTTCTTTCTGTCTTTCTCGCTCTTTCTTTCTTTCACTCTTTCTGTCTTTCTAGCTCTTTCTGTCTTTCTCTCTTTCTTTGTCTCTTTCTTTGTCTCTTTCTTTTGTCCGTTGTCTTTCTCTTTCTTTGTTCTTTCTCTTTTTCTTTCTTTCTCTCTTTCGTTCTTTCTTTCGTTAATGTGAATTAATTGGTTGGATCTTGATCTTGCCCATTGAATAATCTAGGGTGTAATATAGAGGATGTATTTCTCTGCTTATTTTAAATTTGACCATTAAATTAGAAGCAGCGGCAAATACGGCTGGGACTCGCTCCAAATGTCCAAATTCACTATTGATTCCACAATTATGGTTTCCAACCAGTGCAAAATTGAAAGGTTGTTTTTGAGAATATTAACTTTTAGATATTGTACAGTAGTAATTAATATCATGACACAGTGGAGATCATCAGTCAGATGATCAGTACCATTAGCTGACTACCCAGAGGCTGGCACTGCTGTCTCACAGCGCCAGGGACCCGGGTTCAATTCCAGCCTCGGTCACGGTCTATATGGAGTATGTGTTCTCCCCGGGTCTGCGTGGGTTTCCTCCGGGTGCTCCGGTTTTCTCCCACAGTTCAAAGATGTGCGGATTAGGTTGATTGGCCGTGCTAAATTGCCCCTAGTGTCAGGGGGATTAGCAGAGTAAATATGTGGGGTTACGAGGATAGGGCCTGGGTGGATGTGTTGTCGGTGCAGGCTCGATGGGCCAAATGGCATCCTTCTGCACTGTAGGGTTTTACGATTCCATTCTATTTTATGATTCGAAGTAGACTTTAATGCACTGAAGTGTAATGAATTTACAGTCAATATCTCCGAGTCGCCACACTCTGGCGCCTGTTCAGCTACACTGAGAGAGAATTTAGCATGGCCAATGCATGTAACCAGACTGTGGGAGGAAACCGGAGCACCTGGAGGAAACCCACGCAGACACGGAGAGAGCGTGCAAACATGACACAGACAGTGACCCAAGCTGGGAATCGAATCCGGGTCCCTGGCGCTGTGAGGAGGCAGTGCTAACCGCTGTGGCACAGTGCCGACCGCATTTCTGACACTGTCCCTCTGAGCAAACATTAGTATCGAGGAGGGTGCAGCACACATCAGAGTTTGACCGTGGTTAAAATGATTAATCAGTGAAGACAGTTTGCATGCACAAGGTTTAAATTTCTGGAAATATTTAAGATGAAAATCTGATCAGTTCTTTGATTGCGAATTATTTTATATGATGAATAAAAATGAATGATTCCATCTGCCACTGTTTTACAAATGACAGCTGTGAGGCTCAGAGGTGAGATAAACATTTCTCAAAACAACAATTTTGAAACCATTCGTCCTCATAAGCCTTTTGGACCTTCGGAACCTGGGAATTAGGGGCAGAAGTTGGGAAAGTTAGCCCTTTGAGCCTGCTTCTCCATTCAATCAGATCATGGCTGATCTCTCCCTTGTCTCAAATCCACCTCCCCACCTGTTTCCCATTTGCCCTTATCCTTTTTTTATCAGCCATATGTCTATTTCCTTCTTGAAACCATTCAACGATTCCAACTCCACCGCGCTCTGGGGCAGCGAGTTCCACAAATTCACCACCCTCTGTGAGAAGTAGTTCCTCCTCATCTCAGTTTTAAATCTACCGCGTCTCAACCTGTACCCTGTGACATCTTGTTCTAGATTGTCCCACAAGAGGAAACATTTGGTCTACATTTACTTTATTAATCCCATATACGTCGAACACGTTCCCCTCTCATCCTGCTAAACTCCAAAGAGCATGAACCCAAATTGTTTAAAATCTCCTCAGACGTCAACAGGCTGCACAATGGTTAGCACTGCTGCCTCACAGCACAAGGGGCCCGGGTTCGATTCCCGGCTTGGATCACTATGTGGAGTTTGCATGTTCTCCCCAATTCTGCGTGGGTTTCCTCCAGTTGCTCTGGTTTCCTCCCACAGTCCTAAGATGTGTGGAATAGATTGATTGGCTATGCTAAATTGCCTCTCAGTGTCAGTGGGTTAGCAGGGTAAATATGTGCGGTTATGGGGATAGAGGCCTGGAGGAATTGTAATCCGTGCTGACTCGTTGGACCTCTTTCTGCACTGTAGTGGTTCTATGATTCTTTCATCCCTGTAATCAATCTGGTGAATCTCCTCTGAACTGCCTCCAATGCCACAACATCCTTCCTCAAATAAAGACACCAAAAACTGGACCCAATACTCCAGATGTGGTCTTACTAACACGCTTTACAATTGCAACAGCACTTCTTGCTTTTATACTCCAGTCCTTCTGATATAAATACTAACATCCCATTTGCCATTTTTATTATATGCTGCACCTACATCGCGACTTTCTGTGATTCATGAACACAGACACCCAGATTACTCTGACCAAAAGAATTCTGAATCTATTTTCTGGCTTAGCAGCTAGTTGGACTGTTAGTTTAAACAAATAGTATTTGATGAGCATAACGTGCAGCGAAGGTTTACCAGTCTGATTCCTGGGATGTAAGGTCTATCATATGAGGAGAGACTAAATCGGTTAGGATTATATTGACTGGAGTTTAGAAGAGTGAGAGGGGATCCGATAGAAACTTACAAAATTCTAACAGGGTTGGACAGGGTAGATTCAGAAAGAATGTTCCCAATGGTAGGGGAGTCCAAAACTGAAGGTCATAGTTTGAGGATAAGGGGTAAACATTTTAGAACTGAGGCAAGGACACATGTCTTCACTCAGAAAGTGGTGAATGTGTGGAATTCACTACCATAGAAAGTAGTTGAGGTCAAAATGTTGTCTGATTTCAAGAATAGATTAGATATAGATATTGGGGCTAAAGTGATGAAGGGATGGGAGGGAGGGTGGATCAGGATATTGAATTTAATGATCATCCATGATCAAGGTGAGTGGTGAGCAGGTCCGTAGGGCCGAATGGCCTACTTTTGCTACCATTTTATATGTTTCTATGTCTATTCGGGATCACAGATTCACAGCAGCTAAATGGAGTGAAATCATATATCCGCCATGATCTATTTAATTCTGTTAACCTTTCAAAGGTGTGAAATAGACAAATACTGTCCATAAATAAATGTCTTTCCAAATTCCTGAATGACTGGTTTTGCATTAATTCACAATGAACATTCCTTCTTTAGCCGTGTTGCATTTGATTTGGTCAAATCCATTATTTCTTTGGCTATTACTGAAGACTCTGAATGAAATCCCTGCCTAGAAAGCCCTATTCCAAATAAAACAATTGGATTCAAATCGTTGGCGACAAACTCAAGCTGCAGATTTTTTTGCTGGTTATCAGTTTATTGTGGAGATTTGTTTTGTTCACTTGTGGGACAGGCGCGTCACTGGCTGGCCAGCATTTATTACCCATCCCTATTTGCCCCTGAGATTGATACAGCTGAGTGTCTCGCTCGTCCATTTCAGAGGGCACTTGGGAGTCAAACACATTGCTGTGGCTCCGGAGTCACACGTAGACCAGACAGGCTAAGGACTGGAGATTTCTTTCCCTAAAGGACATTAGTGAATGTTGGATGGGTTTTTCTGACAATCGACAATGGTTTCATGGTCATCAGTAGATACTTAATTCCAGATATTTTTTATTGAATTCAAATTCCACCATCTGCTGCGGCGGGATTCGAACCCGGGTCCCAAGAACATTAGCTTTGGTCCTTAGGAACTGGAGCAGAAGTTGGCAAATTCAGCCCTTCGAGCTTGCTCCGCCATGCAATCAGATCATGGCTGATCTCTCCCTGGTCTCAAATCCATCACCCCAAATTTAAGTTCCACGACCTAATGTGGTGGGATTCGAACCCGGCTCCCCGGAACATTAGCTGAGTTTCTGGATCAAGAGTCTATCGACAATGCCACAAGGCCATCGATTCCCCATAACTCTACAAGGTATTTCTTCATTTCAATGGAAACGCATGATTGTAGATGATCATCTGACGTTTATTGGGAATGCTCCCTGTTTTCCTTTTTGCTTACAGTTAATACAGTGACGATCGCGATCCTGTCTCGGGGAAAATGTGGTCTCTCCAAATGCGTCACGGGCTATTTGGTGGCCATGGCAGCCGCGGACTTACTGGTCATAGTATTTGACCTGATCCTGAGGCAGATTCCTATTGTTTATCGAGCACAGTTTGCTTTTCTGTTGGATGTGAGAGTGTGTAACGTTCACGCCATCCTGCTTTACGCTGCCACAGACTGTTCCGTCTGGTTCACCGTCACCTTCACCTTCGATCGATTTGTCGCCATTTGTTGTCAGAAGCTGAAGACGAAATACTGCACTGAGAAGACAGCCGCTGTGGTTCTCGGAACAGTGACACTGCTAAGCTGTTTGAAGAACATCTTCTGGTATTTCATGTATACAAGTACATATTGGCTTTCCAACAGTCCATGGTTCTGCCTGGTGAAGGTCTATGTATCTCGTTCACTCGCCTGGACCTTGGTTGAGTTAATGCATCATCTTTTAACGCCCTTTATTCCATTTCTTTTAATTTTATCATTCAATGCATTGACAGTCAAAAACATTTTAGTGGCCAGCAGAGCCCGTCGGAGACTCAGAAGTCAACGGGATGGGGACAGTTCCAAGGACGCAGAGATGGGTCAGCGAAGGAAATCCATGGTTTTACTCTTCGTTATATCTGGCAATTTCATGCTATTATGGGTGGTGTTTATGGTTTCTTCTGTATGGAGACGATTGGATTACTTGGGATACCCAGTTTCCCTGCCCGCCTTTGTAACTGAGATTGGCTTCATGCTCCAACTCTTGAGCTGCTGCACGAACACTTTTGTCTATGTTGTTACTCAGAGCAAATTCAGAGAGGAATTGGGCAATGGAGCGAAATATCCAATCGTCATGATGATGGCAATAATTCGATGACAAGATTTCCTCATTTGTAATATTAACTTGTGTTTAGGAAGAAGATAGGAGATCTAAATAAGGACAATTTGAAGGGTGAACTGATGGTTTGAGCACCAATTATCGCTCAAATGTCATTTTAATCTGCATGAATATTAGAAGCATAGTTAAAGCGATCAAGAAAGAGTTGTTTTCTGGATGTAGAGGATTGGTTGATGTACTTATGAGCATTTTGCAGTTGTCTTCACTGGGGAAGTGTTTTCTTTTGGCCAATGTTACAGTAAAGAAAGTACTGGAGATAGGGGATAGGATGCTTCTAAAGTGAAAGTAAATCGTGCAGATTATGGGGACATGAAATAAAAATAGCAAACGATGGGAAAACTTAGCAGGACTGGCAGCATCTGTGGAGAAGAGACACAAAGTTAACGTTTCATATCCAATCTGTCTCTTATCTCTCTTCAAATGAGAGTTGTATTGAAGAGTGCAAACCTGTTTTCCTCTCCGGAGATGCAACAAGATCTGTTGAGCTTTTCCAGAAGTTATGGTTTCTATTTCAAATAAGTTTGGTAGCTTTCAATTAATATTCGCTTTTCTGTCTGAATGCACTCAATGATGGTAAAATCATTCAATGGTGTTACCATCATTGAATCCCACACTGTCAACATCCTTGGGGTTTTAATTGACCAGAAACTCAACTGGACTCACAACATGAACACAGTGGTTTCCAGAGCAGGCCAGAGTCTGGGAATACTGCGATGAGTAACTCTCCTCCTGTCTCCCCCAAAGCCTGTCCACCATCAACAGGGCACAAGTCAGGATTGTGATGGAATACTCTCCACAGTCCAGGACAAAACAGCCCCGCTTGACTGGCACCCCATCGACAAACATCCAATCCCACTGACGCTCAACAGCAGCGTGTGCCATCTACAAGATGCACTACAGCAATTCACAAAGATCGTTAGACAGCACCTTCCAAAACCATGACCACTTCCATCTAGAAGGACAATGGCAGCAGATACATGGGAACACCACCACCTGCAAGTTCCCCTCCAAGCAGTCCCCATCCTGACTTGGAAATATATCAGCCATCCCTTTGCAGTCGCTGGTTCAAAATTCTGGAATTCCCTACTTTATGGCATTGTGGGTCAACCCACAGCAGGTGGACTGCAGTGATTCAAGAAGGCAGCTCACCACTACCTTTTAAAGGGACAACCGATGAGAATGGGCAATAAATGCTGGCCAGCCAATGATGTCCATGTCCCATGAATGAATAAAACAAAATCTTACTTCAATGAGCAAAATGAAGGTGGAACTAATGACATCGAGCCACAGTCTTCAAATGTATGTTACAGACTTCAATTGTGCCAGAGGCCTGCAGAAAACTAAATATCATAGCCCTGTTCCACATAGTGGAGCAAAAGACCCACATTGACTGTTCGAACCATAAGACCATAAGATATAGGAGCAGAATTAGACCATTCGGCCCATCGAGTTTGCTCCGCCATTCAACCATGGCTGATATGATTCTCATCCCCATTCTCCTGCCTTCTCCCCGTAACCCTTGATCCACTTATTAATCAAGAACCTAACTATCTCTGTTTTAAAAACACTCAATGGATCATAGAATAGGACAGCGAATCCGACAATACAGAAGGAGGCCATTTGTCCCATTGAGGACACACCGACCACAGTCCCATCCATGACCTATTCCTATAATCCCACACATTGACCCTACGAATCCCCATCACAAGACGGCCAATTTAGCATGGCCAATCAAACTAGCCTGAACATCTTTGGACGATGGAAGGAAACCGGAGCACCCGGAGGAAACCCACGCAGACACACGGAGAACGTGCAAACTCCACACAGATAGTGACCTGAGGCTGGAATTGAATCCAGGTCCCTGGCACTGTGAGGCAGCAGTGCTAACCACTGTGCCACTGTGCCTCCCTGGCCGGCCTCCACAGCCTTCTGTGGCAATGAGTTCCATAGTTTCACCACCCTCTGGCTGAAGAAATTCCTCCTCATCTCAGTTTTAAAGGAGCGCCCTTTCACTATGAGGTTGTGCCCTCGAATTCTAGTCTCTCCCACTAGTGGAAGCATCCTCTCCACGTCCACCCTATCCAGGCCTCTCAGTGTTCTGTCACTAAACTATTGACAGTGACAGGCAAATCTTTGCACCTTATCGTTACATTTGAAAAATTAAGAATAACAAGTTAAAGTCAGGACGAATTTGCGAATGGGGAATTATATTTTAGTAACTCGATGGACTTTATTGTGGAATTAAATCAGAAAGTTAATGAGGGAAGCATGGTTAATGTTAAAAGTTTAAAATTTATTTGTTAATTACAGAAGTAGGCTTACATTAATACTGCAATGAAGTTACTGTGGAATTCCCCCAGTCGCCACACTACGGCCCCTGACCTGGTACACTGAGGGAGAATTTAGCACGACCAATCCACCTAACCTAGTCATCTTTGGACACTAAGGGGCAATTTAGCATGGCCAGTCCACCTAACCTTCACATCTTTGGATGCTAAGGGGCAATTTGGCATGGCCAGTCCACCTAACCCGTATATCTTTGGAGAGTGGGAGGAAACCAGAGCACCTGGAGGAGACTCAGTCAGACAAGGGGAGAACGTGCACATTCCGAATCGACTGTCACCCGAGGCCGGAATTGAACCCGGGTCCGTGGCACTGTGAGACCATCACTGGAGCAATTATGGAGGATGATATCTTCGGAGGCTATTCAGATGAGGCCATATGGGTGGAACTTAGAAACAAAAAAGGGGCGATTACTTTGGTGGGAATATACTCGCCCGGCATCCGAACAGCCAGAGTGAGACAGAGGAGCAGATATGTAGGCAAATCATAGAAAAGCGTGAGAAGAATAGGGTTATTGTGGGAGGGGATTTCAAGATGGCCAATATTAACTGGAATCACCTTAGTGTGAAAGGAGTAGATGGGGTGGAATGCTTAAAGTGCATCCAGGAGAGCTTTTAATGCCAGCACGTAGATAAATTATTGAAAATTACAGGGGATCTTGATCAGTTCGGGAAGTGGGCCAAGGATTGGCAAATGGATTTCAATACGGATAAGTGTGAGATGTTGCATTTTGGAAAGTCAAACCAGGGTCGGACTTACACAGTGAATGGTACGGCGCTGGGGAGTGTTGAGGAACAGAGTACAAGTACATAATTCATTGAAAGTGGCGTCACAGGTAGACAGAGTGGTGAAGCAGGCGTTTAGCACGCTGGTCTTCATCAGTCAGGGTGCGGAGCAGAGGAATTGGAACATTATGTTCTAGTTGTATAAGTCATTGGAAAGGCCGCACTTGGAGTATTGTGTCCAGTTTTGGTCACCTTGTTATTGGAAAAACATTGATAAACTGGGAAGAGTGCAAAGAAGATTTCTGAAGATGTTGCCAGGAGAAGTGGGTCTGAGGTACAGGGAGAGGTTGTCCATCTTTATTCTTTGGAATGTAGGAGAATGGGGGGTGACCTTACTGAGGTGCAGAAAATCATGAGGGGCAGAGAGAGGATAGTATTTTTCCAAGAGAAGGGGAATTGAAAACTTGAGGGCATCGGTTTAAGGAGAGAGGGGAAAGATTTCGAAGCGACCTGAGGGGTAAATTCTACACGCAGAGGGTGGTTTGTGTATGGAACGAGCTGCCAGAGAATGTGGTTGAGGCAGGTACAATAGCAGCATTTAAAAAGCATTTGGATAAGTACATGGATGAGAAAGGATTAGCGGGATATGGGCAGAATGCGGGCATTTGGGACTAGCTGGAAGAGCACCATGGTCGGCTATATTGCTCTATGACTCGAGGAATGGTCTAGGAATGGGGCAGTGCTAGACCAAATCGCGAGTGAAGCCGGGCCATTTTGCAGATCATGATCGTAACTCGGTAAGTTTCAAAGCCAGTACGGAAAGGGATAAAGACTGTCCAGAAATCAAGAGTCTGAATTGGGGGAAAGGCCAATCTCAATTAGACGGAACCTACCTGGATTAGTTCATTCAGATACTTGCGGCACTGTTTCCTGGTTCTCCTGACCAATGCCCTCGCACTGACGCATGCTGCCACCGCCTCCCAGGCTGCATTGCCATCTCTTCCTCTGGGGCTACGTCCCGCTGCGAAGGAACCGTGAGACTATGGTTACCACTGCTGCCTCACAGCGCCAGGGACCAAGTTTCAATTCCACCCTCGGGTGACTGTGTGGAGTTTGCACACTCGCCCAGTGTCTGTGCGGGTTTCTTACGGGTGCTCCGGTTTCCTCCCACACTCAAAGGATGAGCGGGTTAGGTGGATTGGCCATGCTAAATAGTCCCCTTCGTGTCAAGGGGATTAGTAGGGAAAATAAATGGAGTTATAGGGAAAGGGCCTGGGTGGGATTGTGGTCATAGAATCCCTACAGTGCAGAAGGAGGCCAATCTGCCCATCAAGCCTGCACCGACAACAATCCCACCCCAGGTCCTATTCCTGTAACCATACACACTTAGCCCGCTCATCCCTCTAACATACACGTCCAAGGACACTTTGGACAATCAGGGCCTGATGAGATGTATCCCAGCGAGACAAGGGAGGAGATTGCAGAGGCCCCAACGGAGATAGTTAAATCTTCACTGACCGCAGGAGACGTTAGGTATGACTGGAGGAACTAATCTGGTTTCTTCATTGAAGATACGTCAGCGAATTGCAGACCATTTAGTCTAATGTCAGAGGTATGGAAATGATTGGAAAAAAAATCTCAGGAACATGATCAATCAACATCTGGAAAGGTAGGGATTGATCAAGGGTTTGTGCGGAATCTTGTCCAACTAATTGATAGAATCCCGACAGTGCAGAAGGAGGCCATTCAGCCCATCGAGTCAGCACCGACTCTCTGACAAAAGCATCCTTCCCAGGCCCTAACTCCCACCCTATCCCCATATCCCACAAATTTACCTTGACGAATACTTCGACCCACACATCCTTGGACACTAAGGGGCAACTTAACATGGCCAATCCCCCGAACCTGCACATCTTTGGACCGAAGGGGCAATTTAGCATGGGCAATCCACCTAACTTGCACATCTTTGGACACTAAGGGCCAATATAGCATAGCCAATCCACTTAACCTTCACATCGTTGGACACTAAGGGGCAATTTGGCATGGCCAATTCCGCTAATCCCCACGTCTTTGGAGCGTGGGAGGAAACCGGAGCACCCGGAGGAAGCTCAAGCGGACACGGGGAGAATGTGCAAACTCCACAGAGACAGTGACTTGAGGCCAGGATTCGAACGAGGATCCCTGGCGCTGTGAGGCAGCAGTGATAACCAGTGTGCCCCAGAGCCAGTCAATTAAATTGAGTTTTCTGAAAAGATCTCTAAATATATTGATGAGGTTAACACAGTTGAGGTGGTTTACATGGACTGCAGAAAAAACCTTTGACAAGTCTCACATATCTGGTCCAAAAGATGACAACCCGTGGGATCCAAGGCAAGTTGCAAACTTGTATCCAAAATGGAAATCTCAATAGGAGGTTTTGTAAGAGGGAGGTTTTATAAGAGGGACGTCGTGCCTTACAAATTTGGTGGAATTTTTTGAGGAAGTGACAAAAACGGTTGATGAAGGAAGGGCTGTGGATGTCGTCTATATAGATTTCAGTAAGGCATTTGACAAAGTCCCTCATGGCAGGTTGGTTAAGAAGGTCAAGGCTCATGGGAAACAAGGAGGGGTGGCTAGATGGGTAGAAAACTGGCTTGGCCACAGGAGACAGAGGGTAGCAGTCGAAGGGTCTTTTACTAGCTGGGGGTCTGTGACCAGTGCTGTTCCGCAGGGCGCTGTATTGGGACCTCTGTTATTTGTGACATATATAAATGATTTGGAAGAAGGTGTAACTGGTGTTAACAGCAAGTTTTGTGGATGACATGAAGACACGCGGATAGCGATGAACATTGTCGGACAATAGAGCAGGATATAGATAGGCTGGAAAATTGGGCGGAGAAATGGCAAATGGAATTTAATACAGCCAAATGCGAAGTGATCCATTTTGGAAGAACTAATGTAGGGGGGAGTTATGCAATAAATGGCAGAGCCATCAAGAGTATAGAAACACAGAGGGACCGAGGAGTGCAAATCCACAAATCCTTGAAGGTGACAGCAGAGGTGGAGAAGGTGGTGAAGAAGTCATATGGTATGCTTGCCTTTCTAGAACGGGGTATCGAGTATAAAAGCTGGAGTCTGATGTTGCAGCTGGAGAGAACGCTGGTTAGGCCACATTTGGAGTACTGTGTCCAGTTCTGGTCGCCACACTACCAGAAGGACGTGGAGGCTTTAGAGCGAGTGCAGAGAAGGTTTACCAGGATGTTGCCTGGTATGGAGGGTCTTAGCTATGAGGAAAGATTGGATAAACTGGGGTTTTTCTCCCTGGAAAGACGAAAAATGAGGGGAGACCTAATAGAGGTGTACAAAATTATGAAGGGTAGATAGGGTGAACAGTGGGATGCTTTTCCCCAGGTCGGAGGTGACGATTATGAGAGGTCACGGGCTCAAGGTGAGAGGCGCGAGGTATAACTCAGATATCAGCGGGACGTTTTCTACACAGAGAGTGGTGGGGGCCTGGAAAGCACTGTCAAGTAGGGTGGTGGAAGCAGACACGATGGCATCGCTTAAGACTTACCTGGATAGTCACACGAGCAGTCTGGAAATGGAGGGATACAAACAAATGGTCTAGTTGGACCAATGAGCGGCACAGGCTTGGAGGGCCGAAAGGCCTGCTTCCTGTGCTGTACTTTTCTTTGTTCTTTGTTCTTTGAGGCAAAGGGTGATGGGAGAGGGCTGTTTTTGAGGTTGGAAGCCTGTGACATGGATTGGTGGTGGAAACTTTCTTTTTGTTGTGCACATTAATGACCTAGATGTGAATGTAGTTAGTATAAAAGAACGTTGCAGATGATATGGAAATGTGTGGTGTTGTTGATAGTGAGGAGGTTAATCTGAGGCGACAGACTGATACTGATCAGCTGGTAAATTGGGCAGAGCTATGGCAGATGGAATTTAATCTGATAAGTGTGAGGAGATGCATTTTGGGAGGTCTAATAAGGGTATCCACATTGAACGGTAGGTCCCCAGGGAGTATTGAGGAACAATAGGACCTTGGTGTACAAGCCCATAGGGCCCTGAAGGTGGCAACACAGAGGGATAGGTTGTTGTAGAAGGCGTACGGAATGCTTGCCTTCATTAAACAGGGCATGGAATCATGGAGCAGGGAGGTCTTGATACAATTTCATAAAACATTGGTCAGGCTACATCTAGATACTGTGCACAGTTATGGTTGTCACCCAATCGGAAGGAGGTGATTGCGCTGGAGAGGGTGCAGAGGAGATTCACCAGGATGTTGCCTAGGAATGAAGGATTCAGCTATGAGGAGAGACAGGAAAGAATCATAGAATCCCTATTGTACGGAAGGAGGCCATGCAGCCCAAGTCTGCACCTACCCTCTCTAACAGAGTATCTTACCCAGATCCTCTCCCCCACCCTATCCCCATCAGCCTAACATTTCCCATGGATGATCCATGTACATTATACATATTTGTACACTAAGGGGTAATTTAGCATGGCCAATCCACTTAACCTGCACATCTTTGGACACCAAGGGGCAATTAAGCATGACTAACCACCTACCTACACATTTTGGACACTAAGGGGCAATTAAGCATGGCCAATCTACCTACCTGCACATTTTGGACACGAAGGGGCAATTTTGCATGGCCAATCCAACTATCCTGCACATCTTTAGCCACTAAGGGGCCATTAAGCGTGGCTAATCGACCTAACCTGCACATCTTTGGACATGTGTTTGTTTTCACTGGACCAGAAGAGGTTGATGGGGGATCTGATAGAAGTTTACAAAATTATGAGAGGCAATGATAGGGTAGATTGTACAAATTCTTTCCCCAAGGCCGAAGTGTCTGTGGCCAGAGGGCATCGGTTTAAGGTGAGAAGTAATTGGTTTAGAGGGCATATGGGAACATTTTAGTTATGAAGAGAGGTTGGATAGGCTTGGATTGTTTTTGTTGGAACAGAGAAGACTGAGGGGCGACCTGATCGATGTACGAGATTATGGGGACATGTACAGGGTGGATAAGGAGCAGCTGTTCTCCTTATTTGAAGGATCAATCGCGAGGGGACAAAGGTTCAGGGTGAGAGGCAGGAGGTTTTGGGGGGATGTGAGGATAATCTTTTTTACTCAGTGGGTGGTGATGGTCTGGAATGCGCTACCTGGGAGGTTGATAGAAGCGGGTTGCCTCATATCCTTTAAAAAGTACCTGGATGAGCACTTGGCACAACATAATTCAGGGCGATGGGCCAAGTGCTGGTAAATGGGATTAGGTCGGTGTTCAGGTGTTTCCAATGTGTCAGTGCAGACCCAATGGGCTGAAGGGCCTCTTCTGCACTCCATGATTCTAAGTTTGGGAATGGGAATGTAATCTAGCTCTGCAGAGAAAGGCAGCAAACTCAAAGATGGTCACAGGAACGGCTCAGGCAGTAAAAGTGGAAATTTCGAAATATTTTTGCCTCAGAGCAAACACACATGGCCTTGTTGTGATGGAGGATAAACTGCTAGTAATCCGAGGAAGATAGGTATTAGGAGCAGAACAAGACAAATTCAGCCCTTTGAGCCTGCTCGGTCGTTCAATCAGATAATGGCTGACTTCTCCCTGGTCTCCAATCCACCTCCCCA
This sequence comes from Mustelus asterias, assembly GCF_964213995.1. Lineage (NCBI taxonomy): Eukaryota > Metazoa > Chordata > Chondrichthyes > Carcharhiniformes > Triakidae > Mustelus > Mustelus asterias. The sequence goes on from NC_135831.1 coordinate 9,991,069, forward strand.
CCTGTTCGCTATATCCCCTGATATACTTTTTATTAGAAATATATCTATCTCCTACTTGGAACCATTCAAGGATTCAGACTCCACCGCGCTATGGGAAAGCGAGTTCCACAAATTCGCCACCATCTGTGAGAAGTAGTTTCTCCTCATCTCAGTGTTAAATCGAACGCCTCTCAACCTCTACCTGTCACCTCTTGTTCGAGATTGTCCAAAACGGGGAAGCATTTGGTCTACATTTAATTTCTCAATCCGTTTAAAAGTTTTATACAGCTCGAACAGATCCCCTCTCATTCTTATAAATTCCGGCGAGTACAAGCCCAAACTGTTTAATCTCTGCTCATCCGCCAATCCTTTCGACCCAGAATCAATCTTGTGAACCTCCTCTGAAATGCTTCCAATGCCACGACATCCTACCTCAAATAAAGAGACCAAAACTGGACTCAATACTCCAGGTGTGGGTCTCACCAACACCCGATACAATTGCAACAACATTTCTCTACTTTTATACCCTTGTCCCTTTGCAATAAATGCCAACATCCCATTTGCCTTTTTAATTACAGGCTGCACCTACATAACGACTTTCTGCGATTCATGAACAAACATCAGACCTGAGGAGGAATTTCCTCCCTGAGATGGTACTGAATCTGTGGAATACTCTCCCTCTGTCCGTCCCTCCATCCATCCCTCTGTCCCTCTGTCTGAACTTCTGTCCGTCCTTCCATCCCTCTGTCTGTCCCCCCATCCATCCCACCGTCCCTCTGTCCGTCCGTCTATCCATCCATCCAATCCATCCATCCAGCAAATCCATCCAATTTATCCAATCCATCCAATCAATCCAATCTATCCAATCCATCCAATCTATCCAATCTATCCAATCCATCTAATCCATCCAATCCATCCAATCCATTCAAACCAACCCGTCCAATCCATCCCATCCATCCAATCCATCCAATCCAATCCACACAATCCATCGAATGCATTCAATCCATCCAATCAATCAAATCCATCCAATCTATCCATCCAATCCATCCAATCTATCCATCCAATCCATCCAATAGGTATGTCCCTGTCAGGCAAGGAGGAATTGGTAGGGCTAGGGAACCGTGGTGCACCAAAAAAGTTTCTTTGTTGGTTAAAAAGAAAAAGGAGGCTTATGTTCGGATGAGACGTGAGCACTCGGGTAGTGCACTAGAAAGCTTTAGATTGGCTAAGAGGGAGTTGAAGAGCGAGCTTAGAAGGGCTAAAAGGGGACATGAGAAGACTTTGGCGGATAGGGTTAAAGAGAATCCTAAGGCGTTCTATAGGTATGTCAAGAACAGAAGGTTGGTTAGGGCAAGTTTAGGGCCAGTTATAGATGGCAGAGGGAAGTTATGTGTGGAACCGGAGGAGATTGGTGAAGCATTGAACCAATATTTCTCTTCGGTGTTCACGCAAGGGGACATGAATATAGCTGAGGAGGACACTGGGTTGCAAGGGAGTAGAATAGACAGTATTACAGTTGATAAGGAGGATGTGCAGGATATTCTGGAGGGTCTGAAAATAGATAAATCCCCTGGTCCGGATGGGATTTATCCAAGGATTCTCTGGGAGGCAAGAGAAGTGATTGCAGAGCCTCTGGCTCTGATCTTCAGGTCGTCGTTGGCCTCTGGTATAGTACCAGAAGATTGGAGGTTAGCGAATGTTGTCCCATTGTTTAAGAAGGGGAACAGAGACTTCCCCGGGAATTATAGACCGGTGAGTCTCACTTCTGTTGTCGGCAAGATGTTGGAAAAAATTATAAGGGATAGGATTTATAGTTATTTGGAGAGTAATGAATTGATAGGTGATAGTCAGCATGGTTTTGTGGCAGGTAGGTCGTGCCTTACTAACCTTATTGAGTTTTTTGAGAAAGTGACCAAGGAGGTGGATGGGGGCAGGGCAGTGGACGTGGTATATATGGATTTTAGTAAGGCGTTTGATAAGGTTCACCATGGTAGGCTTCTGCAGAAAATGCAGATGTATGGGATTGGGGGTGATCTAGGAAATTGGATCAGGAATTGGCTAGCGGATAGGAAACAGAGGGTGGTGGTTGATAGTAAATATTCATCATGGAGTGCGGTTACAAGTGGTGTACCTCAGGGATCTGTTTTGGGGCCACTGCTGTTTGTAATATTTATTAATGATCTGGATGAGGGTATAGTTGGGTGGATTAGCAAATTTGCTGATGACACCAAAGTCGGTGGTGTGGTAGACAGTGAGGAAGGGTGTCGTAGTTTGCAGGAAGACTTAGACAGGTTGCAAAGTTGGGCCGAGAGGTGGCGGATGGAGTTTAATGCGGAGAAGTGTGAGGTAATTCACTTTGGTAGGAATAACAGATGTGTTGAGTATAGGGCTAACGGGAGGACTTTGAATAGTGTGGAGGAGCAGAGGGATCTAGGTATATGTGTGCATAGATCCCTGAAAGTTGGGAATCAAGTAGATAAGGTTGTTAAGAAGGCATATGGTGTCTTGGCGTTTATTGGTAGGGGGATTGAATTTAGGAGTCGTAGCGTTATGTTGCAACTGTACACAACTCTGGTGCGGCCGCACTTGGAGTACTGTGTGCAGTTCTGGTCCCCACATTACAGGAAGGATGTGGAGGCTTTGGAGAGGGTGCAGAGGAGGTTTACCAGGATGTTGCCTGGTATGGAGGGGAGATCCTATGAGGAGAGGCTGAGGGATTTGGGATTGTTTTCGCTGGAAAGGCGGCGGCTAAGAGGGGATCTTATTGAAACATATAAGATGATTAGAGGTTTAGATAGGGTGGATAGTGATAGCCTTTTTCCTCTGATGGAGAAATCCAGCACGAGGGGGCATGGCTTTAAATTGAGGGGGGGTAGTTATAGAACCGATGTCAGGGGTAGGTTCTTTACCCAGAGGGTGGTGAGGGATTGGAATGCCCTGCCAGCATCAGTAGTAAATGCGCCTAGTTTGGGGGCGTTTAAGAGATCCGTAGATAGGTTCATGGACGAAAAGAAATTGGTTTAGGTTGGAGGGTCACAGTTTTTTTTTAACTGGTCGGTGCAACATCGTGGGCCGAAGGGCCTGTTCTGCGCTGTAATGTTCTATGTTCTATGTTCTAATCCATCCAATCCATCCAATCAATCCAATCCATCCATCCATCCATCCAATCTATCCAATCCATCCATCCAATACATCCGTTCCATCCATCCAATCCATCCAATCCATCTAATCTATCCATCCATCCAGTTCCTCCAATCCATCCAATCTATCCGATCCATCCAATCCATCCAATCCATCCATCCATCCATTCATCCATCCAATCCATCCAATCCATCCAATCCAATCCACACAATCCATCCAATGCATCCAATCCATCCAATCAATCAAATCCATCTAATCCATCCATTCAATACATCCAATCCATCCAATACATCCATTGCATCCATCCAATCCATCCAATACATCCAATCCATCCAATCCATCCAATCAATCCAATCCATCCATCCATCCATCCATCCATCCAATCCATCCAATCCATCCAATCAATCAAATCCATCTAATCCATCCAATCAATACATCCAATCCATCCAATCCATCTAATCCATCCAATCCATCCAATCCATCTAATCCATCCAATCCATCCATTCATCCAATCAAAGAACAAAGAACAATACAGCACAGGAACAGGCCCTTCGGCACTCCAAACCTACACCGCTCAAGTGCCCAACTAGACCATTAGTTTGTATCCCTCTAATCTCAGTCTGTTCATGTGGCTATCCAGATAAATCTTAAACGATCCCAGCGCGTGGGCTTCAATCACCTTGCTTGGGAGTGTATTCCAGGACCCCACCACCCTCTGTGTAAAGTACGTCCCCCTGACATCTGTGTTGAACCTTGCCCCCCTCACCTTGGACCTGTGACCCCTTGTGTTCGTCACCTCCGACCTGGGAAAAAGCTTCCCACTGTTCACCCTATCTATGCCCTTCATAATTTTATACACCTCTATTTGGTCGCGCCTCATCCTCCGGCTTTCCAGGGAGAACATCCCCAGTTTACCCAATCTCTCCTCATAGCTAAGACCCTCCATTCCAGGCAACATCCTGGTAAACCTTTTCTGTACTCCCTCCAAAGCCTCCACGTCCTTCTGGTAGTGTGGCGATCAGAACTGGATGCAGTATTCCAAATGTGGTCGAACCAACGTTCTATACAACTGCAACATCATACGCCAACTATTATAGTCTATGCCCCGTCCAATAAAGGCAAGCATGCCATATGCCTTCTTGACCACCCTCTCCACCTGTGCTGCCACCTTTAAGGATCTGTGGACTTGTACACCCTGGTCACTCTGTATGTCTATAGTCCTGATGGTTCTGCCATTTATTGTGTAGCTCCCCTTTACATTAGGTCTTCAGAAATGCATCACTTCGCACTTACCTGGATTAAATTCCATCTGCCATTTCTCTGCCCAATGTTCCAGCCTATCTAAATCCTGCTGTATTCTCTGACAATGTTCATCACTATCCACAACTCCAGCAATCTTCGTGTCGTCCGCAAACTTACTGATCACACCAGCTACATCTTCTTCCAAATCATTTATATGTTTCACAAACAGCAGAGGTCCCAGTACAGAGCCCTGCGGAACTCCACTAGTCACAGACCTCCAACCAGTAAATGACCCCTCCAATGCTACCCTCTGTCTTCTATGCTTAAGCCAGTTCTCCACCCATCTAGCTTGCTCACCTTTTACCACGTGAAATTTAACCTTTTGCACCAGACTGCCATGAGGGACCTTGTCAAACGCTTTACGAAAATCCATATCGACGACATCCACGGCGCTTCCCTCGTCAATCGTTTTTGTCACCTCCTCAAAAAACTCAACCAAATTTGTGAGGCATGGCCTCCCTCGTACAAAACCATGTTGTCTATCGCTAATGAGATTATTGGGTTCTAAATGCGCATATATCCTATCTCTAAGAATTTTCTCCAACAATTTCCCCACCACGGACATCAACCTCACCGGCCTATAATTACCCGGGCTATCCTTGCTACCCTTCTTAATTAATGGGACCACATTTGCTATCCTCCAATCCTCTGGAACCTCACCTGTGTCCAGTCAAGTGACAAAGATTTATGTTAGAGGCCCAGCAATTTCATCTCTTGCCTCCCTGACGAGGCTAGGATAGATGCCATCCGGCCCGAGGGATTTGTCTGTCGAAATGTTTCCTAAAAAACCTAACACTTCCTCCCTTGTAATTGAGATTATTTCTAACGGGTCAGAACATCTCTCTGAGACAATACCAGTCAACATGTCCCTCTCCTTTGTGAATACTGATGCAAAGTATTCGTTTTGGATCTCACCTACTTTCTTTGGTTCTAAGCATAATTCCCCTCCTTTGTCCCTGAGGGGTCCGATTCTTTCCCAAACAACCCTCTTGTTCCTAACGTATGTATAAAATGCCTTAGGATTCTCCTTAATCCTGTCTGCCAAGGACATTTCGTTACCCCTTTTTGCCCTTCAAAGTCCCTGTTTGAGTTATTTTCTACTTGCTCTGTGTTCCTCCAGTGCTCCAAATGTTTTTTAGCTGCCTGGACCTCATGTCTGCCTCTTTTTTTCTTTTTGATTCGACCCACAATTTGATTGGTTATCCACGGCTCTCGAATCCTACCTTTCCTATCCTTCCTCTTTACAGGCACATGCCTGTCCTGCAGTCCTATCAACTGCTACTTAAAAGACTCCCACATGCCAGATGCGCATTTACCCTTGAACAGCCTCTCCCAATCAACAGCCACCAAATCCTGCCTATTCCGGCTGTAGTTAGCCTTCCCCCAATTCAGCACCTTACCCATAGGACAACAGTCACCTTTTTCCATTACTATCCTAAAGTTTACAGAATTGTGGTCACTATTTGCGACATGTTCCCCGACTGAAACTTTGATGACCTGACTGGGCTCATTACCCAGAACTGGGTCCAGTATAGCCCCCTTTCCAGTTGGACTGTCAACATGTTGTTCCAAAGAACCTTCCTGTACGCAACTTATAAATTCTTCCCCGTCCAGGCCCCCAGCCCTAATAGATTTCCAGTCAATGTGAGGGAAATTAAAGTCTCCCACTCCAACAACCCATTTTTTTCTGCGCCTGTCCAGAATCTCCTTACATATCCTTTCCTCAACTTCTCATGGGCTGTTGGGAGGCCTGTAGTATACCCCCAGCATTGTGACTGCGCCCTTCCTGTTTCTGAGCTCCATCAACAATGACTCGTTAGCTGACCCTTCCAAATTGTCCACCCACTGTGCCGCAGTGATATGCTCCCTAACCAGCATTGCTAGTCCTGTCCGTCCTTTTTACCAAGTCTCCGTCACTGCAACCACATCCAAGTTCCGCACAAGCATTAAGGCTCTAAGATCGTCTGTCTTGCCCGTGATGCACCTTGCATTGAAGCAGATGCTCTCCTGACCTCCAGGCCCACTGAGGTCACCTCCCCCAGAATGCTCTTCCTCTTAGATAGCCTTGTCTTGGCCCCAACCTCGTCCCCAGCCTCTATGCTTATTGACCTGTTGTTCCGATCCCCACCTCCCCTGCCACATTAGTTTAAACCCACCCGAACCTCACTAGCAAAACTCCCAGCTAGGATATTCGTGCCCCTCCAGTTTAGATGTAATCCATCCTTCTTGTACAGGTGCCATCCTCTCTTGAAGACTTCCCAGTGATCCACGAATTTGAAACCGTCCCTCATGCGCCAGTCCTTTAGCCAAACGTTCAGCTGTACAATCTGCCTGTTCCTGGACTCAGTAGCTTGTGGCACTGGGAATAGTTCAGAGATCGCTACCCTAGAGGCCCTGCTTTTCAGCCTACTACCCAACTCCCTGAATTGCTCTCTCAGGACCTCCCTGCTCTATCTGCCTACGTCATTTGCACCAATGTGGACAATGACGTCTGTCTGGTGACCCGCTCCTTTTGGGATGCTTCCCACCCACTCAGAGATATCCAGGACCCCGGCACCAGGGAGGCAGACTACCATCCTGGAGTCTCGTTCACGCCCACAGAACCGCATATCTGTGCCTCTAACCGTTGCGTCCCCCACGACTATTGCTCTCATGGCCCACTCTTTACCTTCTGACCCAGAGAGCCCGACCCTGTGCCAGTAACCCGGTCACGGTAGCTTATCCCTGGAGGGTCATCCCCTCCCCCACCACCCCCCCCCCCCACACCCCCCCCTCCTCCGCCACAGTCGCCAAAACTGTATACTTATTCTGGAGGGGGACAACCACAGGGGATCCCATCACTGACTGCTCTCTCCCCTCCTCTCTCCCGTCTGACACCCATCCCTTACTGTTACGGGGGACACCCACCGGGGTACTCTCTGGTACGTGACCTTTACCCTTCCTAACCGTGACCCACGTGTCTTCCTCCCGTGGCCCTGGTGTGACGAGCTGCCTGTAGCCTCTCTCTATTCACCTCTCATTTTCCCTGACGAGACTAAATTCATCGAGGCGAAGCTCCAGTTCACTAATGCGGTCTCTCAGGAGCTGCACTTCGACGCACCTGGCGCAGATATGGACTTCTGCGAGGCTAGCCGACTCCAGGAACTCCCACATCCGTCACCGAATGCCACAAACTGGCCTCCCACTCATAGTTACGCCTTTCTTTAAATTACTGGAAGAACGAAGAACAGAGCCTACCCAGCCTCTGACTGTTTATGCCGAAGCCCATTGAGCCAAAGCCCTTCAGCTCTCACTCTGCTCTCTGCTCACTCCGCTTCCCGAAACAACAGTGCCCGCTGGGTAGTGCGGCCTGCTTTTAAACCTCCCGCGCACTGACTGAAAAGAAAACAACTACACAATCCCTTTCCAGGTCACCCCGCGCCCTATCTTCTTCCACTTTCCATTACACTCTGAAAAAAGAAACCCCACAAAAAAGTAAGTAAATAAAGTGATTCCCTTACACTTGTCACTATAATCCATCCAATCCAACCAATCAATCCATCCATCGAATACATCGAATACATCCAAGCCAATCCAATCCAATCCAAACAATCCAAACCACCCAATCCATCCAATTCATCCAATCCACCGAAGCTATGCATTCCATCCAATCCATCCAATTCAGTCAATCCCATCCAATCCATCCGTCCGTCCGGCCGTCCGTCCATCCGTCCGTCCGTCTGCCCGCCCGCCAGCCCTCCCGCCCGCCCGCCCGCCCGTCCGCCCGTCCGCCCATCCGCCCGTCCATCCGTCCATCCGTCCATCCACCCATCCACCCATCCACTCATCCACCCATCCGTCCATCCGTCCGTCCGTCCGTCCATCCAATCCACCCAATCCATCCAATCCATTCAATCCATCCAATCCATCCAATCCATCCATCCATCCAATACATCCAATCCAATCCATCGAATCCATCCAACCCATCCATCCATCCAGTCCACCAAATCCAATCCAATCCATCCTATCCAATCCTTCCAATCCATCAAATCCATCCAATTCATCCACCCATCCAATTCAATCAATCCAATTCATCCAATCCATCCTATCCAATCCTTCCAATCGTTCCAATCCATCAAATCCATCAAATCCATCCAATTCATCCAACGCATCCAATCCATCCATCCATCCAATCCATCCATCCAATCCAGCCATCCATGCATCCATCCAACACATCGAATCCGTCCAATCCAAACAATTCATCCAATCCATCCAATCCATCGAATCCATCCAAACAATCCAATCCATCCATCCATCCATCCATCTATCCAATGCATCCATCCATCCGTCCATCCAATCCAAGCAATCCATCCAATCCATCCATCCATCCATCCAATCCATCCAATCCATCCAATCAATCCAATCCATCCGATCCGTCCAATTCATCCACCCATCCAATCCATCCATTCCTCCAATCCATCCATCCATCCATCCATCCAATCCATCGAATCCATCCAATCCATCCATCCATCCAATCCATCTATCCATCCAATCGATCCAATCCATCCAATCCATCCATCCATCCAATCCATCCATACTTCCAATCCATCCAATCCGTCCAATCCATCCATTCCATCCATCCGTCCATCCATCCGATCCATCCATCCTTCCAATCCATCCAATCCATCCAATCTATCCAATCCATCCAATCTGTCCAATCTGTCCAATCTATCCAATCTATCCATCCCAGGCTCAGCAGAATCTTAGGTATAAAAATATAGTCAGATGCAGCAACAGTTTGGTTTGAAGCGAGTCAAACGTACTGGCTGCTCAGTGGAAGAATCAACTCCGTGCAGAACAATTGCGCACATCAGAAAACTTCAGACCTCTGGGGCTCAGGAGAATCCTTGTGAGCTGAAGTGGCAGAAGGCCATTGGCGGACTTAGGGCTCAGGAGAATCCTCGTGAGCTGAAGTGGCAGAAGGCCATTTGGCAGACGTAGGGCTCAGGAGAAGCCCTGGGTGGCACCGTGGCACAGTGGTTAGCACTGCTGCTTCACAGCTCCAGGGACCTAGGTTCACTTCCTTTCACAGTCTAAAGACATGCCGGTTAGGTGGATTGGTCATGATAAGTTTCCCTTGGTGTCAGGGGGATTAGCGGGGTAAATAAGTGGGGTTATGGGGATAGGGCCTGGGCGGGATTTTGGTTGGTGCAGACTCGATGGGCCAAATGGCCTCCTTCTGCACTGTAAGATCATATGAGCAGTGAATGATTGAAAACAGTGAATTCGAGGGCACTGGGTTAACATTGGTAATAGACTGGTTGACCGTAAATTGATGCCCCCTTGTTGCTGACCCCTCTACGAAGGGAAAAGTTCCCTTCGATCTACCCCACCAATACCCTCATAATCTTGTATACTTCGATCCGGTCCCCCCTCAGCCAACTCTGCTCCAACAGGAACAACCTCAGACTAACCAACCTCTCTTCAGAGTTGAAATGCTCCAGCCCAGTTAACATCCTGGTGAATCTCCTCTGCACCCACTCTCGTGCAATCACATCCTTCCTATATTGCAGCAACCAGAAACAACTCTGGTCTTCTGTACTTCCTGGCGTCCTACCATGCCTTCCTTGGTCATGTTACCCTCCAAAAATGCACCAGCTCGCACTTTTCAGGGTGAAATGCCATTGTGCACTATTCTGCACATCTGACCAGCCCCATCCAGATCATCCTGTAATCCAAGGCTTTCTTCCTCACCATTTACTACACCATATAGTTATGTGTCATTTACAAACTTACTACCACTTGCATTCACATCTCGATCATTAATGTGCACTGCAAACAGCAAGGGATCCAGCACCGATCCCTGTGGAATACCTCCAATCACAAAATGAACCTTCGACCATCACACTCTGCCTCCTGCCATGAAGCCAATTTTGAATCCAATTCCCAAATTGTCCTGGATCCCATGTGCTCTTATCTTCCTGATCAGTCTCCCAGGCGGAATTTGTCAAGAGCCGTACTGAAGTCGATGGAGACAGCATCACTTGCACTTAGAGTAATCGAATCCCTCCAGAGCAGAAGGAGGACATTCGGCCAATTGAGTCTGCACCGACAAAATTCCCACGCAGGGCCCTATACGTGTGAACCCTTTTATTTACCCTGCTAGTCCCCCTGACACGACAGGGCAATTTAGCATGGCCAATCCACCTAACCTGCACATCTTTGGAGCATGGGAGGAAACCGGAGCACCCGGAAGAAAACCACGCAGACAGGGCGGAGAACGTGCACACTCTGCACAGACAGTGACCCAAGTCGGGAATCTAACCTGGGTCCCTGGCACTGTGTGGCAGCAGTGCTAACCATTGTGCCACCATGCTGCCCTTCCCTCATCTACACATGGAGTCACCTCCTCAAAAAAAATATCAAATTTGTGAGGCATGCTGACAAAGCCACGCACACTATCCTTGAATAATCCTTGCCTTTCAAAGTGGACAGTTATTCTTTCACACGGAAATGTTTCCATTAATTTCCCTCCCACTGACGTTAGACTCACTGGCCTGTAATGATCTGTTTTTCTTTCCCTTTTCCCCTTCCTGAAGAATGGCACCACATTAGTTGTCCCCCAGTCCTCTGTCTTGGGGGTCAACTGTGGCAAAAAGATACTTGACAATTATCCTCGGAGCTCCTGCAATCCCCACCCTTGGCTCATGCGGCAGCTTGGGATACATATTTTCCGGTCCTGGGAATTTATCTGCTTCTAAGCTGGTAAAACTGCTGATATTTCCCCCATCTCAATGCTGAACTGTTCAACTGTATCACAGTGTCCAACCTCTATTTCTATACCCACACAGAGTTATAGAGTCATCGAGTTTGACAGCATGGAAAAAGGCTCTTTGGCCCAACTTGTCCATGCTGCCCTTTTTTAACCACTAAACTAGTCCCAATTGCTCCCGTTTGCCCATATCCCTCAACACCCATTTTACCCATGGAACTATCTAAACGCTTCTTAAAAGTCAAAATTGTACCCGCCTCAACTGCTACTCTGGCAACTTGTTCCAGACACTCACCACCCTCTGTGTGAAAACATTGCCCCTCTGGACACTTTTGTATCTCTCCCCTCTCACCTTAAACCAATGCCCTCGAGTTTTAGACTCCCCTAACTTTGGAAAAACATATTGACTATCTAGGTGATCTATGCCCCCCATTATTTTATAGACCTCTATAAGATCACCTCTCAGCCTTCTACGCACCAGAGAACAAAATGTCCCAGTCTATCCAGTCTTTCCATATAACTCAAACAACCCCATTAAATCATTGCTGTACTCTTTCTAGTTTAATAATATCCTTTCTGTAATAGGGTGAGCAGAACTGTACACAGTATTCAAGTGTGGCCTTGCCAATGTCCTGTACAACTTCAACAAGACGTCCAAGCTCCTGTATTCAGTGTTCTGCAGTAAGAAGTTTAACAACACCAGGTTAAAGTCCAACAGGTTTATTTGGTAGCAAAAGCCACACAAGCTTTCGGAGCTCTAAGCCCCTTCTTCAGGTGAGTGGGAATTCTGTTCACAAACAGAGCATATAAAGACACAGACTCAATTTACATGAATAATGGTTGGAATGCGAATACTTACACCTATTCAAGTTTTTAAGAAACAAAACAATGTGAGTGGAGAGAGCATCAAGACAGGCTAAAAAGATGTGTATTGTCTCCAGACAAGACATCCAGTGAAACTCTGCAGGTCCACGCAACTGTGGGAGTTACAAATAGTGTGACATGAACCCAATATCCCGGTTGAGGCCGTCCTCGTGTGTGCGGAACTTGGCTATCAGTTTCTGCTCAGCGACTCTGCGCTGTCGTGTGTCACGAAGGCCGCCTTGGAGAACGCTTACCCGAATATCAGAGGCCGAATGCCCGTGACCGCTGAAGTGCTCCCCAACAGGAAGAGAACAGTCTTGCCTGGTGATTGTGGAGCAGTGTTCATTCATCCGTTGTCGCAGCGTCTGCATATGCATATGCTCAAAGGGCCAAATGGCCTGCTCCTGCTTCTAGTTTCTACGTTTCTGAGCTTAGGGAAGGGATTCTAGATCTTCGAGGCAGCTGAAGGCATGGCGAACTGTCGTGGTGCAGTTCCAATCGGGGATGCTGAAGAGGCCGGGATGAGTTGAGCTCGAATAGATTATTTATTGGAGTGACATGGCAATGAGGACATTCGGATAGATTATTTATTGGAGTGACATGGCAATGAGGACATTCGGAGCCAGGAAAAATATTTTCCAATCCGTGGTGTTTCCCGATACAGTTTAAAAGCTTATTTATTATTGCCACAAGTAGGCTTACATGACACTGCAATGAAGTTACTGTGAAAATACCCCAGTCGCCACACTCTGGCGCCTGTTCGGGTAACACTCAGGGAGAATTTAGGATGGTCAATGCACTTAGCCAGCACGTCTTTCAGAAAGTGGGAGGAAACTGCAGCACCCGGAGGAAACCCACGCAGACACGGGGAGAATGTGCATGCTCCAAGTGTAAAAGATCAGAAACTCCTTCCACCAATCCCAATGTGTAAAACTATCGGTTAACAGGCCCGAATAGTTAATCTTTGATTCAGATAATGGGCGGGATTTTACGGCCTCGCTCGGGTGAGACTGGAAATTTCTGCCCGAAGTCAACATAGATTTCCGTTGTCGGGCCATCTCCCGCTCTGATTCCGTGGTGGGTGAGGTGGGAGTGTTCCAGCCATTGCGTCCATTGGCTATAACGATCAGGATTCTATGTTTCCTTGTTTGTAATTGGTCAAAGTTATTGCTAATTTTCTTTCTGTTTGTTAACGCTATTCATAAATAAACTTTGTTTGGTAAAACCTCCCCTGTTTGAATCAAACCTGGAGTGAAACATCTTATGCTTACCCACGGCAAATTGATATTAGCACTGAGGAAAACTAATGGGCCATTGAAACCCTTGAAGCTGATGTTCTTGGCAATCAGAGCCTGGCTATTCCGGGATCTAACTCCAGTTATCCGCCTGGATCTTATATCCTTAACGAGGAATATTCACCTCGGATTGGAGTCAACGTGTGATATTGCTGTAGTTACCATTTGCAAATGTGATTTCCCAAATTCTGTCTGAGTTTGTGTAACTAGTTGGGTGGGATTCTACAGCCTAACTCATCCCGAAACCGTAAAATCCCATCCAAGGTCAACAAACCTTTTTGATCCCGTCCCTCATCTGCATCAATTCTCTTGGTGGGGGTGGGATGGTAGAATTTCAGCCGTTGTGTCTTAATGACCTTAATGACCAGGGTGACATGGTGTCACAGTGGTTAGCACTGCTGCATCACAGCGCCAGGGACCCAGGTCCGATTCCAGCTGGGTCACTTTGTGTGTGGAATCTGCACGTTCTCCACTGTGTCTGCGTGGGTTTCCTCCAGCTACTCCGGTTTCCTCCCATATTCCAAAAGACGTGCCGGAAAGTTTGATTGTCCATGATAAATTGACCCGAGAGTCAGAGGAATTGGCAGGGTAAATATGTGGGGTTACAGGAACAGGGCCTGAGTGGGATTGCGGTCAGTGCAGACTCGTTGGTTCAAAAGTAAATGTAAGCCTACCTGTGACACTAACAAATAAACTTAAATTTAAAACTTAAGAAGTGAGAGTGAGTGGCTTGGAGAGGAACTTGCCGGTCTTGGTGTTCCCACATATCTGCTGCAATGAAGTTACTGTGAAAATCCCCCAGTCACCACACTCTGGCGCCTGTTCGGGTACACTGAGGGAGAATTTAGCATGACCAATGCACCTAACCAGCATGTATTCAGGACTGTGGGAGGAAGCTCGAGCACTCGGAGGAAACCCACACAGACACGGGAAGAATGTGCAGACTCCGCACAGAGAGTAACCCAAGCTGGGGATTGAACCCAGGTCCCTGGCGCTATAAGGCAGCAGTGATAAATACTGTGCCACCGTGTAAATATATTACCGTTCCTTCACAGTCGTTGGGTCAAAATCCTGGATTTCCCTCCCTAACGGCATTGTGGGTCAACCCACAACAAGTGGACTGCAGCGATTCAAGAAGGCTGATCACCACCACTTTCTCAAGGACAACTATGGATGTTATTAAATGCTGGCCAGCCAGCGATGCCAATATCCCACGAATGAATAAAAAACAGCTTTGGCCCATGCATTGATCCTTGTGTTGCCCCAGTCACCACATCCTGCCAACATGTGAATAACCTGTTAGTTCCTACTCTCTGTTGCCTATCTTTTACACAATCCTGAATCCATGCCAGCCTATTGCCTAGTATGCCATGTGATTTTATGTTGCAATCTATCCTCTTGTGGGGTACGTTGAGAAACACTTTCTGATAATCAAAATATACTACCTTTATTGACTTTCCTTTGTTGATTTTGTTGATACCGTCTTTAGAAACTCCAACAAGTTCATCAAATTTGATTTTCCATTGATAAATTCATGCTGCATTTGACGAATCAGACCATTATTATTCAAATGTTCGTTTATCTCGTCGATTCTAATCGCTTCTAGCATCTTCCCTACTACTGAAATCAGCTTCACAGGTCTGTCGTCCCCTGTTATTTTGATTCGATTTATTATTGTCCAAAGATATGCGGGGTAGGTGATTGGCCATGCTAAATTGACCCTGGTGTCAGGGGGGTAGCAGGGTAAATATGACGGGTTGCAGGAATAGGGCCTGGGTGGGATTCTGGTCGGTGCAAACTCAATGGGCCGAATGGCCTCCTTCTGCACTGTAGGGATTCTATGATTGTATAATTCGAAGGTAAAGTGGTTAGCTCTGCTGGTACACAGCTCCAGGGATGTGGTTCAATTCCCGGCTCGGGTCACTGTCTGTGTGGAGCTTGCACATTCTCCCCGTGTCTGCTTGCGTTTCCTCTGGGTGCTCTGGTATCCTCCCACAGTCTGAAAAAATTGCTCATTAGGTGCAATGACAATGTTAAATTCTCTCTCAGTGTACCTGAACGGGCGCCATAGTCTGGGATTTTCACAGTAATTTCATTGCAATGTTAGGGTAAACCGACTTGTGACTAATACATACACTTCAACTATGATTGTCACATACATTAGTATACAATGCAAAGTATTGTTTCTTGCGCATTCGACAGACAAAGCATACTGTTCATAGAGAAGGAAAAGATAGGTTGCAGAATGTAATGTTACAGTCAAGGAAAATAGAGTTTTAGAAGCATAGAACGAGTCAGTGATGGAATCAGAGGGCATACTGGGCACAGCTCCCAAGAAGTCGCCACGCTTTGGCGCCATCTTGGAGAATAATTTTCACTCTCTCTCTCCCTTTTTAAACGGTGGGGTGACATTTGCTACCTCCCAATCTTCAGGAACTATTCCGGAATTGATGGAATCTTGGAAGATGATCACCAATGCATTCTCTCACTCCAAAACAACCACTATGGGATGCAAAGTATGAGGTCCTGGGGTCTACCGAAGGTTCAATCCCATTAATTTCTCTAATGCAAGCTTCTTACTTGGGCTCATTTTCTTCAACTCCATATCCTCCCCAGTCATAATAACGCAGAAAAATAAAGTGCAGAAGAGGCCTTTCGGCCCATTGAGTCCACACTAACATATGAGAAACACCTGAACTCCCACCTGATCCCATTTACCAGCACTTGGCCCGTAGCCCTGAATGTTACGACTTGCCAAGTGCTCGTCGAGTCATTGAGGTTTACCGCATGGAAACAGGCCCTTCGGCCCAACCTGTCCATGCCGCCGTTTGTACCACTAAGCTCGACCCAATTGCCCGCATTTGGCCCTTAACCCTCGATACCCATCTCACATTTTAGACATGTAATGTGTAAATGCTTTTCAAAAGACAATATTGTACCAGCCTCTACTACAACCTCTGGCAGCTCGTCCCAGGCACTCACCATCCTCTGAGTGAAAACAATTGCCCCTCTGGACCCTTTTGTATCTCTCCCCTCTCATCTTAAACCTATGCCCTCTAGTTTTAGATTCCCCTACCTTTGGGAAAATATATTGACTATCTTGCTGATCTATGCCCCTCATTATTTTATAGACCTCTACAAGGTCACCCCTCAGCCTCCTACGCTCCAGAGAAAAAAGTCCCAGTCTATCCAGCCTCTCCTTATAACTCTAACCATCAAGTCCCAGAGCATCCTAGCAAATCGTTTCTGCACTCTTTCTAGTTTAATAATATATTTTCTATAATAGGGTGACCAGAACTGTACACAGTATTCCAAGTGTGGCCTTATCAATGTCTTGTAAAACTTCAACAAGACGTCCCAACTCCTGTATTCCATGTTCTGACCAATGAAACCAAGCATGCCGAATGCGTTATTCACCACCCTGTCCACATGGACTTCAGTAAGGTCTTTGACAAGGTCCCTCATGGCAGACTGGTCTAGATGGTGAAGACACATGGGTTCAGAAGTGAGCTGGCAAGATGGATACAGAACTGGCTCGGTCATAGAAGACAGGGTAGCAGTGGAAGGGTGCGTTTCTGAATGGAGGGCTGTGACGAGTGGTGTTCACAGTAAGAGTTTTAACAAGACCAGGTTAAAGTCTAACAGGTTTACATGGTAGCAAATACCATTAGCTTTCGGAGCGCTGCTCCTTCATCAGATGGAGTGGATATCTGACGAAGGAGCAGCGCTCCGGAAGCTAATGCCATTTCCTACCAAATAAACATGTTGGACTTTAACCTGGTCTTGTTAAAACTCTTACTGTGTTTACCAGAGTCCAACGCCGGCATCTCTACATCATGACTAGTGGTGTTCCTCAAGGGTCGGTGCTGTTTGTAATTACATATAAATGATTTGGAGGAAAATGTAACTAATTTGATTCGTAAGTTTGTGGACGACACAAAGGTGAGTGGAATTGTGCATAGCGATGAGGACCATCAGAGGATACAGCAGCATATAGATTGATTGAAGACTTGGGCGGAGAGATAGCAGATGGAGTGTAATCCAGACAAATGTGAGGTAATGCATTTTGGAAGGTCTAATACAGGTGGGAAATATACAGTAATTGGCAGAACCCTTTAGAGTATTGATACGCAGAGGGATCTGAGTGTACAGATATACAGGTCATTGAAAGTGGCAACGCAGGTGTAGAAGGTAGCCAAGAAGGCATACAGCATGCTTGTCTTCATTGCTGGAGCATTGAGTTTAAAAATTGGCAAGTCATGTTACAGCTTTATAGAAGATTAGTTAGGCCACACTTGGAATATAGTGTTCAATTCTGGTCGCCACAGTTTCCGAAGGAAGTGCAGGATTTGGAGAAAAGATGTACCAGGATGTTGCCTGGTGTGGAGGGCATTAAATATGAGGAGAGGTTGGAGAACCTTGGTTTGTTCTCACTGGAAAGACGGAAGTTGAGGGGCGACCTGATGGAAGTCTACAAGATAATGAGGGGTATGGACAGAATGGATAGTCAGAAGCTTTTTCCCAGGGTGGAAGGGTCAATTACTAGGGAGCATAGGTTTAAGGTGCAAGGGGCAAGGTTGAAAGGAGATGTACATGGCAAGATTTTTACGCAGACGGTGGTGGGTGCTTGCATCTCGCTGCCGGGGGAGGTAGTGGAAGCAGATACGATAGTGACTTTTAAGGGGCATCTTGACAAGTACATGAATAGGATGGAAATAGAGAGATATGGTCCCCGGAAGGATAGGGGGTTTTAGTTCAGCCAGACAGCATGGTCGGCGCAGGCATGAAGGGCTGAAAGGCCTGTTCCGGTTTCTTTGTTCTTTGTTCACCCTGTCCAACTGTGACTCCACTTGCAAGGAGCTATGAACCTGTACTCCTAGATCTCCTTGTTCTCTAATTCACCCCAACAACCTACCATTAACTCAGTAAGTCCTGCCCTAGTTCGATCTACCAAAATGCATGACCTCACACTTATCTAAATTAAACTCCATCTGTCAGTCATCAGCCCACTAGCCCAATTGACCAAGATATAAGTAATATTGCCTAACAAGGGGCTCGAACCCACGAGCCTGAGATTAAGGCCGGAATTTTACCAGCACCCCCATTCCCGATTCCAGGGACGGATGAGGTTCGGCGAACAGCATTCTCCATTGGCCTCAGGTGGGATCGTATGGACCTCGGCGGACGTGCCGGTAAAATGCTGCCTGATGTGTCTGATGTTCTACCGACTGCGCGAGCATGGCAGACGAGTATCCAATAGTTTTAAAGGATGTGAAGCGACCTGCCCCAACCACCCTCCCAGATTCCAGACCATCAAAACCCTCTGGGCAAAAATGTTTTTCCCCCTCAATCTCCTGCCCCTTACCAATAACTTATGTCTTCTCAAACTATTTCGGTTATGATTCTGTTCACTGGAGTTCAGAAGAGCGAAAGGGGATCTCATGGAAAATTATAAAATTCTGAAATGTTCAGACAGGGTAGATTAGAAAGAATGTTCCCGATGGTGGGGGAGTTCAGAAATAATGGTCCGAGTTTGAGGATAAGGGGCAAACCTTTTAGAACTGAGGTGTGGAGATATGTCTTACCCAGAGGGTGGTGAATGTGTGGAAAGCAACCGAGGCCAAAACATGTGATTTCAAGAAGAAATTAGACATAGCTGTTGGGGCTAAAGGGATCAAGGGATATGCGGGAAGGGGGGGGGGGGGGCGGATCAGGATATTGAATTCAGTGATCAAAATGAATGGCGGAGCAGGCACGAAGGGCCTACTCCTGATTTTAGTTTTTATGTTAAACTTTACTTATCAGTGTCACAAGTAGTCTTATATTAACACTGTAATGAAGTTACTGTGAAAATCCGCTAGTCGCCAATTTAGCACGGCCAATGCACCTAGCCAGCGCGTCTTTCGGACTGTGGGAGGAAACCCACGCAGACACGTGGAGAGCGTGCAAACTCCGCATAGACAGTGATCCAAGTCGGGAATTGAACCCGGGTCTCTGGCGGTGTGAGGCAGAAGTGATAACCGCTGTGCCACCGTGCTGGTCCTCTGAGGCAGAGAATTTCAAATTCACACAATCCTGGGAAATAATAAAAAAGCAGCTTTCTGAAAATTGTATCCCCTAATGTGAGAAGATTTCTCCCTCTTTCTGGACTCATTCGTAAGAGGTATTTGAAATCAGAGCAGCTGCATTACCTATTTGGATCATATTAGCAAAGCTGTCACGCTGCATTGAATGTTATGTTCAATAGGCTTCAGTCAGTTGGATGCCCAAATGACTGGAAGCATCTCCCCCGTGTCTGCTGTGTTCAGATCCCACTGGACCTTCACTCAATTATAAATCCAGGTGTTCTCTGAGGCTCTCATAACAGAGAGTCACTCGGAGCCTTGTGTTCAGCACTTTCGACAGAATGAGAGCTCCATTCACTGAGTCGCCGTTTCTGGAGTTACCGCCAATAGTACAGACTGTAATGATTTACTACCCCATCATAGCAGCGGTAGCGATCCCCGGTAGGTGATTATATTCCGGTGCTGAAACTATGAATCCCTGTTTAATTGTGCTGCTGTTATTAGGTTGTCTTAAAGTTCACGTTGAGTGCTTTCATTTATTCGATTCAAAGGTAGAAAAGGGATTATATTTTTCACTCCTGATCTTTGAGCAAGTTATTCAAATTACAAAGGATATTGTAATCTTTTAACAAATTGCAGAGACTTTGAGTCTCATAATCCAAAGTGTGGAAGTTCTCCACTGTCTGTAGATTGACAGACTGTTCATCCAACCCTGTACTGAATGAACAGGCATTTTATCCAATATTAGAAGGATCCCGATGATTACTTTCATTTTCCAAAACATTCCCATTTCGCTTGGGTCAGATGACACTTTTCTCCCCAGATATATTCGGCTGAAGCAGAAATTTCACTAGCTGTAGAAAACTTTGATCTGGAGATGCCTGGTGTTTTGAGACTTCTTACTTATAAAACTTTGGTGAGGCGGAACTTAGAGTATTGGGTTCAATTCTGGGCGCCACATTGCAGGAAGGATGTGGACAGGGTGCCGAAGAGGTTTATAAGGATGCTGCCTGGATTAGAGGGTATGAACTGTAAGGAGAGGCTGTAAAAACTAGCATTGTTTTCTCTGGAGTGGCGGAGGCTGAGGGGAGACCTGATAGAAATCCATAAAATGATGAGAGGCATAGATAGGGTCAGGATCTTTTTCCCAGAGTTGAAATGTCTGATATTAGGGGCCACGTACTTAAGGTGAGAAGGAGAAAGTTCAAAGGAGATGTGAGGGCCAAGGTTTTTACACAGAGAGTGATAAGTGACAGATTATTACTTGAATGGGTGTAAACGGAGAGAGGTGGATACTCAGCGAGACCTTGGTGTCCTCGTGCATCTGTTAAGTTCGTTTTCGTGAGAGTCGTCCGTCCCTGATACAAAGGCAAACACCAACTGTTGTCCGATTCAAAAGTTCTTTATTTGTCTTACATATGCAAGCATGCAAACTTTTGCTCTGCAACTTCCACTCAGTGCTGGGAGTCAAAGTGTGCCGAGCAAAAAGGCAGTCCCCTTTTGTACAATTTATAATTCCAGCAGGCAGATTTCAGCAAGCGCACATCATCTGATACAATCAAGGACAAGCACAAGAAAAACCATTTTGTTCCTCGCAAAAATAGCACCCCAGCTATTTTAAGCAAAAACAAGTCGTAATACGAATAGCTGCATGAGAAAGAACATCCTTTTAAAAAGCAGCACCCTGGCTGTGCTCCGGAAGCTGAAGCCTGCGGTTATCTCGTTTGTCAGGTTGCTCTCATGAGCTGTTTTTCTGTTATTCTTGCAAACCCTATAGTTCAGCTGAAACTCTACAGTGGATATTAACTCTTTAATATCTCACATCAGTCGTTGAAAGTAAGTGCGCAGGTGCAGCAGGCAGTAAAGAAGACAAATGGTATGTTGGCCATCATAGTGAGAGCATTTGAGTAGAGGAATAGTGGTGATTGACTGCAATTGTACAGGATTTTGGTGAGGCCACACCTGGCGTATTGTGTGCAATTTGGTGTCCTTTTCTGAGGAAGGATGTCCTTGCTATAGAGGCAGTACAGTGAAGGTTTACCAGGCTGATGCCTGGGATGGCAGGTCTTTCATATGAGGAGAGATTACATCGGTTAGGATTGTATTCATTGGAGTTTAAAAGAGTGAGAGGGAATTTAATAGAAACTTATAAAATTTTAACAGGGGTAGAAAGGGTAGATTCAGAAAGAAGAAATTAGATATAGCTCTTGAGGCGAAAGAATATGAGATGAAAGGAGTTTGTGACTTGTGACGAGGAAACAAGGTTCAGATGGCTCGATTGAGGGTGACAAGTTAGCAAGGAACGAGCTGAAAAAGGGGCTTAGGAGAGCTAGGAGGGGACATGAGAAGTCCTTGGCGGGTCGGATCAAGGAAAACCCCAAGGCTTTTTAACTATTATGTGAGGAATAAAAGAATGACCAGAGTGAGGTTAGGGCCGGTCAAGGACAGTAGTGGGAACGTGTGTATGGAGTCAGTAGAGATAGGCGAGGTGATGAATGAATACTTTTCTTCAGTGTTCACCAAGGAGAGGGGCCATATTTTTGAGGAAGAGAATATAGGCTGCAGGAAATAGATGTTCAGAGGGAGGATGTGCTGGCAGTTTTGAATAAACTGAAGTTCGATAAGTCCCCTGGTCCTGATGAAATATATCCTAGGATTCTTTGGGAGGCAAGGGATGAGATTGCAGAGCCTTTGGCTTTGCTCTTTGGGTCCTCACTGTCCACGGGGATGGTGCCAGAGGACTGGATAGTGGCGAATGTTGTTCCTCTGTTTAAGAAAGGGAATAGAAATGACCCTGGTAATTATAGACCAGTTAGTCTTACTTCGGTGGTTGGTAAATTGATGGAAAAGGTCCTTAGGGATGGGATTTACGACCATTTAGAAAGATGCGGATTAATCCGGGATAGTCAGCACGGATTCGTGAAGGGCAAGTCGTGCATCACAAATTTGACTGAATTTTTTGAGGAGTTAACTAAGCGTGTTGATGAAGGTAGGGCAGTTGATGTCATATACATGGATTTTAGTAAGGCGTTTGATAAGGTCCACCATGGTCGGCTTATGATGAAAGTAAGGACGTGTGGGATAGAGGGAAAGTTGGCCGATTGGATAGGTAACTGGCTACCTGATCGAAGACAGAGGGTGGTGGTAGATGGAAAATTTTCGGATTGGAGGCAGGTTGCTAGCGGAGTCCCACAGGGATCAGTGCTTGGTCCTCTGCTCTTTGTGATTTTTATTAATGACTTAGAGGAGGGTGCTGAAGGGTGGATCAGTAAATTTGCTGATGTCACCAAGATTGGTGGTGTACTGGATGAGGTGGAGGGCTGTTGTAGGCTGCAAAGAGACATAGATAGGATGCAAAGCTGGGCTGAAAAATGGCAGATGGATTTTAACCCTGATAAATGTGAGGTGATTCATTTTGGTATGACTAATTTAAATGTGGATTACAGGGTCAAAGGTAGGGTTCTGAAGACTGTGGAGGAACAGAGAGATCTTGCGGTCCATATCCACAGATCTCTAAAGGTTGCCACTCAAGTGGATAGAGCTGTGAAGAAGGCCTAGAGTGTGTTAGCTTCTATTAACAGGGGGTTGGAATTTAAGAGCCGTGGGGTTATGCGGCAACTGATCAGGACCTTGGTGAGACCACATTTGGAATATCGTGTGCAGTCCTGGTCACCTCACTATAGGAAGGATGTGGAAGCGCTGGAAAGAGTGCAGAGGAGATTTACCAGGATGCTGCCTAGTTTGGAGTGTAGGTCTTATGAGGAAAGGTTGAGGGAGTTAGGGCTGTTCTCTCTGGAGCGGAGGAGGCTGAGGGGAGACTTAATAGAGCTTATAAAATGATGAAGGTGATAGATAGAGTGAACGTTCAAAGACTATTTCCTCGGGTGGATAGATCTATTACAAGGGGGCATAACTATCGGGTTCATGGTGGGAGAAATAGGAAGGATATCAGAGGTAGGTTCTTTACACAGAGAGTGGTTGGGGTGTGGAATGGACTGCCTGCAGAGATGGTGGAGTCAGACACTTTAGGAACATTTAAGCGGTTATTGGATAGGCACATGGAGCACACCAGGATGATAGGGAGTGGGATAGCTTCATGTTGGATTCAGATAAAGCTCGGCACAACATCGTGAGCCGAAGGGCCTGTTCTGTGCTGTACTGTTCTATGTTCTATGTTCTATATTCTAACAGTTTCCACACACTGGTTAGCGCGTTGTTCTTTGGCTTCACTCATTTCCTGGTTACTCTGTTGCCTCTTTTTCCCCATTTCCAAGTCCAATATAGCCTTCAATAACAAGAACATCTTGAAGAACTTGATGGAATAGTGAAAAGTGGTGTCCTTGCGCATCAGCCACTGAAAGTAAGCTCGCAGGGACAGCAGGCAGTAAAGAAGGGAAATTGTATGTTAACCTTCATCGTGAGAGGATTTGAGTATAGGGATAGGGATGTTTTGCTGCAATTAGTTTATGAGGTTGATGAGGAGACACTTGAAGCATTGTGTGCAGTTTTGGTTTCCTTACCTGAGGAAGGATGTCCTTGCTATAGAGGGAGCGCAGCGAAGGTTTACCAAGCGGAGTCCTGGGATGAAAGGGCTGTCATATGAGGAGAGACTAAGTCGGTTAGGATTATATTCACTGGAGTTTCGAAGAGTGAGGGGACCTCATAGAAACTTATAAAATTCTAACAGGTTAGACTGGGTAAATTGAGAAAGAATATTTACTTTCGTGGGGGATTCTATAACTAGGGGTCATAGGCTTGAGGATATCCTTTTAGAACTGAGGTGAGGAGAAATGTATTCACCCAGAGGCAGTGAATGTGTGCAATTCACTACCACAGAAAGTAGTTGAGGCCAAAACATTGTCTGAGTTAAAGAATAAATTAGATATAGCTCATGGGGATAAAGGGATCAAGGGATATGGGGCAAGGTGGAACAAGATATTGAATTTGATGATCAGCTATGATCAAAAGGAATGGCAGAGCAGGCTCGAAGGGCTCTAATGACCTACTCCTGTTACGAGTTTCCATGTTTCTTTGTTTCTATGTGTCTGGAACGTGCTGCCAGGGGTGGTGGTGCAGGCAGATATGATAGAGAAGTTTAAGGTTCTTTTAGATAAGCACATGAATAGTGCAATATGGACCAAGGGCAGGCAGACGGGATTAGATTAATTTGTTAAGTTTGGTGTGGCATCGTGGGCCAAAGGGCCTGTTCCTGTGCTGTACTGTTCTACGTATTTAACAGCCTGTTAGAGTCAGCACGAAGATGATTTCGCTCCTGTTTCATAGATCACCCAACTCCCAACTGGTCTCAGCTTATCTGCTGCTGAAATATTCATCTGTGTGATAGTTACCTGGAAACTTGATCATCGCGCTCCCTCCAGTTTCTTCCAACCATCGCAAATCTCAGACCACTCAGAACACAACTGTCCAATTCCATCCTGCTCCGACTCCTGTTAGTCCATTGTCCTCAAGCTCGCTGGCATTCATTAGCAGCTGCGTGAGCAAACGCAGTGATCTGTAATCTCATCCTTTTTCAAAATATTTACAGAGTCCCTCCTTCCCTTATTTGACTATCGACAGCCCTACAACATTCTGAGGCTCCTGCGTCACTCCAACTCTGGCTCCCGGTTCACCCCTGCTTTCTCTAATCATCTCTTCATGTGTGTCAGACTCACATTTCCCACTCAGTGAGGAAACTGCTCTCTATTTTTATTCATTCGTGGGACATTGTCGTCGCTGGCTGGCCAGGATTTATTGCCCATCCCTCATTGCCCTTGAGAAGGTGGTGGTGAGCTGCCTTCTTGAATCGCTGCAGTCTACGTGCTGTGGGTTGACCCACAAGGCTGTTAGGGAGGGAATTCCATGACTTTGACCCAGCGACTGCGAAGGAACGGCCGGTATATTACCAAGTGAGGATGTTGAGTGGCTTGTCGGGGAACTTGCAAGTGGTGGTGTTCCCAAATATCTGTTGCCCTTGTCCTTCAAGATGGAAGTGATCATGGGTTTGGAGGTGCAGTCGAAGGATCTTGTGAATTGCTGCAGTGCATCTTGTAGATAGTACACAATTTTGCTCCAGAGCGTCGGTGGTGGAGGGAGTGGATGTTTGTGGATGTGGTGCCAATCAAGCGGGGCTGCTTTATCCTGGATGGTGTCAAGCTTCTTGAGTGCTGTTGGAGCTGCAGTCATCCAGGCGAGTGGGGAGTATTCCATCACACTCCTAACTTGTGCCTTGTCGATGATGGACAGGCTTTGGGGAGTCAGGACGTGAGTTACTTGCCGCAGTATTCCTAGTCTCTGATCTGCTCTTATATCTCCTACCTAGTGTACAGTGTTCCCATCACATGGAGCATCTGGACAATTCCAGCTTTCTTTGGGAAAGATGGGAAATAATTGCCAACACTTCGGGCAAAGGGTATAAAAAATTACATTTTTTAAAAACTTTCGCAGAAAAGTAATTTGCATCATAATCAATCCTTGCGTAACAATTCTACAAATGTCTTTTGGTGCTTTTTCTTAAGTTTAAGTTTTCAGTTTATTCATTAGTGTCGCAAGTAGGCTTACATTAACAGTGCAATGAAATAACTGTGAAAAACCCAGAGTTACCACACGCCGGCGCCTGTTTGGGTACATTGAGGAAGAATTTAGCACGGCCAATGCACCTAACCAGCACTTCGTTCAGACTGCGGGAGGAAACTGGAGCACCCGGAGGAAACCCACGCAGACATGGGGAGAACCTGCAGACTCCGCACAGACAGAGACCCAAGCCGGGATTTGAACCCGGGTCCCTGGCGATGTGAGGCAGCAGTGCTGACCACTGTCCACAGGGCCACCTTAATTGATTTCAATAATGAGTTCGATGTTCTTTCGGAGTAAATCATGTCTGGCAGAGAAGAATGAAGTGTTGGTTTACCATTCAATGTCAGCATTCCATTGCAAGTAACATCCTCCATTCCCTTCATCCGGATACTTATGAAATATCCAAAAAAATCCTTCATTCGGTTAACTTAAAATGTTACAAAATATTAGCAACACAGTAAGAGGCCAACTCCTATTTACCTTTCACACTTTAGTATCAGACTCTGTCCCACTTAAGGCGCCAAGGTGGCACAGTGGCTAACACTGCTGCCTCATAGCTCCAGGGATCCTGGTTCGATTCTCGGCTTGGGTCACTGTCTGTGTGGAATTTGCACGTTCTCTCCGTGTCTGCGTGGGTTTCCTCTGGGTGCTCCGGTTTCCACCCACTGTGCAAAGATGTGCAGGTTAGGTGCATTGGCCATGCTAACCTGCCCCTTAGTGTCCCGGGATGCGTCAGTTAGAGCGATTAGCTGGGTAAATATGTGGGGTAATGGGGATTGGGCCGAGGTGAGATTGTCGTCAGTGCAGGTTTGCTGGGCTGAATGGCCTCCTTTTGCACTATAGGGATTCTATGACGTTCATGTCTAAATGAATGGAGGCTATTCACTTCAATCTGTTCATCTTAGAACCTTCCACCTTCCAGCTAATATCTGGCTTTCATCCTGTCGGGGTCCCTGTGCTGTAATTAACACTCATTTTCAAACATTTGTTTTTCTTCTTTTGTGGGTCATGGGCCTTACTGGCTGGTCAGCATTTATTGCCCATCCCTAGTTGCCCTTGGAGGGCAGTTGAGAGTCAACCACATTGCTGTGGCTCTGGAGTCACATGAAGGCCAGACCAGTGAAGGACAGCAGATTTCCTGCCCTAAAGGCGATTAGCGAACCAGATGGGTTTTTCTGACAATTGACAATGGTTTCAGGGTTATTAGTAGATATTTAATTACAGATTTATTCTTACTGAATTCAAATTCAACCATCTGTCCCAGCGGGATTCGAACTTGGGTCCCAAGATCATAGTCTAGCGATAATACCACTCGGCCATTGTGTCCCCACTAGGCCAATGCCTCCTTCTGCACTGTAGGGATATTACGTGGCTTCCTTCTCATTCCTGTCAACATTTACCACCTCACACCAATCTACACTCAAGTAACTGTGCAATTGGACAGACTTCTCCAGGGATGTTAGAATCCCTACAGTACAGAAGGAGGCCATTCGGCGCATCGAGTCTGCACCAACCACAATCCCACCCAGGCCCTATTCCCATAACCCCTCATATTTACTCTGCTAATCACCCGACACTCTGGGCAATTTAGCATAGCCAATCAACCTAACCAGCACTTCTCTGGACTGTGGGAGGAAACCGCAGCACCCGGAGAAAACCCAATCAGACACGGAGAGAACATGCAGACTTCACACAGACAGTGACCCGAGGCTGGAATTGAGCCCGAGTCGCTGGCGCTGTGAGGCAACAATGCTAACCACTGTGCCACTGTTGTCGCAGTCCACCTCAGTATTAATTCCACAACTTGCTATCATCTGAGCCAACGTTTCGAAGCTAGATGACCTTTCGAGAAGTGCCAATAAAATGATAAAATGTCATTTGGACTCGAAACGTTGGCTCTATTCTTTCTCCACAGATGCTGTCAGAGCTGCTGAGCTCTGCAGCATTTTCTGTTTTTGGTTCAGATTCCAGCATCTGCAGCATTTTGCTTTTATTGCTATCATCTGAAACTTTTAAATGTACAATTCTAATCCCGAGTGTCAATTGCTCACCCAAATAGGGACAACAGTGGGAGCAAGGCTGAGAATTCTAGAAAGCACTGACATCCACTTGCGATGCTGAATGAGAGTTTTTAAACCTCCACGCGTCATTACTGAGGGGTGGCACGGTAGCACAGTGGTTAGCCCTGCTCTCCAACAGCACCAGGAACCCGGGGTGGATTCCAGCCTTAGGTGACTGTCAGTGTGAAGTTTGAACATTCCCCCCGTGCCTGCATGGGTTTCCTACAGTTTCCTCCCACAGTCCAAAGATATGCGGGTCAGGTGGATTGGCCATGCTAAATTGCACCATCGTGTCCAACGTTGTGCAGGTTAGATGGATTGGCCACGGTAAATAACCTCTTTGTGTCTCAAGATATGTAGTTTAAGTGGATTAGCCATGCTAAATTGTCCCCTTAGTGTCCAAGGTTGTGCAGGTTAGATGGATTGGCCATGATAAATTGCCCCTTAATGTCCAAAGATGTATAGGTTAGGTGGATTGGCTGTGCAAAATTGCCCCTTTGTGCCCCAGGATGTGCAGGTTGGGGATTACATAGAACATAGAACATAGAACATTACAGCGCAGAACAGGCCCTTCGGCCCACGATGTTGCACCGACCAGTTAAAAAAAAAACTGTGACCCTCCAACCTAAACCAATTTCTTTTCGTCCATGAACCTATCTACGGATCTCTTAAACGCCCCCAAACTAGGCGCATTTACTACTGATGCTGGCAGGGCATTCCAATCCCTCACCACCCTCTGGGTAAAGAACCTACCCCTGACATCGGTTCTATAACTACCCCCCCTCAATTTAAAGCCATGCCCCCTCGTGCTGGATTTCTCCATCAGAGGAAAAAGGCTATCACTATCCACCCTATCTAAACCTCTAATCATCTTATATGTTTCAATAAGATCCCCTCTTAGCCGCCGCCTTTCCAGCGAAAACAATCCCAAATCCCTCAGCCTCTCCTCATAGGATCTCCCCTCCATACCAGGCAACATCCTGGTAAACCTCCTCTGCACCCTCTCCAAAGCCTCCACATCCTTCCTGTAATGTGGGGACCAGAACTGCACACAGTACTCCAAGTGCGGCCGCACCAGAGTTGTGTACAGTTGCAACATAACGCTACGACTCCTAAATTCAATCCCCCTACCAATAAACGCCAAGACACCATATGCCTTCTTAACAACCTTATCTACTTGATTCCCAACTTTCAGGGATCTATGCACACATACACCTAGATCCCTCTGCTCCTCCACACTATTCAAAGTCCTCCCGTTAGCCCTATACTCAACACATCTGTTATTCCTACCAAAGTGAATTACCTCACACTTCTCCGCATTAAACTCCATCCGCCACCTCTCGGCCCAACTTTGCAACCTGTCTAAGTCTTCCTGCAAACTACGACACCCTTCCTCACTGTCTACCACACCACCGACTTTGGTGTCATCAGCAAATTTGCTAATCCACCCAACTATACCCTCATCCAGATCATTAATAAATATTACAAACAGCAGTGGCCCCAAAACAGATCCCTGAGGTACACCACTTGTAACCGCACTCCATGATGAATATTTACTATCAACCACCACCCTCTGTTTCCTATCCGCTAGCCAATTCCTGATCCAATTTCCTAGATCACCCCCAATCCCATACATCTGCATTTTCTGCAGAAGCCACCATGGTGAACCTTATCAAACGCCTTACTAAAATCCATATATACCACGTCCACTGCCTTGCCCCCATCCACCTCCTTGGTCACTTTCTCAAAAAACTCAATAAGGTTAGTAAGGCACGACCTACCTGCCACAAAACCATGCTGACTATCACCTATCAATTCATTACTCTCCAAATAACTATAAATCCTATCCCTTATAATTTTTTCCAACATCTTGCCGACAACAGAAGTGAGACTCACCGGTCTATAATTCCCGGGGAAGTCTCTGTTCCCCTTCTTAAACAATGGGACAACATTCGCTAACCTCCAATCTTCTGGTACTATACCAGAGGCCAACGACGACCTGAAGATCAGAGCCAGAGGCTCTGCAATCACTTCTCTTGCCTCCCAGAGAATCCTTGGATAAATCCCATCCGGACCAGGGGATTTATCTATTTTCAGACCCTCCAGAATATCCTGCACATCCTCCTTATCAACTGTAATACTGTCTATTCTACTCCCCTGCAACCCAGTGTCCTCCTCAGCTATATTCATGTCCCCTTGCGTGAACACCGAAGAGAAATATTGGTTCAATGCTTCACCAATCTCCTCCGGTTCCACACATAACTTCCCTCTGCCATCTATAACTGGCCCTAAACTTGCCCTAACCAACCTTCTGTTCTTGACATACCTATAGAACGCCTTAGGATTCTCTTTAACCCTATCCGCCAAAGTCTTCTCATGTCCCCTTTTAGCCCTTCTAAGCTCGCTCTTCAACTCCCTCTTAGCCAATCTAAAGCTTTCTAGTGCACTACCCGAGTGCTCACGTCTCATCCGAACATAAGCCTCCTTTTTCTTTTTAACCAAAAAAGAAACTTTTTTGGTGCACCACGGTTCCCTAGCCCTACCAATTCCTCCTTGCCTGACAGGGACATACCTATCACAGACTCGCAGTAGCTGCTCCTTGAAAAAACTCCACATGTCGGACGTTCCCAGTCCCTGTAATCTCCTAGTCCAACCTATGTTTCCTAATTCTCTCCTAATAGCCTCATAATTACCCTTCCCCCAGCTAAAACCACTGGCCCGAGGTTCATGCCTATCCCTTTCCATCACTAAGGTGAACGTAACCGAATTGTGGTCACTATCACCAAAATGCACACCAACTTCCAAGTCTAGCACCTGGTCTGGCTCATTTCCCAGCACCAGATCCAATATAGCCTCACCTCTAGTTGGCCTGTCTACATACTGAGTCAAAAAACCTTCCTGCACGCTTTGAACAAAAACTGACCCCTCTAACGAGCTAGAGCTATAACAATTCCAGTCAATATTAGTCAAGTTAAAATCCCCCATAACAATTGCCCTATTACTTTCACTCCTAAGCAGGATTGACTCCGCAATCCTTTCCTCAACCTCTCTAGAACTTTTAGGAGGTCTATAAAAGACTCCCAACAGGGTGACCTCTCCTCTCCTATTTCTAATCTCCGCCCATACTACCTCAACAGATAAGTCCTCATCAAACCTCCTCTCTGACACTGTGATACAATCTCTGACCAATAATGCTACCCCTCCCCCTCTTCTACCTCCTTCCCTACTTCGACTAAAACATTTGAACCCCGGGACCTGCAGCATCCATTCCTGCCCCTGCTCTATCCATGTCTCTGAAATAGCCACAACATCGAAGTCCCAGGTACTGATCCACGCTGCAAGTTCACCCACTTTATTGCGAATACTCCTGGCATTGAAGTATACACATTTCAAACCCTGCTCCACCCCACCTCTGCAATGCCGTGCATTGCAGTCCCCATCCATGCATCCCTCACTTTCAGCCCCACTACTCAGGATCCCTCCCCCCCCCCCCCCGAATCAGTTTAAACCTCCCTGCATGGCCTTAGCAAATTTACCCCCCAGGATATTGGTCCCCTTCTGATTAAGGTGTAGACCATCCTTCTCATAGAGGTCACACCTTCCCCAGTACGAGCCCCAATTGCTTAAGTACCTGAACCCCTCCCTCCTGCACCATCCCCTCAGCCATGAATTCAAACCTTCCCTCTCCCTATTCCTCTCTAAACTATCCCGTGGTACAGGCAAGAGTCCAGAGATAACCACTCTGTCAGTCTTGGCCTTTAGTTTCCACCCCAACTCCATAAATCCCTGCCTAATATCCCCTTCCCCTATCCTCCCTATGTCGTGTGTCCCCACATGTACAATAACTTGTGGTTTATCTCCCTCCCCCCTAAGAGTCCTGAATACCCTGTCAGACACATCCCGGACCCCAGCCCCTGGTAGGCAACACACCAACCCTGAGTCCCTACCTTTAGTTCCGACCCTCCTATCTGTCCCCTTAATTGTGGAGTCCCCAATCACAAGGCCCAGTCTTTTACAGCCCCTAACCACCTGAGCTTTCTCACTCGGCTCACCCCCAGAGATCTGCTCTCTATGCTCAGTTGATTCCTCCTCAACTGTAGCCTCCAGCACCGAAAACCTATTATGGAGGGGAACCGCCCCAGGGGATTGTCTTCCCGATTGCTTCTTACCCCTCCTCCTGGCATTGACCCAAGCCTCATTTCTAGGAGTTACTATTTCTCTATAACTCCTATCAACTTCCACCTCCGCCTCCCGAATTATGCGGAGTTCCTCTACCTCCCCCTCCAGCTCCTTTACACGCTCCTCCAGAAGCTGCAATCTAATGCACTTCTTACAACTAAAATCTCCTGAAACACTACTGGATTTCCTCACCACATACATCCCACAGGAGATGCAGCATACTGCCTGAACTGCCATCCCTGAAGCCATTACCAGCAAGAAAAAAAGAAAACAAAAAACTTCCCCACACTTATAATTAGGTTAGAGGAGGATGGAAGGGTGGGATCCTCTACCAGTGTAGAGGATCGGGTATCTCCTCTGCACCAATTTATAGGGCTAGGGGCCCGAGAGAAAAAAAAACTACTACTGAGGGGGAACCACCCAGGTAACTGACTTTTAAAGTTAAAATAAAAACCCTTCCCAGACTCCTTTGCTGCCCACTTCTAGTTTTCACTTTAAACTTGAAAAACTGCTGTTAAAGTAAAGGCCAATAAAATACACACACTAGCTGACTAATTAAATAAATAAACAATTCAATTAATCCAATTAATCTCTTACCAGCACTGCTGCTTTTCAATCACCCCTCTCAGCTTGCTCCAGTGGATCAATTAGCGGGTATATGTGTGAGGTTAAAGGGATAGTGTGGGGGAGAGGGTCTTTCTTGCTGAAGGCTGTTTGGCAATCCAATATGTTTCATCTGCAGCATCATTATTATCAGTCTTTTGTGTTATTAAATGAAGAGAAACATGAACCTGCAGTAAGCGTGGCAATCCAGTGTACATTGCATGTGAATTGTTTTTTTACAGTATTTTCACTGGGAGGAGATAGAGAGACTGTGGCATTCCCACTTGGCTCTGACCAATTCCAATTCCATTGTCAAGATAAGATGCATGTCGGACCAAGGAATGTATCTAGTGTAAACATAGCCAGCATTTCCTGTCCATCCTGCTTTCCAGTATTACCACATCCATTCGGTCTGTCATCTCAAATTCTTCCTCATTCTAGATCAATAGCAACACAATATATTCATGCTTGATTTGATTTGATTTGATTTATTATTGTCACATGTATTAATATACAGTGAAAAGTATTGTTTCTTGCGCTTTATACACACAAAGCATACTGTTCATAGAGAAGGAAAGGAGAAGGTGCAAAACATAATGTTACAATCATAGCTAGGGTGTAGAGCAAGATCAACTTATTGCAAGGCAGGTCCATTCAAAAGTCTGATGGCAGCAGGGAAGAAGCTGCTCTTGAGTTGGTTGGTACACGACCTCAGACTTTTGTACCATTTTCCCATGGAAGAAGGCATTTCAGATGTTTCAAGAGGGACAGAGAAGGAGGCAAAAGAGGTGGGGGGGGGGGTGGCACCATTGATCAGGGATAGTGTCACGGCTGTAGAAAAGATGGATGCCACAGAGGGATTGTCTACGGAATCTCTGCGGGTGGAGGTTCACAGCAGGAAGAGGTCAATATCTTTACTGGGTGTTTTTTATAGGCCACCCAATAGCAGCAGGGACGTGGAGGAGCAGATTGGGAAGCAGAACCTGGAGAGATGTGATAATAACAGAGTGGTCGTGATGGGAGATTTCAATTTCCCAAATATCGATTGGAATATCCAGAGGGTTAGGGTTTAGATGGGGAGGAGTTTGTTACGTGTGTTCAGGAGGGATTCCTTTCACAGTATGTGGATAAGCCTACAAAAGGAAAGGCTACAAAAGGATTTGGTATTAGGGAATGAACCTGGGCAGGTGTCAGATCTCTCAGTGGGAGAACACTTTGGGGATAGTGATCATAACTCTATCTCCTTTACATTAGAATTGGAGAGAGATAGGATCATTCAAGATAGGAAAGTGCTTATTTGGAGTAAGGGCAATTATGAGGCGATTCGGCAGGAAATTAGAGGCATAAATTGGAAGGATGTTCTCTCAGGGAAATGTACAGAAGAAATGTGGCATATTTTCAAGGAAAATTTATCTGGAGCTCTACACAGCAACGTTCCAATGAGACAGGGGAGGTATGGTAGGTCACAGGAACCATGGTGCACGAAAGCTGTAACGAATTTAGTCCAGAAGAAAAGAAAAGCCTACAAAAGGTTCAGGGAGCTAGGTAATGTTAGAAATATAGAAGAGTATACGTCGAGTAGGAAGGAACTTAAGAGGGAAATTAGAAGAGTAAGAAGGGGTCGTGTGAAAGCCTTGGCAGACAGGATAAAGAAAAATCCCAAGGCATTCTACAAATAGGTTATGAGCAAGAGGATAAGATGTGAAGGAGTAGGACCCATCAAATGTGACGGTGGGAAAGTCTGTATAGAACCCGTAGAAATGGCAGAGTTACTCAATGAATACTTTGCTTCAGTATTCACAGTGGAAAAGTATCTTGGTCGTTGCAGTGCAGACTTGCAGTGAACTGAGAAGATTGAGCATGTGGACATTAGGAAAGGGAATGTGTTGGAGCTTTTGAAAAGCATCAAGTTAGATAAATCGCTGGGACCGGATGGGATATACCCCAGGTTACTGTGGGAGGCGAGGAAAGAGATTGCTGAGCCTCTGGCGATGATCTTTGCGTCATCAATGGAGACGGGAGACATTCTGTCGGATTGGAGGATTGCGGATGTGGTTCTGTTATTCAAGAAAGGGAGACGAGATAGCCCGGGAAATTATAGATCAGTGAGTCTAACCTCAGTGGTTGGTAAGTTGATGGAGAAGATCCTGAGAGGCAGGATTTATGAACATCTGGAGAGGTAAAGTATGATCAGAAATAGCCAGCACGGCTTTGTCCAAAGCAGATAATACCTTACAGCCTAATTGAATTTTTTGAAGATGGAACTAGACACATAGACGAGGGAAGAGCAGTAGATGTAGTATATTTGGATATCAGCAAGGCGTTTGATAAGGTGCCTCATGCAAAGCTCATTGAGAAAGTGAAGGGGCATGGGATTCAAGGGGACATTGCTTTGTGAATTCAGAACTGGCTTGCCCACAGAAGGCAAAGAGTGGTTGTAGATGGGTCTTTTTCAGCATGGAGGTCGGTCACCGGTGGAGTGCCCAGGG
The DNA here is from genome assembly GCF_964213995.1 of Mustelus asterias. Classification (NCBI taxonomy): domain Eukaryota; kingdom Metazoa; phylum Chordata; class Chondrichthyes; order Carcharhiniformes; family Triakidae; genus Mustelus; species Mustelus asterias. The sequence goes on from NC_135831.1 coordinate 10,026,370, forward strand.
ATCTGTTCTGGGACCCTAGCTCTTTGTGACTTTTACAAATGACCTGGATGAGGAAGCAGAAGGATGGTTTAGAACATAGAACATAGAACATAGAAAGCCACAGCACAAACAGGCCCTTCGGCCCACAAGTTGCGCCGATCACATCCCCACCTCTAGGCCTATCTATAGCCCTCAATCCCATTAAATCCCATGTACTCATCCAGAAGTCTCTTAAAAGACCCCAACGAGTTTGCCTCCACCACCACCGACGTCAGCCGATTCCACTCACCCACCACCCTCTGAGTGAAAAACTTACCCCTGACATCCCCCCTGTACCTACCCCCCAGCACCTTAAACCTGTGTCCTCTCGTAGCAACCATTTCAGCCCTTGGAAATAGCCTCTGAGAGTCCACCCTATCCAGACCCCTCAACATCTTGTAAACCTCTATCAGGTCACCTCTCATCCTTCGTCTCTCCAGGGAGAAGAGACCAAGCTCCCTCAACCTATCCTCATAAGGCATGCCCCCCAATCCAGGCAACATCCTTGTAAATCTCCTCTGCACCCTTTCAATGGCTTCAACATCTTTCCTGTAATGAGGTGACCAGAACTGCGCGCAGTACTCCAAGTGGGGTCTAACCAGGGTCCTATAAAGCTGCAGCATTATCTCCCGACTCCTAAACTCAATCCCTCGATTAATGAAGGCCAGTACGCCATACGCCTTCTTGACCGCATCCTCCACCTGCGAGGCCGATTTAAGAGTCCTATGGACCCGGACCCCAAGGTCCTTCTGATCCTCTACACTGCTAAGAATGGTACCCTTCATTTTATACTGCTGCTCCATCCCATTGGATCTGCCAAAATGGATCACTACACACTTATCCGGGTTGAAGTCCATCTGCCACTTCTCCGCCCAGTCTTGCATTCTATCTATGTCTCGCTGCAACTTCTGACATCCCTCCAAACTATCCACAACACCACCTACCTTGGTGTCGTCAGCAAACTTACCAACCCATCCCTCCACTTCCTCATCCAGGTCATTTATGAAAATGACAAACAGCAAGGGTCCCAGAACAGATCCCTGGGGCACTCCACTGGTCACTGACCTCCATGCAGAGAAAGACCCCTCCACAGCCACTCTCTGCCTTCTGCAGGCAAGCCAGTTCTGGATCCACAAGGCAACAGCCCCTTGGATCCCATGCCCTCTCACTTTCTCAAGAAGTCTTGCATGGGGGACCTTATCGAACGCTTTGCTGAAGTCCATATAGACCACATCCACCGCTCTTCCTTCGTCAATGTGCTTGTTCACATTTTCAAAGAACTCAACCAGGCTCGTAAGGCACGACCTGCCCCTGACAAAGCCGTGCTGACTACTTTTGATCATACTAAACTTCTCTAGATGATCATAAATCCTGTCTCTCAGGATCCTCTCCATCAACTTACCAACCACTGAGGTTAGACTCACCGGTCGGTAATTTCCCGGGCTGTCCCTGTTCCCTTTCTTGAATATAGGGACCACATCTGCAATCCTCCAATCCTCCGGAACCTCTCCCGTCTCCATCGACGATGCAAAGATCATCGCCAAAGGCTCCGCAATCTCCTCTCTCGCCTCCCACAGTAACCTGGGGTACATCCCATCCGGTCCCGGCGACTTACCAACCTTGATGCCATTCAATAGTTCCAACACATCCTCTTTCTTTATGTCCACATGCTCGATCCTTTCTGTCCTCCGCAATCCAGCAGTACAACCACCCAGATCCCTTTCCACCGTGAATACCGAGGTAAAGTATTCATTAAGCACCTCCGCCATTTCTAACGGTTCCGCACAAACTTTTCCCCCTTCACCTTTTAAGGGTCCTATGCCTTCACATCTCATCCTTTTACTCTTGACATATTTGTAGAAAGCCTTGGGATTCTCCTTAATCTTACCCGCCAAGGTCTTCTCATGACCCCTTCTCGCTCTCCTAATTTCCTTCTTAAGCTCCTTCCTACATCGCGTATACTCCTCTAAATCCTTAACACCTCCTAGCTCTCTGAACCTTCTGTACGCCTCTCTTTTCTTATTTACCAGGTTCATCACAACCTTCGTGCACCACGGTTCCCGTACCCTACCAACACCCCCCTGTCTCATCGGAACGTTGTCATGCAGAGCTCCAGACAAACATCTATCTCTGTCTTAAACACACTCAGTGACCTGACCTCCATAACCTTCTGTGGCAATGAATTCAACAGATGCACCATCCCCTGGTAGGAGAGATTCCTCTCATCTCGTCGTCCCTTTACTCTGAGGCTATGCCCTCGGATCCTAGCCTCTCCTAATAACGGGAACATCTAGTTTGGCAAGTTTGCTGATGACACAAAGCTTGGTGGGGTTGTGGATAGTGTAGAGGGATGTCAGCAGTTACAACGAGACATAGATGAGATGCAAGAGTGGGTGGAGAAGTGACAAATGGACTTCAACCCAGATAAGTGTGTGGTGGTTCATTTTGGCAGTTAGAATAGGATGAAATTTATATAAAATTAAGGATAAGACGCTTGGCAGTGTGGAAGATCAGAAGGATCTTGGGGTCCGGGTTCATAGGACTCTCAAAGCAGCGTCGCAGGTGGAGGCTGTGATTAAGAAGGCGTATGGATTACTGGCCTTCATCAAAAGAGAAATTGAGTTCAGAAATCGGGAGATAATGCTGTAGCTGTATGTGACTCTGGTCAGACCCCACCTGGAGTACTGTGTGCAGTTCTGGTCGCCTCATTACAGAAAGGATGTGGAAGCCATAGAAAGGGAGCACAGGAGATTTGCAAGGATGTTGCCTGGATTAGGTGGCATGCCTTATGAGGATAGGTTGAGAGAGCTGGGTCTTTTCTCCTTGGAGAGGCAAAGGATGAGAGGTGACCTGATAGGGTCTATAAGATGTTAAGGGATGTTGATCGTGTGGATTATCAGAGGCTTTTACCCAAGGCTGAAATGGTTGCCACAAGAGGGCACCGGTTTAGCGTGCTGGGGAGTAGGTACAGAGGAGATACTCGGGGCATGTTTTTCACTCAGACGTTGGTGAGTGCGTGGAATCAGCTGCCGGTAGTGGTGGTGGATGCGGATTCGATAGGTTCTTTTGAGAGACGTTTGGATAAGTTCATGGAAGTTAGTAAGGTAGTTGGTTATACGTAATCCTAGTAGGTAGGGACATGTTCGGTGCAACTGGTGGGCCGAAGGGCCTGTTTGTGCTGTAGCTTTTCTATGTTCTCTGTTCTATGTTCTATCCGTCTGGTTTTGGGGGTGACCAGAACTGCATGCAATACTCTAAATGCGGCCTAACCAAGGTTTTATGTTGCTGCAAAATGATTTGCCAACTCTTGTACTCAATGCCCACGTCCTTCTGGCAGTGTGGTGACCAGTATTATATTCCACTTCGGATTTTCTTTAAACTTCTCGATTTCTCACCCAGTCTTTCTGGAACAACACTCCCTATTACTCAAAGGAGGCTCCCCTGAAATAATTCCACAAATTCCACCAACCCCTTACAATCTAACATTTAGATAATTCCTATTAATGTTTGATCAAATCACAGAATCCCTACAGTGCAGAAAGAGGCCATTCAGCCTGGTGATAATTGGCCGGGTTGGATTTGTAGTGGTTCCTGTCTTCAGGACAGACCTGGGAATTGTCTACATTGCCGGGTGGTTGCCAGTGAAGAAATTTCTGCTCACCTCAGTCCTAAATAGTTTACCGCTTATCATCAAAGAATGATCCCTAGTTCTGGACTCTATCACCATCGGGAACATTCTATCTGAATCTAGCCTATTAACCCTGTTACAATTTTATAAGTTTCTATAAGATTCCCTCTCACTCTTCAAAACTCCAGTGAATATAATCCTAACCGACTTCGTCTCTCCTCATATAAAAGACCTGCCATTAATGTCAACCGTTGTTCAGTGAAGCTGAACCTTACGACCAATGGAAGAATGAATTGGACATCAGGACACGGGTTGCATCCTTAACTAAGAAAAAGCTGAGTGTGGCCTTGCCACTTCCTCTGCTCACGAGAAGCCAGATCGAATGTGATTCTCCTGGAAGATGTTCCCGTTATTAGGAGAGGCTAGGATCCGAGGGCATAGCCTCAGAGTAAAGGGACGACGAGATGAGAGGAATCTCTCCTACCAGGGGATGGTGCATCTGTTGAATTCATTGCCACAGAAGGTTATGGAGGTCAGGTCACTGAGTGTGTTTAAGACAGAGATAGATAGGTTTGGTAAGGGGATCAAAGGTTATGGGGAAACGACGGGAGAATGGGGCTGAGAAACTTATCAGCCATGAGTGAATGGCAGAGCAGACCTAATGAGTTAATGGCCGAATCCTGCTCCTATATCTTAAGGTCTTATGGTATATGGGTAGGTGCTTGGCATGAAATGTACCATCCATTCCAACTCTTTGTTTTCTGTTTAAAGATCATAGAATCTTACCATGCAGAAGAGGCCCTTCGGCGCACTGACTCTGCACCAACACATTAGAAACACCTGAACTCCCACCTAATCCCATTTACCAGCACTTGGCCCATAGCCCGGAATGTTATGACGTGCCAAGTGCTGGGAAATGGGATCTGTGGCAACCCGCCTCTACCACACTCCCAGGCAGCGCATTCCAGACCATCACCACCCTCTGGGTAAAAACGTTTTTCCTAAAATCCCCTCTAAACCTCCTGCCGCTCACCTTGAACCAACATCCCCTCGTGACTGGCCCTTTAATTAAGGGAAACAGCTGCCCCTTATACACTCTGTCCATGTCCCTCATAATCTTGTACACCTCAATCAGCTCGTCCCTCAGTCTTCGCTGTTCCAACGAAAATAACCCAAGCCTATCCAAACTCTCTTCATAACTTAAATGTTCCATCCCACGCAGCATCCTGTGAATCTCCTCTGCATCCCGTCTACAAAAAAACAACCCACAGAATTATCTCACCCGTCCTGGCTGTTAAAGTTGCATAATAAACATGTATGTCTCACTTTCATTGTTTTCATTTGACTGGAAATTCAATGATAAACTATAACAATCTACCAATTCCTGACATACATTTTATTTACAAACATCCCAAAATAACTTATACGTTTGTCAAATAAAATTGTATTTTCAGATATCATACCAGATTCTATGCATCTGGTGTTGATCAGTTCAAATCTATTTTGATTTGATTTGTTATTGTCACATGTATTGGGATACAGTGAAAAGTATTGCTTCTTGTATGCTATTCAGACAAAGCATATCGTTCATAGAGAAGGAATCGAGAGAATGCAGAATGTAGTGTTACAGTTATAGCTAGGGTATAGAGAAAGATCAACTTAATGCGAGGTAGGTGCTGCACCTTATCAATCTTTTCCACATCCTTCCTGTAATGAGGCGACCAGAACTGAGCACAATACTCCAAGTGGGGTCTGACGAGGGTCTTATATAGCTGCATCATTACCCCCGGACTCCTAAACTCAATCCCTCGATTGATAAAGGCCAGCACGCCATACGCCTTCTTAACCACGTCCTCCACCTGCGGGGCCGATTTTAGAGTCCAATGGACCCGGACCCCAAGGTCCTTCTGATTCTCCACAGCACGAAGAGTCTTTCCCTTTATGTTGTAGTCCTTCATCCCTTCATTAAGTTGATCTTTCTCTGCACCCCAGCTATGACTCTAGCACTACAATCTGCACTCTCTCCTTTTCTTCTCTATGGACGGTATGCTTTGTATGTGTAGGCGCGCAAGAATCAATACTTTTCACCATATACGAATATATGTGACAATAATAAGTCAAATCAAATCGCATCAAATCGAGCTGCAACTCCACAGAAGTTAGACCACTTTTATTCATTTGTGGGACAGGGTCGTCGCTGGCTGGCCAGTATTTATAGCACATCCCTAGTTGCCCGAGGGCAGTTGAGTGCCAAACACATTGCTGTGTCTCTGGAGTCGCGTGTAGGCCAGATCAGGTAAGGACAGCAGATTTCCTTCTCTCAACCACATTAGTGAACCAGATGGATTTTTCCGACAATCGACAATGGTTTCATGGCCATTAGTAAATTCTTATTCCCAGGGCTGGAAACCTATTACCCTGCCAGCCACGGGAATCGGAGCAGATGAGGGGGGCGAAACATGGAAAGGTCCGTTGACCTCAGGCGGAATTTTACAGTTTCGGGACGGGCGAGGCCATAAAACCCCCGCCCCAGACATTATTTATGGAATCCAAATTCCACCATCTGCTGTGGCGGGATTCGAATGCAGGTCGCCAGAACATTAGCTGAATTTCTGAATTTATAGTCCCGCCACGTTGCCATCACCTCCCCCTTGCCCTATGGTTCACTGTTATCACTCATTTGCTTCTATTGAATTGCAAAGGAATTGTTTGCTACATTCCAGGGTTTAAAAATGATTCTGGATTGCAAGTAGTATCTATCAGGTTGGTGCTGATTTTCTGCTCCCCATTTTTCTTATTCTTTACAGCTAACCTGATGACGATTGCGGTTCTCTCCCGGGGGAAGTGTGGTCTCTCCAGTTCCGTCACTCGGTACTTGGTGGCCATGGCAGTGGCTGATTTGCTGGTGGTCTTGAATTATGTGATATTGACTCGAATTAAGAATGCTTATTTTCAGACGAATTACCTGTTCATTACTCCTGTCTGCTCTTTACAATCTGCCCTGAATCACGCGTCCACAGATATTTCTGTCTGGCTAACAGTCGCTTTCACATTTGATCGCTATGTCGCCATTTGCTGCCAGAAGATGAAGACTAAGTATTGCACTGACAGGATTGCATCTGCCGTCATAGGAACCATTTGCCCGATCTTCTGTTTGAAGAACACACCCTGGTACTTTGCATATGAGTCCGTAATTATAATGGGCAATGTACCATGGGGCTGCAGTCGGAAACTTGAATATTATACTCTCGATGCATGGATAACGTTTAATTGGATTCACCGGTGGTTGACACCACTTCTCCCGATAATTTTGATATTACTATTTAATGCTCTGACGGTGGGACACATTTTCGCAGTTAGTAAGGTGCGTAGGAGACTGAGATCCATCAAGAATGAGAAGTATCAAAATGATCCTGAACTGGAGAATCGGAGAAAATCTGTCATCTTACTCTTCAGCATATCCAGCTACTTTGTTCTTCTCTGGGTGTCCTATGTGGTGTATTTCGTATTGCTCCGCATTACAAACCATTATTATTCCAAAGGCTTCTATGACCCTATGTATATCGTAGATCAAACCAGTCACATGCTACTACTCTTAAGTTGCTGCACTAACACATGCATTTATGCGGTGAGTCAGACAAAGTTTCGAGAGCAGCTAATGAATGGGATTAAATATCCACTGGTAATTACATATAGATTCATTAAACAAAGAGAGTAATGAACTGGCTTCCAAAATTGGACCTGCACTGTACCTCATACCGTATGATAGATCATCTGATTTGATTTTTGATTATATTGATTTGCTTTATTATTGTCACATGTATTAGTATACAGTTAAAAGTACTGTTTCTTGCGTGCTTTACGGACATGGAGAAGGAAAAGAGAGGGTGCAGAGACAATGTCACAGTTATAACTAGGGTGCAGAGAAAGATCAACTGAATATCAGGTAGATCCATTCAAAAGTCTGATGACAGCAGGAAAGAAACTTCTTGAGTCAGTTGGTACATGATCTCAGACTTGTATCTTTTCCTCGATGGAAGATGATGGAAGAGCGAATGTCCGGGGTATGTGGGGTCCTTGATTAAGCTGACTGCTTTTCCGGAGGCAGCGGAAAGTATAGACGGAGTCGATGGACGTGAGGCTGGTTTGGGTGATGGACTGGGCTACATTCACACCCTTTGTCGTTTCTTGTGGTTGTCGACAGAGCAGTAACTTTGTGCAGCCTTTACCTGGACTTCCCACTTGCCAAAGCTTGTAGCGATGTTTCTAGCTGAATGCCAGTAATGCTAATTCAGTTTTTAGCACATTTGCCTACATTCAAACGGTGTCTAAACATATTTTGTGACATTTTGTCACAGTACTGAGGAGTGAGGAATGAACGGGCCTTATGTTGGTGACATCACAATCTTTGGAATGATGAAAATCAGAACTCCAGAGAATCATAGAAACCGTCCAATGTTGAAGGAGACCATTCGGCCCATCAATTATGCAGCGAATCGGCCAAATGTAATCCCATCTCCGCCCTATCCCCTTAATCCCTTGCATTAATTATGGCCAATTCACCTAATATACACATCTTTGGACACGGTGGGGCAATTTAGTATGGCCAATCCACCTCGCCTCTAAAACTTTTGGGGATGAAACCCACACAGGTATGGAATAGAACCTGGGTGCCTGGCACTGTGGGGCAATTTCATGATCCCCTGCCTCGCTTTCTGCAATATCAATTTGGGTCATTTTTGCTAAGAAACAAATAAACAGAATTGGAGTTGAAGTAGCCTATTGGTACCCCGGGTCTGCTCCGCCATTCTGTAACATCACAGCTGGTAACCTTTATTTCCCTTGCCCAGCAGTAATCTATCAACCTCCGCCCCCCGCACCCCCCCCCCACCCCTTACAGATATTCCATAACCGCCACATCCACCATCTTCTGAGGCAGAGAGTTACAAAGGCACACAACCCTCTTAATGAGATGGAATCTCCTCCTTTCCATATTAGAAGAGCACCACCTCATTCTAAAAGAATGGCGACTAGTTTAAAGTTTATTTATTCTTGCCACAAGCAGGCTTACATTAACACTGCAATGAAGTTACTTGGAAAATCCTCTAGTTGCCACTCTGCGATACCTGTTTGGGTACACTGAAGGAGAATTTAGCTCGGCCCATGTACCTAACCAGCACGTCTTTCGGATTGTGGGAGAAAACCGGAGCACCCGGAGGAAACCAACACAGACACAGGGGAGAACTTGCAAACTCCACACTGACTGCGACCCAAACTGGGAATCAAACCCGGGTTCTTGGCACTATGAGGCAGCAGTGTGAATTCCTGTGCCACCGTGCTGGACTCATTCACATGAAGAAAACCAATATTTGAAATCTGAATACTTTAAAGATCTATTTGCGTCATATTTGCGAAGCTGTCACACTCCATTACATGTGATGTTCAATCGCCTTCAGTCAGTGTGATTCCCTAAGGATTGGAAGCGTCTCCCTCATGTCTGCTGTGTCAGATCCCATGGGAGCTTATCTCAATTATAAATCCAGGTGTTCTCTGAGACTCACATTACAGAGAGTCACTTGGAGCCTTGTGTTCAGCACGCGTTCGACAAAATGAGAGCTCCATTCACTGAGTCGCCATATCTGGAGTTTCCGCCAATAGTACAGACATAGAACATAGAACATAGAACATAGAACATTACAGCGCAGAACAGGCCCTTCGGCCCACGATGTTGCACCGACCAGTTAAAAAAAAAAAACTGTGACCCTCCAACCTAAACCAATTTCTTTTCGTCCATGAACCTATCTACGGATCTCTTAAACGCCCCCAAACTAGGCGCATTTACTACTGATGCTGGCAGGGCATTCCAATCCCTCACCACCCTCTGGGTAAAGAACCTACCCCTGACATCGGTTCTATAACTACCCCCCCTCAATTTAAAGCCATGCCCCCTCGTGCTGGATTTCTCCATCAGAGGAAAAAGGCTATCACTATCCACCCTATCTAAACCTCGAATCATCTTATATGTTTCAATAAGATCCCCTCTTAGCCGCCGCCTTTCCAGCGAAAACAATCCCAAATCCCTCAGCCTCTCCTCATAGGATCTCCCCTCCATACCAGGCAACATCCTGGTAAACCTCCTCTGCACGCTCTCCAAAGCCTCCACATCCTTCCTGTAATGTGGGGACCAGAACTGCACACAGTACTCCAAGTGCGGCCGCACCAGAGTTGTGTACAGTTGCAACATAACGCTACGACTCCTAAATTCAATCCCCCTACCAATAAACGCCAAGACACCATATGCCTTCTTAACAACAGACAGTAATGATTTACAACCCCATCATAGCAGCGGTTGAGATCCCCGGAGGTGATTATTTTCCAGTGCTGAAGCTATGAGTCCCAGTTTAATTGTACTGCTGTTATTCCTTTCTCTTGACTTTCATTTTGAGTGTATCTAAAATTTGATTCAGCCAAATAATCCATGTTTCACTCCCACCGTGTTCTTTGATTGACCCGGTTATTGATATGAACAAAGAACCCAAAGTGCAGTACCGCACAGGAAGAGGCCTTTCGGCGCTCCAAGACTGCACTGATCACCGTGTCGTATCTCAACCAACCGCCTGTAACACTCTATTCGCCGTCTGTTCATGTGTCTATCCAGATAAGTCTTAAATCTCGCTAACGTGTCTGCCTCAACTACCTCACTTGGCAGTGCATCCCAGGCCCCTCACCACCCTCTGAGTAAAAAAACTTTCCCCGCACATCTCCACTGAACCTTTCTCCCTTACCTTCAACTTGTGCCCTCTCGCAATTATCATTTCTGCTGTGGGAAAAAGCTTCCAACTGTTCACCCTATCTAATTTTATGAACCTCTACCAGGTCGCCCCTCAGCCTCTGTCTTTCCAGGGCGAACAATCCCAGTTTATTCAATCTCTCCCGTCCATATCAGGCAACGTCCTGGAAAACCTTTTCTGCACTCTCTCCAAAGCCTCCACTCCCTTCTGGTAGTGTGGTGACCAGAGTTGGATATACTATTCCAAATATGGCAGGATCAAAGATATAATTTTTTTATTGAACCGTGCAGTTATTCCCTTCATTGAACATATTCTAAACTGATGGGTTTTGAAATGAAATCTATGCTGTCCAGAATATAATGCATTCATTCCAATGTCCAAACTATCCAGCAGTTTCAGTACATTATGTACTAGTTGCTTAACACCTCTGATCCGAAGGCGTATGGTATGCTTGCCTTCATCGGCCAGGGCATTGAGTACAGGAGTTGGGAAATCATGTTACAGCAATATAAAACTTTGGATCGGCAATATTTGGAGTATTGCGTACGTGTGAAAATCCCCGAATCACCACACCCCAGCGCCTGTTCGGGTACACTGAGGGAGAATTTAGCATGGCCAACGCACCTAACCAGCACGTTTTTCGGACTGTGGGTGGAAACCACAGTACTCGGAGGAAACTCATGCAGCCATGGGGAGAACGTGCAGACTCCACACAGATGGTGACCCAAGGCTCGAAGTGAACCCAGGTCGCTGGCGCTGTGAGGCAAAAGTGTTAACCACTGTGCCACCCTGCCGCCCCAACTAAGTAAGTGAGCACCGTGCCAATGCCTGATTCGGAGTAATGCCAGTCAGGACATGGGAAGCAGAGCTTTTGATGAACACAGTTTTTTTTGTTTTCCTGAGAGAAGAACATGGATTGTCAGGCTGCATGGGACGGCACAGTGGCACAGTGGGTAGCACTGCTGCCTGACAGCGCCAGGGACCCGGGTTCGATTCCCAGCTTGGGTAACTGTCTGCGCGGAGTCTGCACATTCTCCCTGTGTCTGCGTGGGTTTGCTCCAGGTTCTCCAGTCCACTCCCACAATCCAAATGTGTGCCGGTTAGGTTGATTGGCCATGCTAAATTGCCCATCAGTGTCAGCGGGACCAGCTGGGTTAATACACAGGGTTACGGGGATTGGGCCTGGCTGGGATTGTGGTCGGTGTAGACTCGATGGACGAAATTGCCTCGTTCTGCACTGTAGGGATTCTATGATTTCTACAATTTAAATGCATTGCTGTCATTGGGGCAGCACGGTGGCACAGTGGTTAGCACTGCTGCTGCATAGCACCAGGGACCCAGGTTCGAGTCCGGCCTCGGTGACCGTTGTTTCTTTGGAAGGAGCTCTTCAAATGCAGAAAATAAAAATATAACAAAACTTACTCCAACTTATAAGTCAAAGAAAGAGTTTAATAAAGAAACTTAATTACTCCAAACTTGGGGCCTCACCCTGGGTCAATTCAACACAATTCCCAACAGGTTCTTATTTATACTGATTCAGCTGGTCAGCTGATCATCACATCATTCTGTAATCCGTTCCATGCTTTACTGGGTCAGCTGACCCTCACAGCTTATTACCATTGGTCACATTATAACCAATACAAAGTTGTCATCGTTAACATTGGAGCAACTGTCTGTGCGGAGTTGGCACGTTCTCCCCGTGTCTTCGTGGGTTTCCTCCAGCTGCTCCTGTTTCCTCCCACTGTCCGAAAGATGTGCTGGTTAGGTGCATTGGCCGTGCTAAATTCTCCCTCAGCGTACCCGAAGAGGTGCTGGACTGTGGCGAATAGGAGATTTTCACAGTAACTTCATTGCAGTGCAAATGTAAACTTCTTTGTGACGATTAAATAAAGTTATTAAAATTAAAGTTAAAAAGAAATGTGAGCTGTAACAAACCCATGGTTGGGAATTTCAGCAGCAGATTCACTGAGGCAACAATGCTATGGGACGATGCTGCTATGCTGGAAACATGTGTGGGGCCACAGCGATACAATATGAAGCTAATCTCGGGGTGAAACACAACAGCATTCTGTGTGCTGTTCCCATTCTCCTCAGCCTGCTTCCAGGGAGATGGATTGGGATCATGTCTGAAATTCCAGGGTGAAGCTATGGGATCAGATGAATTAAACCCATTGTTCTATTCCTGGATTTGAGAAATCTAGGGGTGAGTTGTATTTTTTTTGGAGAATTAAATTGGGAAAACTCGGGTCGATCAGAAAAAACGTTTTAACTGCTGCTTTGGGGGTCTATGATCCTTGGAAAGAATTTGTCAAACCAGATTTCACAAGAAGGTCACAGAATCAGAGAGTGCTGAGAGTGCAGAAGGAGACCATTTGGACCATCGAGTCTGCACCGACCGCAATCCTACCCAGGCCCTATTCCTGCAACCCCACATATTTCCCCTGCTATCCCCCCAATACTAGGGTCAATTTATCATGGCCAATCAATCTAACCCGCGCGTCTTTTGGACTTTGAGAGGAAACCGGAGCATCTAGAAGAAACCCACGCAGATGCAGGGAGAATATGCAGACTCCACACAGACAGTGACCCAGCTGGAATCGAACCTGGGTCCCAGGCGCTGTGAGGCAGCAGGGCTAACCACTGTGCCACCATGCCGCCCTGGTCATTAAGGTCATTAAGACATAATGGCTGGAATTTTAACGTCCCACTCCCACCTCGAGAATTGGTGCGGACGAGGGATGTGCATCAAAAAGTTTGTTGACCTTGGATGGGATTTTACGATTTTGGCACGAGTGAGACCATAAAATCCCACCCAACTAGTCACACAAACTCGGACAGAATTTGGGAAATCTCATTTGCAAATGGCAACTAAAGCAATATCACACGTTGACTCCAACCCGAGGTGATTATTCCTTATTAAGGTTATGAGATACAGGCGGATATCTGGAGTTGGATCCCGGAGCAGCCAGGCTATGATGCCAAGAACATCAGCTTCAAGGGTTTCAATGGCCCATTAGGTTTTCTCAGTGCAAACACCAATTTGCCGCGGGTAAGCATCAGATGTTTCACTCTCGATATGACTCAAAAGACCCACAGGTGAGCTTTTACCAAACAAAGTTTATTTAAGAATAGAGTGAACAAACAGAAAGAAAATTAGCAATAACTTTGACCAATTATAAATGAGATGTCTGAAATTGTGTATACCTTCACAACTAAATGTACTGTTCCAACGCAACAAAACCTCCTGACAAACGTACACCCACCCTCGGGTTAGCACAGAAAATAAGAATGCTCACCTGATTTTTTTCAGCTCTGCAACAAGTGCTGTGAATGATTCCTTTGGGTGGAGAATTGAAGCTCTGGCCTCTCCGTTCTGGAACACCCAGCACCTCGAGGTAGAGATAAAGTCATTGCTGCCTCGAGCTAGCAAACCACCAACAGCGAGACGTTCACTCCAGGAAGGCAAGGAAACCTGCTTCCAGCTAGCCAGGTGAATTTCTAACATCAGGGAGAGAGACAAGCACACCTCATCCAACCTGGAGTCCAAACACCTTCGAACCAGCCAGCTTCCAAAACTGCAAGTAAAAGAGAGAGAAAAAGGCTGTCCCACTGACCTGTCAATCGATCCTCCCACAACAATTCAAAGAGAGTCATAAACTCCCAGAGAGTGCATTGGGCCCAGATTAGAATAAAAACAAAACGCCACTTAAGAAGCAACAAACGGACATCAAATCAAACAGGTTGGCAGCAACGAAAAAAAGAGCTACTTCGAGCTCCAGAGAACATGCTTAAAATGCCTTTCTTACAGGCACAGTAACGTCACAAGACAGAAGATGGTTTTAATTTAAACTTTTGCATTCTTTAAATTTTTCGTTCATGGGACATGGGCGTTGCTGGCTGGCCAGCATTTATTGCCCATCCCTAGTTGCCCCTTGGAGGGCAGTTGAGAGTCAACCACATTGCTGTGACTCTGGAGTCACATGTAGGCCAGACCAGGTGGTCGGCAGATAGCCTTCCCTAAAGGACATTTGTGAACCAGATGGGGTTTTTTCCGACAAATGACAGTGGTTTCATGGTCATCAGATTATTCATCCCAGATATTTGTTATTGAATTTAAATTCCGCCATCTGCCGTGACGGGATTAACCCAGGTCCCCGGAACACTCGTTGAGTTTCTGGATTAATAGACTATCGATAAGAGCACTAGTCCATCGCCGCCCACGGCAAGGCTCGCTATGTAGAAGGATGTGTTTCATTGGTCAGATCATTGAAACCAGGATTTGGGACGTCTTGTTGAAGTTGTACAAGACATTGGTAAGGCCACACTTGGAATGCTGTGTAGAGTTCTGGTCACCGTATTTTAGAAAGGAAATTATTAAACTGGAAGGGGTGCAGAAAAGATTCACTGTGATGGTTTGAATTATGAGGAGAGGCTTGATAGACTGGAGCAGAGGATACTTAAGGTCTAAAAAATAATAAAGGGCATAAGACAATAAGATATAGGAGCAGAATTAGGCCATTCGGCCCATCGAGCCTGCTCCTCCATTCAATAATGGCTTATACGATTCTCATCCCCATTTCCCTGCCTTCTCTCCGTAACCCTTGATCGCCTTATTGATCAAGGACCTGTCTCTCTGTCTTAAAGACACTCAGTGAGCTGGCCTCCACAGCCCTCTGTGGTAATGAGTTCCACAGATTCACCACCCTCTAGCTGAAGAAATTCCTCCTCATCTCAGTTTTAATGGATCGACCCTATAGCCTGAGGTTGTGCCCTCGAGTTCGAGTCTCTCCCACCAGTGGAAACATCGGCTCCACGTCCACTCTATCAATGCATCTTTGTATTCCGTAAGTTTCATGACACAGTTATGGGAGCGGAAGTTCATTTCATACATTCAACAAAATTCTATGCAATGTAATGTCACCTTATGGACACCATATGTTACACCCACTGAAACCTGGGGCTGGATTCATGTGTTTCGTAGCCAGAGGCACATGAATTTCCCAATATGGATTACCAAGGATACTTACCTGAGGTTAAAGACTCCCCCCGACATTGTACTGGAGAATAGAGGACACAGAATCCACGTGCACATTATTGGATGAGGGGCGAGAGAGGGCGCGAGAGCCACACAGTGCAGAAAAGGCCCTTTGGTCCATCGAGTCTACACCAACAATAACTTCCACTAAAGTCGCGCTAATCGCATTTTCCTGCACTTGTCCCAAATCCTTGAATTTTCTGATGTTTCAACTGCTCATTCAATTTCTTTTAAGGTTGCAAGGTTTCTGGCCTTCACTAATTTCTCAGACAGTGCCTTCCACAATCCCACCACACTCTGAGTGAAAAACGTTTTCTCAAATCTCCCCTGAATCTCCTGCCCCCAAAACTATGTCCCCTCGTGAGTGGCCGCTCAACTAAGGGGAACAGCTGCTCCCTACACACCCTGTCCATATCCCTCATAATCTTATACACCTCAATGATGTCCCCCCTCAGCCTTTTCTGCCCGAGAGAAAACAATCCTCTACCTTACTGATAAAAGCAAGTGTCCCATATGTCTTCTTAACGATCAAAGACCAACAAACAAAGAACAATACAGCACAGAAACAGGCCCTCCGCGCCACCAAAGCTGTGCCTATTCATGTACTCTGCCGCCTTCAGGGATCTGTGAATAATTACACCAAGATCCCTCTGAGCTACTCAGTGTTCTGCCATTTATTAAATCCTCCTTCATCTTGTGTCTTTTTCCAATGTGCATCACCTCACATTTATCAGGTTTGTGAGAGGGAGATACTTCAGTTTTCCTGAAGTGAACTCTGCCAGTTTTCCTCATTTTAGTTCTGATGCCTCTCCAGGAGATTACACGATTCAGGGTGGACAAGGCATGTGGTATTTGTGACTGCACCAGGTCTGAAGGCCTGCCTTTTGTAGGAAAATGCTAGTGGGACTGGTGCAAAAAATATTTGAAAAGACGAATGAAATATAAAGATATGGAATATAAACGTGAAACTGAGGTTGCAATTATACTAAAATCTAATTCATAGAATCATCGAATCCCTTCAGTGCAGAAGGAGGCCATTCGGCCCATTGAGTCTACACCGACAACAATCCCACCCAGGCCCTATCCCTGTAACCCCACGTATTAACCCTGTTAATCACCCTGAAACTAAGGGGAAATTTAGCATGGCCAAGCCTAACCTACACATATTTTAAAAAGCCAATTTGGATACTGCATTCAGTTCGAGGAACCACACGTCAGGAAGGATATACTGGGCTTGGTGGGGCGGAGGCTAAGAGATGGTGCAGCGTCGTCCTCGAGTTAATAGGCTTAAATAGAAGATAGACTGAATAAACTCAACTTGTATTCCCTCGAATACAGAAGATGAAGGGCGATCAAACCGAAGTGTTTAAGGTGCTTAAGGGAGTTGATAGGGGAGATGGGGAAAAACTATTTTTTCTGGTGCCAGAGTCCAGAACAAGGCAGTAGGACCTTAAATTCAAAGCCAGGCCATTCACAGGCAGTGATAGCAAACAATTCTTCACACAAAAGCAAAGAGTAGCAGAGACCTGCGAAACTCTCCCACCAAAAAAAGCTGCTGGGGGGACGGGGGTTGGGGGAGTGGGGCAGTGGGGCAGTGGGGACGGAGGTGGGGGGGTGGGGGGGGGGTGGATTGGTGCTTCAAGAAAATATGTTAAACTGAAATTAATAGATTTTAGTAATGCAGTGATAGGAAGGGTTACGGAGCCACAGTGGGGAGATGGAGTTAAGATAAAGTCTCAATGTTCAGTATCAAGCAAACCTGTGAGGTTACAACTTCTGTCTTCAGGGAAGAGCCCACCCACTTCGCACTGTATTAACAGATTCAGACGAGACAGTTTTACTCTAAAGGTCACGGTGGCAGACTACAAACCAATAGGGTAATTTCGGTGATGCTTGGGACACTGTCCGCACAGTGCAAGTCAGCGGTTTCTGCATAGCAACCTCCTTTTGACTGATGCCATCTGGCCTCCAGTGACGCAACACTGCCACCACAGGCAGGAGCATATAACTGCAGAGTGAGAAGTTCGCGTTGGTATTAAGTGTAACAAATGTGGACATTTTTTGAAACCTCATTCATGGAACATGGGCATCGCTGGCTGGCCAGCTGTTTTTGCCCTTCCCTCATTGCCCAAGGGCAGCTGAGATTCACATGTAAGCCAGACCAGGTAAGATTTCCTTCCCTAAAAGACATCAGTGAATCAGATGGGTTTTTCCAACAATCAACAATGGTTTCATGGTCATCATTTGATTCCAAATTCCAGATTTATTTTTTTAATTGAATTTAAGCTCCACCATATGCCATGGCGAGATTCGAACCCAGACCCCAGAACATTAGCTGTGTTTCTAGATTAATAGTCGAATGATAACACCACAAGGCCATTGCCTCCCTCAGATATAGCACAGTAGCTAGATTTAATATATTATATAATTTATAATAGATAGAACATAGAACAGTACAGCACAGAACAGGCCCTTCGGCCCACGATGTTGTGCCGACCTTCATCTGAAACCAAGATCAAGCTATCCCACTCCCTACCATCCTGGTGTGCTCCATGTGCCTATCCAATAACCGCTTAATTGTTCCTAAAGTGTCTGCCTCCACTATCACTGCAGGCAGTCCATTCCACACCCCAACCACTCTCTGCGTGAAGAACCTACCTCTGATATCCTTCCTATATCTCCCACCATGAACCCTATAGTTATGCCCCCTTGTAATAGCTCCATCCACCCGAGGAAATAGTCTTTGAACGTTCACTCGATCTATCCCCTTCATCATTTTATAAACCTCTATTAAGTCTCCCCTCAATCTCCTCCGCTCCAGAGAGAACAGCCCCAGCTCCCTCAACCTTTCCTCATAAGACCGACACTCCAAACCAGGCAGCATCCTGGTAAATCTCCTCTGCACTCTTTCCAGCGCTTCCACATCCTTGACCAGAACTGCACGCAATATTCCAAATGCGGTCTCACCAAGGACCTGTATAGTTGCAGCATAACCCCACGGCTCTTAAACTCCAACCCCCTGTTAATAAAAGCTAACACACTATATGCCTTCTTCACAGCTCTATCCACTTGAGTGGCAACCTTTAGAGATCTGTGAATATGGACCCCAAGATCTCTCTGTTCCTCCACAGTCTTCAGAACCCTACCTTTGACCCTGTAATCCACATTTAAATTAGTCCTACCAAAATGAATCACCTCACATTTATCAGGGTTAAACTCCATTTGCCATTTTTCAGCCCAGCTTTGCATCCTATCTATGTCTCTTTGCAGCCTACAACAGCCCTCCACCTCATCCACTACTCCACCAATCTTGGTGTCATCAGCAAATTTACTGATCCACCCTTCAGCCCCCTCCTCTAAGTCATTAATAAAAATCACAAAGAGCAGAGGACCAAGCACCGATCCCTGCGGCACTCCGCTAGCAACCTGCCTCCAGTCCGAAAATTTTCCATCCACCACCACCCTCTGTCTTCGATCAGACAGCCAGTTACCTATCCAATCGGCCAACTTTCCCTCTATCCCACACCTCCTCACTTTCATCATAAGCCGACCATGGGGGACCTTATCAAACGCCTTACTAAAATCCATGTATATGACATCAACCGCCCTACCTTCATCAACACACCTAGTTACCTCCTCAAAAAATTCTATCAAATTTGTGAGGCACGATTTGCCCTTCACAAATCCGTGCTGCCTGTCCCGGATTAATCCGCATCTTTCTAAATGGTCGTAAATCCCATCCCTAAGGACCTTTTCCATCAATTTACCAACCACCGAAGTAAGACTAACCGGTCTATAATTACCAGGGTCATTTCTATTCCCTTTCTTAAACAGAGGAACAACATTTGCCACTCTCCAGTCCTCTGGCACCACCCGCGTGGACAGCGAGGACCCAAAGATCAAAGCCAAAGGCTCTGCAATCTCATCCCTCGCCTCCCAAAGAATCCTAGGATACATTTCATCAGGCCCAGGGGACTTATCGACCTTCAGTTTATTCAAAACTGCCAATACATCCTCCCTCCGAACATCTATTTCCTCCAGCCTATTAGCCTGTAACACCTTCTCTTCCTGAAAAACAGGGCCCCTCTCCTTGGTGAACACTGAAGAAAAGTATTCATTCATCACCTCGCCTATCTCTACTGATTCCATACACAAGTTCCCACCACTGTCCTTGACCGGCCCTAACCTCACCCTGGTCAATCTTTTATTCCTCACATAAGAGTAAAAAGCCTTGGGGTTTTCCTTGATCCGACCCGCCAAGGACTTCTCATGTCCCCTCCTAGCTCTCCTCAGCCCCTTTTTCAGCTCGTTCCTTGCTAACTTGTAACCCTCAGTCGAGCCATCTGAACCTTGTTTCCTCATCCCTACATAAGCTTCCCTCTTCCTTTTCACAAGACATTCCACCTCTTTTGTGAACCACGGTTCCCTCACTCGGCCATTTCCTCCCTGCCTGACAGGGACATACCTATCAAGGACACCCAGTATTTGTTCCTTGAAAAAGTTCCACTTTTCATCAGTGCCTTTCCCTGACAGTTTCTGTTCCCATCTTATGCCCCCTAATTCTTGCCTAATCGCATCATAATTACCTCTCCCCCAATTGTAAGCCTTGCCCTGCCGTCCGGCCCTATCCCTCTCCATTGCAATAACAAAAGACACCGAATTGTGGTCACTATCTCCAAAGTTCTCTCCCACAACCAAATCTAACACTTGGCCCGGTTCATTTCCCAATACCAAATCCAATGTGGCCTCACCCCTTGTCGGCCTATCCACATATTGTGTCAGGAAACCCTCCTGCACACACTGCACAAAAATAAATTGGATACATTATATCATTGGAAATGCCATCGTGTGTGACTGCCAGTGATCCCATGACCATGGGGTTTCTCTGCACTTGACTCCAGGCAACCCATTCAATCTACTCTGAAAGCGTGTGGAACGAAGAGTAAGAATAACATTGATCAACTCGATAGTCAACATCTTCTCCCAAAGGTAGGGGAGTCTAAAAATAGAGGACATGAGTTTAAGGTGAGAGGGGAGAGATACAAAAGGACCCAGAGCGGCAATTCTTTCACATAGAGGGGAGTGAGTGTCTGGAACAAGCTGCCAGAGACAGTAGTAGAGGCGGGTACAATTTTGTCTTTTAAAAAGCGTTTAGACAGTTCCATGGGTAAGATGGGTATAGAGGGATATGGGCCAAGCGCGGTCAATTGGGACTAGCTTAGTGGTTTAAAAAAAAAAGGGTGGCATGGACAGGTTGGGCCAAAGGGCTTGTTTCCATGCGGTAAACCTCGATGACTCTATGACTCTGTGTGGGTATAGAAATAAGGGCTGGAGTCTGTGATACAATTGAACATTTCAGCATTGAGATGTGGGGAAATATTAACAGTTTTACAGCTCAGAAGCAGATAAATTCCCAGGACCTGAAAATACGTATCCCAAGCTGCTGTATGAGGCAAGGGGCTCTGTGGATAATTTTCAAATCTTCTTTGGCCACAGTTGACCCCAGACCAGAGGACAGAGGGACAACTAATGTGGTGCCATTCTTCAGTGAGGGAAATAGGGAAAGAAAAATAGGTTATTACAGGCCAGTGAGTCTAACACCAGTGGGAGGGAAACATTTCCATGGGGCAGAATAAATCTCCACTTTGAAAGGCAAGGATTAACCAAGGATAGTCCGCATGGCTTTGTCAGCGTGCCTCACAAATTTGATCACATGTTTTGAGGAAGTGACTAGATGTGTAGATGAGCGAAGGGCAGCACGGTGGCACAGTGGTTAGCACTGCTGCTTCACAACACCAGGGACCTGGGTTCAGTTCCCGGCTTGGGTCACTGTCTGTGTGGAGTCTGCATGTTCTCCCCGATGTCTGCATGGGTTTCCTCTGGGTGTGCCAGTTTCCTCCCATAGTCCAAAGATGTGCAGGTTGGGTGGATTGGCCATGCTAACTTGCCACTTAGTGTCCAAAAATGTATCGGCTAGGTGGATTGGCCATGCTAAATTGCCCCTGAGTGTCAGGGGGACGAGCAAGGTAAATATGTGTGTTTACAGGGATAGGGCCCTGCGTGGAATTGTTGTCGGTGCATACTCAATGGGCCGAATGGCCTCCTTCTACACTGTAGGGGTTCTATGATTCCAAGTGCAAGTGATGCCAACTGCACGAACTTCAATAACGCTCTTGACAAATTCCACCTGGGAGACTGATGAAGAAGATAAGAGCCCATGGAATCCAGGACAATTTGGGAATTTGATTCAAAATTGGCTTCATGGCAGGAGGCAGAATGTGATGGTCGATGGTTCATTTTGTGATTGGAGGTATTCCACGGGATCGGTGCTGGGACCCTTGCTGTTTGCAGCGTACATTTATGATTTAGATGTGAATTTAAGTGGTATTGATCAGTAAGTTTGAAAATGAAACGTGCATAAATGGTATGGTAAATGGCGAGGAGGAAAGCCTGAGCTTACAGTATGATCTGGATGGGGCTGGTCAGATGGGCAGAACAGTGCAAAATGGAATTTCACCCTGAAAAGTGTGAGGTGATGCATTTTTGGAGGGCTCACAAGACAAAGGAATACACAATGAAGGGTAGGGCGCCAGGAAGTTACAGAGGACCAGAGTAGTTCTGGTTGCCACAACTGGAGATGATGCAGAAGACATTCACCAGGATGCTGCCTGGGCTGGAACGTATCAGCTATGAAGGGAGGCTGGGTAGAACCATAGAACCATAGAATCCCTACAGTGCAGAAAGAGGCCATTTGGCCCATCGAGTCTGCACCGGGCTCAATCCCACCCAGGCCCTACCCCCATATCCCTACATATTTACACACTCTAACCCCTCTAACGTACGCATCTCAGGACACTAAGGGGCAATTTATCATGGCCAATCAACCCAGCCCGCACAACTTTGGACTGTGGGAGGAAATCGGAGCACCCGGAGGAAACCCACGCAGACACGAGGAGAATGTGCAAACTCCACACAGACAGTGACCCAATCCGGGAATCGAACGTAGGTCCCTGGAGCTGTGAAGCAGGAGTGCTAACCACTGTGCTGACGTGCCGCCCACAGGGTTAAAATGTTTATCCTCATATCCCCCCTTGGGGTAGGCTGGGGTTGTTTTCATTAGATCAGTGAAGGCTGAGGGTGGTCCTGATTGAGGCGTACAAAATTATCAGGGACATTGATAGGATCGATAGGAGGGGACCTTTCCCTGAGTAGAGGGGTCAGTTAACAAGGGGGCTTAAATTTAAGGCTGGGGCAGTGGATTTGGAGGGGATTTGAGAAAATCAAATCCAGAGAACAATCGAACTCAGTGCTGGGAAGGATGGTAGAGACAGGAACTGCCATGACACTTCGGAAGCCTTGAGATGAGAACCTGAAATGTCATAGGTAGGCTTACAATAACAACACTGCAATGAAGTCACTGTGAAAATCCCTAGTCAAAGCCACTCTGTTCGGGTAACACTGAGAGACAATTTAGCATGGCCAATTCACTAAACCAGGAAACCGTTCAGAATGTGGGAGGAAACCCACGCAGACGCACATAAAACATGCAGACAGTGATCCAACCTAGGAATCGATGCGGGTCCCTCGCTGTGAGGCAGCAGTGCTAACCATTGTGCCACCGTGCCACGCACAGGGTTAAAAAGATTATCCTCACATCCACCCTAAACCTCCCGCCCCTGACATTGAACCGATGTCTCCTCGTGACTGACCCTTCAACTAAGGGGAACAGCTGCTCCTTATCCACTCTGACCATGTCTCTCATAACCTTGTACACCTCGATCAGGTCGCCCCTCAGTCTCCTCTGTTCCAAAGAAAACAACCCAAGCCTATCCAACCTTTCTTCATAACTTAAATCCTTCATCCCAGGCAGCATCCTGATGAGTATCTTCTGCACCACCTCCAGTGCAATCACATCCTTCCGATAATGTGGCGAACAGAACTGCACCCAATACTCTAACTGTGGCCTCACCACAGTTTTGTACAACTCCAACATGACTTCCCTGCTTTTGTAATCTATGCCTCGATTGATAAAGGCAAGTGTCCCATATGTCTTTTTCACCAGCCAACTAACATGTCCTTCTGCTTTCAGAGACAAACGTGCCAAGGTCCCTTTGTTCCACAGAACTGCCTAATGTCCTGCCATTCATTGTCCAAGACAGGAGCCCGCAAATAGTACAATGGATGAACTTAGCTGACTCTCCGCAAGTGCAAGTTTGAAACAGAATATATTTTTTTGGCACGTTCAAGTCCTGGGAAGTATCCTGGAATGAAAATAGTGTCTGCATCTTTATTGCTGATTTTCTGTTCCCCATTTTTCTTCTCCTTTACAGCTAACCTGGCGTCGACCGTGGTTCTTACATGGGGTAAGTGTAGTCTGTCCAGTTCTGTCACTTTTTACTTGCTGGCCATGGCAGTGGCCGATCTATTGGTTGTCTTGAATTACGTGATATTGTGTCGGATTAAGGGGGCGTTTTTTTCAGACAAATTACCTGTTCATTACTCCTGTCTGTTCTTTGCAATCTGCTCTGACACATGCGTCCAAGGATATTTCTGTCTGGCTAACAGTTGCTTTCACTTTTGATCGTTTTGTCACCATTTGCTGCCAGAAGCTGAAAACTAAATATTGCACTGACAGGATTGCATCTGCCGTCATGGGAACGATTTGCCCAATCGTCTGTTTAAAGAACATACGCTGGTACTTTTCATACGGGTCCGTAATGATAATGGACACCTACCGTGCGGTTGCAGCAGGAAACCTGATCATTATACTTTCGATGTTTGGATAAAATTTCATTGGATTCGCCGGTGTTTGACACCACTTCTTCCAATACGTTTGATATTATTGTGTAATGCTCTGACAGTGGGACACATTTTAGCAGGTAGTAAGATGCTTCGGAGACTGAGGGCCATCAAGAACGATGAGGATCAAAATGATCCTGAAATGGAGAATCGGAGAAAATCTGTGATTTATTCTTCAACATATCCAGATACTTCATTCTTCTCTCGGTGCCATATGTGGTTGATTTCTGATTAATCCGCATTACAAACCATTATTATTCTAAAGGCTTCCATGACCCTATGTATATCATAGATCAAGTCAGTCACATGCTCCTACTTTTGAGTTGCTGCTCAAACACGCATATTTATGCAGTGAGTCAGACTAAATTCAGAGAGCAGCTGACGAAGGGGACAAAATATCCACTGACAATAATGGATAAATTGGTGAAGCAAAGAAAATAATTGAGTGAATTACAACATCAGACCAACAGAGAATCTCTCATCTTAGGATTGATGGTTTGCATGCTTTACCTGTCCCCCAAGAGATTTCATCTCTTCCCAAGACAATCTGAACAAAACTTTGGGGAATAATCGACAAAGTTGTGCTTCACTAGAGGGGAATTTTCGGCCGTGCTCGTCCCGAAACTGGAAAATCCCACCTGAGGTCAACCCACCTTTCCATGGTTCACCCCTCGCCTGCTATGATTCCTGTGATGGGTGGAACGGTAAAACTCACCCCTCTGTCTCTATCATGCAAGATGAAGTAACTAAGATAATGTCTATCGATATTTTCTACGATTGGGTGATATTTAACTGGGTCGTGTCTCGTTCCCAAACACAGTGAGATGCAACAGGCAATTCCAGGCTGCCAAGAAAAGAATGTTAAAAGAAAAGAATAATGAACCAAGAATATATAACTGTATAAATGTTTGCAATAACAAAATAAAATTAAGTTTGCAAAGTTAGAAAGGAAAGCCTATTTGCAATGTCATAGAATATAATCTTATAATCCCAACAGTGCAGACGGAAGCCACTCAGCCCATCTAGTCTGCAGGGCCAACAATCCCACCCAATTCCTATCCCCATAACCCAACATATTTACCCGATTAATCCCCCTAATCTACACATCCTTGGACACTCAGGAGCAATTTTACATGGCCAATCCATCTAACCGCCACATCTTTGTAAACTAAGGGGCAATTTAGCATGGCCAATCCCCCTAACCTGCAAGCACATCTTTGTACACCAAGGGGCAATTTAGCATGGCCAATCCACCTAACCTGCACATCTCTCGGACTGTAAAAGGAAACCGGAGCACTTGGAGGAAAAACACGCAGACACCGGGAGAACGTGCAAACTCCACACAGATAGTGACCCAAGGACGGAATTGAACCCGGGTCGCTGGCGCTGTGAGGCAGCAGTGCTAACCTCTGTGACACCTTGCCACCCCAACTAAGTTATTAAGCACCATGCCAATGCCTGATTGGGAGTAATGCCAGTCAGGACATTGGAAGCAGAGCTTTTGATGACCACAGTTTTTTTTTGTTTTCCTGAGAGCTGAGCATAGGTGGTCAGGCTGCATGGGACGGCACGGTGGCACAGTGATTAGCACTGCTGCCTCACAGCACCAGGGACCCGGGTTCGATTCCCAGCTTGGGTAACTGTCTGTGCGGAGTCTGCACGTTTTCCCTGTTTCTGCGTGGGTTTCCAACAGGTCCTGCAGTCCACTACCAAAGTCCAAAGGTGTGCTGGTTAGGTTGATTGGTCAGAACCCCACCAACCTTTGTGTCATCAGCAAACTTGCCAACCCATCCTTCCACTCCCTCATCCAGGTCATTTATAAAAATCACAAAGAGCAATGGTCCCAGAACAGATCCCTGGGGCACTCCACTGGTGACCGACCTCCATGCTGAAAAGGACCCATCTCCAACCACTCTTTACCTTCTGTGGGCAAGCCAGTTCTGAATTCACAAGGCAATGTCCCTTTGTATCACATGCCACTTCACTTTCTCAATAAGCCTTGCATTGGGCACCTTCTCAAACGCCTTGCTGAAATCCATATAAACTCCACAAAAACGCCTGTCTGACCCCCTCACTGTTGAGTCCCCTATCACCACTGCCTTCCTCGTCCTTTCCTTACTCTTCTGTGCTACAAGGCCGGAATCCGCGCCGGAGGCTCGACCACTGCTGCTTCCACCAGGTTGGCTGTCCACCCCAAGAGTACTCAAGCAAGAGTACTTATTTTTAAGAGGCACAACCACTGGGGTACTCCCTAGCAGCTGACGTTTCCCTTTCCTGACTGTGACTCACTTGCCTGCTTCTTGTGGCCCCGGTGTGACCACCTGCCTATAACTCCTATCTTTCACCTCCTCGTTTTTCCTGACCAGAAGATTGTCCTCGAGCTGCAGCTCCTGTTCCCTAATTCCATCCGTTAGGAGCCGCAGCTCGACGTACCCGGCGCCGATATGCACTTCCGGGAGGCGAGTGGACTCCACGACCTCGCACATCCGGCACTGAGAACAGTAAACTGGCTTCACATTCATAATGCTCCTTTTCCTCAGATTCCACAGGGAAAGAACGAAGATTTAAAAGTTGAAAAACAAACAAAAAAAAGAAAAAATATTTTTTTTTCTCGCCCGTTTCCTCCTAAGCCCATTGAGCCAAAGCCCTTCAGCTCTCACTCTGCTACCTGCTACAACGCTGCCCGCTGAACAATGCCTGCCTTTTGAAACCTCGCGTGCTAAATGACCCCTTCCCAGGTCACCCCGAGGCCTACTTCCGCTTTTACCGTTAAAAATAATAAACTTTTAAAAACAAAACCCCCGTTAAAAATCAGATACAGCAAGTAAAATGCTTACCAGGAAAAAGCTCCCTCCACAATGGATGGAACTGGGACATTGATGGGGATCGTATCTGAAATTCCAGGGTGAAGCTATGGGACCAGATGAATTACACCCATTGTTCTATTCCTGGAATTGAGAAATCTAAGAATGAGTGGCATGGTTTTTGGGAATTAAAATGGGAAAACTCGGGGAGGTCAGAAGAAACATTTTCACTGCTACTTGGAAGTCTATGATATTGGAACGAATTTGTCAAACCGGATTTCACAAGGTCATAGAATCATAGAATCCTTATAGTGCAGCAGATATCTGCTGCCCTTGTCCTTCCAGATGGAAGTGGTTGTGGGTTTGGAAGGTGCTGTCTAAGGATCTTTGGTGAATTGCTGCAGTGCATCTTGTAGAGAGCGCACACTGCTGTTACTCAACGTCGGCGGTGGAGGGAGCGGATGTTTGTGGACGTGGTGCCAATCAAGCCTTGTCCTGGATGGTGTCAAGCTTCTTGAGTGTTGTTGGAGCTGCACTCATCCAGGCAAGTGGGGAGTATCTCATCACATTCCTAACTTGTGGCTTGTAGATTGGTGGACAGTCTTTTGGGAGTCTGATCGTGAATTACTCGCCACAGTATTCCTATCCTCTGACCTGCACTTGTAGCCACTGTGTTTATGTGGTGAGTCCAGTTGAGTTTCTGGTCAATGGCAAAGCCAGAGATTTTGACAGTGGGGGGATTGAGTGATCGTAATGCGACTGAATGTCAAGGGGCAGCAGTTAGAATGTCTCTTCATGGAGATGGCCATTGCCTGGCATTTGTGCGGCGCGATTGTTACTTGTCAGTGAAATACTTTCCTATGAGCCCAAGCCTGGATATTGTCAAGACCTTCTTGCACAAAATAGACCAATGATTTGGGTATGGAGACCAAATGTAATATTTCCAAGAGTTATGGTTCAGGTCAGAAACTGCAAAGTGCTTTATGAAGACAGCCTGGATCATAAGTTTTGCATTTGAATTCGACTAGGGTGTGCGTGAGGTGTTTCACATCAGGTATGATTCAAATGACCCACTGGTGAGCTTTTATCCAACAAAAATAATTTAAGAGTGTAGTTAACATGTATAGTAAGAAAATTAGCAAGACATTTTCTCAATTATAAACAAGAAACAAAGCAACCATTAAGATGCATCACCCTAAAAAAAAATCTAAAATGTTCCAATCAAACCAAAATATTTGCCACAGCCAAAACCCTTCAGACTGGTTCAATACGGCAAAGTCTACTGATCACATGATGCAGGCAATTGAGTCCAAGAACATCGAACAGTACAGCACAGAACAGGCCCTTCGGCCCACGATGTTGTGCCGAGTTTTATCTGAAACCAAGATCAAGCTATCCCACTCCCTATCATCCTGGTGTGCTCCATGTGCCTATCCAATAACCGCTTAAATGTTCCTAAAGTGTCTGACTCCACTATCAACGCAGGCATTCCATTCCACACCGCAACCACTCCCTGCGTAAAGAAGCTACCTCTGATATCCTTTCTATATCTCCCACCACAAACTCTATAGTTATGCCCCCTTGTAATAGCTCCATCCACCCGAGGAAATAGTCTTTGAACGTTCACTCTATCTATCCGCTTCATCATTTTATAAACTTCTATTAAGTCTCTCCTCAGCCTCCTCCGCTCCAGAGAGAACAGCCCTAGCTCCCTCAACCTTTCCTCATACGACCTACCCTCCAAACCAGGCAGCATCCTGGTAAATCTCCTCTGCACTCTTTCCAGCGCTTCCACATCCTTCTTATAGTGAGGAGACCAAAACAGCACAAAATATTCCAAATGTGGTCTCACCAAGGTCCTGGACAGTTGCAACATAACCCCACGGCTCTTAAACTCCAACCCCCTGTTCATATAAGTTAACACACTATAGGCCTCTTCACAGCTCTATCCACTTGAGTTGCAACCTTTAGAGATCTGTGGATATGGACCCCAAGATCTCTCTGTTCCTCCACAGTCTTCAGAACCCTACCTTTGACCCTGCAATCCACATTTCATTCAGTCCTACCAAAATGGATCTCCTCACATTTAGCAGGGTTAAACTCCATTCGTCATTTTTCAGCCCAGCTTTGCATCCTATCTATGTCTCTTTGCAGCCTACCACAGCCCTCACCTCATCCACTACTCCACCAATCTTGGTGTCATCAGCAAATTTACTGATCCACCCTTCAGCCCCCTCCTCTAAGTCATTAATAAAAATCACAAAGAGCAGAGGACCAAGCATTGATCCCTGTGGCACTCCGCTAGCAACCTGCCTCCAATCCGAAAATGTTCCATCCACCACCACCCTCTGTCTTCGATCAGACAGCCAGTTACCTATCCAATGGGCCAACTTTCCCTCTGTCCCACACCACCTCACTTTCATCATAAGCCGACCATGGGGGACCTTATCAAACGCCTTACTAAAATCCATGTTTATGACATCAACTGCCCTACCTCCATCAACACACCTGGTTACCTCCTCAAAAAATTTAATCAAATTTGCGAGGCACGACTTGCCCTTCATGAATCCGTGCGGACTATCCCGGATTAATCTGCATCTTTCTAAATGGTCGTAAATCCCATCCCTAAGGATCTTTTCCATCAATTTTCCAACCACCGAAGTAAGACTAACCGTTCTATAATTACCAGGGTCACTTCTATTCTCTTTCTTAAACAGAGGAACAACATTCGCCACTCTCCAGTCCTCTGGCACCATCCCCGTGGACAGCGAGGACCCAAAGATCAAAGCCAAAGGCTCTGCAATCTCATCCCTTGCCTCCCAAAGAATCCTAGGATATATTTCATCAGGCCCAGGGGACTTATCGACCTTCAGTTGATTCAAAACTACCAGGACATCCTCCCTCCGAACATCCATTTCCTCCAGCCTATTAGCCTGTAACACCTTCTCTTCCTCAAAAACATGGCCTCTCTCCTTGGTGAACACTGAAGAAAAGTATTCATTCATCACCTTGCCTATCTCCTGACTCCATAAACAAGTTCCCACTACTGTCCTTGACCGGCCCTCATCTCACCCTGGTCATTCTTTTATTCCTCACATAAGTGTAAAAAGCCTTCGGGTTTTCCTTGATCCGACCAGCCAATGACTTCTAGCTCTCCTAAGCCCCTTTTTCAGCTCATTTCTTGCTAACTTGTAACCCTCAACCGAGCCATCTGAACCTTGTTTCCTCATCCCCACATAAGCTTCCCTCTTCCTTTTCACAAGACATTCCACCTCTTTCGTGAACCATGGTTCCCTCCCTCGGCCATTTCCTCCCTGCCTGACAGGGACATACCTGTCAAGGACACCCAGTATTTGTTCCTTGAAAAAGTTCCACTTTTCATTAGTTCCTTTCCCTGACAGTTTCTGTTCCCAACTTATGCCTCCTAAATCTTGCCTAATCGCAGCATAATTACCTCTCCCCCAATTGTCAACCTTGCCCAGCCATACGGCCCTATCCCTCTCCATTGCAATAACAAAACACAAAAAAACATTCAAGTTGTTGAAATGATATGATGCGTAAAACTCATGGGAAATGACAGACGGAGAAAGACATCCTGGTGCATGCAGCCTGTCTCATTCAAATGAAGTGCCTTGTGCAGCACAATATATAAACTTCTGCACTTCAAGTGGGATACTTTATCAACCAGGGTAGATGAATAAACAGATTGAAAAACAATTTGGTAGAAACATTTGCTGGGAACTTCCTCTCCGATCCCCATAGGCAATTGAAAACTAGTCCAGGAAATCACTCTGTTCCTCGTGAGTTCCATGCATTACAAGGTGATTGCTTCTGCACTCCCACTGTGCAGCCGATATCTGAACACAGGGCCTCAGATCCTGTGTTCGAACAATCTCCACTGTTCAGTATGAGCAGCTGCTTCCCAAACCTTCATCGATGACTTCCAGATTTCCCACTTTGAGCTGGTGCTCACACATGTGTGAAATGCTGAGACTTACTACCTTTCGACCCTGTTCTGGGCATCCAGCCTTCTCCAAGCTGAATCTGGGTTCCCATCAACTTTGCCCTATGGAGCAGCATGTGACTGAGTTGAAGACAGCTGCTGCTTCTGGTTGTGCTTCAGCAGCTGTTGTTCCGATTGGTTTTAGCATTGCAGCTCCTCTTGTTCCTCATCAGAGGTTCAAGGTGCTTCCGTGCTGTGGTGAGACAGTCGGGAAGTGCATATCAAGGTGAGTGATGCCCAAGTCATCTGTCTCAGTAAAATATCTTAAGGCCTGATACAATTTTCAGACATTTATTTTGATACTATAACTCTGTAGATCACATCGATTTGGTTTCCACAACCCGTTTGCCTCGATTGATTGATCATTTTTAGCAGCCTTGCACTCAGCTTGTTGACACCTAAATACAGCTCAGGATGAAGTACACAAATCAAGCAAATAATCCCCCAATCATCGGGGCTCAAGCAGATAACAGGACAATGCTGCATTAGCTACAGAATGAATCAGGTTTTACAATGTACAGGTACTGGATCCCAAGTCGGAGGCCCTGGGGACTGGACCTGTTGCAGAATTGTGGATTTGGGGTTCTGGATGGCGTGCTTGGAGAAACAATGAGAAATAAAGATGATGAGGCTTTTCTAATTGAATTATTATACTTTTATTATTTCATAATTTTACATATTGCCTTTCAACCAAGGGAGAGGCAACTGCTGTACAGACAGATGTTGTGAAAATTGAAGGTTCAGGCCGATGCGGCAGATATTGGGCCCTTTTTGCTGTGTTGATAAAACATGGCGATGGAATGAGAAATAAAGACGACAAGGCTTTTAGTTCATTATTGTACATTTATTATTTCCTAATTTTACAACTCAGATTACATATCCACCGAGGATGAGATATCTGCCGTACAGACACAGGCCGAAAATGGAAGGTTCAGGATCTGTCGACGCCTTTTAAACATGTCCTGCAGCTTATGGATTCTGGTCTCTGGATGGCATGTTTATAAAACATGGAGTAGGAATGAGAAATAAAAACTAAGAGGCTTTTATTTCATTTTTATTCTTTTATTACTTCATAAATTTGCATATTACATATCAAGGAAGGAAGAGACAGCTGCCTACGGACAGGCTGAGGAAATTGAAGGTTCAGGATTCGTGGTACGCCTTTTAAACTTTTTCTGCAGCTTAGCCGCGAATATTACAGAATCCTCAACCTCTTCTTCATCCAACAGCTGGGTTTCAGCACAGGGAAGTCTCTCACAAATGCCAACAATATTTCCAAAATATCTTTCTTCTCGGACACACAGACACCGTTAAATTCAGATTTAATTTCATCATCAGCAATCAAAGAATTTTCTGGAAGATGGCAGGAAAATGCTGCATTTCTCGCCGATGGACCAGGATTTTACAATATACAGATGCCGTACTCCATACCTGGGATGTCTGGGATCCAACCTGCTCTTGATTTGTTTATATGGCAGATTTTGGGATCTTTTTGGCGTGTCTATAAAACATGGAGAAGAGATGAGAAATAAAGACAACAAGGATTTTAGTTCATTATTTTACATTTACTCTTTCATAATTTTACAAATAAAATTATATGTCGACCAAGGATGAGATATCTGCCGTACAGACACAGGCTGTGAATATTGATCGTTCAGGTCTGACAACACCCTTTAAACATGTCCTGCAGCTTATGGATTCTGCTCTCTCTATCGGATGTTTATGAAATACAGAGAAGGAATAAGAAATAAAGACTTTTATTTCATTATTGTACTTTTATTATTTCATAATTTTACAACTCAGATTACATATCATCTGAGGAAGAGGAAGCAAGACTTTCACATTTGCCAATAGATCTTCAGCAACGTTTTCTACTCAAAGAGATGAAAAGCACTAAATTCAGGTTTAATTTCACCATCACTATTTACGAACATGGTAAATGGCTTGAGGTTGTGCCATCCATTTATCACTACCTTGGGGTACATTCGCTCAGGCCTTGGTTGCACTGCAGAGTGCATTGTTCGCAATGAATATTTGTTGGAATTCCTTCTCACCCAAGCCTCTGTTCCGTACATTGTGCATTTTATGAATGAATTCAGTCTTGTAATTGGTCTTGAATGGTCACAGAAAGCTTTGACCCACGTTGGATGAGGGACGTACAGTTGGGTGAAAAATGAATTCGAAAAACATTCCGGATTCGACGGATTATGGTCTCTGTATGGCGTGCATATAAAACACAAAGAACGAATGAGAAATAAAGTCTAAAAGGCTTTTATTTCATTATTGTACTTTCATTCTCTCGTAATTTTACAAATCAAATTCCATAGTAACCGAAGTTGGATATCTGCCATACAGACACAGGCTGTGAAATGAAAAGGTTCAGGATCTGTTGTCCGTCTTTTAAACATGTCCAGCACATTAAATTGTTTCAATTAAGTTGGCTTTTCTTTCAGGAACAGCTCTCATGCTTTGTCGACCCACATAACATGCTGCTCTGTAATGAAGCTCTACAGAGTGTTGCCTTGAATCAATTCCTCCATAATCCTTATTCGCGTCAAAAGAGAATTGTCCTGTTCCTCCAACATACCATTTTCATCTTCATCATCACGACTCTCATTCTCTTTATTCTTATTTATGATCATGTCACTAATTCACTGTCTGTGAGTTGGAGATGAACCGGAGCAGCGTTGTGAATATTTAGACAATACTCAACAGCTTCTTCTTCCAGCAACTTGGCTTCAGCTTCTTGAATGGTCTTGAATGGCCACAGAAAGCCTTGACCCATGGATGGAAGAAGGACGGACATTTCAGCGGTAAATGAATTCCAAAAACATTGTCCCTGGTGAGGACTTCTACAGCAGGATGTGCAGCACAATTATCAGGGACGAAAATAACCCTGCAACCCGCAGGACGTCCCTGAGACTGACAATGAGCCCTGGCTTCAGGGAAAGCTGCTGTTCCTATTGGTTTTAGCATTGCTGCTCCTCTTGTTCCTCATCAGAGTTTCAATTAGTTTTCGTGCTGTGATGAGGCAGGACGGAAGAGCATATCAAGGTGATGTGCTTTAATTTCACCATCACTAGTTGGGAATATGGTAAATGGCATCAGGTTGCGCCATCCATTTATCAAACTACCTTGGGGTACATTGGCTCAGACCTTCGCAGCACTGCAGAGTGCATTGTCCAGGAATACCTCTTGGAATTCCCTCCCACCCAAGCCTCTGTTCAATGCAATGAGCATTTTGTGCATGAATTCAGCCTTGTATCTGGTCGCGATTGCCCGCAAAATGCATTGATCCTTGGGCTGAATGGGGACGTAAATTTCGGCAGAAAATAAATTCCAAAAACAATGTTCCTGATGAGGACAAAATAACCATGCAGCTCTCAGGGACCCCCAGAGACCAAAAATGAGCCCTCGCTTCAGGGACAAAATTGCTCTCGTACCAATCAAGGAAAATTGAGTGAGTCATCCATGTGGACTTATTGATTGGCCTTGTAAACAACAGGGAAGATTCTGATCCCTTTGAAAAACGCATAATTCTGACTGTTACCAAAAACACAGGTACATATGCCCTGCTCTTTGACCTTCTTCCAAAATTATTATGGAAAATTTATCCAAGTATATCCCTGCAGCTTCAAGGTCAGCGGAGGTTTTTTCACTATATACTTTCAGCACACACACATACCATGGCAGTTTGTGAACTTGTGCTGCCACCCTGGCGCTCAATGACATGGTGTTGTTCGGCCCAGCTCTTTATGGAACACTTTCGCTTCGGCTATGGTAACGAAGTGATCCAATGGATATGTTGTACGCTGACAGCGTCTGATTCACTCTAATAACACTTTGTCTACATGGACAGTCTTTGACTGATGGAGGGTTTCCCTATTATCCATTAATTTGGGCACATCACTGTCAGCAAAACATTTAAATTTTCCATTTGCTTCTTCAGATCATAAATGGTTGATGTACCAACAACATTCTATTCGCTTAACCTTTTCCCTGAGGTGCCTTTCTCCAGACGCATTGGTAACTTTACTTTCTGCTTCATAGTCAGTGACCTTTTGTGTTGGTGCTCCTGCTAGCCGCGGGACTTTTGACATGAAAACAGAAGTAATAAAGTCTGGTATTACACAGAGAGAGATATGTTCGAGCAATGGTTAAACTGCGTGTGCAGGAAATGGATATTGGAATCTGGAACTTGACAAATTACTCTGCACGCCAATTACAAATTGCACCAAGTGGTGTCATCGTCAAGTGTAACCCTCCTGTTTCTGGGACCCTGGATAAGGGGTTCGGGATCTCTACCAGTTTACCAGGGGGGGTGATTCTCATTGAAATATACTGCACAGAATGCTGGGAAGTAACCAAGTAGTGCTGAGATCAAAGATAGTGGAGACACATGTATGGGAATGGTGACTTAAATCAGCTGATGAAATATTAGCCAAGAATTCCAACATGGATAGTGAAATTAGCTTGAGCTATAAGTGTGACTCATGCTGCAGGTGTATTTGCAAGACATGTAGTGTGTGCAGTATTCCTGTTATTACACTGCTGGTATACAATAATCTGCGAAGAATTCTACCTCAACATCCAGTCCAGTGTTTGGAAAAATTATGATTCACTAAATTAAAGGAGGGTTGCCCATCAACAAGACTCCATTGATATACTTGACCTCACAGTACCAAGCTTCATTACCCAGAGTAACAATTGGATAGTATTTGGGAAAAATATGATACCCTAAATTAAAGGAACATTGTTCCATATTCTTGAAATGTGTTGGGACTCTCAATTGTGGCTCTGATGTCAGAATGGCAGCATTTAACACATTGAATTCAACCATAGCAATAGCACCCTGATTCTAAGTCTGCGATTGAGGCACTGAATCTATGAAAAGAAACATTTCTCAAGAGGATCTGGATTTTATAGCAGGTTATTGCTGAGACCGGCATCAGCTGGATAACGTCTGGCCAGCCAGAGGTTCTGAGGCTGAATTGTACAATCCCCTTCTGAGGCTTCAGCAACGACAGGAATGGAGAGGAGAAATGGAAAGGCAGTGCTCGTATTTCCCTTCATATCCTGCATGGCTCAGACACTCAGATGGAGCTCTTGCTGGTGATTGAAATGAGGTCATATTTGCCAAGGACAGAAGGAAAAGGCCAGCCTGGTAAAACCAACTGTAATGAATGGAAGTGGCCGAGAATGTGGGCAGGAGCATTATTGTCTCTCAAACATGGGAAAAATATCCCAAGAAGTTCAAGGAACACATGAGGTCAGGAAAATGCGTGACATAACTTTTTCAGGAGCCCAGACTCACACTCTTACTTTCCCAGCATTTCCCAGCACAAGTCCAAATAACAATACCCCTTACACCTCCATTCATTCCTTTGTCTCCAGACACTTCCTCACATCCTCATCTGAAAATCCAAATTGGTTACTCGGCCGCACCATTGTGCCATCACAGCCATGTCTCACTCTCAACCTGCACTCAGACTGACTTTGTTTTCACTCCACTCAATGCATTTCTCACTCTCACAATTCTCTATTTCCATCTCTTTCTGTTTAACTAACCAATTCTACTACTTCAGATATTGATCTAACATTCCTGTAAAAGTTGCAATGTTCTCATCCCTCAACCATTCCCAGTAATACAGCATTTAGATAGAGGTCTGTGGGAAGGTAATTGCTGATCGTCAATTAAAAATAAATTAAAGGATGTAGAGCTGGCATTGAGAAAAAGACTGGGACACAGAGGATGATGACGTGAGGAGAATTTCAATTGTCCTCCGTTCATCCGTAGCTTTCTACAGCCAATGATTGGTTTTGAGTTGGGATTCGATCACTCTTGTAGTTGATCCATTTGTTTTTGATACTTCATTTCTCATGATTTCACTCTGTGGCAGTTTGGTCAAAACCCCATTTCTTCACAATCATCCTGACATGAATCGTGTACCTCTTGCAGAAGAAGAAATTAGACACAGAAAATACTGGATAGTAACAAGTATAACAACAGGTATTTTATAGCTTCCCCCAAATAGTAAAACCATTTCCCCCATAAATATTGAAGATTCTGAGTGTAAAACAGATTGGTTTGTTACATTTCTTATAATTTTACTGGTCTCAGCTTAGTATGAAAAACAGAAGAATCCATAAGTTCTCATGTTGAACAACTAACAACTTCTTCAAAACATTTCCCAGTTTCTGTATCTAAAGCCGCTCGTGCTAAGTGTCTGTATGAAGAATTTCTTCAACTCGCCACATTTCCCTTTTCACGTCTGAGTTCTCGCTGTTGGGGGAAAATTTGAGCAGCTGAATGTTGATGTGTTCATTCTGCCCTCATTTAGTCATTCATTCTATCCCGACGCTACACTCAACATCAATCAGTAGCCTCAAGAGGAAGGTTCTCAACTACCTGTAAAAATAAACATTTTACAGCACAAACCTTGTGAGTGCCAGCTGGCTACCAATGTTCGAGTGTTCAAGCTCCCTTCGCAAAAGAAAAAATGTTCAGACCTTCTGCACATCCGCTTTCACTCCTACAGGGATCAACCAGAGAGGAAGGGTCAGTGCAGCTCCATTTCAGTCACTGGAACTGGGTGTGAAGCCTCCTGTCTCTAATTTATCCAGTTTACAAACCAAATTAAATGTGTGATCTCACTGTGATATAACAGTTTCCCTCATCCAGTTCAAGGGCCTCATCCTGATGCGGGTCTTGGGTAAACATCCCTGAGTTTCACTTTCGCCGTCATGATAGAATGAGCTGGAATGTAAAAAAAAGTCAGAATAAGATCTGCAGGCAATGGGCCTTAATGAGAATATTAGCCTTCTCACTGCCACATGTAAGGGAAATTGTACTGGATATTGTATGAGTTTAGTATGAAATTCAGATTCACTTGTAAGGGAAATTGTACTGGATATTGTATGAGTTTAGTATGAAATTCAGATTCACTTGTAAGGGAAATTGTACTGGATATTGTATGAGTTTAGTATGGAATTCAGATTCATAGGTTTTAGTGAAATAATAAAGCAGATTTAGATAAGTAGTGAAAATGGGTATATAACCTAAAATAACTTCGTGTGACCTAATATAATCAAGTGTAGTCGATATGATCAAAGTGGAGAAACTAGAGAAGTAATATAGCAATCACTAATTAAGGAAAGCAGACAATAGTCACTTAAGAAAACAAGGAAGACTGCTCGGTGGTTCAACTTAATAGTGGACCATAAATCAGCAGGGGGGATGTCTTTTCTTCTAAACACATTCGCCTTAGCCTACAAAACCACGATTATTGTACAAACAGAAAAGTTCAGATAAGAGCAAGAGTTATAACCACCATGGTTTAAGAGACAACGAGATATAACAGGGAGCGACCGATTGCAAAGAAAACAGATAAAGGGTCAACTAAAAATAATGGTGGCCAAAGAAAGATAGGGCTGTAGGGTAAGATAACAACCAAGGACAGGCTGTAAAAGGGAGAGGAGGATCTTGAAATATGAGGCTGAAATGTACATAAAAGACTGTAAGCCCAAGGGCTCTTTGGAGTGTTCCGGACGCTCCCGGCTTTGTCTCTTGTGATGAGAAATAAAGTCTATGGCTTGGAAGATCGCTGCTCAGACTCTCTGTTTTAATTAATGTGAATAAATTGTCGTCCTGGGGAACCACGACAAAATTGGCGCTGCTTAGCAGGGTTGGTGAGAGATCGCCCAGAAAAGCATCTGGAAGGAGTAGCGGAGACGGTGGTCCGACCGGAACCGAGAGGTCCCCAGCCGGCCTTCTGTCAACAAGGTAAGCAGACTTGCATGCATGTAAATCCTTGTTGTCAGAAAGGGGTTTTCTCGAGGCCCGGTGCGCCCGGCTCTCTGCTGGTCCTGGATCTCCCCAACCCAAAAAGATATCCTGCACAGGTAAAACCAACTTGTGTAAAAATTTTGAGAGACTGAGTCTGATCCGAAGAGCAGAATTTTTGCATGCAAAAGCGCGCTGCGAATACTGTATTGTCTGTGAATGGGTAAAAAGTGAGACGGGAAAAAGGCCGAAAGCTAAAGTAATGCAATTAGGTTAAGTCAAGCGGTTTGGAGCGGGTTTTTCAGGTCACGACTTGCCCAGAAGAGAGTAAGTGTGGGAAAACCTGCCAGTCCAAACCTACCCAGGACCTCGGGTAAGGGACGTCAACCGAGAGGGAGAGAGATCAGTGAGAGATCACTCTCTGACCTAATACAGTAGTCAAAAGCACAGGAGTGGATTTTAAGCACAGGAAAGGGGAGTAGCAGCTAGAATAGAGGAAGTAAAAGACCAATTTGAACAAACTGGTCTGAGGTAACAGCGTGGAGAACAGAAATAAGAGGAGAGTCGGAATATAGGTAGGGTAATAACTAACAACTTGGAAAGATTACCCTGACAAAACTGCCTGGTGGCAAGATTGAAAATAACTAATCTTTGAATAATAACAAAAACGGAAGCAACACTGGATTGGAAAAAGATTACACACATAATTAACTTAGAGGAGATAAAGAATGAGTGGCCGTATGTAAAATGGGAAAGAGTAGTCGATAGGAATTGGATAGACGAAATAAAATTGGAAACCCTAGAGAAATTAATAAAGGGATCTGACCGATACAGGATTCTTATACACATAGACGAGCAAGTGAAAACCTACTACCCTCTGGCCCGGGAGAGGAAGATAGTGCCGGGACAGGGGACTACGGGGAAGTGGATATCAGGACCCCGGTTAGAATTACAGATAGTGGCAAAAGAAATCCAAAGGAAAGGTAAACAGGGGACTGAGCACGGAAAAACAATACAGCAAGTAATAATCACTGTGATACCTAACTCTGACAGATTAAGTGACAAAAATTGCGACAGTGATCCAAAAAGACGAGTAATGGCGCACCAAGTTAAGACACCAGTGGAGATATTAGGGGATAAGTTCCCAGCCCTTAGGGGAGATATAGAACACGTCTCTAAAAAATGGGCCAAAAGAACAATTAAGACCAATACACAGTGGCCGGAGGAAGGCACATGGTCCATAGAGAGGTGTGAGGACCAGAAGGGAATGATAAAGAACTATAAGATTAAGGATAAATCGAGCAAAAGAAGGGAAAAGTGAGAAAAGGAGTTAGAGATATTAGCCCTATTCCAACAAGAAGGGAAAGAGAGAAGAGGGGTATGGAGGGGAGGTAGAATGCAGATGCCAGTACAACTTGAGGAAAAAGCAAAATTGGAAGATCCAAACGTAGCCCCACCCCCATACTTAGAGAAACAGAGCTCCACGGGACTGTACCCAGTTATATCAGGCACAATGAATTTTGAGGGAGAATATGACATAGAACAGATGACGAAGGAGGGAAGGGCACAAAGGGAGAGAGAAAAGAGACAAGATATAGAGAGATGGAAGGAGAAACAGAAGAGAGTAGTGAAGACGAAGGGAGGCAATCAGTGTTAAGGGTGCAAAGAAAATCAAGGCGGGAAAGGCACCCACCTGTAAAGTTTCCAGATGTGGATAGGAGAGGGAAAAGGGTATTCCCGGTGATTCTGAAGGGTGGCAGACCGCAGTATATCCCTTGGTCAGGTCAGGATTTGCCTAATTTAATTAATGAATTACCCAATATTTTGGATGGAGCTGGAAGGTGGATTGGACAGTTGGAGGCAGGAATGGTGGGAAAAAGGATGGCACTGGGTGACATCAAAGCTCTCCTGACAAAGGTGCTAGGAATGGACCAAATGGCGGAAGTAATGAGACGTGCTGGCATCCCGACCGCAGCTTATGACCCAGCGGTGGATGGGATACTAATGGACCAGTACCGCCAAGACATCTGGCAGGCACTGCGGGATATGTACCCCAATCGAATGGATGTAAAAACCCTAAAGGGAGAGCCACTGGGTGAGGAGGAGAATGCAGCTGTGTATGTGGAGAATCAATTAAAAAGGTGGAGAAGGGACACGGAGAGGGACATTTTAATAGACCCACTGACCAACTCCATGTTCCGGGCTGCAATCCTAGAGGGCTTGCCAGCCCCAGCTAAGACAAGGCTGGAGGAAGTGTTGGGCTTGGACTCAAAAAATTACCGAGAGTTTGTGGATTATGTTGCCCATGCAGTAGAGAGACATCGCAAAGATGAAAAGAATGCAGACAAACAGCTGAAGGAGGTACAACGTAAACTCCTTCAGGCACAGTTGGAGGAGATCAAAAGCAAGGATAAACTGAAGGCAAAAGAGGATCTCGCACCCAGAAAAATAGCACCAATGATGGTGGAGCAAAAGCCAGAGGAAATACCTGCACTAATCAAAGGGGGGAGCGGAGATGGAGGCCAGCCCGTCATAACCTATAACATTTCTGCCTTCCCACTGTCCATGAACCCAGGAGCCTATGGCCTAAATTATCAAAACCCATACGCCCTGCAAAGTCAGACTGACTGGAATAGAAATGGGAAAGGACAGGGAGGTGGTAGGCCACCCTATCAGAATCAGAGAGGACAGGGACAGGTTAATCATCAGACTCCGAGACAGGGACCACTGCCTGGCCCTTCAGGTGTGTGTTGGGGGTGCGGGGAGGCAGGGCACATAAAAAGGAATTGCCCGCGGAATTTCCCCAGA
Organism: Mustelus asterias; assembly: GCF_964213995.1. Classification (NCBI taxonomy): domain Eukaryota; kingdom Metazoa; phylum Chordata; class Chondrichthyes; order Carcharhiniformes; family Triakidae; genus Mustelus; species Mustelus asterias. Next base: position 10,068,039 of record NC_135831.1, read on the forward strand.
CAGGGAGAAAACCAGCAGCAGACAGGCCAACAACTGATCCAAGGATCGCCAAACAGCATCCCGATGTTTCAAGGGCCGGTAAACCATCAGAATTCCCCATAGGGAGGCCCAGAGAACCCCGAAATGGTAGGACAGTACGTACAGATAACAGAAACTGCAGAGCAGGAACCTATAGTTAACGTTAGAGTAGGAGGGATCGAGGTCCCCATGATGATAGACACCGGCGCCACATGTACGTGCATGCAAACGAAATATGCGGATCACTTACCATTGTCAAACCAGTTTGTAAAAACTGTGGGGTTCTCGGGGAAAGTAACATTAGCTCGAATGACGACGCCGGTGCCTGTTACCATTGGAAATAAGACAACCCATGTACCTATTTTAGTATGTGATAAAACTCCTTTAAATCTATTGGGAAGGGATGCAATCCTAGGTCTAGGACTAAAATTAGAATGCACCGAACAAGGAATTGATTTGATGGGAATGTATCCACTTGAAATACCAGGAAAGGAAGGGGTTAATGTATATTGGTTGGGAGATATAGAGGAACAAGTTAAAAAACAGATATGGGAAGTTTGGGGAAAGCTTATAAACACTTGGGTTCCACAAGCCAAATGGCCAAGAACAGAATTACACAGTACAATGATATTTGATGAAGGGCAGGAACCTGAGATACAGGAGAAATGGGAAAGGGAGGCAGGACGAGAACAGGAAATAAAGTCAGGAAGTATTTTAATCGGACTAGAGGGAGTAGCCCTCACCATTGTTAGGAATGAATGGGTTAACAAATGGTTCTCTGTATCTGGGGCGGAGCCACATGTCACATTGAAAGTGAATCCGGGATACAGATCAAAAGACCTAGGACCAATGGTGTTGAGAGCACAAGATTTAGAATTTGTCCAGACAGACAATGTAGATATTTGGACGTCCAGCAATGGACAAATGACGAAAATAATTTTGGATGTTAAAATGCTTGGGAAACCGAAGCAGATAACAATAGGAGTGCAAATCGAGAAACAGGAACTGGAGTGGAGAGAGAGGTTAGAGCAGGATTTGAACTCCCTCCCGCAGGAGTTGTGGTCCAGACAGGACACGGATGTAGGGAGGGTCAAAAACGCTAATCCAGTTGAAGTCAGATTAAAGACAGGATGCCAGGGGCCGTATAGGCCGCAGTACCCAATTAAGACAGAAGCAATTGAAGGAATTAGAGGGACGATTAAGGGATTGATAGAAGCAGGGGTATTAAAAGAAACCCGGAGCAGGTGTAATACACCGCTACTACCAGTGAAAAAGGCGGACGGAGAAAAATGGAGATTGGTGCATGACCTAAGGGCAATTAATGAGGTAGTGGAAGATATGCCAGCAGAGGTTCCAAACCCTTATACCTTGATGACAAATATACCACCTGAAAGTAGATGGTTTACTGTAATAGACCTATGTTCGGCATTTTTTAGTGTGCCACTAGCTCAAGAAAGTCAGTATCTCTTTGCATTTACGTACGAGGGGAAACAATACACATACAATAGGATGCCCCAAGGATTTAAACATTCCCCACATGTATTCAATCAGGTGTTGAGAGCAGATTTAGAAGGAATACAGTTGGAAGGAACACTAATACAATATGTGGATGATTTATTATTATGCACAGGAACACAAGAACAATGCAGGAAGGATAGTTTAAAACTATTGAAAAGACTAGCAGAAGGGGGTCATAAAGTTTCCAGGAAAAAGCTGCAGCTGTGCCAGAAAAAGGTAGAATACTTGGGAAGAGAAATATCAGCAGGACAGAAGGAGATAGCTTTACAGCAAATAGAAGCAGTACTAAAAGTTCCGAAACCACAGACGGTGGGACAAATGATGACATTTTTGGGAATGACAGGATTCAGTTCAGAATGGGTGGAAAGCTATGCCGAAAAAACGCAGGCACTACGAAAGATAATGAAGGAGGCAGGGTGTGACGAATTAAAAGCCAAACTAAAATGGGATAAAGATGCTTCAGGCGCATTTGAAAATGTGAAAAGAGAAATGGCACAGGCACCAGCATTGGCCTTACCGACCTATGACAAGCCCTTTGACTTATTTGTGAGTAACAGAGAAGCTGGATTTGCTACAGCAATGTTAATGCAGGAAAATTGCAAGGGTAGACAAAGGCAGGCTGTAGCATATTACAGTACCAAGCTAGACGACGTAGCAATGGGATACCCTCCGTGCTATCAAGGCCTGGCAGCAGCTTGGTGGGCGTACGAAAAGGCAGCTACGGTCACAATGGGATATCCGATAAACATACATGTATACCATAAGGTAGCTGAATTGATTGAGCAAGGAAAATTTGTGCTGACACCTGCTAGGATCCATCATTATCGAATGCTAACCACATTTCCAGATATCACGATAATAAAGTGCAACAGAGTAAATCCAGCTGATTACATGCCATTACCTCATGAAGGAGAAGAACATGAATGCTTAAGAGAAGCAAAAACATTTATGAAACTGAGAAAAGATTTAAGAGCAAGGGACTAGTGACAGAAGGGAAAAGGATACTGTATGTAGATGGCTCATGTTACAGGGATCACTTAGGAAACCACGCAGGCTATGCCATAGTTGAACAGAAAGGGGAAACACTTGAAGTTATAGAAGCAGAGAAATGTGAACAGCCCTGTTCAGCCCAATTAGCAGAGCTTAAAGCATTGACCAGACCATGTGAGCTAGCAAACGGGGAAGCATTGGAAATTTATACTGATTCGGCCTATGCCCACGGGGTCTGCCATCTGTTCGGGGCAATATGGAAGCAAAGGGGATTTATGAAAAGCGGAGGAGGACCAATACAACACGAAGGTCAAATCAGGGCTTTAATAAGGGCCATGATGGGTCCAAGGGAATTAGCCATAATTAAGTGTCAGGCGCATAAAAAGGGAGCAGACAGCATCACACAGGGAAACACCAAAGCCGACAAGGCAGCTAAAGAAGCGTCAGGATGCATTGAGGCTACGATAGCCCCAGTAGAAATAGCAAGGCCACACCCAGGGCCAGGTACGGGGGATATCGAACCTCAGATCACATTAGAGGATGTAGCACAGTTACAGGAGGAAACCTCTGTAGCTGAAAAGGCAATGTGGAAAGATAGAGGAGCACTACAGGGACAACAGGACAGGATATGGAGAAATGGGGAGGGATTAGTCATAGCACCCACATCATTACTAACCGTACTAATTAGCGAAGCGCATGGAGTGGACCACTGTGCGAGAGGAGAAGTGGCGAGAAAGATCAAGAAGGAAGGATTCTGGTCACCATACCTGCAAAACTCGATTGACTACATACTAAGTCAGTGTGAGGTGTGTGCTCAGAATAACATCAGGAAGGGCATTACTGCCCCAATAGGGCATATACCCATTCCTGAAGGACCATTTAAACATCTATGCATGGACTATGTGGATATGGGAAAGGTGGTAAGAGGGAAAAGATACATGCTAGTGATTATTGATAGATTCAGCAGATGGATAGAAGCAACGCCATCCAAAGATCAAGGATCTGGAACGGTGATTAACTTCCTGTCAAAAGAAATTATTCCAAGATTTGGCATACCTATGCAATTAAGTTCAGACAATGGATCTGCTTTTATAGGAAGGGCACTGAGAGAGACACTCTCGGCACTCCGAATAAAGCAGAAGTTTGGATGTGTATATCATCCTCAATCCCAAGGAATGGTGGAGAGAGCAAACGGGACCCTTAAGGCTAAAATAAGCAAAATTTGCAATGAAACAGGGAAAAACTGGATAGATGCTCTGCCATTGGCTCTAATGCAATACAGGAGTCAGGAAAACAGAATCACACATTTGAGCCCTCATGAAATGATGACAGGAAGAGTAATGCCGGTACCTAAGATCAGGGGATCAGGAGGTCCTACGCTAGAATGTTTAGATCAAAGCACAAAAGAATATATACAACAATTAACTGTTATACATAGAACTATATTTGAACAGGAAAAAGCCAAGGAGGAGGAGAATCCGGTAACAGAACATCAGATCAAACCTGGAGATCGAGTATACATCAGAAAGTTCCGGAGACGTTGGAACGAACCGAGACGAGAAGGACCGTTTGAAGTCACCAAAGTGTCTCCCACGGCTTTGCAAGTAGAAGGCAGTACACTGTGGTATCACTTAAACCATTGTACCAGAACGGTACCAGGGGTGGGGGAGAGAAGGGAAATTGAAGAAGTACACAGAGTGGACAGAAGTGATAGCGAGGAAGAAATAGAAATACACGGGGAGAATCGTGGGGAGGAGGAACAGAGCCAAGGAAGAACAAAAAGAATAGAGGATGATGAAAGTAGTTCTGTACATGAGCTGGCTGATGATACAAATGCCCAGCCTGAGCCTATTAGTCAAGGTGCCGAGGGAGGTGAGGACAGGGAAGGGGCCCCATTCCCCACCTGGGACTTGGAAACTATTTCCCTTAGGGACTTCCGTGACCCATAGAAAAGGAGAATGGGATACAGAAGACATAAGGGTGCAGAATCAGGAAGATAAAGTATTAAGACGAACAAAACGTGAACGATTTGTGAGCACAAATACTATTTGGGAAAAAGCGCAGAAAAACAAATGGTGGAAATGGGCTGAGTATACAGGTCAGAAAAACAGTGATGGGAAAGAGTGTGTAGTATGTGCATCAGAGAAACCTAACACCCAAGTAACTGATATACCATGGGGATCAGGAGACTGTAGAACCAGGAAACAAAGCTGGAGAAAGGAAAATTGCCGTCCATATACCACACATATACGGTATCATATGATAGGGAATCGGAACTACACGTATGAGATGATAAACTGTTCCGGATCCGCATGTGCTAACCTTTGTAAAGGTGAGCCGCCGTTGTGTCAATACCACTGCATCCTGTTTGCTGGGGTAAAAAGAGACATCCAAGAAGCCATCTACAATGTAACCCACAAATGTCCAAAGTGGCCAAAAACAGCAATGGACGCTGTCCCAAAGGAATGGAGGGTAGAGCCCGACTTACGAATCCAAGATTGCTATTGGAGGAGAAGCAGAACAGGAATTAGTATGGGAGAATACGCAGGGGAGTGTGTAAGGATTTGGAATACAACCGACATCCGTAGGCTGATCATGCCAATCAAAGGGGGAACGCCACCCCCTCCTTATGTGTTAGACTATCAAGAAAATCAACTGGCCCGGAGAAAGGGCTATTGGCAAAATTACCACAGAATTGGAAGGGACTATGTGCTCGAGTTATGCTTGCCCAGAGCATTGTGATACTACCGGTGGAAAGAAAAATTAAATCACAAAAAGTTAAGAGGGCATATATCCCTGACCCTACGATAAAATTGGACGCAATCGGACAGCCCCGCGGCATCCCGAATGAGTTCAAAGCTAGGAACGAAATAGCTGCAGGGTTTGAATCCCTCTTTGTTTGGATCACACCCAGCAAGAATACTGAGTGGATCAATTACATCTATTATAATCAGCAGAGGTTTATTAATTATACGAATGATGCCCTGGAGGCCTTAGGAGAGCAGTTGGATGCGACCAGCAAAATGGCGTGGCAAAATCGACAGGCGTTAGATTGGCTCCTGGCAGAGAAAGGAGGAGTGTGTGTTATGTTTGGGGATCAGTGCTGCACATTTATCCCTAATAACACTAATCCAGAGGGGTCATTTACACAAGCCATGAATAAGTTAAAAAATCTTAAGAAAGAAGTGAAAGAAAATGCTGGGTTTGGGCATGAGGTATGGAGTTGGCTGGACAGAATATTAGGAAGATGGGGGGCGTGGTTTGCCAAAGCTGGAGCTGTAGCAATAGCAACAATAATCATTCTGGGATTGATATTTTGTTGTTTTTTACCCGCCCTGAGATCCTTCCTTACCAGAGTGGCAGCGCGGCAGATGGTGACGCGGGTGCTAAGCAGCTCACGCTCGAGAGAAAAAACAGAGGAATGGGAAAATCTTGAGCCGCCCCCGCTGAGTGGATTCACAATGACCTTGGTCGAAGTTGAAACTCGTCACTCTGTAAAATAACTACAATAGTGGAAGATCACCTTGTGGAAACAACAGCACCTTGCTGAAGTCCGCACGAAACCAGGAGAACTTAGTCTGTACACAGGAATCAGTCTTTTTCCCTTCCCTAGACAAGAGTGGGAAGGTTTTTGGCTGATGAGTGTCAGGGGCAGGCAATCTGGAGGAGCAACCCAAAAATCAGAACCGGGATAGACAAATTATGATAAAGTTAGAATAGGGACACTGATCCCTGACCAAAATAGTCGGCTCCTCCACATCGCCTGCAAAGAGTGATTAAAATAAAATACAAATGGGATTGAGCGAGGGGATTATTTGAGCTTGGTAATTGGGATGAGGCTAGGGAATAGCCTCAAAGGGGGGACTTGTAAGGGAAATTGTACTGGATATTGTATGAGTTTAGTATGAAATTCAGATTCACTTGTAAGGGAAATTGTACTGGATATTGTATGAGTTTAGTATGAAATTCAGATTCACTTGTAAGGGAAATTGTACTGGATATTGTATGAGTTTAGTATGGAATTCAGATTCATAGGTTTTAGTGAAATAATAAAGCAGATTTAGATAAGTAGTGAAAATGGGTATATAACCTAAAATAACTTCGTGTGACCTAATATAATCAAGTGTAGTCGATATGATCAAAGTGGAGAAACTAGAGAAGTAATATAGCAATCACTAATTAAGGAAAGCAGACAATAGTCACTTAAGAAAACAAGGAAGACTGCTCGGTGGTTCAACTTAATAGTGGACCATAAATCAGCAGGGGGGATGTCTTTTCTTCTAAACACATTCGCCTTAGCCTACAAAACCACGATTATTGTACAAACAGAAAAGTTCAGATAAGAGCAAGAGTTATAACCACCATGGTTTAAGAGACAACGAGATATAACAGGGAGCGACCGATTGCAAAGAAAACAGATAAAGGGTCAACTAAAAATAATGGTGGCCAAAGAAAGATAGGGCTGTAGGGTAAGATAACAACCAAGGACAGGCTGTAAAAGGGAGAGGAGGATCTTGAAATATGAGGCTGAAATGTACATAAAAGACTGTAAGCCCAAGGGCTCTTTGGAGTGTTCCGGACGCTCCCGGCTTTGTCTCTTGTGATGAGAAATAAAGTCTATGGCTTGGAAGATCGCTGCTCAGACTCTCTGTTTTAATTAATGTGAATAAATTGTCGTCCTGGGGAACCACGACACACATTGCCGAGTGAAGGATGAACCAACATTCTATTGAGTTTGCAGAGCCGAATCCTTCAGAGCATCAATGATGCTGGAGACATTGATCAGGACCTACTGAGGCTGGGGTTTGATCATTGGCTGGGGAATTGATTGGTGCCAATGGGAAGGTTTACATGCAGCCGATTCTAATTCAGACTGCACTATACATGTTGTTTAGATCAAGACTTTTCAATAAGTTGCTACCCAAGAGAAGGGCAATAGTTGATGAACTACTTCTGTTCAGATTTATTATGTACAAGTGGAGGGGAGAGTGGAGAAGGTGCGAAATGCCTTCCTGGACCTTTAGCGTGTGGCACAGTAAAGGAAGGCACTACTCCCCACACTTCAGTCTGATGTAATACAGCTGGAAACATTTACACAGCACGGAGTGAGCACCAAATTCAAGGACAGATAGCAGCCAGTCAGTGAGAGACAAACCTGAGACTTGAGCTGTTTGACCATCATTACCCAGATTCCAGGACCCAGACTATCTATGAGCATCAAAATTCAAGATTTATTAGCAACCGCAACTTCAGCTAATCCATCCTACTCTGCATCTATATTACTGGCTCTGTTATAATGATCACATTGCTCATTATCATGTTCACAAATTATGTTTCAAGATAATGATGTCGAGACAAACCAACCACTTCTTAGCCGACCACTTTCAGTCCCAGATAGATCAGGCTGTTAGTAAGAGTTTGTGAGTTCCACTGGAACTGGTTGGGCTGATGAACCTACTGTGATATTTAATCTCAAGGTGATGCTCAGTGTGAGAGTGAGACTTGCTCTGTAATATCATGAAATATCAACCAATCAAGGGCCTTGTCTTGATGGACAAACACCATTGGGTTTCAGTTGGGTCACAATCAGAGTGAGAAGATAATTTTTCTCTCAGAAGGTTGTGAAATCTTTCGAACTCTCTTACTCAGAAAGAGGTGGAAAACAGGGTCAATGAACATTTTGAAGGCAGAGGTAGATAGATTCTTGACAAACAGGGGAGTCAATGGTTCTCAGTGATAGGCAGAGATGAGGCACAGTCAGATCAGCCGTGATGTTACTGAATGGCGGTGGAACAGGCTCGAGGGCTCGAATAGCCCACTTCTACTCCAAATTCATGTTTTTATCAGCAACAAATAAAAACGTTCCCCATGGATACAACCCAGTGGATATGGCATGGAGAGCAATGGTGTTGGATTGTTTGCCTTCTCCATGTCTTCCTCCTGGGGAAACAATGTTTAAAATTGCTTCTATATCCTTTGAATCAGTATTTGTGGTTTTAGGGATTTGGAGAACTGTAGGGCAGAATACTCGGGATAATCGGTGGTGCCAGCTAACATTGATCATGATCCATTGGTGCTGGCTTGGTACCAGAGGCAGAGGAGTCAATCAGTGCCTTTGAGAGAAGCTGAACCAAAATCTTGCTGGATTTTGTGTTGTTGCAGCCGACGATTCACAACAAGTTCAACCGAGAGAAAGGCTATGGAAGATGAATCATTTTCGTTGAACTCCATTGTGGAGATTCAGTGAGCAGGGGACAGATATCTACCTGGAACTTTAGATTGAATCTAGCAAACATTGAAAATTTCTGCCAAGCTCGAGAAATCTCCCAGCCAATCTTATCGGAGACGATGTTGGGTAGCTGATTCCAATACACTCACATTGGAAGCAAGGGGGTCAGTCAGGGTCTCCAAAAAAGGTCCGGAGAGTGCGGTGAATAACCATCAGAATAAGAGGCACTGGGTACCCGAGTACCTAAGAGCAATGACATGCTAAATTCACTCGAGACAATAAAACACGATTATTTCATCTTGCAGCAGTTTAACTGAATTAGTTGGGTCATTTAGATAATTGAAATTCAAGTACAACTATCGTGAGACAAATCTTTCAATGTCGCATTGAATCGACCTGACGTTGGCATTGGTCACGCTCCTTTCACTTATTCAGATCTTCCAACCACTACATTCACTCCGAGGTAGATCAGCCAGTCAGTGCAGCTCCACTTCCTTCACATCAACTTATTATTCAGCCTCCTAACTCGAACTGAAATGTTTACAAAGCTATTCTGATGTCTGATTTCACCCTGATACACATTGTGATCGGGAGACTTGCACTGTGATGTCATGGTTGAATGCATTTGTTCAAGGGGTCACACATTGATGAAGATTTGTTTGGCAAATCTGTGGATTTAGAGTCATAGACGTTTACAGAATGGAAACAGACCCTTCGGCCCAATTTGCCGCCCTTTTTTTAAACCCCTAACATAATCCCAATTGCCCGCATTTGGCCGATATCCCTCGATACCCATCGTACCCATGTAACTATCTAAATGCTTTTCAAAAGATTAAATTGGACCCGCCTCTACTATTACCTCTGGCAGCTTGTTCCAGACACTCAGCACCCTCTGTGTGATAAAAATGCCCCTCTGGACACTTTTGTATCTATCCCCTCTCATTTTAAACCGATGCCCTCCAGTTTTAGATTCGCCTCCCTTTGGGAAAAGATATTGAATATCTACATTGCCTATGCCCCAAATTATTTTATAGACGTTCTGTAAGGACACCCCTCAGCCTCCTACGCTCCAGAGAAAGAAGTCCCAGTCTATTCAGCCTCTCCTTATAACGCAATCCATCAAGTCCCGGCAGCATCCTAGTAAATCTTTTCTGCAGTCTTTCTAGTTTAATAATAACCTTTCTATAATAGGGTGACCAGGATTGCACACAGTATTCCAAGTGTGGCCTTACCAATGTCTTGTACAACTTCAACAAGACATCCCAACTCCTGTATTCAATGTTCTGACCGATGAAACCAAGCATGTCGAATGCCTTCTTCTCCAGTCTGTCCACCTGTGACTCCACTTTCAAGGAGTTATGAACATGCAACCCCAGATCTCTTTGTCCTGTAACTTTCCCCAACGCCCTACCATTAACTGAGTAAGTCCTGCCCTGGTTCAATCTATCAACATGCATTTCCTCGCATTTGTCTAAATTAAACTCCATCTGCCATTCGTTAGCCCACTGGCCCAATTGATCAAAATCCCGCTGCAATTGGAGATAACCTTCCTCACTGTTCACCATGCCACCAATCTTGGTGTCATCTGCAAACTTACTAACCATGCTCCCTATATTCTCATCCAAATCATGAATATAAATGACAAATAACAGTGGGTCCAGCACTGATCCCTGAGGCACACCGCTGGCCACAGGTCTCCAGTTTGAAAAACAATCCTCCACAACCACCCTCTGACTTCTGTCAAGAAGCCAGTTTTGTATCCATTTAGATACCTCACCCTGGATCCCGTGAGATTTAACTTTATGCAACAACCGACAATGCGGTACCTTGTCAAAGGCATTGCTACAGTCCAAATAGACAACATCAACTGCACTGCCCTCATCTACCTTCTTGGTTCCCCCTTCAAAATATTCAATGAAATTTGTGAGACAGGATTTTCCACTCACAAAACCATGCTGACTGTCCCTACTCAGTCCTTGCATCTCTAAATGCCTGTCTCTCAAAATACCTTCCAACAATTTACCCACCACAGATGTGAGGCTCACTGGCCTATAGTTCCCAGGCTTTTCCCTGCAGCCCTTTTTTAAAAAAGGAACAACATTTGCCACTCTTCAGTCTTCAGGCACCTCACTCGTGACTATCGATGATTCAAATACCTCGGCTATGGGACTCGCAATTTCCTCCCTAGCCTCCCACAACGTCCTGGGATATACATCATCAGGTCCTGCAGATTTATCGAGCTTGATGCGTTTTAAGACTTCCAGCACCTACTTCTCTATAATATATACACTCCTCAAGACATCAATCTTTAGTTCCCCAAGTTCCCTAACACCCATGCTTTTCTCAACAGTAAATACTGATGAGAAATATTATTGTAGGACTTCACCCATCTCTTGTGGATCCGCACATAGATTACCTTATTGATCCTTAAAAGGCCCTACTCTCTCCCTTGTTTCTCTTTTGCCCTTTATGTATTTCTAGAATCTCTTTGGATTCTCCTTTGCCTTATCTGCCAAAGCAATTTCGTGTCCCCTTTTTGCCCTCCTGATTTATCTCTTAACTCTACTCCTACAACCCCTATACTCGTCAAGAGATTCACTTGATCCCAGCTGCCTATGCACATCATGTGCCTCTTTCTTCTGCTTGACCAGGGCCTCAATATCCCGTGTCATCCAGGGTTCCTAACTTCTGCCAGCCTTGTCCTTCACTTTAAGAGGAATGTGTTTATCCTGAACCCTGGTTAACACACTTTTGAAAGCATGCCACTTCCCAGACGTCCCTTTTCCTTCCCACAGACTCCTCCAATTAACTTCTGAACGTTCCTGCCTGATACCATCAGAATTGGCCTTACCCCAATTTAGAATATTAACTTTTGGGACAGACCTATCATTCTCCATCGCTATCTTAAAACTAATAGAATTATGGTCACTGGTCCCAAAGTGATCCCGCACTAACACTTCTGTCACCTGCCCTTCCTTATTTCCCAAGAGGAGGTCAATTTTGCCCCCTCTCTAGTCGGGCCATCCACATACTGAATGAGAAATTCCTCCTGAATACACTCAACATATTTTTCTCCATCCAGCCCTCTAATACTATGGCTGACCTCGTCAATGATGGGAAAATTAAAATCTCCGACTATTACCACCCTATTTTTCTTGGAGCTATCTGTAATCTCCTTAAATATTTGCTCGTCAATTTCCCGCTGACTATTTGTGGGCGTGTAGTTCAACCCTATCAAGGTGATTTCCCCCTTCTTATTTCTCAGTTCTAACCATATAGACTCAGTGGCTGAACCCTCGGATATATCCCCTCTCAGTACGGCTGTGATGCTTTCCCTCATCAAAAGTGCAGCTCCCCCTCCTCTCTTACCTCCTGTTCTATCTCCCCTATAGCATCTGTACCCTGGAACATTAAGCTGCCATTCCTGTCCCTACCTTAGCCATGTTTCAGGAATTGCTATAATATCCCTGTCCCACGTACACATCAATTTCCTGAGTTCATCTCCCTTGCCCGTCAGGCCTCTTCCATTGAAATAATTGCAGTTTAATCTGGACTTCCCTTGCTCTCTGTCTTGCTTCTGTCTGATCTGTCTGGTATTAGGATTACTGACACTGCCTTTACAAATTCAAGTGCTCTCTTTAACTTCCGTGTTATCCTCTGTCGCCCTACTGTTTTGGATCCCACCCCCTGCCAAACTAGTTTAAACCCTCCAGAGTGGCTCTAGCAAATCTCCCCGTCAGGATTTTAATGGTACAATGACTTATTACAAAGAACAAAGAACAAAGAACAATACAGCACAGGAACAGGCCCTTCGGCCCTCCAAGCCCACGCCGCTCCCCGGTCCAGGATTGAATCCTGAATCCAGGATCCCCGCCCAATTTTCCAGCCTATCTACATCCTAATATCCTATCCACCGAGCTGTCCCTCACAGCTACGATGCTTTGTTCATCACAACCTATTAACTCACCCCCACCCCCCCATTCCAGACCATGTGATCTCCAGGGAGAGGCGAAAACCCAGAGTGAAAACCCCAGGGCCAATATGGGGAAAAAAAAATCTGGGAAATTCCTCTCCGACCCCCTGAGGCGATCGAAACGAGTCCAGGAGATCACACTGGCCCTGATCGGAAAATGCTTCCCAACCCTATTCATTTCCACTTCTGCTTTGCGAACACCATCTGAATTCCCTGCCCCCGAGACAGGTTCCCAACTATCCGCAGTCTCGCTCTGTACTGGCACCAGCAAGATGATCATAGAATGAAGCCTTGAAACGAGAAACAAAGAACAATTAGCCCGCGCCGCTCCCTGGTCCAAACTAGACCACTCTTCTGTATCCCTCCATTCCCACTCCGTTCATATAGCTGTCTAGATAAGTCTTAAACGTTCCCAGTGTGTCCGCCTCCACCACCTTGCCCGGCAACACATTCCAGGTCCCCACGACCCTCTGTGTAAAATATGTCCTTCTGATATCTGTGTTAAACCTCCCCCCCTTCACGTTGAACCTATGACCCCTCGTGAACGTCACCACCGACCCGGGGAAAAGCTTCCCACCGTTCACCCTATCTATGCCTTTCATAATTTTATACACCTCTATTAAGTCTCCCCTCATCCTCCGTCTTTCCAAGGAGAACAACCCCAGTTTCCCCAATCTCTCCTTATTGTGCTGCAATACAAAACAGGTTTACATGTGATCACATCCCAGAGATCATGGAGTGAGCATGGATAATAGGCAGCCATGGGATTTCTCCTGATCTCAGTTTGATACATTTACAGCCACAGGAAAAGGCCCTTCAAATCCTGAAGCATATTTCACCATTCATTTTCACCACGGTTGATCTGTGCCTCAGGTGGAGATTTGTACCTTGGGGGAGATGGTGCCTCGTGGCAATAACACTGGACTATTATCCAGAGGCTTAAACTAAAGCCCAGGTGTCATGGGTACAAATGCCATCATAGCAGATGGTGGAATTTTTCAATTACCAAAGTCTGGAATTGAAAGCTAGACTTAGTATGAAAAACGTTTGTTGGTTGTTGTGAAATCTGTTGTCCAGGGTATTTCTAGTACACTGCAGACTCACTCAACTAGCACTGTATATCATGCGTTTTGCACAAACACCTCTGCATATTATCAGGCAAAAGAATGACTGCACACCTGAACTAATAATAAGTAACCGATTCGCAACTTTGTTCAAAACAGTAAAAGACTGGATTAGTAAAAAAAGTAAGAAGTTTAACAACACCAGGTTAAAGTCCAACAGGTTTATTTGGTAGCAAAAGCCACACAAGCTTTCGGAGCTGCAAGCCCCTTCTTCAGGTGAGTGGGAATTCTGTTCACAAACATAGCATATAAAGACACAAACTCAATTTACATGAATAATGGTTGGAATGCGAATACTTACAACTAATCAAGTCTTTAAGAAACAAAACAACATGAGTGGAGAGAGCATCAAGGGGCTTGCAGCTCCGAAAGCTTGTGTGGCTTTTGCTACCAAATAAACCTGTTGGACTTTAACCTGGTGTTGTTAAACTTCTTACTGTGTTTACCCCAGTCCAACGCCGGCATCTCCACATCATGAGTAAAAAGAAACAGTAAAAAACAGGATGCTCATGATCTCGTCAGGGTGTTGATCTCTTGAGTTCATCTCTCTTTCTGTCTCTCTCTCTCTGTCTGTTTGGTCTGGAGGTCATTTGCTGTAGTTGATGCCATGTCCAGATATGCTACTGAGTAGGCTGGAGATGGGGTCAGGCCAAACCCTGCTAGCATAGACTTCTTAGACTTTTCCGACTACCTTCTAGAATCTTGTGAAGATTCAGTCTATCATGTGCTTTGGTCTGATTTGTTTCACATCATTTCTGATGGGTTTCAATGGGTGTTAATGAGTTTCAATGGTGGACCCTTTGTGTTTGTGTGCTGCGTATCTAAATGTCTAGTTTCAGCTTCTAATAAGCATCGAGTCTTTTGTTTTGCTGATACAAGTCTTCTCCATGTATGTAGTGGTGATTTGTTTGTCAGGAAATGTATGACTGCTCTTTTACACTTGCTAATGTGTTCTGGTGTTGTTTCTGCTTTGGACCTTTACAGATGTAATTGATGCTTTTCCTCGGGATCCGCTTTTGTGATCAAGTTAACATCAATTCATTAGTCGATCGATCGAAGCGATCATTCGGTAATGCCGCAGCTTATGACCTCCAACTCCAGTAGAGATTAACACCATGAGAACAAAGAATACCTGCAGCCGTTGTGAGGAATGACTTTCTGTTTTACTGCTGGGGCACGCCTGCTAACTTTCTCAACGTGCCTTTTTGTTATCTGAAGGAGAAAATTTGAACTCATAAAATCGCACCAATAATTAAAATATCCTCTTGTAAAAGAAGCGGAATTTGGCACAATTATCTGACTAAATATAGAGGCAGCTGCTTTATTCATTTGTTGGTTTTTTCAGAACAATCTTACTGCCAGGTACAAAAACAGAAAATGCTGGAAAATCTCATCATTCTGATTATCTTATTCATACCCTGATTCCTCAGGAATATGCTTCTGAGGAAATGTGATATTTGTGATGCGGAGTGCAAACATCGGGTGGGATTTTACGGCCCCGCGCTAGAAAACTCTGCCCGAGGTCAATGGGATTTTTCCATTGGTCCGCCCCTCAACCGCTCCGATTCCCGCGGCGGGCGAGATGTTAAAATTCCGGTCATTACTTTTCTTTACTTAAAAGCGAAATGCGTGAAGGAATTAAATGTTAAATTACAACCTTAACTTCTGAACAAGCCTTTTGTTACCTGCAATAATTAGGAATCAGCGGACGATGCAGTCCATTTTCCATGCAGAAAACAGAGTATATGTAATACACACAAGTTTCACGGTACAACCTTGATTATGATAATTGGCAGTAAACAGGCAATGACCTCGTGGTATTATCGTTCAAGCATTAATCCAGAAAGTCAACTAATGTTCTGGGGGCCCGGGTTCGAATCCCGCCACAGCAGGTGGTGGAATTTGATTTCATTAAAACACATCTAGGATTAAGAATCTTCTGATGACCATGAAACCATTGTCGATTGTTGGAAAAACCAAACTGGTTCACTAATGTCGTTCAGGGAAGGAAAACTGCTGTCCTCACCTGGTGTGGCCTACACGTGGCTTCAAAGCCACAGCATTGTGGTTCACTCTCAACTGCCCTCCAAGGACAACTATTGATGGGCAAGCAATAACAAAAACAGAAAATGCTGGAAAATCTCAACAGGTCTGACCGCATCTTTGGGGAAAGGGTAGAGCCAATGCTTCGAGTCGAGATGACCCTTCGACAGGGCTGAGGCATTCCAGCATTTCTGTTTTTGTTTCAGAATCCAGCATCCGTAGTATTTTGCTTTTATAGATGTTGGCCAGCCAGCGACGCCCATATCCCACGAACTAATAAAAAAAACATCTTGCAACAGGTGAGCCAATTATTCGACTTCTGAACCTCAGATTTCCGAAATGCTTCCGGAAGTTACTGGTTACCTTGCGTTTCTTCAACTATGGATCATTCACAACCATCAAACCCTGGAGCTGAATGAACAGCATAGGAGTTATACAGGGCTTAACTTTGCATGCTAAAGTTAACTCCTTAGTGGGGTCCGTTACCAAAAGTGACTTGCAGTGGTTGTCCTGAAGCTTCCCTTTCACTAACTGTTGGATTGTTTTCAGTTCAACTGAGTTGGGATGGACCAGTTGGGTTCAATCCTTGAGAGAGTTGACAAAAGGCTGAAATGTTAGGGTATGAGTTGAACTGACCTTGAAGGATGTGGAATGAATTGAGTTACGTTGAGCACTCAAATGTTACAATGAGATGTTTTATGTCGAGTTTCATTGCTGCTTCAATGTTGGGATAAGGATCTGCACTGGCAAAATAAATGAATATTTAATTGCAAGAGATGTGTCACTATGTTTTTAAAATATATTTCATGCATTACGTAGAAACGTAGAAGATAGGAACAGGAGGAGGCCATTCGGCCCTTCAAGCCTGCTCCGCCATTCATCACGATCATTGCTGATCATCCAACTCAAAAGTCTAATCCTGCTTTTTCCCCATAACGTTTGATCCCATTCACCCCATGTGTTATATCTAGCTGCCTCTTGAATACATTCAATGTTTTGGCATCAACTACTCCCAGTGGTAATGAATTCCGTAGGCGCACCACTCTTTGGGTGAAGAAATGTCTCCTCATCTCCGTCCTAAATGGCCTATCCTGAATCACAGTAAGAAGTCTCACAACATCAGGTTAAAGTCCAACAGGTTTATTTGACAGCACAAGCTTTCAACTCTCGCTCCTTCATCAGGTGAGTGAGGACTTGTCTTCACAAACAGCGCATAGACAGACACAAACTCAATTTACAAGATAAAGATTGGAATGCGATTCTTTACAGGTAATCAAGTCTTAAAGGTACAGACAACGTGAGTGGAGAGGGGGTTAAGCAAAGATTAAATAGAGGTGTATTGTCTCCAGCCAGGACAGTTAGTGAGATTTTGCAAGCCCAGGGAAGTCGTGTGGGTTACAGATAGTGTGACATGAACCCAAGACCCCGATTGAGGCCGTCCTCATGTGTGCGGAACTTGGCTATCAGTTTCTGCTCCGTGATTCTGCGTTGTTGAGTGCCATGAAGGCCGCCTTGGAGAACGCTTACCCGAAGATCAGAGGCTGAATGTCCGTGACTGCTGAAGTGTTCCCCGACTGGAAAGGAACACTCCTGCCTGATTATTGCCGAGCGGTGTTCATTCATCCATTGTCGTATCGTCTGCATGGTCTACCCAATGTACCATGCGTCGGGACATCCTTTCCTGCAGCTTATCAGGTGGACAACGTTGGCCGAGTAGCAAGAGTATGTACTGTGTACCGGGTGGATGGTGTTCTCATGTGAGATGATGGCTTCTGTGTCGATGAACTGGCACCTGTTGCACAAGTTGCTGTGGCAGGACTGTGTGGTGTCATGGTCACTGTTCTCCTGAAGGCTGGGGAGCTTGCTGTGGACAATGGTCTTTTTGAGGTTGTGCGGTTGTTTGAAGGCAAGAACTGGGGGTATGGGGATGGCCTTGCAGAGATGTTCATCTTCATCGATGACATGTTGAAGGCTCTGGAGAAGATGTCGTAGTTTCTCCGCTCCGGAGAAGTACTTGACGACGATGTGTACTCTGTCCGCCGTGTCTTGTGTTTGTCTTCTGAGGAGGTTGGTGCGGTTTTTTGCTGGCTATCCTGAATCCTCAGAGTGCGACCTCTGGTTCTGGACTCCCCCACAATCGGGAACATCCTCCCTGCACCTACCCTGTCTCGTCCAGTTAGAATTTTATTAGTCTCTATGAGATCTCCCCCTTATTCGTCTGAACTCCAGCAAAAACAAACGTAATCTAGTCAATCTCTCCTCATACATCAATCCTGCCATTCTCGGAATCAGCCTGGTAAACATTCGCTGCACTCCCTCGAGAGCAAGAACATCCTTCCTCGGATAAGGAGACCAAAACTGCACACAATATTCCAGGTGTGGCCTCACCAAGGTCCAGTACAATTGCAACAATGATGTGGAGATGCCGGCGTTGCACTGGGTAGCACAGTAAGAGGTCTCACAACGCCAGGTTAAAGTCCAACAAGTTTATTTGGTAGGAAACACCACTAGCTTTCGGAAAACTGCACCTTCGTCAGGTGAGTGGGAGTTCTGTTCACAAACAGGGCATATATATGAATACAAACTCAATGTACGAGATAATGGTTGGAATGCAAGTCTTTACAGGTAATCAAGTATTAAAGGTACAGACAATGTGAGTGGAGAGAGAGTTAAACACAGGCTAAAGAGATGTGTATTGTCTCCAGCCAGGAAAGTTAGTGAGCTTTTTCAAGCATAGTGCTCGTCACAGAATAACTCCTATATAGCCTAAATAGAGTCACAGAGCAATACAACACTGAAGTAGGCCCTTCGGCCCAACCGCTCCATGCCGAAAATGGTGCCCTCCCAGCTGGTCCCAATTGACCCCCCCCCCCCACCCTCCCCCCCGCCCCGCGGTTGGTCCATATCCCTCGAATCCTTCCCATCCATGTATTATCCAAATGCTTTTTAAATGTCGCTCTTGAACCTGCCTCAACACGTTCTCTGGCAGGTCATTCCATATCCGCACCAGCTTATGCATGAAGAAGTTGCCCCTCAGATCACTTTGAACAAAGAACAATACAGTACAGCACAGGAAACAGGCCCTTTGGCCCTGCAAGCCTGCGCCGCTCATTGGTCCAACTAGACCATTTGTTTGTATCCCTCCATTCCCAGACTGCTCATGTGACTATCCAGGTAAGTCTTAAACAATGCCAGCGTGTCTGCCTCCACCACCCTACTTGGCAACGCATTCCAGGCCCCGACCACTCTGTGTAAAAAACGTCCCTCTAATATCTGAGTTATACCTCGCCCCTCTCACCGTGAGCCCGTGACCCCTCGTGATCGTCACCTCCGACCTGGGAAAAACCTTCCCACTGTTCACCCTATCTATACCCTTCATAAATTTGTACACCTCTATTAGGTCTCCCCTCATTCTCCGATTTTTCCAGGGAGAACAAGCCCAGTTTACCCAATCTCTCCTCATTGCTAAGACCCTGCATACCAGGCAATATTCTGGTGAACCTTCTCTGCACTCTGTCTAAAGCCTCCACGTCCTTCTGGTAGTGCGGCGACCAGAACTGGACGCAGAACTCCAAATGTGGCCTGACCAGCGTTCTATACAGCTGCAACATCAGACTCCACCTTTTATACTCTATACCCCGTCCTATAAAGGCAAGCATACCATATGCCTTCTTCACCACCTTCTCCACCTGTGCTGCCACCTTCAAGGATTTGTGGACTTGCACACCTCGGTCCCTCTGTGTTTCTATACTCTCATGGCTCTGCCATTTATTGTATAACTCCCCCTTACATTAGTTCTTCCAAAATGCATCACTTCGCATTCATCAGGATTAAATACCATCTGCCATTTCTCCACCCAATTTTCCAGCCAATCTATATCCTGCTGTATTGTCTGACAATGTTCATCGCTATCCGCAAGTCCACCCATCTTCGTGTCATACGCAAACTTGCTGATAACACCAGTTACACATTCTTCCAAATCATTTATATATATCACAAATAGCAGAGGTCCCAGTACAGAGCCCTGCGGAACACCACTGGTCACAGACCTGCAGCCAGGAAAAAGATCCTTCGACTGTCACCCTCAGTTTTCTACCCATCTAGCCATCTCCCCTTGTATCCCATGAGCCTTAACCTTCTTAACCAACTTGCCATGAGGGACTTTGTTAAATGCCTTACTGAAATCCATATAGACGACATCCATGGCCCTTCCTTCGTCAAACCTTTTTGTCACTTCCTCAAAAACCTCCACCAAATTTGTAAGGCACGACCTCCCTCTTACAAAACCATGCTGTCTGTCACCAATGAGATAGTACCATTCTAAATGCGCATACGTCCTGTCTCTAAGAATCCTCTCCAACAACTTCCCTACCACGGACGTCAAGCTCATTGGCCTATAATACCTGGGTTATCCCTGCTACCCTTCTTAAATAACGGTACCACATTTGCTATCCTCCAATCCTCAGGGACCTCACCTGTGTCCAATGAAGAGACAAAGATTACCGTCAGAGACCCAGCAATTACATCTCTTGTCTCCCTGAGCAGTCTAGGATTGATGCAATCAAGGCCTGGGGATTTGTCAGTTTTAATGTTGCCGAAATAAATCTAACACTTCCTCCCTTGTAATGGAGATTTTCTCTAACGGGTCAACACCTCTCTCTGAGACACTCCCAGTCAACAAGTCCCTCTCCTTTGTGAATACCGATGCAAAGTATTCATTTAGGATCTCCCCTATTCCCTTCGGTTCTAAGCATAATTCCCTCCTTTGTCCCTGAGAATTCCGACTTTTTCCCTGACAACTCTTTTGTTCCTAACATATGGATAAAATGCCTTAGGGTTCTCCTTAATCCTATTTGCCAAGAACATTTCGTGACCTCTTTTTGCCCTTCTAACTCCCCGTATGAGTTCTTTCCTACTCTCTCTGTATTCCTCCAGAGCTCCATCTGTTTTCAGTTGCCTGGACATAACGTACACCTCTCTTTTGAAATCTTTCCCCTTTCACCTATATATATAATCATATAACTCAACTCAGTGACTCTCCTGGCATATCCTCCTTCCCCTCCCATCTCCCATTTCATTGTCTCTCAGACGTCTTTGAACTCCACTGTTCCCAGATATTAAAATATAAGGGCGGCACGGTAGCACAGTGGTTAGCACTGCTGCTTCACAGGTCCCGGGTTCGATTCCCGGCTCGGGTCACTGTCTGTGTGGAGTTTGCACATTCTCCTCGTGTCTGCGTGGGTTCCCTCCGGGTGCTCCGGTTTCCTCCCACAGTCCAAAGATATGCGGGTTAGGTTGATTGGCCAGGTTAACAATTGCCCCTTAGAGTCCTAGGATGTGTAGGCTAGCGGGTAAATATGTGGGCGTAGGGCCTGGGTGGGATTGTGGTCGGTGCAGGCTCGATGGGCCGAATGGCCTCCTTCTGCACTGTAGGGTTTCTATGATTTCTATGAAAATCGTCCACTTTCGACCAGAATGGCTGCCTCGCACTGCGGGTCAAATAAAATTTACTAAGTTCCCCTCTTTACTGATAAAACCTTTTGAAGTTGGAATAATCTTTTTCGACACTTCTGCATGTGGGGCCGAACGGTGGCACAGTGGTTAGCACTGCTGCTTCACAGCACCAGGTTCATGCGTTCGAATCCCGGTTCGAGTCCCTGTCTGTCTGGAGTCTGCACATTCTCCCTGTGTCTGCATGAGTTTCCTCCGGGTGCACCGGTTTCCTCCCACAGTCTGAAAGACGTGCTGATTAGTTTGAATTAGCCACGCTAAATTATCCCTCGGTGTCCCTGAACAGGCGCCGGAGTGTGGCAACTGGCGGATTTTCACTGTAACTTCATTGCAGAATTAGTGGAAGCCGTACTGTGAACTGATAAATAATCTTTAACCAAAAATATAAGTTAGGAACTATCAATCCAGATTTAACAGTTGGATTTTCTTGTCCAGTAACAGCACACACTTGCATGCAAGCACTGGCCTGAGGACATGCACACACACAAACACACGAGCGCACACGCCCTCCTTTAAATAACTCAATTCTCTCCAATCACATTTGATCAAAGTAACATTCATTCTCATCCAGATGCAATCAGGGATTCTAAAAATGAAGCAGTCTGTTTGATCATGTCAATCGCTCCCTTAGCTAAACTCAGATCTTGCGTCTTTCAGAAACCTTCAGGTTTTAAACAATTCGACTTTACAGAATCACGTTCACCGAACACTGGCGAGACCCCGGACACAGGTTTACCGGCCTGCCCATCACAGGTATTGGACCGGGTGAGGGGCGGACCATGGAAAGATCTGTTCACCTCGGGCGGATGTTATGGTTTTGGCATGAGCGAATCGTAAAACAAATGGGGTGGCACAGTGGCAGATTTAGGACTGAGATGAGAGGGAACTAATTCTCGCAGAGGGTGGTGAAATTGTGGAACTCGCTGCCCCATCGCGCGGTGGAATCTGAATCGTTGAATGTTTTCAAGAAGGAGATAGATATATTTCTAATAAAACAAGAGACAGGAGAATATGTGGAACAGGTGGGGAGGTGGATTTGAGGCCAGGGAGAAATCAGCTATGATCTGATTGAATGGCGGAGAAGTCTCGAAGGGCTGAATTTGCCGACTCCTGCTCCGAATTCCGATGTTCCTACGTTATGGAGTCATGGAACTTTACAGCATGGAAACAGGCCCTTTGGCCCAACTTGTCCATGCCGCCCAGTTTTTACTTTTAAGCGAGTTCCAATTGCCTGCGTCTGGCCCATATCCCTCTATACCCATCGTACGCACGTAACTGTCTAAATGATTTTTAAAATACAAAATTGTTCCCACCTCTAGGACTACCTCTGGCAGCTTGTTCCAGACATTCAAATCCTCTGAGTGAAACAATTGCCCATCTGGAATGTTTTGTATTGTTATTTTGAGGATTCTGTATTCTGCATCTCTTTTCACAGTAGAACACATCATTTCTGTAGCAGAATAGAGGATAACCAATGAACTTACTCATAAGAGCAAGGAAGTTCAATCAGTTAATATCTGGAAGGGGAAGTATGAGAACAAGTCGAGGAATTTGAACCATATAACATGGCCAAAAGTTAAAGCCGACTTTCGTGCTCTGAAATAGGTCGCTGCAGAAACAATAAATGCACTGTTTTTATCAGTGTCACAAGTAGACTTACACTAACACTGCAATGAAGTTACTGTGCCAATTACGGAGTCTCCACTCGAGCACCTATTCGGGTACACTGAGGGAGAATTTAGCGTGGCCGATGGACCTAACCAGCAAGTCTTTCGTACTGTGGGAGGAAACCGGAGCACCCAGAATAAACCCATGCAGACACGGGGGAGAAAATGCAGACTCTGCACAGACAGTGACCCAAGCCAGGAATCGAATGCGGATCGCTGGTCCTGTGAGGCAGCAGTGCTAACCACTGTATCACCATGCGGCCCATTTCAGTTCACCACTCAAAGAACAAAGAACAGTACAGTACAGTACAGGAACAGGCCCTTCGGCCCTCCAAGCCTACGCCGCTCATGATGTCTGCCTAAACGAAATCCGTATGCACTTACAGAGTCCATTTCCTTCCATTCCCATCCGATTCATGTATTCGTCTAGATGACCCTTAAATGCCGGTATCATACCTGCTCCCACCACCTCCCCGGGCATTCCAGACATTCACCACCCTCTGTGTATAAAACTTGCCTCACACATCTCCTCTAAACTTCTCTCCACGTACCTTAAATCTATGTTTCCGAGTGCTTGACTTTTCTACCTTCGGAAAGAGAATCTGACTATCCACTCTGTCCATGCCACTCTTGCACAAGTTGTGTCGACAATATTTACAAATCACTGCAGCTTGTAGGAGGATTAAACACACATCATTGCTCGAATACTGAATCACACCCTTTTCATGTGGACAAGTGAGTTAACCGCCCTACACGATGGAGCCAGTCGATGTCATAGTTTTGGATTACAAAAATCCCATAGTGTGAAGCACAAAGAGTCGAAGTGTCCGATTGTGGCTCATGGACCTTAGGTTGACAGCCTGGATTGGATAGATCATTCGTGAGCAGGCACAGGACAGTGAGCCGGGATGCAACAGCACATTCATGTTGGTTGGCTGTAAATTATGAAGTATTGCAAAGATTAGTGCCGGGGATGTAGCTGTTTATGTTTTTTTTAATTCATTCATGGGACATGGGCGTGGCTTGCTGGCCAGCATTTATTGCCCATCCCTACTTGATCGAGGGCAGTTGAGAGTCAATCACATTGCTGTGGCTCTGGAGGCACATGTAGGGCAGACCAGGTAAGGACGGCAGATTTCCTTCCCGAAATGTTATTAGTGAACCAGATGGGTTTTTCCGACAAACGACAATGGCTTCATGGTCATCAGTCGATTCTTAATTCCAGATATTTTTTATTGAATTGAAACTCCACCATCTCCTGTGGCGGGATTCGAACCCACGTCCCCGGAACGTTCACTGAGTTTCTGGATTAATAGTCCAGTGATACCACTAGGCCAATATACATCAATAAACTAACGGAAGATCCTGGAAGTAAGCTACCAGATTTCCAAAATGATTCAAAACTAGTTGTGAACTCAAGCTATGAGGAGGACTCAAAGGAGTTGCAGAGAGGTAGAGGCAAAATAACTGAATGGGTAACAAGTTGGCAGATGGAGGAATGAATTTAATAACTTAATTTTCTGATTATTTGATTTGATTTATTTCTGTCACATGTATTAGCAAACAGTGAAAAGTATTATTTCTTCCGCGCTATACAGACAAGCATACCGTACATAGAGAAGGAACGGAGAGAGTGCAGAATGTAGTGTTACAGTCATAGCTAGAGTGTAGAGAAAGATCAGCTTAGTGCTAGGTTGGTCCATTCAAAAAACTGATGACAGCAGCGAAGAACCTGTTCTTGAGTCTGTTGGTACGAGTCCTCAGATTTTGTATCTTTTTTTCGATGGACGACGGTGGAAGAGAGCATGTCCGGGGTGTGTAAGGTCCTTATTTATGCTGGCTGTTTTTCCCGAGGCAGCGGGAAGTGTAGACAGAATCAATGGTTGGGAGGTGTGGATAGAGATGCACAAAGAGACAGATTTAGAAGCTATATCTCAGTGAATGGAAACGTACTGAAGGACTTCAATCAAAATTTCGATATATTTTCCTGTGAATAGGGAGTCACTGAAATTCTGTATCTAGAGCATAGATGTTTCCCGTAGATGGAGAGGGTGTGAGGGTTCAGGGCACGAATCAACAATGGTTGTCATTGATGAAAATGTTATTTTAGAAGTTTATTCATCGGTGTCACAAGTCGGCTTACATTAACACTGCTATGAAATTACTGTGAAAATCCCCCTAGTCACCACACTCCGGTGCCTGTTCGGGTATACTGAGGCAGAATTTAGCATGGCCAATGCACCTAACCAGCACGTCTTTCGGATTGTGGGGGGGCAACTGGAACATCCGGAGGAAACCCATGCAGACACGGGGAGAACATGCAGACTCCTCAAACACAGTGACCCAAACTGGGAATCGAACCCAGGTCCCTGGCCCTTTGCGGTTAGCAGTGTTAACATCTCTGTCTCTGTGCTGTTACGGAAACCTATTGTGTGCAAGACCTGCCAATAGATTTGTGTTTGAACTTATTTGCCTTTTCTTCTACTATGTCATCATCACCTCTGCACATTCACTGTAATGGTGCGTTCAATGCTTTGGAACCTCCCTCAAAATTATGGCTGACAAGGTGGGGTGCACGGTGGCACAGTGGCTTGCAGTGCTGCCTTGCACCGCCAGTGATCCCGATTCGATTCCCAGCTTGGGTGACTGTGCGGAGTTTGGACATTCTCTTCGTGCCTGCATGGGTTTCCTCCGGTTTCCTCCGGTTTCCTCCCACAGTCCAAGGATGTGCTGGTTAGGTTGATTGGCCATGCTGGATTGCCCTTTAAAGTCAGGGGGATTAGTAGGGTAAATATGTGGGGTTATGGGGATAGGGTGTGGGTGGGATTGTTGTCGGTGCACGCTCAATGGGCTAAATTGCCTCTTTCTGCACTGTAGGGATTCTATGATTCTATGAGGTGAGCGATATTTACCCTGCAACACTCAAAGGACAACAAAGAACAAAGAACAATACAGCACAGGAACAGGCCCTTCGGCCCTCCAAGCCCGCGCCGCTCCCCGGTCCAGGATTGAATCCTGAATCCAGGATCCCCGCCCAATTTTCCAGCCTATCTACATCCTAATATCCTATCCACCGAGCTGTCCCTCACAGCTACGATGCTTTGTTCATCACAACCTATTAACTCACCCCACCCCCCCATTCCAGACCATGTGATCTCCAGGGAGAGGCGAAAACCCAGAGTGAAAACCCCAGGGCCAATATGGGGGAAAAAAAAATCTGGGAAATTCCTCTCCGACCCCCTGTGGCGATCGAAACGAGTCCAGGAGATCACACTGGCCCTGATCAGAAAATGCTTCCCAACCCTATTCATTTCCACTTCTGCTTTGCGAACACCATCTGAATTCCCTGCCCCCGAGACAGGTTCCCAACTATCCGCAGTCTCGCTCTGTACTGGCACCAGCAAGATGATCATAGAATGAAGCCTTGAAACGAGAAACAAAGAACAATTAGCCCGCGCCGCTCCCTGGTCCAAACTAGACCACTCTTTTGTATCCCTCCATTCCCACTCCGTTCATGTAGCTGTCTAGATAAGTCTTAAACGTTCCCAGTGTGTCCGCCTCCACCACCTTGCCCGGCAACACATTCCAGGCCCCCACGACCCTCTGTGTAAAATATGTCCTTCTGATATCTGTGTTAAACCTCCACCCCTTCACGTTGAACCTATGACCCCTCGTGAACGTCACCACCGACCCGGGGAAAAGCTTCCCACCGTTCACCCTATCTATGCCTTTCATAATTTTATACACCTCTATTAAGTCTCCCCTCATCCTCCGTCTTTCCAAGGAGAACAACCCCAGTTTCCCCAATCTCTCCCCATAACCAAGCCCCTCCATACCAGGCAACATCCTGGTAAACCTCCTCTGTACTCTCTCCAAAGCCTCCACGTCCTTCTGGTAGTGTGGCGACCAGAACTGGACGCAGTATTCCAAATGCGGCCGAACCAACGTTCTATACATCTGCAACATCAGACCCCAACTTTTATACTCTATGCCCCGTCCTATAAAGGCCAGCATGCCATCTGCCTTCTTCACCACCTTCTCCACCTGTGACGTCACCTTCAAAGATCTGTGGACTTGCACACCCAGGTCCCTCTGCGTCTCTACACCCTTTATGGTTCTTCCATTTATCGTGTAGCTCCTCCCTACATTATTCCCACCAAAATGCATCACTTCGCATTTATCAGGATTGAACTCCATCTGCCATTTCTTTGCCCAAATTTCCAGCCTATCTATATCCTTCTGTAGCCTCTGACAATGTTCCTCACTATCTGCAAGTCCTGCCAGTTTTGTGTCGTCCGCAAACTTACTGATCACCCCAGTTACTCCTTCTTCCAGATCATTTATATAAATCACAAACAGCAGAGGTCCCAATACAGAACCCTGCGGAACACCACTAGTCACAGGCCTCCAGCCGGAAAAAGACCCTTCCACTACCACCCTCTGTCTTCTATGACCAAGCCAGTTCTCCACCCATCTAGCCACCTCCCCCTTTATCCCATGAGATCCAACCTTTTTCACTAGCCTACCATGAGGGACTTTGTCAAACGCTTTACTAAAGTCCATATAGACAACATCCACGGCCCTTCCTTCGTCAACCATTCTGGTCACTTCTTCAAAAAACACCACCAGGTTAGTGAGGCATGACCTCCCTCTCACAAAACCATGCTGACTATCGTTAATGAGTTTATTCCTTTCTAAATGCGCATACATCCTTTCTCTAAGAATCTTCTCCAACAACTTCCCCACCACGGACGTCAAGCTCACCGGCCTATAATTACCCGGGTTATCCTTCCTACCCTTCTTAAATAACGGGACCACATTAGCTATCCTCCAATCCTCTGGGACCTCACCTGCGTCCAGTGACGAGACACAGATTTGCGTCAGAGGCCCAACGATTTCACCTCTCGTCTCCCTGAGCAGCCTTGGATAGATTCCATCAGGCCCTGGGGATTTGTCCATCTTTATATTCTCTAACAAACCTAACACTTCCTCCTTTGTAATGGAGATTTTCTCCAACGGTTCAACACTCCCCTCCGAGACACTCCCAGTCAACACATCCCTCTCCTTTGTGAATGCCGACGCAAAGTATTCATTTAGGATCTCCCCTACTTCTTTGGGCTCCAAGCATAAGTCCCCACTTTTGTCCCTGAGAGGTCCGATTTTTTCCCTGACAACCGTTTTGTTCCTAACATATCAATAAAATGCCTTGGGATTCTCCTTAATCCTGTCTGCCAAGAACATTTCGTGACCCCTTTTTGCTCTTCTCATTCCCCGTTTGAGTACTTTCCTACTTTCTTTGTACTCCTCCAGAGCTCCCTCCGTTTTTAGCTGCTTGGACCTAACATACGCCTCTCTTTTCTTTTTGACCAGTCCCTCAATTTCCCTGGTTATCCACGGTTCTCTAATCCTACCCTTCCTATCCTTCTTTTTTACAGGCACATGCTTGTCCTGTAGCCCTAACAACCGTTCCTTAAAAGACTGCCACATACCAGATGTGGATTTACCCTCAAACAGCCTCTCCCAATCAAGAGCTACCAATTTCTGCCTGATCCCACTAAAGTTAGCCTTCCCCCAATCCAACACCTTACCCTTGGGACACCACTCATCCTTTTCCATCACTATCCTAAAGCTAACAGAATTGTGGTCACTATTTGCCACATGTTCCCCTACCAAAACTTTGAAGACCTGACCGGGCTCATTACCCAGTACCAGGTCCAGTATAGCCCCCTCTCTAGTCGGGCTGTCTACATATTGTTCCAACGAACCCTCCTGTACACATTTTACAAATTCCTCCCCATCCAGAGTCCCTGCCCTCAGCGATTTCCAGTCTATAGCAGGGAAATTGAAGTCTCCCACTACAACAACCCTATCCAGTATCTCCTGACATATCCATTCTTCCACTTCCCTTGGGCTGTTGGGGGGCCTGTAGTACACCCCCAACATAGTGACTGCGCCTTTCCTGTTTCTAAGCTCCACCCAGAGTGACTCGTTACACGACCCCTCTGAATTGTCCTCCCTCTGCACCGCTGTAATATGCTCTCCAACTAATACCGTTACTCCCCCACCTCTTTTGGCCCCTCCTCTGTCTCGCCTAAAACACTTGTACCCTGGAATATTCAGCTGCCAGTCCTGTCCCTCTTTCAACCAAGTCTCTGTCACCGCAACCACATCCACTTTCCTCGTGCGCATTAAGGCCCCAAGTTCGTCTGTCTTACCTGCTACGCTCCTTGCATTGAAGTATAAGCACTCCAGACCTCCAGGCCCAATGAGGTCGTCCTCCCCCAGAGTGCTCTTCTTCTTTGCCAGCCTTGTCCCAGCCCCAAGCTCGTCCCCAGCCTCCACACTTATAGACCTAATATTTTGATCCCCACCCCCCTGCCATACTAGTTTAAACCCCCCCCCCCCGAACTGCACTAGCAAAGCTCCCAGCCAGGATATTTGTGCCCTTCCAACTTAGTTGTGACCCCTCCCTCTTGTACAGGTGCCATCCTCTCCTGAAAACTTCCGATTGATCTATGAAAATGAAGCCCTCCCTCCTGGACCAGTCCTTTAGCCAGGCATTCATTTGTACCAACTCCCTATTCTTAGCCTCACTGGCACGAGGCATTGGGAGCAGCCCAGAGATGGCCACCCTAGTGACCCTACTTTTTAACCTATTTCCCAACTCCCTGAATTGCTCTCTTTGGATCCCCCTACTCTTCCTATCTACGTCATTTCCACCAATGTGTATAATGACCTCCGTTTCTTTATCTTCCCCTTTTAATATGCCTCCTATCCGCTCGGAGACATCCGTGACCCCAGCACCAGGTAGGCAGACTACCATCCTGGAGTCCCGTTCGCACCCACAGAATCGCCTGTCTGTGCCTCTAACTGATGCATCCCCCACCACTATCGCTCTCCTAACCCCTCTCTTCCCTTTCCGGGCCACAGAGCCTGACTGTGTGCCAGTGACCTGGTCACTGTGTCTTACCCCTGGAGAGGCACACTCCTCCACACTATCCAAAACAATATACCTGTTTTGGAGTGGGACAACCACAGGTGACCCCTCTTCTAACTGTTCACTCCCCTCCCCTCTCACACCTGTCACCAAGCCCTTCCTATTTTGAGAGACCGCCACTGGAGTACTCCCTGGTACTTTACCCTTCTGCCCTTTACTCCTCCTAACTGTGACCCACGTGTCTTCCTCCCGATGCCCCGGTATAACTAGTTGCCTATAACTCCTGTCAATTTTTCTCCCATTTTCCCTGACTAGACTAAGGTCAGCGATCTGCAGCTCCAGTTCCATGACACGGTCCCTCAAGAGCTGCAGTTCCACGCACCTGGCACATATGTGAACCTCTGGGAAGCTAGGTGTTTGCAGGAACTCCCACATCCCACATCGGAAGCACTGAACTGGCCGATCACTCATACCTGCCCTTATCCTTTATAGGGTTGGATAAAAAATAACTAGCCTTGCCTCGCCCTTTCAGCCTAAGCTCAGAACTGGATGCAAATAAATTGCGATGGGTTTACAAATTTGTGCTAAATTGGACTAAATGTCAAAGAAGGTTTTTGAATAATCAATTACCTCAGTGATTTTACACACACACCCACACACACACACATATATATATATATATAATCTGTTTTTGTTTCTATCAATATTGAGTCATATTTCATTTGATTTATCAGAATTTTGCATTGTTTTTGTTTACAGTAGTAATATTATTAAACAAGTTTATGAACACAAACGACTGTGGGTGAAAGATGTGAAAGAGATTCTAAAAACAAGCACGGACACGTCTCTTTTGCGATGAAATAGTTATTTATTAGGCAAACAAAACGTAATTACTTTGCCCAACACTGAAACAGTAATACATTGAAGGTCAACATAAACTATCTCATAGTGACATCTTAGCGTTCAACTAAACTCAACCTGCTCTGAGCTCAGCTCAAGTCATGCCATGGAATTTCAAGTTATTTAAACTCGAACCGCTTGAAGCCAATGCAAAAAACGGAACTGCATCACTGGATTCCATTCAACCCAAAATAATGCAACACTTAACAAGGCAAAACCATCATGTCGCCACCGGGGATTACTTCATGGCTCCAATCGAAATGAGACGGGAGCCTTCCGGGCAAAGCTTCGTCGTGAATAACTCCCGTGCTATGTTTTTTTAAGTTCCCGTGTTTCACAGACTGGCGATGTTTACAATGAGAAGAAATGACATTTTTTAAATCTGCACGACGTTATAAATAAGAGATTTTTAGGTCAAATTCACCCGTCAAAACAACAATGTCATGATCCTGATTTGCTGTCAACACAATGATGTGATGCACAATGTAATTTTTCAAGGATGAATTTTCTGTTCTCTACTGGAGAACTAATATACCTTACAATGAGGCTTTTTGAAACATTCAAAGCCTGAAATAAAATGCAGTTTCCACTATGGTTTGGCTAATTGTTCTTCAAAGACTTTTACAAAAATAAGTTTCAACAAATGCCGGAGGTCGAATGTCTCCTTAAGAGTTTAAAAATGTTGATAGTTAGCAATCGTACTCCAGTCTTCATTTCTCAGAAAGTGATGCTGCTACAGGTGGTTCATATGATATTCAGCTGCAATGAATTTCGCAGGAAGTGATTTGCTGTCCTCTACAATGATATCTTCGGTGTTACTGCTTATGCAATTACTGGATTGATAATACATCAAGATTGATATTACATCAAGTGCTGAAGCAGATGCTAAGCGCAATCTACAACGAGTCCTTAAGGAGCCAGCCAGAACAGAACGTGTTTGCCTGGGGAGGAAAAGAAATAAATAATGTTCCAAATTAATTTCTGTGTTAAACATCAAATCATATAATCCCCACAGTGCAGAAGGAGGTCATTCGGCCAATCAGGTCGGCACTGGCCACAATCCCACCCAGGCCCTATTCCTGTGACCGGACATATTTACCCTGCTCGTCCCCCTGACACTAGGGTCAATTTAGCATGGCCAATCAACCTAACCCGCACATGTTTGGACTGTGAAAGGAAACCGGAGCATCCAGAGGAGACACAGGCAGACTCCACACAGACAATGAGCCGAGGCCGCAATTGAACCTGGGTCCCTGGCGCTGTGAGGCAGCAGTGCTAACCACTGTGCCACGCCAAATATCAAATCAATCAAATCAAATATTTAACTTACAACCACAGCTGCAACTAAACTGTAAAGTGTCGTGAGTAAAGCCCAGTCCATCACGCAAACCAGCCTCCCATCTACTGAAACTGCCTGCACTTGCCGCTGCCTCAGGAAAGCAGCCAGCATAATCAAGGACCCCACGCACCCCGGACGTATTCTCTTCCACCTTTTCCTTCGGAAAAAAAGATCCAAAAATCTGAGGTCATGGACCAACCGACTCAAGAACAGCTTCTTCCTTGCTGCCATCAGGCTTTCGAATGGACCTACCGCATATGGCACAGTGATTAGCACTGTTGCCTCACAGCGCCAGGGACCCAGGTTCAATTCCAGCCTTGGGTCACTGTCAGTTTGTGTGTTCTGCATAGGTTTGCTCCGGTTTCCTCCCACAGTTCACTGATGTGCAGGTGAGATGGATTGGCCATAATTGCCCCTTAATGTCAGTGTAATGAGCAGGGTTTTGTTGGGTTACGGCGATAGGGCCTGAGTGGGATTGTTGTCGGTATAAGCTCGATGGGCTGAATGGTCTCGTTCTGAATTGTCGGGATTCCTCGATTCTGTGATATTAAGTTGATCTTTCTCGACACCGTAGCTTCGACTGTAACACTACTTTCTGCACCATCTCTTTCCCTTCTCTATGTATGTTACGCTTTGTCTGGTTTGCGTGCAAGAAATAATACCTCTAAAGTGTGAAGATCATTTATTAGTGTCACAATTAGGCTTACATTAACTGCAATGAATTTGCTGTACAATCCCCTATTTGCCACACTCTGCCGCCTGTTCGGGTAACACTGAGGGACAATTTAGCATGGCCAATGCACCTAACTAGCCCGTCTTTCGGACTGTGGGAGGAAACCGGAGCACCCGGAGGAAATGCACGCAGACATGGGGAGAATGTGCAAGTTCCACACAGACAGTGACCCAAGCCGGGAATTGAACCCGGGTTCCTGGAGCTGTGCAGCAGCAGTGCTAACCTCTGTGCCACTGTGCCGCCCATGCAGCATAAGTGATTAATATGCTCATTAGTGCACCTATTGGATGTGTTTTATTTAGACTTTCAGAAGGCTATCGACCAGGTCTCACACAGCAGACTACTATGTAAAGCTCAAGCACATGGGATTGTGGATAGTGTCTTGAGATGGATAGAAAGCTGGTTAGCAGATGGAAAGCAAAGATTTGTTATAAATGGGTCTTTTCCTGATTGGCAGTCAGTGACTAGTGGGGTTTGGCAGGGATCTGTGCATGGACCGTTCACATTATATATTAGTAATTTCGAAGTTGGAACTGAATGTATTATCACCAAATTTGCAGATGATACAAAGTTGTCTGGGAGGGTGAGCTACGAGGAGGATACAGAGATGCTTCATTGTGATTTTTAAAGGCTGAGTGTGTGGGCATCTGCATGGAAGATGCAGTATAATGTGATAAATGTGAGGTTATCCATTTTGATAGCAAAAATAGGAAGGCAGATTATTATTTGAATGGGCGTAAATTGAGAGACCTTGGCATCCTCATGCATCAATCACTGAAAGTAAGCTCGCAGGTTCAGCAGGCAGCAAAGAAGAAAAATAGCATGTTGGCCTACAGAGCGAGAGGATTTGAGCATCGGGATAGGGATATAACAAAGAACAAAGAACAATACAGCACAGGAACAGGCCCTTCGGCCCTCCAAGCCCGCGCCGCTCCCTGGTCCAAACTAGACCATTATTTTGTATCCCTCCATTCCCACTGCGTTCATGTGGCTATCTAGATAAGTCTTAAACATTCCCAGTGTGTCCGCCTCCAGCACCTTGCCCGGCAGCGCATTCCAGGCCCCCGCCACCCTCTGTGTAAAATATGTCCTTCTGATATCCGTGTTAAACCACCCCCCCCCCCTCTCACCTTGAACCTCTGACCCCTCGTGAACGTCACCACCGACCTGGGAAAAAGCTTCCCACCGTTCACCCTATCTATGCCTTTCATAATTTTATACACCTCTATTAGTTCACCCCTCATCCTCCGTCTTTCCAGTGAGAACAACCCCAGTTTACCCAATCTCTCCTCATAACTAAGCCCTTCCATACCAGGCAACACCCTAGTAAACCTCCTCTGCACTCTCTCTAAAGCCTCCACGTCCTTCTGGTAGTGTGGCGATCAGAACTTGGCGCAGTATTCCAAATGCGGCCGAACCAATGTTCTATACAACCGCAACATCAGACCCTAAATTTATACTCTATGCCCCGCCCTATAAAGGCAAGCATGCCATATACCTTCTTCACTACCTTCTCCACCTGTGCCGTCACCTTCAAGGATCTGCGGACTTGCACACCCAGGTCCCTCTGCATATCTACATCATTTATGGTTCTGCCATTTATCGTATAGCTCCCCCCTACGTTAGTTCTACCAAAATGCATCACTTCACATTTATCTGGATTGAACTCCATCTGATGTGTTGATGCAATTGTATAAGGCGTTGGTGAGGCCACATCTGGAGTACTGCGTGCATTTTTGGTGTCCTTATTTGAGCAAGGATGTCCTTGCGATGGAGAGAAGGTTTACCAGGCCGATTCCTGGTGCGGCAGATCTGTCATATGAAGACGGGTGAAGTCGGTTAGGATTATATTCATTGGAGTTTAGAAGAGTGAGACGGGAATCTTGTAGAAAGTTGTAAAATTCTAACAGGGTTAGGTAAGGTAGGTTCAGAAAGAATGTTCCCAATGGTGGGAGAGTCCATAACCAGGGATCATAGTTTGAGGATAAGGGGTAAACATTTAGAATTGAGGTGAGGACAAATTTCTTCACCCAGAAGGTGGTGAATGTGTGGAATTCACGACCACAGAAAGTATTTGACGCCAAAACATTGTGTGCTTTCAAGAAGAAATTAGTTATAGCTGTTGGGGCTAAAGGGATCAAGGGATATGGGGGGAAGAGGGGATCAGGGTATTTAATTCGATGATCAGCCATGATCAAAAAGAATGGCGGAGCGGGCTCCAAGGGCCGAATGACCGTCTCCTGCTTCTAGTCTCTATGTTTCTATTGACTCTCAAATGTGCTTTCTAATTTACCATTTCTGTCCCTGACCACTAAACACAAAACATTCTCAATGCGATCAAATCACGCGTACTTGCTACTAACCAGCTGTTGGACTGAATTACCGACAAACTCAAGACATTCTTTCACCGCACAAAGTGTCAAATGATCCACTGACGGGAATTCATATTTGGTCTTAGACATAATCGATATACGCACATTTCCCATGAGTGCCTGTACAGCCCTTGGGACATTCACTTGAGGAGACACAGCCTGTCAAGGGATTACACAATACCAGTTAGAATTAGAAAGGGAGAAATGTTTAAATTTCACGGCTTTCACCTGTAAGCATCTGAACAACATGCTACTTACAATATGTTAATTAGTTCAGTGAGAGCTGTTAAGCGAACAGTTTAGTCA
Organism: Mustelus asterias; assembly: GCF_964213995.1. Taxonomy (NCBI): domain Eukaryota; kingdom Metazoa; phylum Chordata; class Chondrichthyes; order Carcharhiniformes; family Triakidae; genus Mustelus; species Mustelus asterias. Next base: position 10,103,699 of record NC_135831.1, read on the forward strand.
AGTTAATTTTTTCCCTTTCTTACCCATGGGTGGTCTCTGACAGTGCTTCCTCAAGAGACTACAGAAACCAAGGTATTTCTTGATCATCGATCGCTCCCAGTCTTATCCAAGCAAACCCACTCTATCAGCTGTGTGAAGCAACTTCAAACTTTATGATAGAAAGGGTATTATTAAACTCGAAAGAGTGTAGAAAAAAATTGCTAGGATGCTACCGGGAATTGATGGCTTGAGTTATAAGGAGAGGCTGGATAGACTGGGACTTTTTACCCTGGAGCATAGAAGGTTTAGGGTTGATCTTACATAGATAGACATAGAAAGCCACAGCACAAACAGGCCCTTCGGCCCACAAGTTGCGCCGATCACATCCCCACCTCTAGGCCTATCTATCTATAGCCCTCAATCCCATTAAATACCATGTACTCATCCAGAAGTCTCTTAAAAGACCCCAACGAGTTTGCCTCCACCACCACCGACGTCAGCCGATTCCACTCACCCACCACCCTCTGAGTGAAAAACTTACCCCTGACATCTCCTCTGTACCTACCCCCCAGCACCTTAAACCTGTGTCCTCTCGTAGCAACCATTTCAGCCCTTGGAAATAGCCTCTGAGAGTCTACCCTATCCAGACCTCTCAACATCTTGTAAACCTCTATCAGGTCACCTCTCATCCTTCGTCTCTCCAGGGAGAAGAGACCAAGCTCCCTCAACCTATCCTCATAAGGCATTTTGTCACCTGCCCTTCCTTATTTCCCAAGAGGAGGTCACGTTTTGCCCCCTCTCAAGTCGGACGATATCAGCTGAACGATGTTGTCGAGTATTGACCTCTAGTGAAAGTATATCAGTGTAACAGTTAACAATTACTGGATATGGGTAGAAACAACGTTCATAACAAATAACTAAAAGTCAATGAAAAACTGAAAACCAATCGAAGAGGTTTGTGCACTTTTATCAGAGACTATCGATTCTTATTGTTATCGCTGAAACAATGTATAAATAGAGAATGAATAGTGTGAATGAAATAAGTTACCATAACTGTGGTAATTTTCATTTCCTATGGGAGGAACAAGCTGTGTTAACATGGTCTGCCTGGATACAGTTGAAAGTTCATATTTTAATACTTATGCATGATACAACCATGGATTTGTTCATTATAGTTTATGCAAAGCAATGTAAACACAAATCGATTCTCTCTTCACGTGGTTTTATTTATAATTTTCCCTTATGTCCCTTAAAGTAACATTCGTGCCACAAAACTGCCAGGAAATGACCACCACCAATAAGAGACACTCCAGCCACCGCCCCTTGACATTCACTGCTGTTACCATCACTGAATTCCCCCACTGTGAACATCTTTGGGGTTACCATTGACCAGAAACTCAACTGGACACGCCACACAAACACAGTGGCTACAAGAGTAGGTCAGAGGCTAGGAATACTGTGGCGAGTAACTCACCACTGACTCCCGAAAGTCAATCCACCATCTACAGGCCACAAGTCAGGAGTGTGATGGAATACCCCCCACTTGCCTAGATGGGTGCGCCTCCAACAACACTCAAGAAGCTCGACACCATGCATGACAAAGCAGCGCCGCTTAATTGGCACCACATTCACAAATATCCATTCCCTCCGCCACCTATGCTCTGCAACAGCAGTATGCACCATCTAAAAGTTGCACTGCAGCAATTCACCCAAGGTCCTTACACAGCACCTTCCAAAGTTACGAGCACATCCATCCGAAAGGACAAAGACAGCAGAAAAATGAAAACACCACCACCTTCAAGTTCCCCTCCAAGCCACTCACCATCCTGACTTGGAAATATATTGGTCATTCCTTCGCAGTCGCAGGGTCAAAATCCTGGAATTCCTTCCATAAGGGCATTGTGGTCAACCCACAGCACTTGGACTGCAGCGATTCAAGAAGGCAGCACACCACCACCTTCTCAAGTCCAACTAGTGATGGGCAATAAATGCTGGTCAGCCAGCGACACCCATGTCCCACGAATGAATAAGAATATAATTCAATTCGCTACTAACATTCGTACACCAGCATCTAGCAGAGAAATGTATTTTCAATTATTTATCTTTTGAATAATAACAGCTCAAAAGAATAAATGATAAATGCTTAGTAAATTAGTCCATTCAAAAATGAACCTCAACTTTCTTCGGAGGCTAAGGAAATTTAGCATGTCCGCCACGCCTCTCAACATTTTTTACAGATGCACCATATAAATCATCCTTGCTGGTTGTATCACAGCTTGGTATTGCTCCTGCTCTGCCCAAGACCGCATGAAACTACAAAGGGAAATGAATGAAGCCCAGTCCATCACGCAGATCAGCCTCCCATCCATTGACACTGTCTACACTTCCTGCTGCCTCGGAAAAGCAGCCAGCATAATTGAGGACTCCACGCACCTTGGACAAACTCCCTTCCACCTTCTTCCGTCGAGCAAAAGATACAAAAGTCTGAGGTCACGTACCAACCGACTCATGAACAGCTTCTTCCCTGCTGCCATCAGACATTTGAATGGACCCACCCCATTTTAAGTTGATCTATCTCTACATCCTAGTTATGACTGTAACACTGCATTCTGCACTCTCTCCGTTTCTTCTCTATGAACGATTTGCTTTCTCTTTATCGCGCACAATAAACAACAATTTTCACTGTATACTACTACATTTAGCATGGCCAATGCATCTAACCAGCACGTCTTTCGGAATTTGGGAGGAAACCGGACCAAGTGGAGGAAACCCAGACAGGCAGATGGAGTTTAATTTAGATAAATGCAAGGTGATGCATTTTGGTAGATCGAACCAGGGCCAGAGTTACTTGTAAATGGTAGGCCGTTGGGGAGAGTTATAGAACAAAGAGATCTCGGGATACATGTTCGTAGCTCCTTGAAAGTGGAGTCACAGGTACACAGGGTGGTGAAGAATGCATTCAGCATGCTGTTTGCACTGGTCAGAACATTGAATACAGCAGTTGGGACGTCTTGATGAAGTTGTCCAAGAAATTGTAAGGCCACACTTGGATTACTGTGTACAGTTCTGGTCACCCTATTATGCAAAGAATGTTATTATACTAGAAAGAGTGCAGAAAATATTGACTGGGATGCTACCGGGACTTGATGGTTTGAGTTATAAGGAGAGACTGGAGAGACTGGGACTTTTTTCCCTGGAGCATCGGAGGCTTTGGCGTTAACTTAAAGAGATTTATAAAATGAATAGATCAAAGATCAACTAGGTAGTCAATATCTTTTCCCAAAGTAGAGGAGTCTAAAACTAGAGAACATAGGTTTAAGGTGGGAGAGGAGAGATACAAAAGGGTCCAATGGGGCAATTTCTTTTTGACATAGAGTGTGGTGAGTGTCTGGAACGAACTGTCAGAGGTAATAGTAGAGGTGGGTACAATTTTGTCTTTTAAAAAGTAATTAGACAGTGACATCAGTAAGATGGGTATAGAGGGATATGGGCCAAATGCAGGCAATTGTAACTAGCTTAGTGGTTAACAAAAGGGCAGCAGGAACAAGTTGGGCCGATGGGCCTGTTTCCATGATGTAAACCTCTATGACATGGAGGAGAATGGGCAGACTCCGCACAGACAGTGACCCAAGCCGGGAATCGAACTCTGGTCCCTGGTGCTGTGAGACAGCAGCGCTAACTACTGTGACACCTAATCTCAGACTATCTGATGTTATCATTTTTGGGTAATCAAATATAGAAACAGAGAATGAACAATATGAATTGCAAGAGTTTCCATGGCTGGAATCGTGGTCTGTGTTTATGAACAATCCATGTTAAGATGGTTTGCAGAGATACAATTTAAAATTCACATTGTAACACGACTGCATCATATAACCACGGTTTTGTCACTTATGGGTCTGCGTGAATTATGGAAAAAAATATTTGATTTCCCATTCATTTGGTTTTCTCGTCAAATTGGCTTTCTTTTTACTTACGTTTTAGATTAATACTAAATCTCAGACCCTCGCAACAAGAAGGTAAATGTATTCTTGTTTTCTTTTGAATATTAACGTCTCAAATGGTGAAGCAGCAACCGTTTGGTAGATAAGAGAACTACAAGTGACTTGCTGGGACTAAATAGGCTTCATGAAATTGGTGTGAGCTTAATTTTAAGTTTAATTTTAGTTATGAGTGTCACAAGTAGGCTTACATTAATACTGCAATAAAATCACGGTGAAAATCCCCTAGTCACCACACTGTTCGGAGACACTAAGGGAGAATTGTGCATGGCGAATGCACCTAACCAGCACATCTTTTGGACTGTGGAGGAAACCGGAGCACCCAGAGGAAACCCATGCGGGTGCCGAGATGGAGACAACATGGAACAATGGTGAGCACGGCTGGCTCACAGCGCCAGGAACCCGAGTTTGATTTCCTGCTTGGATCACTGTCTATGTGGATTCTACACGTTCTCCCCGTGTCTGCGTGGGTTTCCTCCCATGTTCAAAGATGTGTGGGTTCAGTTGATTGGCCATGCTAAATTCTCCCTCAGTGCCAGGGGGCGCTAGCAAGGGTAAATAGGGATTACCGGCATGGAGGCTGTGTGTGTTTGTGGTCTGTGCAGACTTGAAGGGCCGGATGGCGTCCTTCTACACTGCAGGGACTCTATTGATAGAAAGACCATGATCTAGTAGCCTTTTCACGAGTAATTCAGGTTTCTGTCATGAGTCATCCCAATATGAAACATTGAAACAGGAATGGGATTGAACAGCAAGCTTCACTTTCGGCTTGGCAATTCAGAAGAGAGCTGTGCTGAGTGACATTTGAGTATGAAATATTGGCACTTGTGTTTCCACTCTTGGTTTCCATTGTCGCGGTAGCAACCTTCATCTCGATAGCATTGGTGGAACAGTTAGAGATCACTTTTTTTATTCATTCATGCGCCATGGGCGTCTCTGGCTGGGCCAGCTTTATTGCACATCCCTAGTTGTCCTTGAACTGAGTGATTTGCTTGGCCATTTCAGAGGGCACTTGAGGGTCAACCACATTGCTGTGGCTCTGGAGTCCCATGTAGGCCAGACCAGGTGAGGACGACAGATTTCCTTTCATAAAGGAACCAGATGGGTTTTTCCAACAATCTTCAATCGGTTTCATGGTCATCAATAGATTCTTAATTCCAGAATTTGTTTCTTGAATTCAAATTCCACCAACTGCTGTGGTGGGATTCAAACCAATGTCCACCGAACATTAGATGAGTTTCTGGATTAATGGTCTACTGATAATACCACTAGGTCATTGCCTCCCTAACTTGTGTTGAGGGTACTGCAAATAGCTTCAGTTTGGATGGAGACAAGGATTAGACATACTTTAAGTTTTTTTATTAATGTCACAAGTCGGCTGACATGAACACTGCAATTAAGTTACTGTGAGAATCCATATGTCGCCACACTCTGGCGCCTGTTCAGGTAAAACTGATGGAGAATTTAGCATGGCCAATGCACTGAACCAGCACGTCTTTTGGGCAGTGGGAGGAAACCGGAGTACCCGGAGGACACCCATGCTGACACGGGGGAGAACGTGCAAACTCCACACAGTGAACCAAGCCAGGAGTCGAACTCGGGTCCCTGGCTCTGCGAGGTAGCACTGCTAACCACTGTGCCACCCCAGTGAAGGCTCCAGTGATTTTGCACTCTATGGTTCAAGTGGCAAGAATAATCCAGGTAATTACAGTCCGGTGAGCCTTATATCAGTGGCAAGGAAATTATTGGAGAGGATTCTTTGAGACAGGATTTATTGCCGCTTGGCAGTAAGTGGACGCATTAGTGAGAGGCAACATGGTTTTGTGAAGGGGAGGACATGTCTCACTAACTTGATCGAGTTTTTCGAGGAAGTGATGAAGATGATTGATGCGGGTAGGGCAGTGAATGTTGTCTACGTGACTTCAGTGTGGCCTTTGACAAGGTCCCTCATGGCAGACTGTTGGAGAAGGTGAAGTCGCATGGGATCAGAGATGGGCTGGCAAGGTGGATACAAAACTGGCTCAGTCAAAGAAGACAGAGGGGAGCAGTGGAAGGGTGCGTTTCTGAATGGAGGGCTATGACAAGTGGCATTCCTCAGGGATCAGTGCTGGGACCTTTGCTGTTTGTAATTTTGTGGACGACAAAAAGGTTGTAAGTTTGTGGATGACACAAATGTTGGTGGATTTGCAGATAGCGATGAGGACCATCAGAGGATACAGCAGGATATAGATCGGTTGGAGGCTTGGGGGAGAGGTGGCAAATGGAGGTTAATCCGGATAAATGTGAGGTAATGCATTTTGGAAGGTCTAATACAGATAGAAAATATACAGTAAATGGAAGAACCCTAGAAGAGTATTGTTAGGCAAAGGGATCTGGATAGGCACAGGTAACTGAAAATGGCTGTGCAGATGGAGGCAGTCAAGAAGGTATACAGCATGCTTGCCTTCATTGGCCGGGGCATTGGGTTTAAAAATTGGCAAGTCATGTTGCAGCTTTATAGAACCTTAATTGGGCCGCTCTTCGAATATACTGTTCAATTCCGGTCATCACACTACCAGAAGGATGTGGAGGCTTTGGAGAGGGTACAGAAAAGATTTACCAGGATGCTGTCTGGTGTGGAGGGCATCAGCTGTGATGACAGGTTGGAGAAACTTGGTTTGTTCTCACTGGAACGACGGAGTTTGAGAGGTGACCTAATAGAAGTCTACAAGATTATGAGAGGCAAGGGGAGAGTGGATAGCCAGAAGCTTTTTCCCAGGTTGGAGGAGTCAAATACTAGGGGGCACAGGTTTGTGTGAGGGGCAAGGTTTAAAGGCAACGTACGAGGCAGATTTTTTACACAGAGGGTGGTGGGTGCCTGGAACCCGTTGCCGGGGGAGGCAGTGGAAGCAGATATGATAGTGACTTTTCAGGGGCGTCTTGACAAATACATGAATAGGATGGGCATCGAGGGATATGGTCCCTGGAAGGGTAGGGGGTTTTAGTTAAGTCGGGCAGCGTGGTCGGTGCAGGCTTGGAGGGCCGAAGTGCCTGTTCCTGTGCTGTAATTTTCTTTGTTCTTTGCTCCTTCTCGAAAGCCTGAAAAAAACATGGTGAATTATTTTAGTGCTTAATCAATCGCCTCACGAATTCATTGGAGGAGACAAATGGCAACAGTTTGATGACGTATGTTATCCTTACCGTCATATTTAGGGGCACATCCTGATATCAAACAAGTAGATTTATGTTGAAGTTTGAAGTAAATCATGTCAAAATCAACAATATTTGTGCATTGAGAGGTGCGTTCAGGTCTCCGCATTTAAATATTAACTTTGACCTTAAAAGAAAACACTTACCCGCATCATTCCAATGCGGGTAAGATGCTCTTTCGGAGAGTCGGTGCAGAATCGATGGGTCGTATGGCCTCCTTCTGCACTGCCGTGTCTGACTCTCCATCATTTCCAACGTTCCATACCTCCCTGACCCTCAACACCCCAGCTCGGCTGTAAATTTCTTACTTTGTGTGTAAAAAGCGTTAGATTGAACGGGGTTAATTGAAGCTGTTTGTTTAGTGACTGTAATTAATGTGAGTCTCCATGGATCCGATTCGTGTGCCTGGAGGGTTTTCCCTCTTCTATTAGAACGGATTCCGTTCAATGTGTTGTCCCATTGGGTCAGCGGGAGCGACAGCTCCGACACTAACAGAGATCAGCGGCTGTGGAGAGAGAGGGAGGGAGAGGAGATATCAGAATCTGGGAGCAATGGATTGAAATCGTCCAACAATGGATCAGAATCTGGGAACAATCGAATGGAATGTTACAACAATGGATCAGAATCTGGAAACAATGAACAGGAATGTTCCAACCAAGGACAGGAGTTTATTCTATTGGATTTCTCTCTTTACTGCAGATGATTGGTGGATACCATCAGACTTTCGGATTCAATATTTACTGAAGGCGATTCAATGTTTTTACTATCCTCTCCTAGCTATTGTTGGTTTTCCGGGTAAGTCCCTGGCTGGAATTGTACCGGCCCGACCGCCACGGGAATCGGAGCAGGCGAGGGGCAGAGCATGGGAAGGTCTGTTGAACACAGGCGGGATTTTGCAGTTTCGGCAAGAGTGAGGCAGTAAAATCCCGTCCCCTGTGTCCAGTTCCGAATTCTAGAAAGGCTGTTTAACTGTACTGATTTTGTTGCCATTTGCTGTACTCGGTTTGCTTCTCTTGTTAGAAAATAGAACAGTACAGCACAGAACAGGCCCTTCGGCCCACGATGTTCTGCCGAGCTTTATCTGAAACCAAGATCAAGCTATCCCACTCCCTATCATCCTGGTGTGCTCCATGTGCCTATCCAATCACCGCTTAAATGTTCCTAAAGTGCTTGACCCCACTATCACTGCAGGCAGTCCATTCCACACTCCAACCACTCTCTGCGTAAAGACCCTACCTCTGATATCCTTCCTGTATCTCCCACCACGAACCCTATAGTTATGCCCCCTTGTAATAGCTCCATCTACCCGAGGAAATAGTCTTTGAACGTTCACTCTATCCCCTTCATCATTTTATGAACCTCTATTAAGTCTCCCCTCAGCCTCCTCCACTCCAGAGAGAACAGCCCTAACCTGTCCATATAAGACCTACCCTCCAAACCAGGCAGCATCCTGGTAAATCTCCTCTGCACTCTTTCCAGCGCTTCCACATCCTCCTTATAGTGAGGTTACCAGATTGCACACGATATTCCAAATGTGGTCTCACCAAGGTCCTGTACAGTTGCAGCATAACCCCATGGCTCTTAAACTCCAACCCCCTGTTAATAAAAGCTAACACACTATAGGCCTTCTTCACAGCTCTATCCACTTGAGTGGCAACCTTTAGAGATCTGTGGATATGGACCACAAGAACTCTCTGTTCCTCCACAGTCTTCAGAACCCTACCTTTGACCCTGTAATCCACATTTAAATTTTTCCTACCAAAATGAATCACCTCACATTTATCAGGGTTAAACTCCATTTGCCATTTTCCAGCCCAGCTTTGCATCCTATCTATGTCCCTTTGCAGCCTACAACAGCCCTCCACCTCATCCACTACTCCACCAATCTTGGTGTCATCAGCAAATTTACTGATCCACCCTTCAGCCCCCTCCTCTAAGTCATTAATAAAAATCACAAAGAGCAGAGGACCAAGCACTGAGCCCTGTGGCACTCCGCTAGCAACCTGCCACCAATCTGAAAAATTTCCATCCACCACCACCCTCTGTCTCCAATCGGCCAACTTTCCCTCTATCCCACACCTCCTCACTTTCATCATAAGCCGACCATGGGGGAACTTATCAAACGCCTTACTAAAATCCATGTATAGGACATCAACTGCCCTATCTTCATCAACACACTTAGTTACCTCCTCAAAATATTCAATCAAATTTGAGAGGCACGACTTGCCCTTCACGAATCCGTGCTGACTATTCCGGATTAATCCGCATCTTTCTAAATGGTTGTAAATCCCATCCCAAAGGACCTTTTCCATCAATTTACCAACCACCGAAGTAAGACGAACCGGTCTATAATTACCAGGGTCATTTCTATTCCCTTTCTTAAACAGAGGAACAACATTCGCCATTCTCCAGTCCTCTGGCACCATCCCCGTGGACAGTGAGGACCCAAAGATCAAAGCCAAAGGCTCTGCAATCTCATCCCTTGCCTCCCAAAGAATCCTATGATATATTTCATCAGGCCCAGGGGACTTATCGAACTTCAGTTTATTCAAAACTGCCAGGACATCCTCTCTCCGAACATCTATTTCCTCCAACCTATTAGCCTGTAACACCTTCTCTTCCTCAAAAACATGGCCCCTCTCCTTGGTGAACACTGAAGAAAAGTATTCATTCATCACCTCGCCTATCTCTCCTGACTCCATAAACAAGTACCCACTACTGTCCTTGACCGGCCCTAACCTCACCCTGGTCATTCGTTTATTCCTCACATAAGGGTAAAAAGCCTTGGGGTTTTCCTTGATCCGACCCGCCAAAGACTTCTCATGTCCCGTCCTAGCTCTCCTAAGCCCCTTTTTCAGCTCGTTCCTTGCTAACTTGTAATCCTCGATCGAGCAACCTGAACCTTGTTTCCTCATCCCGACATAAGCTTTCCTCTTCCTTTTGACAAGACATTCCAACTCTTTCGTGAACCATGGTTCCCTCACTCGGCCATTTCCTACCTGCCCGAAAGGAACATACCTATCAAGGACACCCAGTATTTGTTCCTTGAAAAAGTTGCACTATTCATTAGTGCCTTTCCCTGACAGTTTCTGTTCCCAACTTATGCCCCATAATTCTTGCCTAATCGCATCATAATTACCTCTCCCCCAATTGTAAACCCTGCCCTGCCGTACGGCCCTATCCCTCTCTATTGCAATAACAAAAGACACCGAATTGTGGTCACTATCTCCAAAGTGCTCTCCCACAACCAAATCTAACACTTGGCCCGGTTCATTTCCCAGTACCAAATCCAATGTGGCCTCACCTCTAGTCGGCCCATCCACATATTGTGTCAGGAAACCCTCCTGCACCCACTGCACAAAAACTGCCCCATCCGAACTATTCGACCTACAAAGGTTCCAATCAATATTTGGAAAGTTAAAGTCCCCCATGACAACTACCCTGTGACCCCCACACCTATCCATAATCTGCTTCGCAATTTCTTCCTCCACATCTCTATTACTATTTGGGGGCCTATAGTAAACTCCTAACAACGTGACCGCCTCTTTCCTGTTTCTAACTTCAGCCCATATTACCTCAGTGTGCAGATCCCCCTCGAAGTGCCTTTCCACAGCCGTTAAACTATCCTTGTTGTTTCTGTTGAATCTCTGAATCCAGTTATTAATTCTTTCAGGGCCGATGGGCTCGGATGTCTTTGTGCGCTGTGACTTTCCATAGACATGTGACCTCAAACACTATTCCTTCGTAAGTGAAAGATTGAGACAGAACCCTTTTTACCCTCTACATATAACACCAGTTCACTGCTAATCACCCAGCCAGTCAGCAGGCTGCAGAATCAATTTTATTGGTCATATGTGCACAGCAAGATCACACACAGAGAGAACATGTTTTGTAAAGTTTGATGCTTATTCATTAATGTCACAGGTATGCTGACATTAACAGTTGCAGTGAAGTTACTGGAAAAATCCCCTGGTCACCACACTCCAGCGCCTGTTCGGGCACACTGAGCGAGAATTTAGCATGGTCAATGCACGTAACTTTCAAAGTTTGGGAGGAAACCGGAGCACACAGAGCAAACCAACACGGAGAACGAGTAGATTCTGCACAGACAGTCGCCAAGCCTGGAATTGAACGAAGGCCCCTGGCGCTGTAAGGCAACAATGCTGTCCCCTGTGCAACCACAAGCTCTCCTAGAGTCACAGGAGCACAAACAGACACATCCAAACGCACATATTTAAAGGCACACATTTGCTGATCCAAGCAACCAGATTTAAACACTTACTCCCACTCACACGCAAATTCAAGAATAACCAAAATTGCTGAAACACTCCAGAATAAGGCACATTTCGGAACACACGTCAGGTTCTCTGTTGCTTACATGCGCGCACACGCGCGCACTCGCACACGCTCACGCACGCATGTTGATACAGACAATATAGACATTCATGCACACACACGCACACACACACACATGCATATTGGTACAGACGACAAAGACACATACACACACACATACACACGGGAGGGGGGCAGGTTTACAACTACTCCCTGCCCATTGATGGCGGGGTGAGCAAGTAAAACCGTGTGACAGCCGGGAACTCAGGTCCACACCCGATTTCCCGCCTCTAACGACCTCACCGGCAACGGGTATGCGGCGGATTCAGTGTCCTGTCCATTTCTGGCAAGAGGCTGAATATCTTATTGAAATTTATTTTAAAACAAATGCAAATAAAATTAGCGACCCTGGGATGGAATTGTGCGGCACACTTGCCTTTGCAGCCCCACCGGGAGAGGTTGTGTCCATTGAGGAAAACAGCTGGTCCACATGGACGAGGACGAGTCGGGAGGACCTCGCCAGAAGAACTGAAGGCTATTGAGGACACTGGGCAAAGTCAACGGCAAAGTTAGGTGCTCCTTGGGCAGTGCCCACCGGGCAGTACCAGGGGGTGGGGCCTGAGGTCATAGACTCAAGGAGTCATAGAAGTTTACAACAAGGAAACAGGCCCTTCGGCCCAACTCGTCCACGCCGCCATTTAAAAAAAAATCCCGATGCTCATCCTAATTGCCCGCATTTGGCCCATATCCCTCTATACCCATCGTACCCATGTAACTATCTAAATGCTTTTTAAAAGGTAAAATTGTACCCGCCTCTACTGCTACCTCTGGCAGCTTGTTCCAGACATTCACCACCCTCTGTGGAAAAATTACCCCTCTGGACACTTTTGTATCTCTCCCCTCTCACCTTAAACCTACGCCCTCTAGCTTTAGGCTCCCCTACCTTGTCTATGCCCCTCATTATTTTATAGACCTCTATAAGGTCACCCCCCCCACCACCCCACCTCCGACGCTCCAGAGAATAAAGTCCCTGTCTATTCAGCCTCTCCTTATAACTCAATCCATCAAGTCCCGGTAGCATCCTAGTAAATCTTTTCTGCACTCTTTCTAGTTTAATAATATCATTTCTATATTAGGGCGATCAGAATTGCACACAGTATTCCAAGTGTGGCCTTACCAATGTCTTGTACAACTTCAACAAAACGTCTCAACTCCTGTATTCAATGTTCTGACCGATGAAACCAAGCATGCCGAATGCCTTCTTCACCACTCTGTCCACCTGTGAGTCCACTTTCAAGGAGCTATGAACATGTACCTCAAGATCTTATTGTTCTGTATCTCTCCACAACGCCCTACCATTAACTGCATAAGTCCTGCACTGATTCAATCTACCAAAATGCATCACTTCACATTTTTCTTAATTTAACTCCATCTGCCATTCATCAGCCCACTGGCCCAGTTGTTCAAGATCCCGTTGCAATTGGAGATAACGTTCTTCAGTGTCCACTATGCCACCATTCTTGCTGTCATCTGCCAACTTACTAACCATGCCCCCTATATTCTCATCCAAATCATTCATATAAATGTCAAATAACAGTGGGCCCAAAACTGATCCCCGAGGCACACCGCTGGTCACAGGCCTCAAGTTTGAAAAACAATTCTCTCCCACCACCCTCTGGCTTCTGTCAAGAAGCCAATTTTGTATCCAATGAAATACCTCACCCTGGGTCCCGTGAGATTTAACTTTATGCAACAACCTACCATGCGGTACCTTGTCAAAGGACTTGCTAAAGTCCAAACAGACAAAATCAACTGCACTGCCCTCATCTACCTTCTTGGTTACCCCTTCAAAAAACTCAATTAAATTTGTGAGGCATGATTTTCCACTCACAAAACCATGCTGACTGTCCCTAATCAGTCCTTGCATCTCTAAATGCCTGTCGATGCTGTCTCCCAAAATACCTTCCAACAATTTACTCACCATAAATGTGAGGCTCACTGGCCTGTAGTTCCCAGGCTTTTCCCTGCAGCCCTTTTGAAACAGAGGCACAACATTTGCCACTCTCCAATCTTCAGGCACCTCACCCGTGACTATCGATGATTCAAATATCTCAAAGAGGGGACCCGCAATTTGCACCCGAGCCTCCCACACCATCCTGGGATAGACCTCATCAGGTCCCGGGGATTTATCTAACTTGATGCGCTTTAAGACTTCCAGTACCTCATTCTCTGTAACATGTACACTCCTCAAGACATCACTATTTATTTCCGCAAGTTCCCTAACATCCATGCTTTTCTCAACAGTAAATACTGATGAGACTTATCCATTTAAGATTTCTCCCACCTCTTGTGGATCCGCACATAGATGACCTTGGTGATCCTTAAGAGGCGCTACTCTCTCCCTTGTTACTCTTTTGCCCTTTATGTATTTGTCGAAGCTCTTTGAATTCTACTTTGCCTGATCTGCCAAAACAATTTCGTGTCCCCTTTTTGACCCCCTGATTTCTCTCTTAACTCCACTCCTACACCCCCTATACTTTTCAAGAGATTCACTTGATCCCAGCTGCCTATGCATGTCATGTGCCTCTTTCTTCTTCTTGACCAGGGCCTCAATATCCCGAGTCCTCCAGGGTTCCCAACTTCTGCCAGCCTTGTCCTTCTCTCGAAGAGGAATGTGTTTACCCTGAACCCTGGTTAACAGACTTTTGAAAGCCTTCCAGTTAGCAGACTTCCTTTTGCCTTTCCACAGACTCCCCCAATTAGGTTTTGAAAGTTCCTGCCTGATAACATCAAAATTGGCCTTGCCCCAATTTAGAATTTTAACTTTTGGGACAGATAGCTATCTTAAAACTAATAGAATTATGGTCACTGGTCCCAAAGTAATCCCTCACGAACACTTCTGTCAGCTGCCCTTCCTTATTTCTCAAGAGGAGGTCAAGTTTTGCCCCCTCTCTAGTCGGGCCATCCACATACTGAATGAGCAATTCCTCCTGAATGCACTCAACAAATTCTTCTCCATCCAACCCTCTAATACTATGGCTGTCCGAGTCAATGTTGGGAAAATTAAAATCTCCGACTATTACCACCCTATTTTTCTTGGAGCTATCTGTGATCCCCTTACATATTTGCTCCTCAGGTTCCCGCTGACTATTTGGGTGCCTATAGTACAACCGTATCAAAGTAATTTCCCCCTTCTTATTTCGCAGTTCTACTCACATAGACTCAGTGGCCGAACCCTCGGATATATCCCCTCTCAGTACGGCCGTGATGCTTTCCCGAATCAAAAGTGCAACTCCCCCTCCTCTCTTACCTCCTGTTCTTTCTTTCCGATAGCATCTGTACCCTGGAACATTAAGGTGCCAGTCTTGTCCTTCCCTTCGCCATGTTTCGGTGATTCCTATAATATCCCACCCCCACGTACCCATCCATGCCCTGAGTTCATCTGCCTTGCCCGTTAGGTCTCTTGCATTGAAATAAATGCAGTTTTATCTGGACTTCCCTTGCTCTCTGTCTTGCTTTTGCCTGATCTGTCTGGTACTAAGATTACTAATACTGCCTTTACTAATTTAGATGCTCTCTTTAACTTCTGTGCTGTCCTCAAACTTCCCTTCTATCTCCCTACTTCTTTGGACCCCATCACCCTGCCAAACTTGTTTAAACCCTCCCGAGTGGCTCTAGCAAATCTCCCCACCAGGATGCTCGTCCCGCTCCAGTTCAAATGTAACCCGTCCCTCTTGAAAAGATCAGCCCTTCCCCAGAAAAGATCCCAATGATCCAAAAATCTTAATCCCTGCCCCCTGCACCAGCTCGCAAGCCAGGCATTAACCTGCCTAATCCTCCTATCGCTACACTCAGTAGCATGTGGCACCAGTGCTGGTGCTGAAATTACTAGCTTCGAGTTCCTGCATGTTAGCCCATGGTGGGGTCCACAGGAGCGGGGCCTGAAGGTAGCGGGGCCTACGTGCCGTGGCCTGCAGGGGTAGGACCTGAAGGGGAGGGGCCTGAAGGGGCTGGACTTGAAGGGGGCGGAACCTAAAAGGGCAGGGCCTGAAGAGGGCGGGGCACGATGGGGGCGGGGCCTGGAGGGGCGGGGCCTGGAGGCGCGGGGCCTGGAGGGGCGGGGCCTGGAGGGGCGGGGCCTGGAGGGGCGGGGCCTGAAGTCAGCTTGACCCTTGGGGAGCGGGCCAATCCGGTAGGGAGGCTGGCCCAATGCCATTCTGCACGTGATTGGTGAAGTAAAGAATGCTGCCCCGCTGCCAATCTGCCTGTAACTGTTTGGGGAGTAGGGTGTCCTGCTGCCAATCTGCACGTAATTGTTGAGATAGGTTGTTTGTGCTGCCACTCTTGACGTAGTTGGTGAGGGGTAGAGGGTCCCAATGACACTCTGCACGTGATTGGTGTGGTAGACAGGGGGGCCTTGCTGCCTCTGTCCATGCACAGTGGGGTAGGGAGGGGGGCCTCACTGCGTCTCTGCATGCACAGTGGGGTAGGGAGGGGGCCTCGCAGCCTCTGTGCATGCACAGTGGGGTAGGGAGGGGGCCTCGCTGCCTCTCTGCATGCACAGTGGGGTAGGGAGGGGGTCTCGCTGCCTCTCTGCATGCACAGTGGGGTAGGGAGGGGGTCTCGCTGCCTCTCTGCATGCACAGTGGGGTAGGGAGGGGGGCCTTGCTGCCTCTCTGCATGCACAATGTGGTCGGGAGGGTGGGTCTCGCTGTCACTAATCATGCAATTGGCGTGGGGGAAGGGGTGGTGAGAGTGGGGCTATCTTTGTTCGGAGACTCCTCACAAAGAGCTGCGGGCCCGCAGACTATCCGGCGGCAGCTGCTGTGGTGAAGCTAGCTGCAGCAGCAGAGAGCTGACAGATGTCTCTCTCAGACCAGGCAGCTCACTGCTGGCTGCAATTGCGATTTGCAACCACATAGGTTTGGTACATGGTCGGTATCACAGCCAGCGCTGTGAGAGCTGCAAGTGATGGGGCCAGTGCTGAGGGTGGTTGAGCAGTCATCGAGCTTTAACAGCACAAAATGTGGCCCTTCGGCCCATTATGTCTGAACTATCCAATCGAATCCCATTTTCCAGCACAAGATCCGCAGCCTTGTATGCTCTGGCGTTTGAGTTGCCTCTTGTGGTTGTTCCTGCTTCTACCATTCTTTCAGGCCGTGAGCTGCAGATCCCACACCCTGTGGATGGAAACATTTTTCCTCAAATCCTTACAAAAATCTGCCCTTTACCTTAAATCCACGTCCCTCTGATTATTGACACCTCTACGACAGGGAAAATGTTTATTCCAATCTATGTGCAGCATAATTTTATACATATCACTCAGGTCCCCCCCACCTGAAAGCACTCCCCACCACCACCCACTCCCCCTCCAGCCATCTCTGCTCTTAGGTAAAAAACCCAACCGAACCACCCTCTTTTCGTCGCTGAAACTCACCAGCCCAGGCAGCATCCTGGCGAATCTCCTCTCCACTGTCTCCAGTGCAATTACATCCTTCCTTTAGTGTGATGACCAGAGCTGCTGGACTAATCAGCATTTTATACATCTCCATCATAACTTCCGATCTCATATATCCCTATGCTGCGGCTGCTAAAGGCAATTATCCTAAATGTTGTCTGGACCACCTCATCTAACTGTCCAACTGCCTTCAGGGAATCCTGATATACGCACCCCACATTCATTCTGGTCCTCTGCACTTCCTCACACTCTATTGTTCATTGTGCAACTCCTTGCACTGTTAGTCCTCTCAAAATGCATTGCCTCACATTTTCAGGTGTAAATGCCATTTGTCCATCTGACCAGCCTGTTCGTTTTATTGTACCTGTTAATTCTCACATCCTTTTGACCAGTTTACTTACTCCAAGGTTTTACCCCGGTGCCCTTATTTGCAAGATGGACAAAGGACAAACATAAGTAAAGGTTGAACAAGTTTATTAATAACAACAGATAGGGTGGTGGGGGCCTGGAATGCGCTGGCGGGCAAGGTGGTGGAGGCGGACACACTGGGAACGTTTAAGACTTATCTTGATAGCCAAATGAACGGAGTGGGAATAGAGGGATACAAAAGAATGGTTTAGTTTGGACCAGGGAGCGGCGCGGGCTTGGAGGGCCAAAGGGCCTGTTCCTGTGCTGTATTGTTCTTGTAACATTATTAACGCTTAAATTACCCACATAAAACAAGAGGATACCCCAGACTCAAGTATAATACCCGCAAGATAGTCTGGTTCAACTTCAAGCTTGATTCTCTGAGTCCCTCTGGTCCATCGTCATGAAGGTGAGTCTGGATGGCAGCTTCTTCCTTCCTTCCTTCTCTGGTTAGTCTTCCGAATGGTCAAGGCCGCCTCCCTCGTCGAGTGTTCGCTGCCAGTCTGTCTGAAAATGTGTTCATTTATCCCCCTGCCTGCTTGCCTTTCCAGAAACTTCTCTGGCTTCAAGCCAATGAGGGGGTTCCGATACCCAGTGGGTTTCTTGATGTCTGCCTGACAGGACACCAGGGTCCGCCCCCAGGTGTTCCATCTCCATGCTGTTGCTTACATGTAACTGCAGGAACTTTCGGTGACGGAAAGTCTGGCCCGATCTGGGCTTCTAACAGTAGGCCGGTGCATTTCAATGAGGTGCAATGATCTCCTGCTAAATATCAGTAGAGTGCAATGACCTTTGATGGGTGGTTGATGGGTCAGGCCCAGACATGTTTGTGCATTTGTACAATTGGCCTGCACGAGGTTTGACTGTGTTTGATTTTAATATGCCCAATTCTTTAATTTAGGATATCCAATTTTATCAGCCTTAAAACTAGGCCCTGTTTATATCACCACATTCCCTCCTCTTGATCTAATGAGCGTCAGAGCACCGGATCACACAATTCTTACCAAACCATCTCAACAAGCAAGTACCCCGATTCTGGGGTTGATAGTATCATCCCGAACCCACAATAGTACCAACAAATTTAAATGAAGTAAAATAGTTTAAAAAAACAATAAGAAACAATACATCAATCGGGTATATACAAAACAAAGCAATAAACAGTACAAAATGGCAAGTGTCCATACATATTAAAGATAGATGGGAGAGTATGAAGGCTCTTGATTGGAGAGCCTCTCCCGATGTCGGATGGCCCTTGCCGTGTCCCGGTTTTGAAGAAATTCCTTCTTCCATCGGGCGAATTTGAATGTGAGGATGGTTTGGTACACTGCCATAAGTAGGATTCCTATTACGGCCACTTGTGACAGATTGCGGACCCATGGGTGGATTTGGACATTTGAACCCCAATCCCAGAGGCCCTCCCACCATGTAGTGACTCTAATTTCACGAATGTTCTTTTCTATTTCCCCTGTTTGTTGCACCACTTTGACAAAGTTCTTGTGTGCTGTGATCAATTGTGTCCGAATTTGTTGAAGTTTCTCAGGGAGAAGTGTTATCCCAGTATCAAATTTTTCAAAATAGTCTCCCAAGCTTTGTACACACAGTTCCCTCGGCACGGTGGCACCGTGGTTAGCACTGCTGCCCCACAGCACCTGGGATGTGTGTTTGATTCCAGGCTTGGTTCACTATCTGTGTGAAGTTTGCACATTCTCGCCGTGTCTGCATGTGTTTCCTCCGGGTGTTCCTCCTCATTCCGAAGACGTGTGGGTTAGGTGGATTGGCCAGGCCAAATTGCCCTGTGTGTCAGGGAAAGTCACTGTGGGAAATGCATGGGGTTTTGGGGATAGGGCCCTGGGTGGGATTGTGGTCAGTGCAGATTCGATGGGCCTAATGGCCTCCTTCTGCACTGTGAGATTATGTGATTCCTGTAATCGAAGGATTTCCTCCTCAATATTTACCACACCACAATTTTTTTATCATCTGCGAACTTACTGATCATACCTCACACATTCCTGTCCAGATCATCTTTGTGCACTACAAATAGCAAGGGACCCAGCATCGATTCCTGTGGAGCCCCACTGGACACAGGCTTTCACTCACAAAAGCTACCTTCGACCATCACCCTCTGCCTCCTGCCAATCAGCCAATCTTGAATATAATTTACCAAATTGCCCAGGATCCCATCGGCTATTACTTGCTCGTTCAGTCTCCCATGCAGATTTTGTCAAAAACTTTTCTACATCGACTGCACCTCCCTCATCTACTCATCCAGTCACCTCCTCAACATATTCAAGCAAATTGATAGACATGATCTCCCCCTGACAAAGCCATGCTGACTATTGTTCGTAAATCCTTACCTCTCGAAGTGGAGATTAATTCTCTCCCTCAGATAGTTTTCCAATCATTTCCAATCATGATGGTGTCTTGGACATGACCTTGGATGTCTCTAGGACACCTTGTAGGATGGCACTATGGCACAGTGGTTAGCATTGCTGCCTCACAGGATCAGGGATCCCGGTTCAATGCCTAGGATTCCATCATCACTGGTGAAGCTTTTTTTTTACTTTGAAAACAGCCCCATTCCCAACATATTGCTTGTTGGGATTTTTCCTGTTACAAGGTTTTGTGTTTCTCTGGAAAGGATCCACTTTGAGCGAGTCCAGATTCTCACAGCTCACCAATGTCCACCTTGACCCTTGTAAATTCATTTTCGATCACAGCAGTCCTGTGCACATCATCAACCTGCATACATGCATTGGTAAGGCCAGCACATATGGTGGGAATGTTACAACTTGAGATGTGAAAGACTGAATTGATTTATTATTTTCAGATGTAATAGTTTCCAGTGAAAAGTATTGTTTCTTGATAGCTATACAGACAAAGCATACCATACATAGAGAAGGAAACGAGAGAGTGCAGAATGTTATGTTGCAGTCAAAACTAGGGTGCAGAAAAAGATCAACTTAATGCGATGTAGGTCCATTCAAACGTCTGATGGCAGCAGAGAAGAAGCTGTTCTTGAGTCGGCAGCATGATGGCACAATGGCAAGCACTGCTGTCTCACGCCTCCAGGAACGTGACTTTGATTCTCCTTTGGATCACTGTCTGTGTGGAATTCGCACATTCTGCTGGTGTCTGCGTGGATGTCCTCCAGATGCTAGCGTTTCCACCAACAGTCCAAAGATGTGCTGGTTAGGTTGATTGGCCATGCTAAATTGCCCCTTAGTGTCCCGGCATGTGTATGTTAGAAGGATTAGCAGGGTAATTATGTGGGATTTCCATGATAGAGACTGGGTAACATTGTTGTCAGTGCAGACTCGATGGGATGAATGGCCTCCCTCTGCGCTGTAGGGTTTCTATGAATCTATGGGTCGGTTGGTACATGTCCTCAGACGTTTTTTATCTTTTTTCCCAATGGAAGAAGGTGGAAGAGTGTATGTCCGAGGTGTTTGGGGTCCTTAATATGCTGGCTGCTTTTCTGAGGCAGCAGCAAGTGTGGACAGTATCAATGGTGGGAGGCTGGTTTGAGTGATGGACTGGGCTTCATTCACGAACCTTTGTTGTTTCTTCCAGTCTTGGACAGAGCAGGAGCCATATCAAGCTGTGATACAACCAGAAAGGATGTTTTCTGTAAAAGTTGGTGCGAGTCATAGCTGACATGCCAAATTTCCTTCGACCTCTGAAAAAGTAGACGCGTTGATGGGCATTCGTAACTATAGGGTTGCCATGGAGGGACCAGGACAGGTTGTTGGTGATCTGGACCCCTGAAAACTTGAACCTCTCGATCATTTCAACTTCATCCCATTGTTGTAGGCAGGGGGATGCACTCCACTCTGCTTCCTGAAGTCGATGACAATCTCCTTCATTTTGTTGATATTAAGGAAGAGATTATCGTGGTCGCACCAGTTCACCAGATTCTGTCTCTTCCTTGTGCTGGACCTCATCATTTTTTTGAGACCCGACCCACTCCGGTGGTGTCATCAGCAAACTTGAGAATCGAGTTGGAGGGGAATTTGGTGACACAGTCATCGGCGTACAAGCAGTATCGTAAAGGGCTGAGGGCACAGTCTTGTGGGGCACCGCTGTTGAGATGATTGTGGAGGATGTGTTGCTGCCTGTCCTTATTTATTGCAGTCTGTGGGTTAAGAAGTTCAAGATCCAATTGCAGATGCAGGAGCCGAGCCCCAGGCCATGGATTTTAAACACGAGTTTCGTAGGAATAATGATGTTAAAGACTGAGCTGTAGTCGATTAAGACGAGTCATAAAGAACATAAGAACATAAGAAATAGGAGCAGGAGTAGGCCATCTAGCCCCTCGAGCCTGCCCCGCCATTCAATAAGATCATGGCTGATCTGACGTGGATCAGTACCACTTACCCGCCTGATCCCCATAACCCTTAATTCCCTTACCGATCAGGAATCCATCCATCCGCGCTTTAAACATATTCAGCGAGGTAGCCTCCACCACCTCAGTGGGCAGAGAATTCCAGAGATTCACCACCCTCTGGGAGAAGAAGTTCCTCCTCAACTCTGTCTTAAACCGACCCCCCTTTATTTTGAGGCTGTGTCCTCTAGTTTTAACTTCCTTACTAAGTGGAAAGAATCTCTCCGCCTCCACCCTATCCAGCCCCCGCATTATCTTATAAGTCTCCATAAGATCCCCCCTCATCCTTCTAAACTCCAAGTCTGTGTTGCAGGATTCACTGTAGGGCCAGGGAGAGGGCGTCTGTGGGTCTGTTGTGGAGGTAGGTGAACTGTAGTGGATCCAGGCAATCTGGAGGGCCGGAATTGATTCATGCCATAACTAACCTTTTGATGCATTTCATAATATTGGATATCAGAGTCACCAGGCGATAGGCATTAAGACAGTCTTCTTGGCATTTCCTTTGTACCGGCCTTTGTTTGAGTTTTTCTTGCCTGATGCATTGATGAGCAACTTTCCTGCTGAGAGAGGACACACTGAGGTTCACTCGTCCAGTCGGTCATAGTGGGACAGCAGTAAACGCGGTAGCTTTTTACTGAACCCGAAAGCTTTCTCCCATTGTTCAATGTAAACCCTGGTACTTGTGTTCTGTGCCAATCGAGTGAAATTACTGTTCCTTCCCGTGTTGTTCTAACCGTGGCCACAATGCTGTGATCTCCTCTCCTGGGTACAGTCCTGGGTAAATATAGCAGAGATTCTGTGCTGTCGACACATCAGGACCTCCCTCTGCCAACTATCAATATTGTCCAGAGGAAAGGGTGAAACCAGCACGGTTTGCTACCAGCTCTGTTGCAGGGGTTGTCAGTAAGCTGTCTGAGAGACAACAGATTACCACCGACAGGACTCCACTCCGGAATTTCTGTCAGGGTTTGCTCCCTCAGCCTTCTTCCTGTCCAAATTCCCCAACAAGGTCGAGGGGCTAGTTATCTGTAGCTGAGTGAGGCTCAACATTGAGGATTCTCTGGAAAACTCTCTTCCGAATGATATACCATTGTGTCGCTACCATGGAGCAGCATGGTGGCACAGTGGTTAGGACTACTGATTCACAGCGTCAGGGACCTGGGTTCAATTCCAGGCTTTGGTCAGTCTGTGTGGAGTTTGGACTTCTCCCTGTCTCTGCGTGGATTTCCGCCGGGTGCTCCACTTTCCTCTCGCACTCCAAAAGACGTGCTCGATTTAAAAAAGAAAGACATTTAATTCTTCTGTGTGCGTGTACATTTTTAAAATTTTAACCCATGCTCAGTCTAAATGGATCATATCTAATTTTATTCTTTATTTCCTTTCCTACCAGTGAACATAATCACAATTGTGACACTGACGAGCAGAAACTGTGGTCTGTCCAAATGTGTCACTCGTTACCTGGTGGCCATGTCAGTGGGGGATCTGCTGGTCGTTATCCTCGACCTGATATTGAGACACATTCCCATTGTTTATCGGGAACAGTTTCATTTCCTGCATTCGGTCCCCGTGTGTAACATCCACGCCGTCCTGCTTTATGCAGCCACTGATTGTTCTGTCTGGTTCACCGTCACTTTCACCTTTGATCGATTTGTGGCCATTTGCTGCCCCAAGCTGAAAAGTAAATATTGCAGTGAGAAATCGGCGGCTGTGGTTCTGGGAACAGTGATGGTGCTGAGCTGTTTAAAGAACATTTTCTGGTACTTCATGTTTTTAAATATATATTGGCTGGGGAACGACCCCTGGTTTTGTGAAGTCACAGGGGATGTTATGGATTCTCCGGTCTGGGGAACAATCGAGTTCCTCCACAACATTTTAACCCCGGCTGTCCCATTCGCCCTGATTCTGCTGCTCAATGCTTTCACCGTCAGACACATTTTAGTGAGCAGCAGAGCCCGCAGGAGACTCCGGGCTCACAACAGTGGGGAGAATCCCAGAGACCCAGAGATGGAGAGTCGCAGGAAATCCATTGTGTTACTGTTTGTTATCTCAGCCAATTTCATCCTCTTATGGTCGACATTAATGGTTTATTCTATATGGAGCCGGATGTATGATTTGGGCTATGAGTCGGCATGGTTAGATGTTTTTGTTATGGAATTGGGTTTCATGCTGCAACTCACAAGTTGCTGCACAAACACTGCCATTTATGTTGTGTCACAGACTCACTTCAGGCAGCAGCTACAAAATCTGCTGAAACATCCCCTTACTGCAATTCTTCAACTCATTAGACCCTGAGAGGTAACTACAACCACAAGACTCCTGACTCTTCCTGTTGGACATTCAAACTGTAAATAACAAACAGTCTCATCGAGACAGAGTGACAGATAGCGAGAGAGAGAGGGGGCAGTGAGAACAACAGTGAGAGTGATAGAGAAACAGAGATTGGCAGAGAGGAAAGGGCACAAAGACATGAAGCGGACAGAGTTTGAAAGAGTTTCTAACAGATACAGAGAAAAAAAAACAGAGAGACCAAGAGAGGGAGAGAGAGACAGAAAGAAAAGACAGAGACAGAGAGAGACTCTCAAAGAGCAAGAGAGACAGGGGTAGAGAGTGGGGGAAATGGCGAGGGAGATGGACAGGGAATGAGAAAGGGAGACAGAGGAAGACAGATGGGAGGATGTAATAGGAGAGGGAGAAGAAGACTCAGTGGGAAAGGGAGACAAGAAGGGTAGGCAGAGAGAAACCGAGATACAGAGACAGTGAGCGTGAGCGAATGGGAAAGAGTGAGACTGAACGAGTACAATGGACACAGCAAAAACAAAAGACAGAGCGAGGTTGATAGAGATAGAGATAGAGAAAGACAAAGATGTAAAGGGGGACCGAGACAGAGGGGGAAGTGGATATTGAGACGATGCGGGAGGAGAGAGAGAGACTGAGAGGCCACAGGAAAGGCAGAGGAAGAGGGTAGTAGAGGGAGACAGAGGAGAGGCAGAGAGACAGAAGGAGACGGAGAGAAACACAGAGAGAGGGACAGAGGCAGAGAGAGAGAGACAGACAGACAGGGAGAGAGAGAGACAGAGAGAGAGAGACAGACAGAGAGAGAGAGACAGAAAGAGAGAAGCACAGAAAGAGACATATTTCATGACGGGCGGCACGGTAGCACAGTGGTTAGCACTGCTGCTTCACAGCTCCAGAGGCCTGGGTTCGATTCCTGGCTTGGGTCACTGTCTGTGTGGAGTTTGCACGTTCTCCTCGCGTCTGCGTGGGTTTCCTCCGGGTGCTCCGGTTTCCTCCCACAGTCCAAAGATAGAACAAAGAACAGTACAGCACAGAACAGGCCCTTCAGCCCACGATGTTGTGCCGAGCTTTATCTGAAACCAAGATCAAGCTATCCCACTCCCTATCATCCTGGTGTGCTCCATGTGCCTATCCAATAACCGCTTAAATGTTCCTAAAGTGTCTGACTCCACTATCACTGCAGGCAGTCCATTCCACACCCCAACCACTCTCTGCGTAAAGAACCTACCTCTGATATCCTTCCTATATCTCCCACCACGAACCCTATAGTTATGGCCCCTTGTAACAGCTCCATCCACCCAAGGAAATAGTCTTTGAACGTTCACTCTATCTATCCCCTTCATCATTTTATAAACCCCTATTAAGTCTCCCCTCAGCCTCCTCCGCTCCAGAGAGAACAGCCCTAGCCCCTTCAACCTTTCCTCATAAGACCTACCCTCCAAACCAGGCAGCATCCTGGTAAATCTCCTCTGCACTCTTTCCAGCGCTTCCACATCCTTCTTATAGTGAGGTGACCAGAACTGCACACAATATTCCAAATGTGGTCTCATCAAGGTCCTGTACAGTTGCAGCATAACCCCATGGCTCTTAAACTCCAACCCCCTGTTAATAAAAGGTAACACACTATAGGCCTTCTTCACAGCTCTATCCACTTGAGTGGCAACCTTTAGAGATCTGTGGATATGGACCCCAAGATCTCTCTGTTCCTCCACAGTCTTCAGAACCCTACCTTTGACCCTGTAATCCACATTTAAATTTGTCCTACCAAAATGAATCACCTCACATTTGTCAGGGTTAAACTCCATTTGCCATTTTTCAGCCCAGCTTTGCATCCTATCTATGTCTCTTTGCAGCCTACAACAGCCCTCCACCTCATCCACTACTCCACCAATGTTGGTGTCATCAGCAAATTTACTGATCCACCCTTCAGCCCCCTCCTCTAAGTCATTAATAAAAATCACAAAGAGCAGAGGACCAAGCACTGATCCCTGTGGCACTCCGCTAGCAACCTGCCTCCAATCCGAAAATTTTCCATCCACCACCACCCTCTGTCTTCGATCAGACAGCCAGTTACCTATCCAATCGGCCAACTTTCCCCCTATCCCACACCTCCTCACTTTCATCATAAGCCGACCATGGGGGACCTTTTCAAACGCCTTACTAAAATCCATGGATATGACATCAACTGCCCTACCTTCATCAACACACTTACTTAACTCCTCAAAAAATTCAATCAAATTTGTGAGGCACGACTTGCCCTTCATGAATCCGTGCTGACAATCCCGGATTAATCCGCATCTTTCTAAATGGTTGTAAATCCCATCCCTAAGGACCTTTTCCATCAATTTACCAACCACCGAAGTAAGACTAACCGGTCTATAATTACCAGGGTCATTTCTATTCCCTTTCTTAAACAGAGGAACAACATTCGCCATTCTCCAGTCCTCTGGCACCATGCCCGTGGACAGTGAGGACCCAAAGATCAAAGCCAAAGGCTCTGCAATCTCATCCCTTGCCTCCCTTTCATCAGGCCCAGGAGACTTATCGACCTTCAGTTGATTCAAAACTGCCAGGACATCCTCCCTCCGAACATTTATTTCCTCCAGGCTATTAGCCTGTAACACCTTCTCTTCCTCAAAAACATGGCCCCTCTCCTTGGTGAACACTGAAGAAAAGTATTCATTCATCACCTCGCCTATCTCTACTGACTCCATACACAAGTTCCCACTACTGTCCTTGACCGGCCCTAACCTCACCCTGGTCATTCTTTTATTCCTCACATAAGAGTAAAAAGCCTTGGGGTTTTCCTTGATCCGACCCGCCAAGGACTTCTCATGTCCCCTCCTAGCTCTCGTAAGCCCCTTTTTCAGCTTGTTCCTTGCTAACTTGTAACCCTCAGTCGAGCCATCTGAACCTTGTTTCCTCATCCCTACATAAGCTTCCCTCTTCCTTTGTGTGGGTTAGGTTGATTGGCCATGCTAAAATTGCCCCTTAGTGTCCTGGGGTGTGTAGATTAGAGGGATTAGTGGGTAAAATATGTAGGGATATGGGGGTAGGGCCTGGGTGGGATTGTGGTCGGTGCAAACTCAATGGGCCGAATGGCCTCTTTCTGTACTGTAGGGTTTCTATGATTTCTATGACTTTAATGATAACCATCAGGTGGACCTATTGGAATATGAGCTCCCTGATTGAGGCACTTAATGCTGTCCAATCGGGTAGCCCTACAGATGTACATAATATGGTGTGTCCAGGTTACCGGAACTCAGGGTGTGTACACTCAGGCTTTGGATGTGATGGACTGTTGGTTTTAACACTAGACTATTAATACAGAAACTCAGCTAATGTTCTGGGCACATGGGTTCGAATGTCATCACGGCAGGTGGTGGAATTTGAATAAACATATCTTGAATTCAGAATCAGCTTGTGACCATAAAACCATTGTCGATTTTCGGAAAAACACATCTGGTTCACCAATGTCCCAGGGAAGGAAATCTGTCGATCTTGCGTGGTCAAGCCTAAACGTGACTCCAGGGCCACAGCAATGTGGTTAACTCTTAACTAAGGCAACTAGGAATGGGCAATAAATGCTGGCCGTCCAGTGACACCCAAGTCCCAAGAATGAATAAAAATACTTTGTGCTAGGAAATTTTAAACAAAGGGTAAACTGTTTCTCACAGCTGGATAAATACCCAAGCTCTCCGGTTGATTACGTAACCTCAAATTTGGCTGGAGGATTCTTTTTTTCCAATGATGAACTTACTCACGTGCACTGACACTAACAGATAGATGAGGAGATACATAGACAGTAACTGAATAATCAATGACATGACGGGATAAATTTGATACCTCTTTATTGTTTGTTTGTTTCTGAAAATGGACCACCCTTCATCAGTCAGGAATTTGTGCATTACGTGATGTTGAACAGAATTTGACACATTAGGACAGTGCCATATTACCCATCATCCAACGGTTTGCCAGAAAGAACAGCCCAAACAGTAAAAGCAGGTTCAAAAAACGAGCTCACAGCCTCCTTAGATACCAAATCATTCAGCTTCATCTCCAATTACAGGACGACCCCCCTCCCCCCACACATTCCCTTCAACCACTGGAATAGCCCCAGCAGCAGAGATGCACATGGATCCACGTGGTTGTGAGGCACGGTCGGGTCTGGAATAGGGCCAGTTCATATCAAGGCCGCTTGGGAGATACCATCCTATGTGAATGCTTCAATCATCTACAAACCATGAAGCCCCAAGCAATGCCTGAAAAATCAATTCCCAGCACAGCGGGAACTTTGGAAAGAATTCCAGGCTCTCCATCTCCGCCAGTGGGAACCTCGGAGTCTGAAATGGACACAGCGGGCTTAGCCCTCTCGACCACATTGTCAGCTGATAGAGGGAACACGGGCCACAAGGCTCATGGCGGAAGAGGCGAGCTCCGGTCTGCTGAACCCCATTCACTTCTGAGGCTGAGCAGGACGACCCGGACCCAGCATTGAAACTCCAAGAAAGGTCTTCCAAGGCGGTCTGCCCTCGACGGTGACTCAGACCTCGAGGGGGACAGGTGCAATGACTTCAAACAGGTTCATGAGTTGGACATTCGCAAAGTGAGGCCTGTGAAGCTGCCCACTCAGGGAGCTCCACAGAGTGCAAGCTGCAGAGAGTGAAGCACTGAGAGTTGGGGTCAGTGTGGGAGTTTAGGAAAGTGGCTGGAGATGTATTGTTGTGTCTTGCGTCCCTTACTACCCAGCCCCTTACGACCATGTCCAGTGATGGCAGGTGTCGCCCAGACATTACAGTTCAGAAAGTAACGTGGGACCAACAGAAACTGTTGTTTGATGAGTAAGTCCTTGGAAGGAACACTGAGCGAATTTTCTGAGCAGTTCCATGCTGATGTCATAGCTTCAGGAAGGGCGCCCGATGTTTTGAACGTTCTGGGGACCCGGGTTCGAATCCCATCAGGGCACCTAGAGAATTTGAATTCAATAGAAAAATATCTGGAATTAAAAATCTACTGATGACTATTAAACCGGATTTGATTGTCAGAAAAATCCATTTGGTTCACTAATGTCGTTTTGGGAAGAAAATCTGCCGTCCTTGCCTTGTGTGGTCGACAAGTGACTCCAGAGCCCCAGCAATGTGTTTAACTCTCAACTGCCCTCCAAGGTCAACTCGAGATGGGCAATAAATGTTGGCCAGCCAGCAAGGTCCAGTTCCCACAAATGAATGAAAAAATACCCTTTCCCATCCTTACAGATTCAAAGTGGACTTAGATTTTTATTGGTGGGATACTATCTGTGAAGTTTATTCAGAGAACAGCTCAAAGTAGAAAATTAGCAACAAAGTACAAAAAATACCAAACGAAGTAGATAAAATAAAGATGCAGGGCCAGTTAATGTGTTGTAGTTGCATGACGTGGGAGTTTGTGTCTGAGCTTTGAACATTGCGGCACATCAGGGAGGGGGAGAGTTAGCGAGACGCTGTTTTTCAGGAGGCAGTTACACCCCTTAGAATAACTACATCAAACTTGTTAAGTGGTCAGGGACGGGAGAGTGAGACTACAAGCAAGTCGTTTTGACAAATCCAGGAGGTAGTGTTGAAGGAGCCTCAGCCCTTGAGCTTGTCTCAGTGTCGATGATGAACTAATGGTATTGTCAGTCAACAATTAATCCAGAAACCTGGCTAATATTCTGGGCTCCCTGGTTCGAATCCCGCCACGACAGATGGTGGAATTTGACTTCAATAAAACGAATCTGCATTAAGAATCGACTGATGACCCCAATGCCATTGTTGCAAAACCTGTCTGGTTCACTAATGTCCTTTCGGGAATGAGACCTGCGTTCTTATCTGGTCTGGTCTACATGTGACACCAGAGTCACAGCAATGTGGGTGACTCTCAGTACCCTCAAAGGGCAACGAGGGACAGACAATAAATGCCAGCCAGCCAGGGACGCCCATGTCCTTCCAATGATTACAGAAACAGGTTTGTGACACCTGCTCCCTGTGCGGACGTGGGTGGGGGCTGTAAGGAGGATGGGAAACCTAACCATAGCACGGTGGTTCAGGGAGCCATTCCAGAGGGAGGAGAAAAGGGAAATGTAGTTGTAAATGGGGATAGTTGGTCAGGGGATTCGTGGCCAGGATTGAGAGTCCCGAAGGCTGTGTTGCCTGCCTGGTGCCCCGGTTCAGGACATCTCATCTGGGCTGCTGGGAAACATGGAGCTGGAGGGGATAGATTCAGTTGTTGTGGCAACTGTGAATTCATTCCAGATTAAGTCAGAAACTGGAGTCACAATTATAGGACCTGAATGGATTCAGTCGATATCCAGAGTTAAAGAGGGTAACATCCCAGGATAGAGTGGAATAGCCCGGAGAGAGACACTCTAATATTTGGAAATGAGTCACAGACGGGTGAAAGACAACACGGAGGCAACATGGGATCTTGAGAGTTGTGTTTCAGATGACAGTACCATTTGGTGGGTAGCATAGCCTCTAATATTACAAATTAATTGTGATCAGCATTGTCCATTCTTTGAATGGCAGCAACTTAATCTCATTAATAAATATATTCCACAACCTTAATCAATGTCATCACGTGTTTGTTGATTTGAAGAAACTCGAAGATGAGCGATTTTACAATGTCAATATCGCAGAGGGGATTCCACAGGGTATTTATGAAAGTCTTTGTGGGGAATGTATCACCACGGAGTTAACACAGAGATTACCTGCAGAGCGAAGGGACACATTACTTCGCGCTGGAAATGTATCAGGAATTTCAAATGGTGAACAAAATATACCACCTGATCCATGGAGTTATTGGCGTTCCTGGTAAGTGACTATTACCATTGTAGTTGTTTAAATGTGTGTGTGAGCTGCTCTATGCTGTTACTCTGTGACTGATCTACAGGTCACCATTTTACAGGCACATGATCAGTGATAAGATATACTGATACCATTGAACCTAATGTTAGCACAGGGGAAGTTGGACCTGGAGGATTTATCAAGGATTTCCATAACTCAGCACTTGGAAGACAGCGGTATAACCAGACAAAGTCAGCATGGATTTACAGAGGGGGAGTCTTGTTTGAAGAGTCTGTTGGAATTGTTTGAGGATGTAACTCGCCGAGTTCACAGAGGAGAACGAGTGGATGTGGTTTATTGAGATTTTCAGAAGGTTTTCGACAAGCTGTCACAGAACAGACTGCCATATAAAGTGAAAGCGCATGGGATTGCAGGCAATGTTTTGAGATGGATAGACAGATGGTTTTCAGATAGAACGCAAAGAGTTGACAATAAATGGGCCTTTTTCTGATAAGCAGTCAGTGTCTCGTGGGGTTCTGCAGGGATCTGTGCACGGACCTCAAATGTTCACACTATATATTAATTATTCTGAAAATGGAACTTAATGTATCGTCTCCAAATTTGCAGATGATAAAAGGTGGGTGAGGGTGAGCTATGTGAAGCACGCAGACATGCTTCAGTGTGATTTGAACAGGGTCAAGGTGTACATTGATTTGAGTACAGGAATAGAGATGTGTTAATGCAATTGTACAGGGCATTGCTGAGGCCACACTTCGAGTGTTGTGTGCAGTTTTGGTGTCCTTAGCTGAGGAAGGATGTCCTTGTTATAGAGGGAGTACAATGAATGTTTCCCAGGCTGATTCCTGGGATGGCAAGTCTGTGATATGAAGAGAGTCTATGTCGGTTAGGGCTTTATTCATTGGAGTTTATTCGGGTGAAACATATAATATTGGAACAGATGTAGACAGGGTAGATTCAGAAAGAATGTTCCCCATACTGAGGAAGTTGAGGACGAGGGTTCATAGTTTGAGGATAAGGGTCAATCTTTTAGAAAAGGTGAGGAGAAATTTATCCACCCAGATAATTTTTGGACTTCACTGCCACAGAAAGTAGCTGAGGCCAAAACCTTTTGTGATTTCAGGAAGTAATTATATATAGCTCTTGGGTCTAAAGTGCTCACGGGATATGGGAGGAAGGGATGATCAGGATATTGAAGTTGATGATCAGCCATGATCAAACTGAATGGCGGAGCAGGCTCGAAGGGCCGAATGGCCTGATCCTGCTTTTCCTATATTTCAATGTTTCTATGATTGTGAAGCTGGAGTCTGTACATGGTCCGAGACCGAACCTTGTGTGAATCTGAACCACGTCTGAGCATGAACCTGGTGCGGGCCTGAAGCTGTTGATTGAGCGATTTTGGTGTGGACATGAACTTGGAGATGTTCTGAACCAGATGAGGCTACCCACCTGATGATAATTTGAAGGCAGCTGTATATAAATCCGGAGATGTTTTGAAACTGGGGAGATCGCTTCCCCCTTCCCTCACACAAAAAGACCAACCCCCACTCCCCCCATTCCTCACCACCCAAACCTGTCACAAATATCCTAAAAAACCACCCCCAAATCCTTGCACTTTGAACATATTCCAAATGCTCCTTACATCCACTGGTATTCCTTATTCCCAAAAGAAAGAATGGTCTAGTTTCGACCAGGGAGCGGCACGGGCTTGGAGGGCCGAAGGGCCTGTTCCTGTGCTGTATTGTTCTTTGTTCTTATTGCCCGTATCATAAGAGACCATAAGACACAAGCAGAATTAGGCCACTCAGCCCATCGAGTCTGCTCTGCCATTCAATCATGGCTGATATTCTTCTCATCACCATTCTCCAGCGTTTTCCCCCATAACCGCTGATCCCGTTATTAATCAAGAACATTTCTATCTCAGTCTCAAATACACTCAATGACCTGACCTCCACAGTCATCTGTGGGAAAGGAGTTCCACAGATTCACCACTCTCTGGCTGAAGACATTCCCCCTCATCACTGTTTTAAAGGATCGTCCCTTTAGTCTGAGGTTGTGCACTCTGGTTCTAGTTTTTCCTATGAGTGGAAACATCCTCTCCACATCCACTCTATCCAGGCCTCGCAGTATCCGATAAGTTTCAATAAGATCCCCCCTCATCCTTCTAAACTCCAATGAGCACATACCCTGAGTCCTCAAACGTTCCTCATATGACAAGCTCTTCATTCCAGTGATTATTCTTGTAAATCTCCTCTGGACCCTTTCCAAGGCCAGCAGATCCTTCCTTAGATACGGGGCCCAAACCTGCTCACATGACTCCAAATGGGGTCTGACTTATACAGCCTCAGAAGTACATTCCTGCTCTTGTATTCTAGCCCTCTCGACATGAATGCTAATATTCCATTTGCCTTCCTAACTGCTGACTGAACGTTCACGTTAACCTGTTGAGAATCTTGAACAAGTACTCCCACCTCCCTTTGTGCTTCTGATTTCCTAACTATTTCCCCATTTAGGAAATAGCCTATGCATCCATTCCTCCTTACAAAGAGCATAACCTCACACTTTTCCACATTGTATTCCATCTGCCACTTCTTTGCCCACTCTCCTAACCTGTCCAAGTCCTTCTGCAGCCCCCCTGCTTCCTCAATACTACCTGTCCCTCTACATAGCTTTGTACATCTACAAACAGCAACAGTGACTCCATTTCATTTATCCAAATCGTTAATGTACGTTATGAAAAGTTGTGATCCCAGCGCTCACCCCTGAGGCACACCACCGTTCACTGACTGCCATCCTGAATAAAGACCCCTTCATCCCACTCTCCGCCGTCTGCCAGTCAGCCAATCCTCTAACCATGCCAGGATCTTACCCTTAACACCATTGGTAATTAACGTATTTAACAGTGTCCTATGCGGCACCTTGTCAAAGGTCTTCTGGAAATCTAAATAAATCAGGTCCACTGCTTTGCCTTAGTCTAACTTCCTTGTTACCTCCTCAATGAACGCTAACAGACTTTTCAGGCATGACCTCCCATTGACAAATCCATGCTGACTCAGTACTATTTTATCATGCAATTCCAAGTACTCTGCGATCTAATCTATAACAATGACTCTAAAATCTTGCCAATGACCGAAGTCAGGGTAACCGGCCTACAATTTCCCGTCTGTTGCCTCCCTCCCAGCGGTGTTACATTAGTTACTTTCCAGTCCTCTGGGACCCTCCCTGCCTCCAGTGTTTCCTGAAAGATCACCACCAATGTCTCCACAATTTCCTCAGCTATCTCTTTTAGAACCCTGGGTTGTAGTCCATCCGACCCAGGTGATTTATCCACCTTGAGGCCTTTCAGTTTCCCCAGCACCTTCTCCTTAGTGATGGCCACGACACCCACCTGTGCCCTCTGACTCTCCTTGGGCTCTGACATCCCACTGATGTCTTCCACCGTGAAATCTGATGCAAAGTTTTTATTCAGTTCCTCTGCCTTTATTTGTTTCCAATTACTCCTTCTCCAGCCTCACTTTTCAGTGGCTCAATGGCTATTTTTGCTTCTCTCTTCCCTTTTATATATTGAAAAAGCTCTTCCCATCTTCTTTTATATTCCTAGCGAGCTTACACTCATATTTCATCTTCTCCCCCCTTATTGCTTTTTTAGCGGTCCTCTGCTCGCTTTTAAATGCTTCCCAATCCTCTGGATTCCCACTAATCCATGCCACTTTGTATGCTTTTTTCTTTTGTTTTATGCTGCCCTTGACTCCCCTCGTCAGCCATGGATGCCTTGTCCTCCCCTTAGCATGTTTCCTCCTCCATTGGGATGAATTTCTGTTGTGCCTCCCGAATAATTCTCAACAACTCCTGCCATTGCTGTTCCATTGTCTTCCCTGCTAGGCTCCCTTTCCAATCAACTCTGGCGAGCTCCTCCCTCATATCTTTGTAGTTACCTTTATTTAACTGTAATACCATTACATCTGATTCCAGCTCCTTCGTCTCAAACTGCAGGGTACATTCTGTCATATTGTGGTCACTGCTCTCTAAGGGTTCCTTCACCTTAAGTTGCCGAATCAAGTCTGCTTCATTACACATCACGAAATCCAGAATTGCCTGTTCCCTCGTAGGCTCTGTCACAAGCAGCTCCAAAAAAAATCTTAGACATTCCACAAATTCCTTTCCTTAGGATCCACGACCTACCTGATTTTCCCAGTCCGCCTGCATATTGAAGTCCCCCATGATTACTGTAATGTTGCCTTTTCTATCTCCTGATTTATTTTCTGCCCTTCATTCTCTCACTGACCTCATCACTACCCTCAGACTGTACTTTGCCCTTTTCCTCCGCTAATCGTCCCTGACGTTTACTTTTGAAGGCCAGTTTCCGATGTTCAAAGTCTCTCTATGTTTCCTTCTCCCTTTCCCTTTCTTCCTTTTTTTCTTTTGCCTGCAATCCAAAGGGTTTTAATTATTTTTCATATTCAGTCAGTTTCATTTGTAACTGAATTCTCGCCATTTCCAACGATTCTGATTGTGCTTCTGGCAATTCCAAATGCTGTGCTATTGCCACAATTATCTCTCCTTTCCGTACTCTGTCAGGCAATGTCAACTGCAATGTGTCTGCCAATTCCAAAAGCTTTGCTTTCGTCACTCTCTGCAAGGTACCGTGCGTGACTTCCTCCACCCACAGAAACGTCTGAGCCTCTTAAAGAGCCATTTATCCAAACTCCACTCCCTATTTAAACTTGATTACAACACCTGTAAAGAAAACACAAATCTGTGCACCACTCACTGTCTTTGAGTTCACTAATCCCAAATCAATCAAGAAATACAGATTTCAATCCTGGAGCCCCGAATTGTTATCAGGCAGGTTTGAAAATTCTAGGTGTTCCATGAAGCTCGACTGAGCTGTAACGCTTTACATTGAATTGGGCTCGAAGGAGCATGAGAGGTTTTACGTCAGGTGTGTGTCAACTGACCCACAAGGAACTTTTATTCAAAATAAATTTTAATCAAGAATATTGTTGACATGTACAGCAAGACAATTAGGAAGAACTTCTAACAATTACAAACAAGAAACACAACAACGACGATAATGTCCAACTCTGAAGGAAATATCTCTAGTTTGTTCCAACCAAAGCCAACATCCAATCCACAAAACCCTCCAAATCACCACAATTCAGCATAGGGTAATGTCTACTTATTACACGTGTCCAGCCTCCTGGGTTGAATGCTCAATATCCCTTGAGAAGAAACTCAGAAGAGGTTGTAGTCGAATCTGTTTGGCAAAACACAGCCTTTTAAAAAGAGGACAGGGAGAGGGAGAGACTGCTTCTTAGCTTGCTGTGAAACTGCTTCCCAAAACAAAACTAAAAGCCCAAAAGGAAAAAAAAACTATCACCTG
The DNA here is from genome assembly GCF_964213995.1 of Mustelus asterias. Classification (NCBI taxonomy): domain Eukaryota; kingdom Metazoa; phylum Chordata; class Chondrichthyes; order Carcharhiniformes; family Triakidae; genus Mustelus; species Mustelus asterias. Next base: position 10,139,946 of record NC_135831.1, read on the forward strand.
ACTGCCACAGCTGAGCTCAATGTGAGCTGAATGATACAAAAAAGGAATCTTGAAGGTACACTCACATGACAACATCAACACTCACGCTCTCAACTCAGCTCTCCCTATTAGCACAATACTCTCCCTCACATCAGCACTATCCTGTCACTTCTATGCACTCTCGCTCACCTCTATACTCCCCTTCTCCTCTCTACGCAACCCCTATCAATAGACATGACACCCTTTTCTCCTCAACAGTAACTGTCTCACCTCAACACTATCCGTATCACGTCTAAATTCTCCCTCTCACATCCAAATTCACTGCGTGCGATCCACACGTCCCGTATCTCAAAACCCACCCCTTCTAATCTCAGCGACCATTCCTATCTAAACACTCCCCGATCTCCTTAATAGTCCCCCTCACACATCAACATTACCCTCTTGCATGAACGTTCCTCCTCTCAGCCCGACATGCCCCCTTATGTTGATACTGCCGTGCCTCAATGGAACAATGTCCCTCTCATCTCAAAACTCCCTACTCATCTCAAAACTCTCACCCCTCAACTCAGCACTCCACCACCTGAACAAACTTCTCCAATCCTAAACACACATCCCCGCACCTCAACAGGCCAACTCTTACCTCAAAACTCAACTTCTCACATCTGCATTCTCCACACTGAGGTCAACATCACCCCTCTCACCGGAACACCCCCTCTCAACTCAACTCCCCCACTCAACACAACCCACCTCCTCCTACCTTAACGTATTCCCCCCTCACATCAATCCTCCCTGCTCACCTCGACATTACCCCACGCCCTAAACACTGCCCATCTCATTCCTGCACTCTCCACCCAGCTTCACACTGTCACCTCAAGATCCCCAAGAGATGAATTTCCCATCCCACACCGCATGGGAGTTGGAACAGACGGGCACAGACCATGTAAAGATCCGATTCCCTCTGATTGGATTATCCAATTTTGGGGGCCAAATCCCACCCTCTGTCTCATCACAACATTCTCCTCCCATCACGTCAGCTCTCTCTTCTCATCTCAGCACTCTGCCTCGCCTCAGCTCCTGCCATCCCATCTTAACTTTCCCCCTCTCACTTCAACAACACCCCCTCTCATCTCAGTACACCCCCTCTCATCTCATCACTCTATCTCTCGCTTCCACAAGCCCCTTTCACCTCAACAATCTCTCTCTCTCACATCAACAATTTCCTCTCATCTTAACATTCCCCCGTCTGGTCTCCGGTCTCGCTCTCAAATCCACACTCCCACTCGAACCTCAACAATCTCCGTCTCGCCTCAACACTCCCATAATCACCTCAACACAGTCTGTCTCTGATTCACTCTCCTCCTTCACACCTCAACCATCTCAACTCTCATCTCAACTGTCTCCTCACATCTCAACAGTGACCCACTGCTCACCATTTTCCACCCTCACCTCATCATTCCTCCTCCACTCAAGATACCCCACTCCTCACATCAACATTCCCCCTCTAACCTCAACACTTAGCACGTATAACCTCAACACTCACCCACTCTGTCTTCAACAAGAACCCCTCTCACCGCAAAACTCACCCACTCTCACCTGCACTGGCCCACTCCAATTTAGAAGCTTCCCCTCTCACCTAAAGACTGCCCACAACTCAGCACTGCCCCCTCACCTCAACAGTCCCACTCTAAACTGTCACTGAGTGATATTGCAAACTGTTCTTGTGTTGGATAGGGTCATCTCATTGTCCCAATACTGCAAACAATCACAATATGGAACGGGTTCTCACTTCTAGAACATAGAACATTACAGCACAGTACAGGCCCTTCGGCCCTCGATGTTGCGCCGACCAGTGAAACCAATCTAAAGCCCATCTAATCTACACTATTCCAATATCATCCATATGTTTATCCAATAACCATTTGAATGCTTTTAATCTTGACGAGTCTACTACCGCTGCAGGCAGGGCACTCCACGCCCTTACTACTCTCTGAGTAAAGAACCTACCTCTAACATCTGTCCTATATCTATCACCCCTCAATTTAAAGCTATGTCCCCTAGTGTTAGCCATCACCATCCGAGGAAAAGGGCTCTCACTATCCACCCTATCTAATCCTCTGATCACCTTGTATGCCTCTATTAAGTCACCTCTTAACCTTCTCTCTAACGAAAGCAACCTCAAGCCCCTCAGCCTTTCCTCATACGATTTTCCCACCATACCAGGCAACATCCTGGTAAATCTCCTCTGCACCCTTTCCAACACTTCCACATCCTTCCTATAATGCGGCGACCAGAACTGTACGCAATACTCCAAATGCGGCCGCACCAGAGTTTTGTACAGTTGCAACATGACCTCCTGGCTCCGAAACCCAATCCCTCTACCAATAAAAGCTAACACACCGTACGCCTTCTTAACAACCCTATCAACCTGGGTGCCAACTTTCAGGATCTATGCAGATGGACACCGAGATCCCTCTGTTCATCCACACTACCAAGTATCTTACCATTAGCCCAGTACTCTGTATTCCTGTTACTCCTTCCAAAGTGAATCACCTCACACTTTCCCACATTAAACTCCATTTGCCACCTCTCAGCCCAGCTCTGCAGCTTATCTATGTCCCTCTGTAACCTGCCACTTCCCTCCGCACTGTCTACAACTCCACCGACTTTAGTGTCATCCGCAAATTTACTAACCCATCCTTCCACGCCCTCATCCAAGTCATTAATAAAAATGACAAACAGCAGTGGCCCTAAAACAGATCCTTGCGGTACACCACTAGTAACTGAACTCCAGGATGAATATTTCCCATCTACCACCACCCTCTGTTTTCTTACAGCTAGCCAATTCCTGATCCAAACCGCTAAATCACCCTCAATCCCATGTGTCCGTATTTTCTGCAAAAGCTTACCTTGGGGAACCTTATCAAACGCTTTGCTGAAATCCATATACACCACATCAACCGCTTTACCCTCATCCACCTCTTTGGTCACCTTCTCAAAGAACTCAATAAGGTTCGTGAGGCACGACCTACCCTTCACAAAACCGTACTGACTATCCCTAATCAAATTATTCCTTTCCAGGTGATTATAAATCCTATCTCTTATAATCCTTTCCAATACGTTGCCCACAACAGAAGTAAGGCTCACCGGTCTATAATTACCAGGGTTGTCCCTACTCCCCTTTTTGAACACGGGGACAACATGTGCTATCCTCCAGTCAATCATAGGATAAATCCCATCCGACCCAGGGGACTTATTTAGTTCTACACAGGACAATTGTTCCCCATTTGGCATTGATTGCAATCAGTCTGTGAATCTTATTTACTTTAGTAGGGCACTCGACACATACAACAGAAAATGTTTGCAATTAATTCATTCGAATTCCAAAGTGTCTAAAGTGTACTTAGCAAAGATCTGAAGGAGTATTTCACAAACTATGACAACAAGTTTTAACAGAAGACGGTATTGTGAAAGCACGAGTGGAAAATATCAATATCACTGGGACTGCCCTGTGATTACTTCATCTACATTGATGGAAACGTGTTTTATTCCCAAGATATCTCCTTTTTATCGGCCTGTTTGAATTGGCAGTGCAGCAAGACCATATACTTTACCCAGTGCTGTCCCTATCTTTGGAAATGTTCAATGGAAGCGCAATTTACAGTAACCCATGGCAAATTCAGAAACATGGTTCAGAATGGGGTTCAAAACAGAGTAAACACCCTTTGCAGTGAACTACTCAATGGGACACTGCAGAGTGAGCTTTGCTCTGTATTGTGCGTAACTGTTCTGGGAGCGTTTCAGAGGGCAGTATCAATAGGAGATGTATCTGTATTGAGCTTTTCTTCACCCAAACCTGGGATTTTTTTCTGGCAATATACAGAGAGCGCCGAACTATATGTATCTCTGTACACCTGCGCTCGAGTTCCTGATGGGACAGTGCAGAGAGATTTTCTGTGTACCTTACCCTGTGCTGCTCCTGCATAGGTCTTTTGTGTTTGGACCGTGTATGCGGACATTTTTTGTGCATCTCGCCCTTGCTACATCTTCACTGGAGTTTTTGGTGAAACAGTGTGGAGGGAGTTTTCTGGAAGTCTCGGCCTGAGCTGCATCTGAAGTCACACTCGTTGATGGAAGGGTGCAGAGGGAATTTAACTGTGTGAATGTTTGATGGGCACGGTCTTACGGGCCATCAGGTCTGAATTTGGATATGGAACCATGATTAATTCTCTGAATTGAACCTGCATGTTACTAGCCATGGAATTGGCAGGCCAATGAGCAAAGAAGTAAAGTCAAGCATGCAGCAATGAGCACTGAAACGAGTGGTACAGGGCTGTTGAGGCAACACAAGGAATAAATAATGCATGTCGTGAGATAGTTGTCAGCTGTACCAGCAGAATGAGCAACATGGAATGTCTTTAAAAATGTTTTGCTGCCATCATCAAATCTACTGTTAACTGCACCTTTAAAGATGCTGAAACTTAAACTGGACCAACAGAATCAGCTGGAGTTTAGAGGTGCTGTGGGTATGTGGGCAATACCCTGACACTGTAAGTCTGTAGCTTACAGTGGAGTGTTTAATGGGTGGTGCAAATGAAATTTGCTCAGTCCTAAGCTGCAGTCTCGCTGCCCACCTCACTTGGGTTGGCATATCGAAGAGGCAGATTCACTTTGCATCTAACCTCTGCTGCAAATACCCTGGGAGAGTTTGATTGACAAGGTTGGAGTGATATAACTCCATGTTCTCCCCCTCAACACAACACTCCCCTCAGATTAACACAAACCTCTCACCTCAACACATCCCTTCCCCTCCCAATAACCCCCTTTCAGCTCAAAACGACCCGCTCAACACAACACACTCCCTCTCTCAAATGAACATCACCCCCTCACTTTAACTCTTCCCACATCAACACTCCACTCGCCCCCTCAACGCAACACCTCTGCTCTCAGCTGCATACCCCTCCTCTCAGCCCTAGGATGCTGTTTTAATGTGCATGGAGACAGCACAACATGAAGAAACCTTTGCAATGTAGTGATGAGTGGAACCTGGAATGTACTGTCTGACCGTGTGGTGGAAGCAAATTCCATCAAGGACTTCAACGGTAAATTGAATGGGAAGTTGAAGGGACACTATTTACAGCGTTAAGGGGAGAGAGAGACATCAAATTAGCCATTATCTATTAGACTGGAGGAGCAGGCTCGAGCGGCAATCGCCTAATACTTCTCCTATTTCTCTATGGGGGCTGTAAAAGAAACTTTATTCTCTATCTGTCCATGTACTGTGGCTTTCCTGGTAGTTTTTGTTGGGGGCAGAGGGAGCTTAACTCTGTATCTAACCCCGTGCTGTACCTGTCTTGGGTGAGTTTGATGAGGACAGTATAGAGGGAGACTTACTCTGCATCTAAACACGTACTGTCCCCATCCTGGGAGTGTTTGATGAGGGCAATGTAGAGGGAGGTTTATTATGTATCTACCTCCCCGCCATGCTGTAGTTGCTCTGGGAGTCTTTGATGGGGACATTGGAGGGGGAAATTTACTCTGTACCTCAGTCCGCCCTGCACCTGTCCTGTACATTGCCCCTCTCCTCAAATTTCCCATTCACACTTCAATTTAGCATGGCAAATCCAACTAACTCCCACATCTTTGGAGTGTGGGAGGAAACCGGAGCACGCAGAGGATTTCCACGTAGTCAGGGGAGAACGTGCAAACTCCACACAGACGGTGACCCGAGGCTGGAATCGAACCCGGGTCTTTGACGCCATGAGGCAGCAGTGCCAACTCATGTGTTACTGTGCCACCCCTCAACTGAACACATCCCCGCTCACCACAAAATTCCTCTCCCACCTCCAGTCTCACTTTCACCTCAACTCTCCCACCTCTCACCTGTACATCTCACCCTCTGTTATACTTGAACTGGAGATTCATATTTGAACAATGTAAAGGAAGCTATTTTGTGTATTTAGGCCTGTGCTGTCTCGAGAATTAGGGTATTTAATGTGACAGTGGAGAGGCAGCTTATCTTTGTAAATGTTTGATGGGTGCAAGCTTGTGGGATATCTAGCCTGAAGATTGCCTGACTAATCCTCAGAGTTGAACCTTCAGTTTAGCAGCCATGGGACAGCCTGGTCATGCAGTTAAGTTGGGGTGGGGGTTGAGGGGCATTAGCCTGACACTGTATATCTGCAGTTAACATTGGAGTGTTTGATGGGATGTTGCAGATGATGTTTGCTCTGTGTTTCAGGGCTGTCACTGTGCCCTCCACACTCTGGATGGCAGCGTGAAGAGACAGATCGACTTTACACTGAATCACTGCAGCAAATATTCTGGGAATGTTTGTTGGATCAGTGTGTGTTGATATAACACCATGTTGTTCCCCTATCATCTGAAAGCTCCCGCTCACATCAACACACTCCCTCTCACCTCAACTCCCAGCATCCACAGCAACACCTCTCAACTCAACACTGACCCTCTCAGCTCAAAATTCCTCTTCACTTCAACTCTCTCTCTCTCACTCACCCCACTCGCATCAAAAATAGGATTGGCCTTGTGAGTTCCTTCAATCTTTCTGATCCTAGGCTGTCATCAACAGCATAAAGTTTCACTGCGCAACAGCAGTCTGTTCCTACACGGAAACACTAGTGTTGAATAATTTCTGAATGAAGCATCTATTTCAGGACAAGCTAAGATTGCGGCGTTGAAGCATGATGCTAAATACCAGAATTGTCTATATCAATGTCTGATTTCTCCATGTCCTGTGTTACATTGATTTGGGTGAGAATTTAGGAGGCATGGTTAGTAAGTTTGCAGATGACATCAAGATTGCTGGCATAGGGGACAGTGAAGGATATCTCGGATTGCAACGGGTTCTTGATAAATTGGGCCAGTGGGCTGACAAATGGCAGATGGAATTTAATTTAGACAAATGCGAGGTGATGCATTTTGGCAGATCGAATCAGGGCAGGGTTTACTCAGTTAATGGTCAGACGTTGGGTAGAGTTATGGAACAAAGAAATCTCGGGCGGAGGTGAGGGAAATACAGGCATTGACAGTAGAACAGAGGTGCGGGTTGAAGTGAGGTAGTGGGAGGAGACACAGGATTCGGTGGGGAGGGAGGAGGGGGGGATCGCCAGCATGGCGTCAGTGCCAAGCTCCTTGTCTCTGGAGAAAATCCTCAGTCACAGCCTTCTGGGATTCCTGATTTACAGAAATAAACAACTAAATAAACAAATAAATAAATGTTGGGCGGCTGATTATCAGAAGTCGCCCCAAGGAATGGACACAGCTTGTTCCCAGTTTAAAGAGGGGAGTTTATCTCTTTCTGTGACTGAGATATTGTCTATTCGGACTCGGGATATGTATGGCGTTCAGTGGCTGGATGGGAGGATTACACCAGGCATGAGGCTGGGACAATTAAATTTCTCCCCTTTGTCCCGTCCCGATATTGTCAAATTGTTGCCCATGGAGTCTGTCTGTGCATCAATAACCAGCTGCCTTTCCTGAGCTGCAACTTCTACGCACGCAAATTTAAAAAGGAACTGTCTGTAAAACATGCGAGGGACGAGGGAGGGATGAAATTAAAATTCCCCGGCCTTGGCAATGGCTTGTTCCCAATACCAGATTCCGGATTGTGTTTTTAGAAGGGGTGCTGTGAATTGGAGAATTGCCAGGGGCAGGGGCTCAGGACAGGGAATTACGATGACTGTTTCTGTCACTCCAGCTTTCTGGGCTGGAGAGAATTGTTATGTTTCACTGGAGTGGAGCGAATCCTGCTCTTTGCCCCAAGGTTTAATGCAGCCTCTGTGAGTAGGCCTCAATTCAAGCTCTAAATGCAACAGAAACAGATGGAGAGAGACACAGGGAGTGAGATGAGGAGTGAGCGTGGGTATGAAAACAGCTGGATGTGGTGGGCTAAACTGAGGCTGTTAGTGGGAGCGGGCTTCAATGAGGGATGCACTCTACATTTTAATTCTGAGGGCCCGTTGGGGCATGTCTCAGTCTCTTTGCCTCTGCCTCTATCTCTGCCTGTTGCATTCTCTTTGTCGCATTCTCTCTCTCTCTGTCGCTGTCTGCAAACATCTACTCAATAGTAAAATCTTTGCACACTATATGCCTGTCAGTTTCGACATTACAATCATGCTGAAACTGAGTGAGAGAGATCCACGATGAGAAAGCCTGCGCTGAATTTTAAAATTCCCACTATTTTGAGGATCTTTGTATGAACAGGGTGATTACAGAACTCCAAAATTACAATGGCGTGGTCACATTATATGTCACACACGGAGGAAACCCCTGCGGACACAGGAGAACGTAAAAACTCCACACAGACACAGTGACTAAAGCCGAGAATCGAACGCGATTCCCTGGCGCTGTGAGGCAACAGTGCGAACCACTGTGCCACCATGCCCTTGAACAAAATGGCATGCCAGGCCATTTCGGAGGACAGTTGAGAGTCAGACACGTTGCTGTGGATCTGGAATGGCATGCAGACCAGACCAGGGAAGGACGGCAGATTTCCTTCTCTATGGACATCACTGAAGCAGGGGGAGGGTGAATGTGTGGAGAGAGAAATTGAGAGTGAAAGGGAGAAAGAGAGAGAGAGAGAGTGTTGTGGGGACAGGGAAGAGTGTGAGGTAACACAAGGAATTGGCAGCAAAGCAGAGGTGGGGGAGCGGATAGAGAGTGAGAAAAGACACACGGTCTCCAGTGTGGGCTCAGTGCTCAGTTCCCAGTCTCTGGAGAAAAGCCTCAGTCACAATCCACTGGGATTCCTGAATCACAGACATAAATAAACAAATGAATGCTGGGAGGCTGATTTCAAAAAGCTTCCAAAGGAAGATTCCACATTATCCTCACCGGATACGGTCACATTGCTGTCCATGGGATCCTGCTGTGCACCAATGACCAGCAACATTTCCTCATCTGCAACTTGTAACCAAACAACTAGAAAATCAAACCAGCTCAATGACTGTCATAACTCGGGCGGAGAGATTGCAAATAGAGCTTAATCCGGACAAATGTGAGGTAATGCATTTTGGAAGGTCGAAAACAAATAGGAACTATATAGTAAATAGCAGAACCATTAAGAGTACGGCTAGACAGAGGGATCCAGGTTTACAGGTACACAGGTCACTGAAAGTGGCAACGCAGGTGGAGAAGGTAGTCAAAAAGGCTTATGGCATGCTTCCCTTCATTGGCCGGGGCATTGAGTTTAAAAATTGGCAAGTCATGTTGCAGCTTTATAGAACTTTAGTTAGGCCGCACTTGGAATATAGTGTTCAATTCTGGTCGCCACACTTCCAGAAAGATGTGGAGGCTTTGGAGAGGGTACAGAAAAGATTTAACAGGATGTTGCCTGGTATGGAGGGCTATGAGGAGAGGTTGGAGAAACTTGGTTTGTTCTCACTGGAACGATGGAGGCTGAGGGGCGACCTGATAGAAGTCTACAAGATCATGAGGGGCATGGATACAGCGGATAGACAGAAGCTTTTTCCCAGGTGGAAGATTCAATTACTAGAAGGCACAGGTTTAAGGTGCGAGGGGCAAATTTTAAAGGAGATGTACGTGACAAGTTGTTTTCGACAGAGGGTAGTGGGTGCCTGGAACTCACTGCCAGGGGAGGTATTGGAAATGAAGTGAGTTTTAAGGGGTGTCAAAGAAGAAAGAAGAACAAAGAACAATACAGCACAGGAACAGTCCCTTCGGCCTTCCAAGGCTGCACCGATCATGTGTTCCTAACTAGACCATCCGTTTGTATCCCTCTATTCCCAGTCTGTTCATGTGGCTATCTCGATAAGTCTTAAATGATCCTAGCGTGTCTGCCTCAATCACCTTGCTTGGTAGTGCATTCCAGGCCCCCACCACCCTCTGTGTAAAATGCATCACCCGCATATCCATACTGAACCTTGTCCCCCTTACTTTGAACTTGTGACCCCTTGTGTTTGTCATTTCTGACCTGGGAAAAAGCTTCCAACTGTTCACCCTATCTATGCCCTTCATAATTTTATAAACTTCTATTAGGTCGCACCCCCCCCCCAACCTCCGCCTTTCCAGGGAGAACAACCCTGGTTACTCAAACTCACCTCATAGCTAAGACCCTCCATACCAGGCAACATCCTGGTAAACCTTTTCTGCACTCTCTCCAAAGCCTCAACGTCCTTCTGGTAGTGTGGCTATCAGAACTGGCACCGTATTCCAGATGTGGCCTAATCAACGTTCTATATAACTGCAACATCATATGCCAACTTTTATACTCTATGCCCTGTCCAATAAATGCAGGCATGCCATATGCCTTCTTCACCACCCTCTCCCCTGTGCTGCCACCTTTAAGGATCTGTGGACTTGCACACTGAAGAAGGGAAAGGGTTAATGTTTTTTTGTACTCAATGTATTTTGTGCCTAAAAGGTTGAACTTTGTATCTGGAATGTATCATAAACATATTGCTTACTTGTGGCTAGTCATCCCTTTTTTATATTGCTCCTGGTAGTAGCATAAGCCATTTGTTCATGTCTTTCATCTGTTACCTTTAGTATAAGCCATTTGTTCATGGTTCCCTCGCTTGTTTATATCATTCTGATAAAACAGACAGTTGAATATAGATGTTAGGGGGTAAGTCTTTCTTTCCGTAGGCTTGTCTATGATTTAAACAGAGGAAGCAGCGACCAAATGATAGAGTGCGAGAATGGCCGTTTGAAGGAGGACTCCCACTGGGACAGTTGCACTCAGTCACTCAGTCACTTCAAAGGAAACGCTGCGGGAAGAGCAGGGGACCAGAGGTGACACCTTGACTGCAACGACCAGAAGAATTGTGCTTTATGACCCAAGGATACCAGATGGTTTCTAACCATGATCCAAATACTATCAGAAGCTGTTAAAGGAACTATAATTTACGATCAAGGACTGTTAACTGGACTTTGCTTCATGACTTGTATTGGGAACCCTGATGTATAAATATCCATGCTTCTTGTGTTCAGTGAGAACTTTGGCTTCTGCTTTCAAGGGGTCAAGTTCTCCCATAAGCTTGTGAGAATAAAGCCTGACTGTATTTTTGACTCATATCAGCCTATAGAGGTATAATTTCCGTCTTCACACACCCAGAACTCGCTGTGTGTCTATAGTCCTGATGGTTCTGCCATTTATTGTATAGCTCCCCCTGCATTAGATCTACCAAAATGCATCACTTCGCATTTATATGGATTAAATTCCATTTGCCATTTCTGTGCCCAATTTTCCAGCGCCCCTATATCCTGCTGTATTCTCTGACAATGCTCATCAGTATCCGCAACTCTGGCAATCTTTGTGTCGTCCGCAAACTTACTCATCAGACCAGCGACATCTTGCTCCAAGTCATTTATATATATCACAAACAGCAGAGGTCCCAGTACAGAGCCCTGGGGAACACCACTATTCACAGACCTCCAATCAGAAAAAGACCCCTCCACTGCTACCCTCTGTCTTCTATGGCCAAGCCAATTCTGTACCCATCTTGCTGGTTCACTGTTGATCCCGTGAGATTTAACCTTTTGCACCAGCCTGCCATGAGGGACCTTGTCAAATGCTTTACTAAAATCCATGTAGACGACATCCACGGCCCTTCCCTCGTCAATCATTTTTGTCACCTACTCAAAAAACTCAACCAAATTTGTAAGGCATGACCTCCCTCGTACAAAACCATGTTGTGTATTGCTAATGAGACTATTCAGTTCTAAATGTGTGTCGATCCTATCTCTAAGCATTTTCTCCAACAATTTCCTGACCACAGACGTCAAGCTCACTTGCCTATAATAACCTGGGTTATCCTTGCTACCCTTCTTGAACAACGGGACCACGTTTGCTATCCTCCAATCCTCTGGGACCTCACCTGTGTCCAATGAAGAAAAAAAGATTTCTGTTAGAGGCCCAGCAATTTTATCTCTTGTCTCTCTCAGCAATCTCGGACAGATGCCATCTGGCCCTGGGGATTTGTCTAACCTTTTGCTTCCTAAAACACCAAATACTTCCTCCCTTCCAACTGCGATTTGTTCGAACGGATCTTCACATCCCTCTGAGACACTACCAATCAACGTGTCCCTATCCTTTGGGAATACTGATACAAAGTATTCATTTAGGATCTCACCTACTTACTTGGGTTCTAAGCATAATTCCCCTCCTTTGTTATTGAGAGGTCCGACTCTTTTTCTGACAACCCTCTCGTTCCTAACATATGTATAAAATGCCTTGGGATTCTCCTTAATCCCGGCTGCCATGGACACTTTTGTCCTTCTAACTCCCTGTTTGAGTTATTTTCTACTTTCTCTGTGTCCCTCCAGTGCTTCATCTGTTTTTAGCTGCCTGGACCTTATGCATGCCTCTTTTTTCTTTTTGATTAGACCAACAATTTCCCTGGATATCCACGGCTCTCGAATTCTACCTTTGCTGTCCTTCCTTTTTTACAGGCACATGCCTGTCCTGCACTCCTATCAACTGCTCCTTAAAGGCTGTTCAGAAAGCTTGTGGCTTTTGCTACCAAATAAACCTGTTGGACTTTAACCTGGTGTTGTTAGACTACTTACGATCTGAAAGTTTACAGAATTGTGGTCACTGTTCGCCACATGTTCCTCCACTGAAACTTTGATGACCTGAGCGGGCTCATTCCCCAGTACTAGGTACAGCATAACCCCCTCTCGAGTTGGACGATCAACATATTGTTCCAAAGAACCTTCCTGGACACATTTTACAAATTCCTCCCCGTCCGGACTCCCAGCCCGAAGCGATTTCCAGTCTCTGTGAGGGAAATTACAGTCTCCCACTACAACAACTCTATTTTTTCTGCACCTGTCCAGAATCTCCTTACATATCCGTTCCTCAACTTCCTGTGGGCTGTTGGGAGGCCTCTAGTATATCCCCAGCATAGTGACTGCGTCCTTCCTGTTTCTGAGCTCTACCCACAGTGTCTCGTTACATGACCCTTCCATATTGTCCACCCGCTGTACCGCTGTAATATGCTCCCTAACCAGCATTGCGACTCCCCCACCTCTCCTCGCCCCACCTCTGTCTCGCCTAAAACACTTATACCCCGCAATATTCAGCTGCCGGTCATGTCCTTCTTTTAACCAAGTCTCTGTCATTGCAACCACATCCAAGTTCCTGCCAAGCATTAAGGCTCTAAGTTCATCTGTCTTGCCCGTTACGCACCTTGCATTGAAGCAAATGCACTCCAGACCTCCAGGCCCACTGAGTTCATCCTCGCCCAAATGGCTCTTCCTCTTGTATGTCAGGAGATTCTGGATATGTACAGAAAAAATAGGGTTGTTGTAGTGGGAGACTTCAATTTCTCTGGTATAGACTGGAAAGTGCTTCGGGCTGGAGGTCTGGACGGGGAGGAATTTGTAAAATGGAAGGTACTTTGGAACAGTATGTAGATAGCCCAACTAGAGAGGGGGCTATACTGAATCTAGTTCTAAGAAATGAGCCCGGTCAGGTCGTCAAAGTTTTGGCAGGGGAACATGTGGCAAATAGTGACCACAGCTCTGTTAACTTTAGGATAGTAATGGACAAGGACGAGTGTTGTCCTAAGGGTTTGGTGCTAAATTGGGGGAAGGCTAACTATAGCCGGATTAGGCAGGAGTTGGTGGCCGTTGATTGGGAGAGGCTGTTCAGGGGTAGGTCCACGTCTGGCATGTGGGAGTCTTTAAAGAACAGTTGATAAGGCTGCAGGACAGGCATGTGCCTGTAAAAAGGAAGGATAGGAAAGTTAGGATTCGAGAGCGGTGGATAACCAGGGAAATTCAGGATCTGATCAAAAAGAAAAGAGAGGTGTAAGTTAGCTCCAGGGAACTGAAAAAATATGCCAGGAAATAACTCAAACGGGGAGTTAGAAGGGCTGAAAGAGGTGACGAAATGTTCTTGGCAGACAGGATTAAGGAGAATCCTAAGGCAATTTATTCATATGTTAGGAACAAAAGAGTTGCCAGGGAAAAAGTCGGACCTCTCAGGGACAAAGGAGGGGAATTATGCTTAGAACCCAAGGGAATAGGGGAGATCCTAAATGAATACTTTGCATCGGTATTCACAAAGGAGAGGGACTTGTTGCCTGGGAGTGTCTCAGAGGGAGGTGCTGACCCATTAGCGAGAATCTCCATTACAAGGGAGGAAGTGTTAGGTTTTTTAGGTAACATTAAAACTGACAAGTCCCCAGGGCCTGATGGCATCTATCCTAGACTGCTCAGGGAGACAGGAGATGTAATTGCTGGGCCTCTGACGGAAATCTTTATCTCTTCATGGGACACAGGTGAGGTCCCTGAGGATTGGAGGATAGCGAATATGGTACCGTTATTTAAGAAGGGTAGCAGGGATAACCCAGGTAATTATTGGCCAGTGAGCTTGACGTCCGTGGTAGGGAAGTTGTTGGAGAGGATTCTTAGAGACAGGATGTATGCGCATTTAGAACGGAACAATCTCATTAGTGAAAGACAGCATGGTTTTGTAAGAGGGAGGTCGTGCCTTACAAATTTGGTGGAGTTTTTTGAGGAAGTGACAAAAACAGTTGACAAAGGAAGGGCCGTGGATGTCGTCTATATGGATTTCAGTAAGGCATTTGACAAAGTCCCTCATGGCAGGTTGGCTAAGAAGGTTAAGGCTCATGGGATACAAGGAGAGGTAGCTAGATGGGTAGAGAACTGGCTTGGCCACAGGAGACAGAGGGTAGCAGTCGAAGGGTATTTTTCCAGCTGGAGGTCTGTGACCAGTAGTGTTCCGCAGGGCTCTGTACTGGGACCTCTGCTATTTGTGATATATATAAATGATTTGGAAGAAGGTGTAACTGGTGCCACCAGCAAGTTTGCGGATGACATGAAGATGGATGACACGATGATAGTGATGAACATTGTCGGACAATACAGCAGGATATAGATAGGCTGAAAAGTTGGGCGGAGTAATGGCAGATGGAAATTAATCCAGATAAATGCGAAGTGATTTTGGAATAACTAATGTAGGGGGGAGTTACACAATAAATGGCAGAGCCATCAAGAGTATAGAAACACAGAGGGACCTAGGTGTGCAAGTCCACAAATCCTTGAAGGTGGCAGCACAGGTGGAGGTGGTGGTGAAGGCGGCATATGGTATGCTTGCCTTTATAGGATGGGGCATAGAGTATAAAAGCTGGAGTCTGATGTTGCGGCTGCATAGAACGCTGGTTGGGCCACATTTGGAGTACTGGGTCCAGTTCTGGTCGCCGCACTACCAGAAGGACGTGGAGGCTTTAGAGAGAGTGCAGAGAAGGTTTACCAGGACGTTGCCTGGTATGGAGGGTCTTAGTTATGAGGAGAGATTGGGTAAACTGGGCTTGTTCTCCCTGGAAAGATGGAGAATGAAGGGTGACATAATAGAGGTGTACAAAATTATGAAGGGTATAGATAGGGTGAACAGTGGGAAGCTTTTTCCCAGGTCGGAGGTGACGATCACGAGGAGTCACGGGCTCAAGGTGAGAGGGGCGAGGCATAACTCAGATATCAGAGGGACGATTTTACACAGAGAGTGGTGGGGGCCTGGAAAGTGCTGCCAAGTGGGGTGGTGGAGGCAGATACGCTGGCATCGTTTAAGACTTACCTGGATAGTCACATGAGCAGTCTGGGAATGGATGGGTACAAACGAATGGTCTAGTTGTACCAATGAGCGGCACAGGCTTGGAGGCCGAAGGGCCTGTTTCCTGTGCTGTACTGTTCTTTGTTCTTTGGTAGCCTTTGTCTTGGCCCTTTGCTCATCCCCAGTCTCTGCGCTTGCTGACCTATTGTTCTGATCCCCACCCCCCTGCCACATTAGTTTAAACCCACCCAAACCACACTAGTAAACCTCCCAGCAAGGATATTGGTGCCCCTCCAGTTCAGCTGTAATCCGTCCTTCTTGTATAGGTCCCATCCTCCCTGCAAGACTTCCCAGTGATCCACGAAACTGAAACCCTCACTCCTGCACCAGTTCTTTAGCCACGTGTTCAGCTGCACAATCTCCCTGTTCTCACCCTGACTAGCACGGGGAGCAATCCAGACATTGCTACCCTTGAGGTCCTGCTTTTTAGCCTTCTACCTACCTCCCTAAATTGCTCTTGCAGGACCTCCCTGCTCTTTCTCACTACGTCATTTGTACAAATGTGGAAAATGACATCTGTCTGATTACCCTCCCTTTTTTGGATGCTTTCTACCTGCTCAGAGACATCCACGACCCTAGCACCAGGGAGGCAGACTACCATTCTGGAGTCCCGTTCCTGCCCACAGACCCGCCCACATCCTGCAAGAGGAGCATTGAATTGCCCTAACTGCCATCCTTTCCACCCAAAATCCCAACTGTCGCCGCTCTGTGTTCCCGCTCTTTAAACTGTCGCCGCTCTGTGTTCCTGCTTTTTAAACTGTCACTGCTCTGGCTCCCGCTCTTTAAACTGTCGCCGTTCTCTGTTCCTTCTCTTTAAACTGTCGCCGCTCTGCGTACCTGCTCTTTAAACTGTCGCCGCTCTGTGTACCTGCTCTTTAAACTGTCGCCGCTGTGTGTTCCCGCCTCTTTTAACTGTGTCTGGACAAATACATGAACAGGAGGGGAATCGAGGGATATAGTCCCCGGAAGGGTAGGGGGTTTTAGTTCAGTCGCGCAGCATCATCGGTGCAGGCTTGAAGGGCCCAAGGGCATGTTTTCCTGTGCTGTAATTTTCTTTGTTAGGGAGAGAAAAAGGAGGGATAAAATTAAAAATCCCCGGTCTTGGTAAGGCCTTATTCCCAAACACAGAGTACTGTTTGTGTTTGTACACACAGCTGGGGTGGGCAGTGGGATGAATTCTCCCAACATCAGTCACTCGAGCTTCCCCTCTCTCTATCCATGTCTTTCTATGTTGTTTCTTCTAATAAATGGTAGACAGTCCCAATGCGACTCGTTGTTTTTTCAAGGGCGGGGGAGTGGAGGAGTGAGAAGAGGATTGAAGGGATAGGGGGTGAGAAAAAGTGGCTCCCTTTTCCCTCTCGCTCCTTCCAGTTCTGTTTCTTTGTGGTGAGGTTATGAGTCTTATTTTGCCTTAAGTATGGATTAAGCCTCTGTGATTAGGCCTCAAATCAAGGTCTAATCTCAGGGCCCTCAGGATGCCTGTTGCATTTGCTTTATTCCCAAACAGTGTCAGTGTTGAATTTAATGAACTCAATGGTTAATATAATGTAACAAATGTAACATCCAAAAGTTTGCAGATAATACAAAGTTGGGTGGGAGGGTAAGCCGTGACGAAGTGCTTACATCGTTCAGAATGATCTGTACAGGTTGGGTGAGTGGATAAATCAATGGGACATGCAGTATCATTTGGATGAATGTGAGATTATTCACTTTGGAAGCAAAAACAAGAAGACAGATTGCTACCTGAATGGCTGTAAATTGGGAGAGGGGAGTGTGCAGCGGGACCTGGGTGTCTTCGTGCACCAGTCGCGGAAGGTAAGCATGCAGATGCAGCAGGCGGTGAAGAAGGCAAATGGCATCTTGATTCTCATTGCGAGAGGTTGAGTAAAGGAGCAGGATGTTTGTTGCAATTAGACAGAGCCTTGGTGAGGCCACACCGAGAGTATTGTGTGCAGTTTTGGTCCACTTTTCTGAGGAAGAATGTTCCTGCTCTCGAAGGAATGCAGTGAAGGTTTACCAGGCTGATTCCGGGAGTGGTGGGACTGATGTACGAGGAGAGACTGACTGGGTTAGGATTGTTTTCACTGGAATTCAGACGAATGAGCGGGGATCTCAGAGACTTATAAAGTTCTAACGGGACGAAACAGGGTCGATGCAGAGAGGATATTCCCGATGGTGGGAGAGTTCAGAACCAGGGGCCAAAGTCTGAGGATTCAGGGCAGACCATTTATGACGGAAATGAGGAGACATTTCTTCAGCCAAAGAGTGGGGAGCCTCCAGAATTCATTACCACAGGAAGCAGTTGATAAAATAATATTGAATGTATTCAAGAGGCGGCTGGATATAGCACTTGGGGCGAATGGGATCAAAGGATATGGGAAAGGGTAGGGTTGGACTATTGAGTTGGATGAGCAGCCATTGGTCATCGTGAATGGCAGAGCAAGCTCGACGGGCCGAATGGCCTCTTCCTATCTTCTATGTTTCTATGTTTAAAGAAAACCTGGAGCAGCCACTTGAATTCATTGTATTCAGGATATAATTGTGGATTTCCCACTCTGTCTCTTTTGAGAGTCATCGGGAGAGAGAGAGAGAATGAGAGAAAGGCGAGAGAGTATGTAAGAAATAGTGAGCCAAGACAGAATGGTAGGGAGAGGAGATAAGGAATATTGTTGGTAAGAGGGGGCAAGTGTTCGGGAGAACTCTGTTGTGCAGTCACAGCCCATTCTCTGGGTAACAGAACAAAGAAAGTTACAGCACAGGAACAGGCCCTTCGGCCCTGAAAGCCTGCATCAACCATGCTGCCCGACTGAACTAAAACCCCCTACCTTCCGGGGACCAGATCCCTCCAATGCCATTCATGAATTTGTCAAGACGCCCCTTAAAAGTCACGATCGTATCTGCTTCCACTACATCCCCCGACAGCGAGTTCCACACACCCACCAACTTCTGTGTAAAAACACTTGTCTCGTACATCTCCTTTAAACCTTGCCCCTTGCACCTTAAACCTATGCCCCCTCGTAATTGACTCTTCCACCCTGGGAAAAATCTTCTGACTATCCCTCTGTCCATGCCCCTCATAATCTTGTAGACCTCTACCAGGTCACCCCTCAACCTCTGTGATTCCAGTCAGAACAAACCAAGTTTCTCCAACCTATCCTCATAGCTAATGCCCTCCATACCACGCAACATCCTGAAAAACTTTACTGTACCCTCGCCAAAGCCTCCACATCCTTCTGGTAGTGCGGCCTAACTGAGGTTCTTTTAAGCTGCAAAATGTCTTGCCAGTTTTTAAACTCAATGCCTCAGCCGGTGAAGGCAAGCATGCCGTATGCCTTCTTGACTACCTTCTCCAACTGTGTTGCCTCTTTCAATGACCTGTGTACCTGCAGACGCAGATCCCTCTGTCTATCAATACTCTAAAGGGTTCTTCCTTTACTGTATATTTCCGATCTGTAGTGGACCTTCCAAAATGCATTACCTCACATTTGCCCGGATTAAACTCCATCTGCCATCGCTCCGCCCACGTCTTCAACCGATCTGTTGAAGATTGATCGCTCCCTGCAATCCCTCACCCCTCCCCCAGCCCCACCACTTCCTCCACCCATGCCCCACCCCCTCACGCTTGCAAACTCTGCCCCATGCAACCTCTTGCCCCCTTCAACCACTGTCCTGCAACCCCTAGCCCCCTCCTCTGCAACCCCTCTCCACTTCAACCGCTCTCCTGCCACCCCTGCCCCACAACTCCTCACCCCCTGCCCCTCGCCCCCTCTTTCCCCCACAACCCCTCGCCCCCTCTCTCCCCCACAACCCCTCGCCCCCTCTCTCCCCCACAACCCCTCGCCCCCTCTCTCCCCCACAACCCCTCGCCCCCTCTCTCCCCCACAACCCCTCGCCCCCTCTCTCCCCCACAACCCCTCGCCCCCTCTCTCCCCCACAACCCCTCGCCCCCTCTCCCCCACAGCCCCTCGCCCCCTCTCTCCCCCACAGCCCCTCGCCCCCTCTCTCCCCCACAGCCCCTCGCCCCCTCTCTCCCCCACAGCCCCTCGCCCCCTCTCTCCCCCACAGCCCCTCGCCCCCTCTCTCCCCCACAGCCCCTCGCCCCCTCTCTCCCCCACAGCCCCTCGCCCCCTCTCTCCCCCACAGCCCCTCGCCCCCTCTCTCCCCCACAGCCCCTCGCCCCCTCTCTCCCCCACAGCCCCTCGCCCCCTCTCTCCCCCACAGCCCCTCGCTCCCCCACAACCCCTCGCCCCCTCGCTCCCCCACAACCCCTCGCTCCCCCACAGCCCCTCGCCCCCTCTCTCCCCCACAGCCCCTCGCCCCCTCTCTCCCCCACAGCCCCTCGCTCCCCCACAACCCCTCGCCCCCTCGCTCCCCCACAACCCCTCGCCCCCTCGCTCCCCCACAACCCCTCGCCCCCTCGCTCCCCCACAACCCCTCGCTCCCCCACAACCCCTCGCCCCCTCTCTCCCCCACAACCCCTCGCTCCCCACAACCCCTCGCCCCCTCTCTCCCCCACAACCCCTCGCCCCCTCTCTCCCCCACAACCCCTCGCCCCCTCAATACCGATTGATCCTAATCAATTTATTTGCACTTGGACTATCACCTACTACACCTCGTCTATTGATGTGTTTGTCCAGAAGCTTCTTAAATGAGAGAGTCCCTGCCTCCAGCAGCCACTCAGACAGCGCACAGCTCCGCTGGAAACATGGCGGCCGTGAACACGATGCAGTCATGGGGAACAATACTGGGTTCCGCTGGGTACAAACGGGGAACCGGGGATTTCATTCTGACTTTCTGCTTTGCAGCACCTGATTATGAATCCTCTCCGCCCCCCCGAGCCGCCATTCCATTCACTCACCGATTGAATATCAGACCGCTGTCTCCTCCACCGCCATTCCTCACACTGCGCATGCTCCACTCACAGCCCCGCCCCCTCATTCACTCCGATTGGTTGGAGGTCCAGCCGCTCTCGCTTGGTCCTCCAGTCCCGCCCCCTCTTCTTCTATTGGTCTGGTGCTGCCGTCAATCAGCCGGGCATTGTGACGGTTTCAGATGGTGGGGCGTGGCCACAGCCTCAAGCTGACTTGCTGGTCATTGGCAGCTTTTGGTGCTTGGGAATCAGAGCTGGAGCTGGATGGTCAGTTCCCCTGTGTCCGGGGCTGGGGGATTCACACTCATTTCCCCGGGACACTCATTATCACTGCAACTTTACAGGAGAAAGTCCCCGCTTCGATCCCCACTGAAAACCTTGAGTTTACAATTGTCCAAACTGGAAACATTTCCAGATTTAATGCGACAGGAAAATATCAGATCAAATTTCTCACAGAAAAGTATCAGATAATGAATTTCATCAGTCAAAAGTGTTGAAATGTTGACTAAATAGTGAAGGCTTATAAGTTGCAGAAGAACAAAGAGATGGAAAATTCTGGTTAATAAATAGCAGGTTCAAGACCCACGTCTGAACAACGTTAAAACATTATTCAGGAATATAAACTGAGCAGGGAGGATGGTTACCAGGCACTGCAGTGTCATTCAGCCCAGCTGCTCCTTTGCCTGTCCCTTTACAGCTGGGGAACTGGGACATCCTGTCCCCAAACACATGCCACCCTGTTCACACTGAGAATGATGTGGAGATGCACACGTGAGGACGGCCTCAACCGGGATATTGGGTTCATGTCACACTATCTGTAACCCCCACAACTTGCATGGGCTTGCAAAATCTCATTAATTGTTCTGGTTGGAGACAGGACACACCTCTTTAACATGTGCTTAACCCTCTCTTCACTCACATTGTCCTTACCTTAGAGACTTGATTACCTGTAAAGACTTGCATTCCACCCCTTATCTTGTAAATTGAGTTTGTGTCTATACATGCCCTGTTTATTACCACACTGAGAATTCTATGGCAGAGAACTGGGACATCCTGTCACCAAACACATCCCACCCTGTTCAGCCTGTGAATCCCAGGATGGAGAACAGGGACATCCTGTCTCCAAACACATCCCAACCTATTCACACTGAGAATCCCAGGGTGGACAACAGGGACGTCATGTCTCACACACATCCCAGCCTGTTCACACTGAGAGTCCCAGGGTGAGGAACTGGGATATTTTACCCCCAAACACATCCCACTCTGTTCACACTGACAATGTCAGTATTTGCGTGGATACTGCACCTTGAACAGTGTGAACAGGAGACTGATGGTGGAGGGAGGCCAGTCGTTTGCAAGGATGATGGGGTAACAGATTTAGTTTTGGGGATGGGACGATGAATGTAGATTTGTATGTGAGAGGGACAGTAATTCAGGAGAGAGAACTGTCAACAATCTCAGTGAACATGGGGAGGTTGGGTATTCAACAGATTAATGAAAATAGAGTCAATGGAGCAAGTCAAGTGTCTCATGGACAAGGTGAACTGAGAGGAGAGGACGGGAGATAGGAGGGAAACTGGAGAAAGGTGTGGCTTCAGACAAATGGGACCATTCCAGACATTTTACCCCTGTGGGCTAGTGGAAGGGAAGGAAGCAGCAGTGACAGCTGGGATGGGATTGTCTCGATCTTAGTGACAAAGAAGCGTGATCAGCTCCTAAAACTTGTTGTTGCAGGTGAGGATGGAGGAGACAGGGGAGCAGGAGAGCCCTTCAAAAGGAACTAATTGTGTTCGAGATAACATCGAGAATCAACAGTGTGCGCTCAACATAAAGCTGATTTATTTGATTTTGAGGCAGAATATTTGAGGCAGACCACCAGTCAGGATCAGCAGAAACAGATCCCAATGAACAAGGTTCAGTCCTGAATGTGATTAACAGGGAAATCCTCGTGAACTTTCTGTTGTGTCAGCAGGGTGGATGAATCACTGAAACTCATCCCACACTCAGAGCAGGAGAACGACCTCTCTCCATTGTGAATTTGCTGGTGTCTCAGTCGGTCAGATACCTGAATGTATCCCTTCCCGCATTTGGAGCAGGAGAATGGCCTCTCTCCAGAGTGAACATGTGGTGTATCACCAGGTTGGATAACTGACTGAATTCCTTCTCATACTTGGAGCACGTGTATGGCCTCTCCCCGGTGTGAACTCACTGGTTTGTCAGTAGATGGACTGACTGAGTGAATTCCTTCCCACACTGTGAGTAGGTGCATGGTCTCTCTCCGGTCTGACACTGTCGATGAATTTCTAGCACTGATAGACAACTGAACCCCTTCCCACAATCCTCACGTTTCCCTGGTTTCTATATGTTGTGGCTGTGTTTATGTTCTGAATGGACAGATAATTGGCTGAATCCTCCTCCACACACATAACACGTGTACGGTTTCTCCCCACTGTGAATGGTGCTTTTTCCTTCCATCTTCAAAATCCGATGATATTCAGGTTACGATAAAGTGAGTGGCTCTGTCAGATCCTGATGTGATGCTGGGTTTCAGTTTCCCGACTGCAAATCCTCCCCTCCTGATACCCTGTGAAATTGATTGGAAACAGAAAAAAATGGTGTGAGAGAGAACCCACAAAAGAACAAAGGCAGGTTGTGAAATTGAGCTGAATGAATATGGTAATTTGTGCGGCTGGCACTCGGAAAAAAATGGACATGAAAGCTGCTGGATTGTTGTAAAAACCCAAATGGGTCACTAATGTCCTTCAGGGAAAGAAACCTGTGACCCGGTCTGAATTTACACAGGACCGGGACTTCGATGGGAGGATGGAGCAAGTGGGCGGGTTAAGAAAGGTGTGAGGAGAAGAGATGACAGAGAGGAATTCTATGAATGTAAAGAAGATAGAATCTCTGAAACCCTCAATCTCCCCCATATGGTACGATCAGGTTTGCATGTGTATGTGAACATCATCACCTCCAAGTTACAAACCATCCTAACATTACTGAGATCCAGTCCTGGATTACGATAAACTTTCTCCATTTAAACAGCGAGAAACATGAAGCCATTGGCTTCAGTTCACCCTCCAAACTCCACCAACACCAGCTCACTCCCTGGCAACTGTCTGAGGCTGAATCAGAATGTTCACAATAATGATGAAGTATTTTTTTCTAAATCTGACTTTGCAGGGGATACAGGCGCGTGAGGCCAGATAACTTACTCCTGCTTCTCATTCTTATGTTCCTTTATTAACTTTGTTTCCGTTTGATACATCAGAGGGGAATTAAAATTCAACCAGATTGCTGCAGATCTGGAGATACATGTAGGCCAGACCAGGTGAGGGCAGCAGATTTTGTTTCCTAAACCTCATTAGCCAACCAGATGGGTTTTTATCAATAGTATCAATATTTAATCTTTCTCATCATGAGACTTTCAATTTCAGTCTGATATTAACTTCAAATTCCACCACATGCCGTGGTGAGATTTGAACCTGTGTCTCCAGAGCATTCTCCTAGGTCTCACCCCAAGATGGCCTTCCAACCATACATCTGTGCCATCTCCAAGAATGGGTTTCCACTGCTGACGGGACTGAGACCTCACACCATAAAATACAATTGATATTGACAGCAGATAATGGTAACATCTTCAAAAACTGGACAAAGGCCTTTATTTAAGTCCTGAATTTATGTCTGTCTGTGATTTCTGGAAACACACACTTAATTATCCCTGAAGAGACATTTTGATTCTAGACTGGAACCATGTGCAACACAATTGTTTTCTGTGATCTCTGCTCTGTAAATCTTTCCTTTCTCTGTCCAACAGATGTGTCTGAATACAGAGGGTCAATGCAGAGACCCTCTTGCTGTGTTTTCATTGCGTGCAAATAAACAATGCATTTGAGTTCACCCTGTCTCAAGGGATTGGGAAATATGTCCCCACTTATACATGAGTAGTGAAATTAAAATCATCTTTCTGTTCACGGAGATATGGCGATATGAAAAATCAATGTGGTTTAAATTAACTCCCCTCCTGTTCCTAACAAATCCCAGTAACATCACTCAACATGACCCCTGCCTCAGCTCCTGTTTCTGAAACTTTTATTCATTCCTTTATTTCCTTGAGACTTGACTGGCCAGCCGCCCACATTCAACCCACGATAAATTTGAATCTATCTGAATTCCTGTACTCACTGATCTACCCCAGTGCTTACCCCAGTCCAACGCCGGCATCTTCACATCATGACTACCACTCACTGATCTACACAGACTCTGGTTAAAGAGCAAATCAATTTAAAATTTGCATTCTTAATTTCAAATCATTTCATGACACACTTACATTCGGGTTCTGATGAATTGAGTGAATATGTCAGGTGCTAATCTGATGTTTGGTTTGTTTCTGAACACTGATCTGCTAATAGCCTGTAAAAAAAGAAGCCAACATCGTCAGTCCAAGATAGAAATTGAGAAGAAACA
Organism: Mustelus asterias; assembly: GCF_964213995.1. Classification (NCBI taxonomy): domain Eukaryota; kingdom Metazoa; phylum Chordata; class Chondrichthyes; order Carcharhiniformes; family Triakidae; genus Mustelus; species Mustelus asterias. The sequence goes on from NC_135831.1 coordinate 10,164,878, forward strand.
TACATATCTCTTGGTGTGAGTTTTGTGTATGTAAATGCTCCCCTTCTAATCCCTTTTAAAGATAATTTCCAAAAGCCATCTATGAGAGTCAATATTTTTATTTATAGAAGAGTCTACAAATGCAAACTACATTACACTTTCAAATTACAAGCCAGAATACAAGATCAATCCACAATAATAAATTATAGAGATAACACCCGATATAACACAGCATCAATAATAAACATATCATTTTTAATACAATAGCACAAATAACATAGCACTGTAACAAACAGCTAGTATGCATCGCGAGTATCCACAACTGGCCGTCCAAGGTTGCAAACAACTCATAACGATTATAAATCAACAAGCTATAATATGGACACAATACCGACAGCTAACACACCGCCCTTTAACAAATAACAACCAACTCCCTTGCAATAAGAAAGGGGATCATTGCAAGTTATCTACAACTTTCCAGGACTTTGCACTCCATATTTTCCTCTTCTGAGGGTTTCACCTCCGGGGCACTGCTCTCGGGATTGCACTTTCCGAGGCTGCACTTGCCAGGGGTTATATCATGAAATAATAAATCAACAAACTTATATCACGAGACAGCAAGTAATACACCTCTCTTAACAAAATCACAAACATCTCTTGTTACAATGAAATGACCTTTGTGAGTTATCTGCACCCTCCAAGGTTTCACCCTTCAGAGTTTCACCGTCCAGATTTTCGCCTGCTGGATGAGCGTGCCTCGAACCAAGTGGTTACTCTGTCCTGGAGTTACTTTCTCCGAGAGGTACACCATCCGGGCTACAGACAATTCACAATGATAAGCCATAAAACAATAACTAATAGTATACCCTCCTTGATGCAGTAACAAATAACTCTATTACACTAAAAATGAACATTATGATTCACCTGGAACCATCCAGGGCCTAACCTTCTGGATTTTCCTGTTCGGGGGGAGCACCTTCCGGAGGTCCTCTATCCACGGGTTGCACCTTACTGTCAGGGGCTTACACCTTATAGATTTTAGGCTGGGATGGGGTGGCATTGGATCTCCGAGGATCGCTGTCTGGGCACAACCATAGGGATTTTCCTTGGGGGGTGGGAGGGGGGGGCGGCGGTTGGGGACCTTCCAGGGTTATTCTGTCTGGGGCTTCGCCTTCCTGACTTTTGCCTTGCTGGAGGTTACAACCTCTTGCGTTACACTGTCTGTGAGGGCTGGGGGGAGGGGGGGGGGAGGGGTGAGTGGACCCTCAAGACCACAAATAATACAAACATGAAAAAGTAAGAAACAACAAGCTAATACAATACCGAGACCTAATGATACAATAACAGATATTCCCTTTTGCAACAATAGTGTCCATTATAATTAACAATCGAGTCCATTGTAAGTTACAATCAAGTTCATTTTAAGTAACAAAATAGTCCATTGTAAGATGCAATCGAGTCCATTGGAAGTTACAATAAAATCCATTAAAAGCTACAATCGAGTCCATTGTAAGTTACAAAGGAGTCCATTGTAAGTTACATAACAGTCCAGGGTAAGTTACAATCGAGTCCAGTTTAAGTTACAGTAGAGTTCATTGTAATTTACACTCGAGTCCATTGTCAGTTACAATAGAGTCCATTCTCAGTTACAATAGAGTCCATTGTAAGTGACAACAGAGTCCATTCTCAGTTACAATAGAGTCCATTGTAAGTGACAACAGAGTCCATTGTAAGTTACAAAAGAGTCCATTGTAAGTTACAATAGAGTCCATTGTCAGTTACAATAGAGTCCATTGTCAGTTACAACAGAGTCCATTCTCAGTTACAATAGAGTCCATTGTAAGTGACAACAGAGTCCATTGTAAGTGACAACAGAGTCCATTGTAAGTTACAAAAGAGTCCATTGTAAGTTACAATAGAGTCCATTGTAAGTTACAATAGAGTCCATTTTAAGTTACAAAAGAGTCCATTGTAAGTTACAATAGAGTCCATTGTAAGTTACAATAGAGTCCATTTTAAGTTACAAAAGAGTCCATTCTACGTTACGTTAAAGTCCATTCTAAGTTACAATGTAGTTCATTGTGACAATCAATTCCTTTGTAAATTACAATCGAGTTCATTCTAAGTTACAATAGTGTCCCCTGTAAGTTACAATCAAGTCCATTGTAAGTTACAATCAAGTCCATTGCAAGTTACAAAATAGTCCATTATAAGTTACAACAACAAGAAATGTTATCTTGCAACAATCCAGAGGCTTCACCTTACAGGGCATTCGACTTTAGGATTACACATGAGTTGCACCATTCCAGGGTTAAACCTTCTTGCCCTCCATTTTCCTGGGTACACCTTCCTGAGTTATATCTTCCTGAGTTGCGCCATCCTGGGTTGCACCTTCTAGGACACAGAGTCTCAACTGAACCATCACCTCTCACACAAGTCCCAGCTGTGACAAAACTTCTTGCACGAGTCCCAAACAAGACAGGGGAAGACACCAGCAGCAGCCAGGCCTGTGGCACCACGCCTGCTTCTGCTGTAGAGCAGTGCCTGGCAAAGAGCAAGTGAGCAGTAGTAATTAGGGAGTCACTAGTTCGATCACAGGCAGGCATTTCTATGGCCGCGATTGAGACTCCAGGATGGTGTGTTGCCTCACCGGTGCCAGGGTCGAGGACGTCTCTGAGCTGTTGCAGGACATTTTGAAGGGGGAGGGTGAGCAGCCAGAGTTCGTTGCACATATTGGTACCAACGGCATAGGTAGGGAAAGGTGAGGTCCTGAAGAATGAATATAGAGAGTTAGGCAGAAGGCTAAAGTGCAGGACCTCGAAGGTAATTTCTGGACTACTGCCAATGCCAAGTACAAGTGAGAGTAGGGATAGGAAGATTAGGCAGATGAATGCCTGGCTTGAGGGGTGGTGCAGGGGGGAGATTTTTTTTTAGATTAGTGGATCATTGGGACCTCTTCTGGGGAAGGAAGAATCTGTTCAAGAGGGACAGCTTATACCTGAACTGGAGGGGGCCTAATATCCTGGCAGGGAGATTTGCGAGAGCCACTCGGGAGGGATTAAACTAGATTGGCAGAGGGTGGGACCCTAAAGAAGAGGGAGACAGGAGAGAAGGTTGAGGGCAGCACAGAGTTAAAGAGAGCAAATTAAATAGTAAAGGCCGTGCCAGTAATCCTCGTACTAGATAGATCAGGCAAAAGCAGGACAGAGAGCAAGGGAAGTCCAGATTTAACTGCATTTATTTCAATGCAAGCAGCCTGACGGGCAAGGCAGCTGAACTCAGGGCATCGATGGGTACACGGAACTGGGATATTAAAGCAAAGAATGAAATTTGGCTAAGGGAGGGACAAAACTGGCAGCTCAATGTTCCAGGGTACAGGTGTTATGGGAAAGATAGAACAGGAGGTAAGAGAGGAGGGGAGTTGCATTTCTGATTAGGGAAAGCATCACGGCCGGACTGAGAGGGGATATATCCGAGGTTTCGACCACTGAGTCTATATGGGAGAACTGAGGAATAAGAAGGGGGAAATCACTTCGATAGGATTGTACCATAGGCCCCAAATAGTCAGTGGGAAATCGAAGAGCAAATATGTGAGGAGATTGCAGATAGCTCCCAGGAACGTGGGGTGGTAATAGTCGGGGATTTTAACTTTGCATACATTGACTGGGACAGCCATAGTATTAGAGGCTTGGGTGGAGAGAAATTTGTTGAGTGTATTCAGGAGGAATTTCTCATTCAGTATGTGGATGGGCCAACTAGAGAGGGGGCAAAACGTGACCTCCTCTTGGGAAATAAGGAAGGGCAGGTGACAGAAATGTTAGTGAGGGATCACTTTGGGACCAGTCACCATAATTCCAGTAGATTGAAGAAAGCTATGGAGAATGATAGGTCTGTCCCAAAAGTTAAAATTCTAAATTGGCGCAAGGCCAATTTTGATGATATTAGGCAGGAACTTTCATCAGTTAACCGGGGGAGTCTGTGGGAAGGCAAAGGGATGTCTGGTAAGTGGGAGACTTTCAAAAGTGTGTTAACCAGGGTTCAGGTCAAGCACATTCCTCTTGGAGTGAAGGGCAAGGCTGGTAGAAGTAGGGACCCCTGGATGACTCAGGATATTGAGGCCCTGGTCAAGAAGAAGGAGGCATGCACGTGCATAGGCAGCTGGGATCAAGTGGGTCCCTTGAAGAGTATAGAGGGTGCAGTAGTAGAGTTGAGAGAAAAATCAGGAAGGCAAAAAGGTGACACGAGATTGCTTTGGCAGATAAGGGAAAGGAGAAGCCAAAGAGCTTCTACAAATATATAAAGGACAAAAGAGTAACTAAGGAGTAAGCAAAAGTTTAAAATTTAAAGCTTATTTATTAGTGCCATCGTAGGCTAACATTAACACTGCAATAAAGTTAATGTGAAAATCCCCTCATGTCCACACTCAAGCACCTGTTCGGGTACACTGAGGGAGAATTCAGCGTGGTCAATGCACCTAACTGGATGTGGTCTATATGGACTTCAGCAAGGCGTTCGATAAGGTCCCCCATGCAAGACTTCTTGAGAAAGTGAGAGGGCATGGGATCCAAGGGGCTGTTGCCTTGTGGATCCAGAACTGGCTTGCCTGCAGAAGGCAGAGAGTGGCTGTGGAGGGGTCTTTCTCTGCATGGCGGTCAGTGACCAGTGGAGTGCCCCAGGGATCTGTTCTGGGACCCTTGCTGTTTGTCATTTTCATAAATGACCTGGATGAGGAAGTGGAGGGATGGGTTGGTAAGTTTGCTGACGACACCAAGGTAGGTGGTGTTGTGGATAGTTTGGAGGGATGTCAGAAGTTGCAGCGAGACATAGATAGAATGCAAGACTGGGCGGAGAAGTGGCAGATGGACTTCAACCCGGATAAGTGTGTGGTGATCCATTTTGGCAGATCCAATGGGATGAAGCAGCAATATACTATGAAGGGTACCATTCTTAGCAGTGTAGAGGATCAGAAGGACCTTGGGGTCCGGGTCCATAGGACTCTTAAATCGGCCTCGCAGGTGGAGGATGCGGTCAAGAAGGCGTACGGCGTACTGGCCTTCATTAATCGAGGGATTGAGTTTAGGAGTCGGGAGATAATGCTGCAGCTTTATAGGACCCTGGTTAGACCCCACTTGGAGTACTGCGCGCAGTTCTGGTCACCTCATTACAGGAAAGATGTTGAAGCCATTGAAAGGGTGCAGAGGAGATTTACAAGGATGTTGCCTGGATTGGGGGGCATGCCTTATGAGGATAGGTTGAGGGAGCTTGGTCTCTTCTCCCTGGAGAGACGAAGGATGAGAGGTGACCTGATAGAGGTTTACAAGATGTTGAGAGGTCTGGATAGGGTAGACTCTCAGAGGCTATTTCCAAGGGCTGAAATGGTTGCTACGAGAGGACACAGGTTTAAGGTGCTGGGGGGTAGGTACAGAGGAGATGTCAGGGGTAAGTTTTTCACTCAGAGGGTGGTGGGTGAGTGGAATCGGCTGACGTCGGTGGTGGTGGAGGCAAACTCGTTGGGGTCTTTTAAGAGACTTCTGGATGAGTACATGGGATTTAATGGGATTGAGGGCTATAGATAGGCCTAGAGGTGGGGATGTGATCGGCGCAACCTGTGGGCCGAAGGGCCTGTTTGTGCTGTGGCTTTCTATGTTCTATGTTCTATGTTCTAACAGCACATATTTCAAAGTGTGGGAGGAAATCGGAGTGCCTGGAGGAAACATAAGCAGACACGGGAAGAACGTGTAGACTCCGTGCAGACAGTGACCCTAAACGAGAATCAAACCCAGGTCCCTGGAGCCGTGAGACAGCAGTGTTAAATACTGTGCCACCGGGCCACTTAGGGGTAAACAAAGTTATCCATGTGCAGATCCACAAGAGATGGGTGAGATCCTAATTGAATATTTCTCATCAACATTCACAATTGAGAAAAGCATAGATGTTAGGGAACTTGGAGAAATGAATAGTAATGTCTTGAGGACCGTACATATTACGAGAAGGAGGTTCTGGAAGTCTTAAAATGCATCAAGATAGATAAATGGCCGGATCTGATGAAGTGTATCCCAGGACACTGTGTGAGGCTCGAAAGGAAATTGCAGATCCCCCAGCAGAGCTTTTTGAAAGGTGGACAGTCACAGGTGAGCTGCCTGAAGAAAGGAGGGTGGCAAATGTTGTGCCTTTGTTTAAAAAGGACGACAGAGAAAAGTCTGGGAACTATAGGCTGGTGAGCCTAACATCTGTAGTTGTTGGAAGGTATACTGACAAATACGATCTACAGGCAATTAGAGATGCAAGGACTGAGTAGGAACAGTCAGCATGGCTTTGTGAGAGGACAATCATGTCTCACGAATTTAATTGGGTATTTTTACGGGCTAACGAAGAAGGTAGATGAGGGCAGTGCAGTCAACATTGTCCACATGGACTTTAGCAAAGCCTAGGACAAGGTATCGCATGGTACGTTGTTGTATAAGGTTAAGTCTCACGGGATCCAGGGTGAGGTAGCCAAATAGATACAAAATTGGCTTGATGACAGAAGGCAGAGGGTAGGTGTAGAGGTTTGTTTTTCAAAGTGAAGGCCTGTGACCAGTGGTGTGCCTGAGGGACCAGTGCTGGGTCCACAGTCATTTGTCATTTATATTGATGATTTGGATGAAAATTCAGGAGGCATGGTTAGTATGTTAACAAGATGGTGGCAGAGTGGACAGTGAAGAATGTTATCAAGGATTGCAACGGGAGAACATGCCCCTGACTACACCGATAGGGCCGAAGTAGAAGGGGTCGACAGCTTCAAGTTTTTAGGAGTCCAGATCACCAGCAACCTGTCCCGTTCCCCCCATGCCGACACTGTGGTTGAGAAAGCCCCACCAACGCCACTACTTTCTCAGAAGACAACGGAAATTTGGCATGTCAGCTATGACTCTCACCAACGTTTACAGATGCATCGTAGAAAGCATTCTTTCTGGTTGTATCACAGCTTGGTATGACTCCTGTTCTGCCCAAGACCACAAGGAACTACAAAAGGCCGCGAATGTAGCCCAATCCATCATGCAAACCAGCCTGCCATCCATTGACTCTGTCTGCACTTCCTGCTGCCTCGGTAAAGCAGCCAACATAATTAAGGACCCCACACGCCCCGGGCATTCTCTCTTCCCCCTTCTTCCGTCGGGAAAAAGATACAGATGTCTGACGTCACGCACCAACCGACTCAAGAACAGCTTCTTCCCTGTGGCCATCAGACTTTTGAATAAATTACCTTGCATTAAGTTGATCTTTCCCTCCACACCAGCTATGATTTAACACTACATTCTGCACACTCTTGTTTCCTTCTCTACGTATGGTATGCTTCATCTGTATAGCGCGGAAGGAACAAGACTTTTCACTGTGTGCTCATACATGTTGTTGTAGGTGAATAATACCCCTGAGACTAGTCGTGAGTCAGAGTACAGTGGTTTATTTTCACAAGCTTGTGGGAGAAGTCCGATTCCTAACGCGGTCTCCAGTCTTCTCCCCGAATACAGGTTAAGGACAAATATTTACAGATATATTTTCGCCACTGGTCATGTCCGCATTTTCTCACGATTATTGCTGCCTCAGCGATTCCATCCTTCGTGTCGTCCGTGCAATCGTGGCCATCTCAAGGCTGTTTGTTTTGTCGCCTCTATGTGGACACCCGTGGTTTGTTTATCCAGCACACGAGATTTAAGTTTGCATAAACAAGTTAACTGAAATACAGGGGCCTGTATAACAATTTATTTCGGTAAGGATGAATGGTATATAATGAATATATATGAATCTATTATTATACATTCACGTTATACAATTTTTATACAAGCATGTAAGCTCCACCGTGTTAAACAAAGGGTCATAATATAAAAGGACACAAAATGGATTCTGGCTGGGTTAGCCACATTCCTGAACACAATTAGCTGGGAAAATCATGAGCCTGTATACTGCAGCTGCTTCTCTTATCTGTGTGGATACACGAAAACAAGTTCGACAGACACGAAAACAAGCTCGACAATGCTTCTCACAAATCTCTAAGTATTACAAAGTTCGGGTTTCAATGCTTGCATAAATATTAAGTGTTACAAAGTTCATTAACCCGTTCCCTTCTTCAATTTGAATAATAAATCAAATCAAATCAAATTTAGGAGGCATGGTTAGTAAGTTTTCAGATGACACCACGATTGGTGGCAGAGTGGACAGTGAAGAAGGTAATCGAGGATCGCAGCAGAATCTTGATCAATTGGGCCAGTGGGCTGATGCATGGTCGATGGAGTTTAATTTGGACAAATGCAAGGTGATGCATTTTGGAAGATCGAGCCAGGGCAGGACTTACTCAGTTAATGCTAGGGTGTTGGGAAGTGTTATGGAACAAAGAGCTCTAGGGTACAGGTTCATAGCTGCTTGAAAGTGGAGTCACAGGTGGACAGAATAGCGAAGAAGGCATTCGTACAAGACATTGATAAAGCCACACTTGCAATACTTTGTACAGTTCTGGTCACTATTATAGAAAGGAAACAACTTACTAGGATGCTACCGGGACTTGATGCTATGAGTTATAATGAGAGGCTGGATAGAGTGGACTTTTTTCCCTGGGGCGTAGCAGGCTTACAGGTGAGCTTATAGAGGTCTATAAAATAATGAGGAGCATATATAATGTCGATAGTCAACATATTTTCCAAGAGGTAAAGGAGTCTAAAACTTGAGGGCATAGGTTTAAGGTGAGAGGAGATAGATACAAAAGGGTCCAGAGGCGCATTTTTTTCACACAGAGGGTGATGAGTGTCTGGAACAAGCTGCCAGAGGCAGTAGTGGAGGCGGGTACAATTTTGTCTTTTAAGAAGCATTCAGAAAGTTACATGAGTAAGATGGCTATAGGGGGATGGAGTAAGGAATCTGCAAGATCCTGTAAGGTAACCTTTCCTTTCTTTCAGCTCTGTCACCTCCGTCACATTTGTTCCAATGATGCCACTTTCCAACGCGCTGCTTCTAACATTCGCTCCTTTTTCCTCACCTGTGGTTTACCACCTATCATTGTTGACAGGGCCCTCAACAGCGTGCGGGAAATCTCCCGTGCCATGGCCCACACACCCTCCCCTTCCTCCCAGAACATGGATAGAGTCCCCTTGTTCTTACATTTCACCCCACCAGCCTCCGCATGCAAAGCATAATCCCCCGCCGTTTTCACCAACTCCAGCGTGGTGCCACCACCAAGCACATCTTCCCTTCACTCCCTCTGTCAGCATTCCACAGAGACCGTTTTCGGTGGGATAACCTAGTCCACTCCTCCGCTATACCCAACACCTCTCCCGTTTCTCATGGTACCTTCCCATGCAATGGCAGAAGGTGTAACCCCTGCCCCATGCTCACCATCCAAGGCTCAAAACACTCATTCCAGGTTAAGCAGTGTTTCACTTGCGCCTCTTTCAATTTGATGCATTGCATTCACTGCTCCCAATGTGGCCTCCTCTATATGGGGCGGCACGGTAGCACAGTGGTTAGCACTGCTGCTTCACAGCTCCAGGGTCCCGGGTTCGATTCCCGGCTTGGGTCACTGTCTGTGTGGAGTTTGCACATTCTCCTCGTGTCTGCGTGGGTTTCCTCCGGGTGCTCCGGTTTCCTCCCACAGGCCAAAGATGTGCGGGTTAGTTTGATTGGCCAGGTTAAAAATTGCCCCTTAGAGTCCTGGGATGCGTAGGTTAGAGGGATTAGCGGGTAAAATATGTGGGGGTAGGGCCTGGGTGGGATTGTGGTCGGTGCAGACTCGATGGGCCGAATGGCCTCCTTCTGCACTGTAGGGTTTCTATGATTGTATGATTCTATATCAGAGAGACCAAACGTAGACTGGGTGATCGCTTTGCTGAGTACCTTCAGTCTGTGTGCAATCAGCTCCCTGACCTTCGGGTTGCTTGCTATTTGAACACACGATCCTGCTCCCATGCCCACATGTCTGTCCTTGGCCCTGCTGCAATGTTCCAGTGAAGCTCAACGCAAACTGAAGGAACAGCGTCTCATCTTCCGGCTCGGCACGTTACAGACTTCCGGTCTGAACTTCGAATTCAACCACTTCAGACGATTAACTCTATCCCACCTCAAGCCCTTTGTTTACATTTCGTTTTTCACTGTTCCCTACCTTTTCTTTCTTTTATTTTTCTTTGCCCCCACCCCACCCTATTCCCCTACTTTATCCCCCTTTCTTACCTTTCCTGCCCCTTTGCTTTCCCTCTACCTCTTTTTCTCAATTTTGCCTCTCTCCCCGCTATTCCCACCCTCCCCGCACATCTCCATCTGTCACACTTACACTCTGATTTCAGCTTCTCTCCCGTTTGGCCATTCACACCTTCTATTCTCTCTATGGGCTGCCATTAGCAGCCATTCCCCTCGTTTCTGTAACTATGACCCATCTTTCATTCCCTCACCCTGCAGTATAAATATCTCCCAAATTCTCTGCCTATTAACTTTGACAAAGGGCCATCTGGAATCGAAACATCAGCTCTTTTCCCTCCGTGAAGATACTGCCAGACCTGCTGAGATTTTCCAGCATTCTCTCTCGTCAAATTTTATAAGTTTCTATGAGATCCCCTCTCTTCTAAACTCCAGTGAATATAATCCTAACCGACTTATTCTCTCCACATATGACAGATCTGCCATCCCAGGGATCAGCCTGGTAAACCATTGCTGCATTCCCTCTATAGCAAGGACACCCTTCCTCAGATTCGGCACAGAAACTACACACAATAATCCAGGGGTGTGGGGATGGAAGGGAGGATCAGGTTATTGAATTTGATGATCAGCCATGATCAAGATGAATGGCAGAACAGGCTCGAAGGGCCGAATGGCCTACTCCTGCTTCTACACGTACTCCATGTTTCTATGTGTTGTAAATGGGCCAGTTCAGACTCGGAAACCTGGTCGGCATGGATGAGTTGGGCCGAAGGGCTTGTTTCCCTGCTGTATATCTCTATGACTCCATAAGCTTATTATTTTATTCTTCCTGCTAAAATGAATAATTTCACATCTGGCCCACTTTCAAACTCCAGTAGTTTGCTGTTTTTTTATTGTTAGATCAGAGCTATTAATGTTGGTGCTGATGTTTGGCATAAAGTGGTAAGACACCCTCAGGAGAATGTTCCCCACAATGTCACCGAGATCGTCTTGTGTCCCGCTAACGGTCTGTCCTTTATCTCACTTCTCCCTCACGTCCTCAAATTAAACTCCCAGTTTGATCGGGGAAAAAAGCTCAGGACTCAACAAGATAGCAACACAAGCTTTATTGCCAAGCAGAGATTAACACAATGAAAAACAATCCCACTGGAGTAAATGTTGCTTCTTTCCACATTTAATAGATTGTAGCTTTTGGAAATCGAATGCAGTGTCTCAGCAAAATTGTTCAGCGATTTTAACTTGTCGCGTTCACGCGATTGCATCGGCCACGCTTTACATTGCAGGCGATCGGGAAGCAGGGTGAGAGTCTCTGGGAGAGAAAGTGAGATTATTGTGTGTATCATTGGGAGGTGGCGATGTGTGAGCCAAGGGAGAACAACCGGGAGTGAGAACTGTGGAAATAAAGGTCACGTTTGGGGAGACAGAAGTGAACAGAGGGAAGGAATGTGTGTGTGTGTGTGTGGCGGGGGGCGGGGGGTGGGGGGGGGATTGGTGCTGTGTTCTGGGAGGGGCTTGGGAAGGATGCATGGTGGTGGGAAAAGATTGCAATCAACAGTTATTGTGCAAGAGTGTGCGAGGGTTAGAAATAGAGGAGTGCATGGAATAGAGAGTCTTGTGGAGTGGATTGTTTAAATGTGGGGAGGATTGTATCAATGGGGGGGAGCAGGATTGTTTGAAATGGGAAGTGAGTGGTGGGGGGGGGGGGTTGTTGCAATGGTGAGCCCGTTGAAGAGTTTTAAAATTTATTTATTAGTGTCACAAGCAAACTTACATCAACACTGCAATGAAATTACTGTGAAAATCCCCTAGTCACCACACTCTGGCGCCTGTTCGGGTACACTGAGGGAGAATTTAGTGTGGCCAATGCACCTAACCAGCACATCCTTCAGAGTGTGGGAGGAAAACGGAGCATCCAGAGGAAACCCACGCAAACACAGAGGAGAATGTGCAGACTCCGCACAGACATTGACCCAAGCAGGGAATCGAACCCCGGTCCCTGGCGCTGTGAGGCAGCAGTGCTACCCACTTTGCAACCGTTCCAGGCAGCTTCTTTTTGGATGTGGAATGGACTGTGCAGGATTTTTTGGGGATGGGGACTCATCCCGAGGGAACAAAGCGCATGGATGGACTAAGTATATAGAGCTTTGGTGAGGCCACACCTGGAGTATTGTGTACAATGTTGGTGTCCTTATCTGAGGAAGGATGTCCTTGCCACAGAGGGAGTGCAGCAAAGGTTTACCAGGCTGCTCCCTGGGATGACAGGTCTGTCATAAGAGGAGACACTAAGTCAATTAGGATTTTACTCACTGGAGTTTAGAAGAGGGAGACTGGATCTCATAGAAACTTATAAAATTCAAACAGGGTTAGACAGGGATTACTCAGAAAGAATGTTCCCAATGGTGGGGGAGTCTGGAACTAGGGGTCATAATTTGATGATAAGAGTGAGTGTCCTGGAGGTGAAACCTCCAGGTGGTGGTGCTCCCACGTATCTGCTGCCCTTCTCCTTCTGGATGGAGAGGTCATGGGTTTGGAAGGTGCTTTCGACGGAGACTTGGAGAGTTGCTGCAGTGCATCTTGTAGATGGCATAAACTGCTGCCACTGTGTGTTGGTGGTGGAGGGACTGGACGTTCCTGGAATGGGTGCCAATCAAGCAGGGCTGCATGGTTGGCAGCCCTTTATAGCAACCTTTTTGAAATGAGGTGAGGATAAATTTCTTCACCCAGAGAATGGTGAATGTGTGGAATTCACTACCACAGAAAGCAGTTGAGGCGAAAACGTTGTATAATTGCAAGAATAAATTAGATATTGCTCTTGGGGCTAAAGGGATCAAGGGATATGGGGGGAAGGTGGGGATGAGGATATTGAATTTGATGATCATCCATGATCAAACAGAATGGTGGAGCAGGCTCCAAGGGCTGAATTGCCTACTCCTGCGTCTACTTTCCATTTTTCTCTGAGTGCTAGAGCGTTGGGGGTAGATTGGATGGAGAGCTCATGAGTTGGGTGTGTGTGCGTGTGGGGGGGGGGGGGGGGGGTGGAGGGGTGTCTGTATGTCTGATAATGAGTGGCGGAAAGATTGTGTGACTGGAGAACCTTATCCAGGCATTTTGGGGGTGGACGTGGGGGAGGTTAATTGGACAGCCAGGGGTGTGGGTGCTTCATGGACGGAGGTGGCTTTGGGCAGACTGGAAGATCTTTCGAGCAGAATGTAGACTGTCAGAGAGTGAGTGTGTGGGGTGAATAAGACACTGAAGGGAATTGGGAATGTCCAGGGAGTGACCCTTACCCAGAATAAGGGTAGAGCAGGAAAGAGCGCACGATGGATGAGGGGGACGGGGGAGGTGGATGGGGGGGGGGGCGGTGCGGGGGTGGAGGTGAGGTGATGGGGGATGAGGGGGGGGGGGTCTCTGGAGGGAGGGGAAATGGGGAGATTCAGGGACCGAAGGAGATTGATTCATTTCATTTCACGCAGTAATTATTCTGACGATCACATTTTTCACAGACCTTGTTCTCCTCACATTTCCAAAATAGGAAACTACCACTCTGGTCGAATGCAGATTCATCCAGACATTTAAAATGGTGAATGATCGCGTTTGTGTTATTCTCGTCCTTTCCGTAGACTTGTGTGTAAACAAAGTATTTGTGAATCGCATTCAGACCTTCAGATCTCCAATCTTGGAATGGTCTGGACAGGAGGGGGGCAGAGATATCCATCCTCTTCCCACTGAAACATTTTTCGGTGCATGGTGTGTTTGTTGTGTAGAATATCACGCAGCCTCCCCCTGATAACGCCTTAATCTTCTCTGCAAACCACTCCGACGTCAGCTGGCCATCCCGAACTTGAAATAATATCTTATACTCCGAACACTGTTCACGCACGGTTGGGTACACCGCCAAGTAGTTGAGGGGTGCACGGAACTCGTTGGGAGATTTTGTTATGTTTGGTAGTAATGTATTTTCACCGTTTTTCAGGTACAGTTTCTGCTGGTAACTCGAGCATTGCTGAGGATTCAGGGCAATGAGAAAGGAGAATTGAGAATGGTTTATCGCTTTGGCTTCTAGGAAACTGGAAGATGAGAGACAGTGGGTGAGTAAGAATCTGAACAAACTGTTGAATTCGTAAACAAATCATTCTATTCCCCCCCCCCCCCACCACCACCCCCACCCCACACCCACCACCCGCAATGCCTTACAAATTATCAGCCGACACCCCTCACACCTTCCAAATTATCGAGCTGTCCAAACTGCAATTTCGTCCAGTGTGAAATTTCGAGCGGTCCATGTTCAAATGCAGCAAGACCTGGACAATATCCACGCTTAGGCTGACATGTGACATGCACCCTTGGCGCCACACAAATGCCGCAGGCATTGACCATCTCCATCAGGAGGAACTATTTCTCGACTGCAGGAAGCATAGTGGAGGATATACCCCTGTCTACATCAATGTAGATGAAGTGGAAATGGTCGAGAGCTTCAGTTCTCTTAGTGAACAGATCACCAACAACCTGTCCTGCCCTGGTTCCTCCACGCCAATGCAATTGTTAAGAAAGCCCGCCAACACCTTTACTTCCTCAGGAGGCTAAGGAAATTCGGATACGACTCTCATTAACTTTTACATATGTAGCATAGAAAGCATCATTTCTGGATGTATCACACCTTGGTATGGCTCCTGCCCTGTCCAAGACCACAAGAAACTACAAAGCCCAATCCGTCATGCAAACCAGCCTCCCATCCATTGACTCCACCTGCACTTCCCGCTGCATTGGAAAAGCAGCCAACGTAATCAAGGACCCCAGAAACCCTGGGCATGCTGCCTTCCTCTTTCTCCCATTGGGATGGTGGCATAATGGTTAGCACTGCTGCCTCATTGCACCAGGGACCCAGGTTCGATTCCCAGCTTGGGGGACTGTCTGTGTGGAGTCTGCACGTTCTCCGCGTGTCTGCGTGGGTTTCCTCCGGGACCTCTGGTTTCCTCCCCCAGTCCGAAAGAAATGCTGGCTAGGTACATAGGCCATGAAAGCTTAATCCAAGGTGTTTTATGAAGTTAGTCTAAATCCTGAGTGGGATTTTCCGGCCACGTTTAACCAAGACCGGAAAGTCCCATCTGAGGTCAATGAACCTTTGCATGATCCATGTCCTGCCTGCTACAATTCCTGTGGTGGGCGGGATGGGAAAATTCCACAGCCTAAGTTTTACATTTGATTTTGGCATTAGGGTGAGCAGAAGATGTTTCGCTCCAGGTATGATTCAAGTGACCCACTCAGGAGATTTTATCAAACAAAGTTTATTGAAGAGCACAGTTATAACATAAGAAAAAGAATTAGCATAACTTTTACGAATTACAAGATTTAAGCATGACAGAATATAAACCCCGAACAGCTAGCTATCTCTCTTGTTCCAGGTTAAACATTATCTCACAGACACACACCCCTCTTCAGACTTTGCACAGAAAGCAAATATACTCATGTGTTGCTGGATTTTGCAGCTTTTGAACACCTGCTGTGAATTGTCCCTTGAATGTTGGATTGAAACTCTGAGCCTTCCCAGGCCTGGAACTTTCAAAAGCCTTTGGAGAGAGAGAGTGAGACAGAGACACTATCTTCATCCACCATCTCCTGGAAGCAACTGAAACCAAACTAAAAACTTGGAATGCTCTGTTTAAAGAAATGATGACCCCAGGCATATGACCTGTCCTGTCAATCGCCCTCAATCAAGCTCCACTCAGCAATATCAAGGGACACTAACAACCTCAGGACTCTGCATTAGCTCAACTTAAATTCGGCATGATGGCCATTATATTGTTTCAGTAACAACTAGAGGTCAGTGTCTGCAGACATCACGGTGCCGACAAAATCCTGCACAGAACATGATTCAAATACAATTTTTAAAGTCACAGTATCATCACAACACCCTTTGTGTTATTCGTCTCCTGTCTGTCAATTAAGTTGTCTTTCCCCATTCCACAGAATCTCCTTTGCCTTGCACCTCGAAAGCGTAAAGAATATCTGTTGAGAAATGCTTGGCTGAGCATCTGCTGGCAAGAACCCAAACGCTACCTATTAATGGAGCAGCACAGTGGCACAGTGGTGTATTGGGATTTGTGTACCCAAGCCCTTGAGTGAGATTTAAACCCAGCACATTGCGTCTCAATCGTTCCACGACTGAGAGGTGGCAGGGCACAAGATATTCCCCCCCCCCCCGCCCCCCCCCCGCCCAACCCCCGTACCAAATACCTGAATAGCAAGTTCATGGCAGGACCCTGAACAACATCAATGTAGAAGGGAATCTTGGGGTTCAAGTCCATAGCTCTCTGAAAGTGGCCACACAAGTTAACAGGGTGGTAAAGAAGGTGTATGGCATGTTTGCCTTTATTGGTCGAGGGCATTGAGTGCAAGAGTCAGGGTGTCACGTTGCAGCTTTTTGAAACTTTGGTATTGCATTCAATCCTGGTCGCCACATTACAGGAAGGATGTGGAGGCTTTGGAGAGGGTGCAGAAGAGGTTTACCAGGATGCTGTCTGGGTTAGAGAGCATGAGCTATAAGGAGAGGCTGGACAAACTAGGCTTGTTTCCTCTCGAGTGGCGGAGGCTGAGAGGAGACCTGATAGATGTCTATAGAATTATGAGAGACATGGATAGGGTTGAGAAACAGAATCTTTGTTCCCCAGAATTGAAATGTCGAATACAAGGGGGCACACACTTAAGATGAGAGGGGGAAAGTTCAAAGGAGATGTAAGGGGCAAGTTTTTTACACAGAAAGTGATAGGTATCTGGAACCCGCTGCCAGGGGTGGTGGTGGAGGCAGATATGATAGGGGCGTTTAAGGTCTTTTAGACAGGCACATGAATATGCAAGAATACAGTGATATGGACCAAGGGCAGGCAGGAGGGATTAGTTTAATTTTGCATCATGTTTTGCGCAACATGCTGGGTCTAAGGGCTTGTTCCCGTGCTTTACTCTTCTGAGTTCTGTGTTAACCCCGACATTTGGAATGAGAACACAAGAACATAAGAACATAAGAACGAGGGGCAGGATAGGCCATCTGGCCCTTATGGCCTGCTGGGCCATTCAATAAGATCATGGCTCATCTTTTCGTGGACTCAGATCCACTGACCCAACCGTTCACTAAAACTCTTAATTCCTTTACTGTTCTAACAATTATCTATCCTTGCCTTAAAAATATTCAAAGTGGTAGCCTCAATTGTTAACTGGGCAGGGAAATCCACAGATTCACAACCCTTTGTATGAAGAAGTTCCTCTTCTACTCAGTCCTAAATCTGCTTCCACTTATTTTGAGGCCATGCCCCCTCGTTCCACTTTCACCTGCTCGTGGAAACAACTTCCCTGCCTTTATCTTATCTATTCCTTTAATAATCCTATATGGTTTCATCAGATCTCCCCTCATTCTTCTAAATTCCAATGAGTATAGCCCCAGTCTACTCTGTCTCTTCTCATAAACCAACCCTCTCAACTCCGGAATCAACCTCGTGAATCTCCTATGCACCCAATCCAGTGCCAGCATATCCTTTCTCAAGTAAGGAGACCAAAACTGTAGACAGTACTCCAGGTGTGGCCTGACCAGCACATTATACAGCTACAACATTAGCTCGATGTTTTTAAACTCCATCCATCTCGCAATGAAGGAAACAAATCAATTTGCCTTCGTAATTACCTGCTGCACCTGCAATCCAACTCCTTGTGATTCTTGCACAAGGACACCCAGGTCCCTCTGCACAGCAGCATGTTCCAAATTTTTCCCAATTAAATAATAGTCCATGTTGCTGTTATTCCTACCAAAATGGATGACCTCACATTTACCAACATTGTACTCCATCTGCCATGACCCTCGCCCACTGCATAGATTGGTATATCCCTTTGCAGACTTCCCACATCCTCTGCACACTTTGCTCTGCCACTCATCTTAGTGTCATCTGCGAATTTTGACACACTACACTAAATCGTCTGTATAAATCGTAAACAATTGCTGTCCCAACACTGATCCCTGAGGCACACCACTCGTCACTGATCGCCAACCAGAAAAACACCCATTTACCCGCACTCTTCGCTTTCTGTTAGTTATCCAATCCTCTATTGGATGCACCATGCACCTTTATCTTCTGTAGCAGTCTTTGGTGCGGCACCTTGTCAAATACCTTCTGAAAATCCAGATACACCACATCCACAGTTTCCCTATTGTCCACTGTGCATGTAATGTTCTCAAAGAATTCCACCAAATTAATAACACATGACACGCCCTTCACGAATCCATGCTGCGTCTTATCAATGGGACAATTTATATCCAGATGTCTCACTATTTCTTCCTTGATGATAGATTTAAGCATTTTCCCCCCTACGGAAGTTAAGCTAAACGGTCTTTAGATACCCGCCTTTTGTCTATCTCCTTTTTCAAAGAGTGGTATCACATTTGCTGTTTTCCAATCAGCGGGAACCACGCCAGAGTCCAGCTATTTTGTCAGTAACAGTGAGGTTACACAGTTGGCTGGAATAAGGTAGGACAATTGCAGCAGTGTGATTGTTTGAAGGAAGACAATGAATTCTGAAGCACTCACTCTTTAACAATTCTTCGCAAAACTTCATCGCTTAGTACAGTTGCATCCAATTCGTGGGCGCAGAAGCAAACCAGAAGAAGGAGAGAGACAGACTTCATGGCGGATCAGCTCAACACACCCTGCAACAGAAAGACTCCAGGATCATCTCAGAGATGTGCAACGGGTTGCCAGCCACACAGTGTTCACTCACAGTGAGGACTGCATTCAGACACGGACTGACCACAGCTCACACTCACAGGAAACATGGGTCAGTGATCACAGTCCCTGGCTACAGGGACGTGACAGCACAGAAACGTCTGTACCAGTCATACCCCTCCTCAATCGAAGAGACATCGACACTGGCACACAACATCTGACTGCGATCCATTTCACTGTGACAGAGCTCTGATTATAGTCCCTACAAAAAAAAAATGCAAATTTGTACAGGGGGCCCCCTGTTAGATCACAGTCCCCATTCAGAGAGATAATCATGGGGACACAGCCACTGTACACAATCCCTTTTAAGAGAGAGATGAGAACAATGAGATGAGAACAGCTCCAGTATCCCAGGTTCGATTCCCGGCTTGGGTCACTGTCTGTGTGGAGTTTGCACATTCTCGTCGTGTCTGCATGGGTTTCCTCCGGGCGCTCTGGTTTCCTCCCACAGTCCAAAGATGTGCGGGCTAGGTTGATTGGCCAGGTTAAAAATTGCCCCTTAGAGTCCTAAGATGCGTAGGTTAGAGGGATTAGCGGGTCAATACGTGGGGGTAGGGCCTGGGTGGGATAGTGGTCGGTACAGACTCGATGGGCCGAATGGCCTCCTTCTGCGCTGTAGGGTTTCTATGATTTCTTTCGTCTATTTCTAATGATGCAGAGTGTGTTCTTCGTTAAAGTTTATTTACTGATGTCACAAGTAGGCTTACATTAACACTGCCATGAAGTTACTGTGAAAATCCCCTGGCCGCCACACTCCGGTGCTTGTTTGGGCATCACTGAGGGAGAATTTAGCATCGCCAATGCACCAAACCAGCACGTCTTTCAGACTGTGGGAGGAAACTGGAGCACCCGGAGGAAACCCACGCACACATAGGGAGAACGTGTAGACTCTGCACAGACAGGACCTGAGCGGGAATTGAACCCGGGTCCCTGGTGCTGTGAGGCAGCAGTGCTAACCACTGTGCCACCATGCCACCCAATACACGCATTGTGAATTTAGTGTTTGTAATGGTTAGAAAAGAAATTAAAGAGGAGAAGAGTTGTAAAATTGTTTATTTAAAAGATGGTTTTGTTTTTTTTCTGCACTGAGGATCTTCAGGTGCATCCAGTACAGACTGAAACAATGTATCAGAGACGAAAACAACAGGGTTGCTTTGATAACAGGCTTTAGTTATTTGAATCAGAGCATGTTTCTGAATTTTAACCAATCAATTTGAAATAGGCATTTGAATAGCCGCAGCCTATCGGATTTGAATTTTGTGTTTTGATAACTTGCAAACCAATCCAATTGTGAGTGTTTTTGATATGTCGTCAGGGCTATAAAACCAGCTCCCCGCTCCAAACTGCAAAAATAAAATGCCTGCTAGTGACTGCCACAGATCACAGCTCTCAGCTAGAGAGAGATTCATAGTCAGTAACTGTCTCTGCCTGTGTAGCGACCACATTGATGTCATAAAAGAGAGCCTCGTCTCAGTAGTGACAGAAAAACAAAATATAGTTAAGGCAGAAAATATCAGCAAAGAAGAACGAACAACCTGGAAGACGACAAACCTGATTACATTTTGAGTGTGATTAAACCTTCTATTTTATTTTGTTAATAAGAGGGAATTGTAATTATCTAAACAACATTGCATTAGAATAGTGTTTCTTTCAGTTTGTTAATAGTTTAGTTAACCTGTTCACTGTGAGTTAGAAGAAGAATTTTACTTGTTGATATTTACAGAGAGGTTCTCAGGTGGTTATTCTGGTTTAACCACTAAAATCTGTTGAAGTGCAAATAATCCCCTTCTCACAAATTCTTTAGCAGATTATGAAACTTCTCTTTGAGTGGTTGAGTGTTAGTTCTCAGAGAAGGATCAACCTTCCCTTTGTAACACATGCGACAATGATAAATAATTCACATCAAATATATCCCGACATAACTGCTCGCTAGTCACGGAATGAGTTGTACTTTACCTGGATTTCACAGCAATTGGAAGGCACAAGCGCTCTCCAGGGAAAGTAACCTGAAAGAATATAAATGAAAATGATGCAGTGTCAAATGGGTGAAGGAACGAACGAATCCGAAGAGAATGTGTCTCTTACCTTCACTCTTGACTGTGTCTTCAGTGTCTGGATATCTGTGAGTTAGGGAGAGGTGTATCGAGCTGGTATTTAAGAGCGATGTGCTCCGCTGCTGTGTACGTGACAACCTTAAATGGGCAAGGATTACACATGTCCTTGGAGCAGTTTCAGGCTGTAACGCGTGATTATCCAGTGTGGCAACGTTGCATCCTCTCTGTTACTGCACCGCACAGATATTGACTGTGGTGAAATTATTGCTCTCATTTTGGGGGCATGGGGGGGAATACTGTTGGTCTCAGCACCCACAGAGCCATGGAGAGGTAAATGAATCGAGTTCTCCGCCCCCCAATCGCACATGTCTCGTCGCAAATGCCAATGTGCTTTTATGTACTCAGTAAACACAGAGCCAGGTCGATATGCAGTTCCCCGCCACCCTCTGACTGAAGAAATTCCTCCTCATCTCGGTTCCAAAGGGTCGCCTCTCTCCTCTGAGGCTGCACCCTTGGATCCTAGTCTCTCTTACTGATGGAAACATCCTCTCCACGTCCACTCTATCCGGGCCTTGGAGTACTCTATTGTTCACCTTTGTTGAATCTCAGAGAAAGCTGTAGGAGCTATATAGCCCATTCCGACTCATATTCCTCACGTCTTGTTCACTAATTAACTCACTGAACACTGAGTAATTAACACCCACGGAGCACTAATTAAAACTTCGACAGGAAGACAGGGTATGGAACATACGATTACTAATGCTAACCAATCCTAGATTCTATAAATGAAAATGTTTCATTGTGGTGAGATAGTTATGGGGAGCAAGGAAAGGGCAGGAGAGTAAAACAGATAATTTGGGGAGGCAATGGCCACGTGGTATTATCACTAGACTCTTAATCCAGAAACTCAGCTAATGTTCTGGGGAACCCGGGTTCGAATCCCGCCACGGCAGATGGTGGGAGTTGAATTCAATAAAAAAAATCGAATTAAAAATCTACTGATGACCATGAAACCATTGGTGATTGTCGGAAAAAAAACCCATCTGGTTCACTAATGTCCTTAAGTGAAGGAAATCTGCCGTCCTTACCCGATCTGGCCTACATATGACTCCTGAGCCACAGCAACGTGGTTGACTCTCAACTGCCCTCGGGCAACTAAGGATGCACAATAAATGCTGGCCAGCCAGTGATGCCCATGTCCCACGAATAAATAAAAAAAACAATTTTGCATCAGTCTTTATGGGAGAAGACATTTGAACATCCGATTAATATTTAAGAATACGGAAGGGAGGGGGGGGGGATTAAGTACCACCACCATCACTAAAGACAAACTAATGGGGTTAAAGGCAGATAAGTCCTCTGGCCCTGATGGCTTGCATCCTCGGATCCTCAAATAATTAACTAAGATCTTTCTTTGTTTGAACTACAGAGATAGTGGATGCATTGGCTGTAACATTCCAAATGTCTTGGGATTCTGGTAAAGTACAGGAGGATTAGAAAACTGCCAATGTGACTCCCCTCTTCAAAATGGGAAGGAGGTGGAAAGCAAGTTGTTAAGCTTAATATGTTGGAAAAATGTTGGGAATCAATGATTCAAGAAGTAATAGTGATACATTTGCAAAATCATAATCTGACCCAACAGAATCAGCAGACATTCATGAAAGAGAAATCGTAAGAGTTTTTTAAGCAAGTCGCAACCAGAGTAGATAGAGGGGAACAAGTAGAGGTGTTGGATTTGGACTTCCAGAAGGCGTTCGAGAAGGTACCTCACAAAAGGTTAAGTCACAAGTTAAGAGTCCACTGTGTTGGAGGTAGTATATCGGCACAGATAGAGAATTGGCTAATGGGTGGGAAACAGCGAACGGGAATCAGGGGTTATTTTTCAGGTTGGCGACCTGTAACCAGTGGGGTTCCACAGGGATCAGTGCTGGGACCGGAACTGTTTACAATATCTGTATGCACGGCGTGGAGAAAGGAAGCGAATGTACTGTAGTCAAATTAGCACAAAAATAGGTGGAAAGGCAAGTTGCGAGAGGGATACAAACAGTGTACAAGGAGATATTGAAAGGTTAATTAAGTGGGCAAACAATTGGCAAATGCAGTCTAATGTCGAGAGAATGTGAGGTTGCATTTTGGAAGGGAGAGCAAAAGAACAGTATTATTGAAATGGTGAAAAGCTAGAGAACGCTGCAACACAAAGGGACTTGGGGGGACTTGTGCACGAAACAAAGAAAGCTAGCGCACAACTGCAGCAAGGAATCAGGAAGGCGAATGGGAAGTTGGCACTTATTTCAAGAGGATTGGAGTACAAGAGTCAGGAAGTCTTGCTGCAACTGTACAGTGCACTGGTGAGACCACATCTGGAGTACTGAGAGCAGATTTGGTCCCCATATTAAAGGGAAGATTGGAGGCAGTTCAGAGAAGTTCACTAGGATGGTCCCTGGTTATGGAAGGATTGTTTTATGAGGGGTGCGCAGTGGCACGGTGATCAGCACTGCTGCCTCACAGCGCCAGGGACCCGGGTTCGATTCTCGGCTTGGGACACGTGTCTGTGTGGAGTTTGCACATTCCCCCCGTGTATGCATGGGTTTTCCCCGGGTGCTCCGGTTTCTTCCCACTGTCCAAAGATGTGCGGGTTTGGTGGATTGGCAATGCTAAATTGCCCCTTAGCCTCAGGGAGACTAGCTAGGGTAAATACATATGGTTATTGGGATAGGGCCTCGTTGGGATTGTGGTCAGTGCAGACTCGATGGGCTGAATAGCCTCCTTCAGCACTGTAGGATTCTATGAATGGTTAATCTTCCTACTCATTGGAATTTAGAAGAATGAGAGGTGATCTCACTGAAATATAAAAGATTCTTAAGAGGTTTGATAGGGTAAATGCTGAGAGGATGTCTCCCCTCATGGGAGAGTCTAGGAACAGAGGGCATCGTCTCCAAATAAAGGGGCACCAATTTAACACTGAGATGAGGAGGAATTTCTCCTCTTAGAGGACTGAGAGGCTTTGGACCTCCTTGCCACAGAGAGCTGTGGGGGGCAGAGTCCTTGTGCAGATTTAAGGCTGAGATAGATAGATTTTTAATGCTACCAACTTTTTGCCCACTTACTTAACCTATCAATATATCTTTGTAGGCTGTATCTCTCTCACAATTTGCTTTTCCACCTATGTTTGTGTCATCTGCAAACTTGACAATTTGACGTTCACTTCTTTCCTCCAAGTCATTGATATATATTGTAAACAGTTGCGAGCCCAGCTCTGATCATTGTGGAACCCCACTCGTTACAGGTTGCAACTGAAAATGAACCCCTTATCGCTGTTTCTTGTTCATTAGCCAATTATTTATCTATGCCTATCGACACCTCCAACACCATGGACTCTTATCCCCCGCAAAGCCCGTCCACCATCTACAAGGCACAAGTTAGGAGTGTGCTGGAATAAAAAGTAAAGTTTATTTATTAGTCATAAGTAAGGCTTACATTAACACTGCAATGAAGTTACTGTGAAATTCCTTTAGTCGCAACACTCATGTGCCTGTTCGGGTCAATGCACCAAGCCAGCAAGTCTTTGAAAATGTGGGAGGAAACCGGAGCACCCGGAGGAAACCCACACAGACACAGGG
The DNA here is from genome assembly GCF_964213995.1 of Mustelus asterias. Taxonomy (NCBI): domain Eukaryota; kingdom Metazoa; phylum Chordata; class Chondrichthyes; order Carcharhiniformes; family Triakidae; genus Mustelus; species Mustelus asterias. Next base: position 10,189,457 of record NC_135831.1, read on the forward strand.
AGTACGTGCAAACTCCACACAGACAGTGACACAAGCCGGGAATTGAACCCATGTCTCTGGCACTGTGAGGCATCAGTGCTAACCACTGTGCCACAGTGCCGCCCCATGCTCTCCACTTGCCTGGATGAGTACAGCTCCATCAACACTCAAGAAGCTTGACAGCATCCAGGACAAAGCAGCCCGCTTGATTGCTACCCCTTCCACAAAAACTCTACCCCTCCACCGCCGACACACAGGAGCAGCTCTGCAGGATGCACTGCAGCAACTCACCAAGGCTCCTTTGGCAGCACCTTCCAAACTCACAACCTCTGCCATCTCGAACAACAATGGCAGCAGGTACTGAGGAACACCATTGATCACCCCTGACTTGGAAATATTTCGCCAACCCAGAGTGGCACGGTGGCACAGTCGTTAGCATCACTGCCTCACAGCCCCAGAGACCGGGGTTCAATTCCAGCATTTGGTAACTGTATGTGTGGAGTTTGCACGTTCTCCCCGTGGCTGTGTATGTTTCCTCTGGGTGCTCCTATTTCCTCCAACAGTCCAAGGATGCACAGGTTAGGTGCAATGGTAAATTGTCCCTCAGTATCCAGAAATGTGCAGATTTGTTGGATTGTCCTTGCTATATTGCCCCATAATATCCAAAGAAGTGTTGGTTAGGTGGATTGGCCATGTTAAATTGCCCCATATGTCCAAAGATGTGCCGATTAGGTCCATTGGCCATTCTAAATTGCCCCTTCATGTCCAAAGATGTGCAGTTTAGGTGGAATGGCCATGCTATATTGCCCCTTAGTGTCCAAAGGTATACGGGTTAAGAGCAATGGCCATGCTAAGTTACAACTTAGAGTCCAAAGATGTGCAGTTAAGTGGATTAGTCATGCCAAGTTGTCCCTTAGTGTCCAAAGCTGTGGAGGTTAGATGGATTGGTGAAGCTATATTGCCCAGTGGTATCCAAAGATGTGCAGCTTGGTGTGGAAATGACAATTAGAAGGGGGCACAAGTTCAAGATAAGGGAGAAAGTTTCAGTTGAGATGTGCGGGGGAGGTTTTTTAAACAGACGTTGGTGGGGGCCTGTAATGGACTGCCAAGTGAGGTGGTTAAGTCAGTTACGTTAGCGACATTTAAGTCTTTTCTTGATAGGCATATGAACAGACAAGGAATAGAGGGATAGAAGCGGTTGGTGTTGATAGGTAAATGTGATAGGTACAGTCCTGTAGGGCCGAAGGACCTGTTCCTTTGCTGTACTGTTCTTTATTCTTTATCCTTTTTTGACATTGCATTTAATCTGAGCTGGAATGGCCCATTGAGTTGGTGAAGGAAGTTTACCAGTGACTGTCCATCCAGAAGTTTTATACAAGCCCTTGGAATCATTGTGGGGCTTTACTGAGTACCTTGCCCTGTGCTGTATCAGTCCCCTGAGTGTTTGAGGTATCTACACAAAGAGAGCGTTACACGTTATCATCGTTACTTCATCGTCTCAGGCTGTTGCTCTTTGGAAACTAAACAGTTTGTTTCAACAACACATTTGTCAGTTGATGGATATTTCCATGAGGCTGACGTGTTGAAATGACAGACTATGAACAAATATCTTGTTTCTGTTTCTGTAGAGAACACACCACACACAAATAATTATTTGCAACTGTACAAGACTTTGGTAAAGTCACATTTGGAGCACTGCGTACAATTCTGGTCATCCTGGCATACGAAGGATGTTGTTAAACTGAGAAAGGTGGAAAAAAATATTTGCAAGGATGATTTTTTAAAATTCATTTGTGAGACATGGGCATCGCTGGCTGGGCCAGCATTTATTGCCCATCCCTAGTTGCCCTTAGAGGGCAGTTGAGAGAGAACCACATTGCTATGGCTCTGGAGTCACATGTAGGCCAGACCGGGCAAGGACAGCAGATTTCCGACAATCGACAATGGTTTCATGGTCAACAGTAGATTCTTAATTCCAGATATTCTTTATTGAATTCAAATTCCAACATCTGCCATGGCGGGATTCGAACCCGGGTCCCCCAGAACATTGGCTGAGTTTCTGGATTAGTGGCCTCGCGATAACACCACTCGGCCATCGCCTCTCTATGAATATATTATCACAGCCCACTCGGATAGGAAATTCCAAAGAATCAGAATTCCTGACTAAGTACCCCCATCTCTGTGTTATCCTGGAGAGTGACCATCTCGGTCAACACTTTTCTAATTTTCATAGTATCTTTCCATAAGGTCATCTAATACAGCCCTCTATGGGATGGCACAGTAGCACAGTGGTTCGCACTGCTGCCTCAGAGTGCCAGGGATCCGCCTTCGATTCTTGGCTCGTGTCCTTGTCCATAAAATCCATCGAATCCCTCCAGTGCAGAAGGAGGCCATTCGACCCATCTAGCCTGCACCGACCACAATCCCACCCAGGCCCAATTCCAGCAAACCCATATATTTACTCTGCTAATACCCTGACACTGAGGGAGAATTTAGCATGGTCCATCAACCTGACCCGCACACCTTTGGACTGTGGGAGGAAACCGGAGCATCCAGAGGAAACCCACGCCGACACGGGGAGAACGTGCAAACTCCGCACAGACAGTGACCCAAGCTGGGTCCCTGGCGCTGTGGAGCAGCAGTGCGAACTACTGTGCTACTGTGCCGCCCGTAACAAATCACTTTCAGCCAAATTGTCCCGCAATTTTCAACAGTTGTACTGGCCTGCTATCACTATTGAGACCATTTATTCATCACAAGTCGGCTTACAGTACCATTGCAATTAAATCACTGTGAAAATCCCCTAGTCGCCACACTCCGGTGCCTGTTCGAGTACGCTGTGGGAGAATTGAGCACGGCCAGTGCATCTAATCAGCACATCTTTTGGACTGTGGGAGGAAAACGCAGCACCCGGAGGAAACCCACACAGACACGGGGAGAATGTGCAGGATCCGCACAGAGAGCGACCCAAGACACCATTGGCATCCTTCTGCACTGTCGGGATTCCATGGATTCTATGGACAGCCGGGAATCAAAGGCAGATCCCTGGCACTGTGAGGCAGCAGTGTTAACCACTGTGCCTCTGTGCTATCCCATAGAGGGCTACATTAGAGGATGTTATGGATAGATACTGAGAGTTAGACAAGTGATTACCACGATGGCAGACTGGTGCAGAAGGTGAAGTCACAAGGGATCAGAGGTAAGCTGGCAAGGTGAATGCAAAACTGGCTTGGTCATAGAAGACAGAGGGTAGCAGTGGAAGGGTACGTTTCTGCATGGAGGGCTGCGACAAGTGGCATTCCTCAGTGAACAGTGCAGGTTAGATGGAATCACCATGCTAAATTTCCCCTTCGTGTGCAAAGATGTGCAGGTTCGGGGGATTGGCCATGCTAAATTGCCCCTTCGTGTGCAGAGATGTACAGGTTAGGGGGATTGACCATGCTAAATTGTGAATTGACAGACTGTAACAAACATCCTGTTTCTCTATTCACTGTACAGGGCACACTCACACACATATAATAATGAGGCAACTTTAAATGACCAGCTTTACTACATAGCACCTCGTGATATTCTCGTTCTTAGTCTAGAAACTTAGCTAATGTTCTGGGGACCCAGGTTTGAATCCAGCCACGGCCCATGGTGGAATTTGAATTCAATAAAAAACTATCTGGAATTAGGACTCACCTGATGAAGGAGCAGCATTCCGAAAGCTCATGATACCAAATAACCCTGTTGGATTTTAACCTGGTGTTGTGAGACTTCTTACTGTGCCCACCCCAGTCCAACACCAGCAAGTCCACATCATATCAGGAATTAAGACTCTACTGATGACAATGAAACCATTGTCGATCGTTGAGAAAAAACATCTGGTTCACTGACGTCCCTTTACGGAAGGAAATCTGCCATCTTTACACAGTCTGGCCTACATGTGACTCCATTGCCACAGTAATGTGGTTGACTCGCAACTGCACACTGAAATGGCCGGGCAAGACACTTTGTTCGAGTCATATGGTTATACAACACGGTAAACAGGCCCTTTGGCCCAACGAGTCCATGACAAGCAGGTTCCCGAAATTCCTTTTGCCTGCGTTTGGCCCATATCCCTCTATACCTTCCCCGTCCATGTATCTGTCCAAATTTGGAATTGTACCCTCCTCTACCACCTCCTCTGGTAGCTCATTCAGTTCAAGAGCAACTAGGTTTGGGCAATAAATGAATGAAATTGAAAAGAAAATTGACCAATTTCAGAGAGTAAAAGTGGACAAATTCCTAGCAGCTGAGATTCTACCCCCAAGGCTATGAACACGGCTATGTCACCCAGAGGTAATGAATGCTCGGCTGAGATTCTACCCCCCAAGGCTAGAAAAGAGGTCGGTCGCCCAGAGGTAACAAATGCTCTGCTGATGATTTTGCAAATTGCCAGATTCCTCAGCAGTCCCAAGGGGGTGGATATTAGCAAATTGAATATCTCCGTTCAAGAATCGGGAGGGAAAATAACAGAAAAGGAAAATTAAAAGTTGAAAGACCAGTCAGCCTGACAGAATTAATGTGCGTCATATTGTAATCTCGAATGAAGGAAATCTCAACAAAGCACGAAGGATGGAAAAATCGAATCAGATAACATGTCTGTGGAAAATCAACTTTGCCAAATTTACCAGAGATTTGTTTGGAAAAATAATTTGCGGGATAGATAAAAGGAAAACAGTTGATGTATTATAGATGAAGTTTAGAACTGTACGAGGCATTGGTCAGGCCACATTTGGAGTACTGCGTACAATTCTGGTCGCCCTGTTATAGGAAGGATGTTGTGAAACCAGAAAAGGGGCAAGAAAGGATTTATAAGGATGTTACCAGGACTGGAAGCTTTGAACTATGAGAGTGCAGATAGGCTGTGATTCTTTTCTCTGGAGTGCCGGAGGATGAGAGGTGATCTTATAGAGGTTTATAAAATCATGAGGGTCATGGATAAGGTGAGTGGCTGAGATCTTTTCCCCAGGGTAGAGGAGTCCAAAACTAGAGGACGTAGGTTTAAGGTGAGAGAGGAAGGTACCCGAGGGGTAACTTTTTCACATGGCGGGTGGTGCGTGTATGGAATAAACAGCCAGAGGAGGTGTTTGGGGCGGGTACAATTACAGCATTTAAAAGACATCTACATGGTTGAAATATATCTATATGGATACAAAATTGGCTTCTTGACAGAAGCCAGAGGGTGGTTGTAGAGAGTTGTTTTTCAAACTGGAGGCCTGTGACCAGCGATGTGCCTCAGGGATCAGTGCTGGGTTCACTGTTATTTTTCATTTATATTAATGATTTGGATGAGAATATAGGAGGCATAGTTAGTAAGTTTGCAGATGACACCAAGATTTTGGCATAGTGGACAGTGAAGAATGTTATCTCCGATTGCAACGGGATCTTGAACAATTGGGCCAGTGGGCTGATGAATGGCAGATGGAGTTTAATTTAGACAAATGCGAGGTGATGCATTTTGGTAGATTGAACCAGGGCAGGACTTATGCAGTTAATGGTAGGGCGTTGGGGAGAGTTGCAGAACAAAGAGATCTCGGGGTACATGTTCATAGCTCCTTGAAACTGGAGTCACAGGTGGACAGAGTGGTGAAGAAGGCATTCGGCATGCTTGGTTTCATCGGTCAGGGCATTGAATACAGGAGTTGGAACGTCTTGTTGAAGTTGTACAAGACATTGGTAAGGCCACACTTGGAATACTCTATGCAATTCTGGTCACCCTATTATCGAAAGGATATTTTTAAACTGGAAAGAGTGCAGAAACGTTTTACTAGGATGTTACCAGGTCTTGATGGATTGAGTATTAAGAGAGGCTGGATAGACTGGGACTTTTTTTCTCTGGAGCGTAGGAGGCTGAGGGGTGATCTTATAGACGTCTATAAAATAATGAGGGGCACAGATCAGCGGGATGGTCAATAGCTTTTGCGAAAGGTAGGGGAGTCTAAAACTGGAGGGCATAGATTTAAGGTGAGAGGGGAGAGATATAAAAGTGTCCAGAGGGGTAATTGTTTTATACAGAGGGTGGTGAGTGTCCGGAGCAAGCTGCCAGAAATAGTATTAGAGGCGGGTACTTTTATGTCTTTTAGAAACCATTTTGATGGTTACATGGGTATGATGGGTATAGAGGGATATGGGCCAAATGCGGGGCAATTGGGACTAGCTTAGGAGTTTAAAAAAAAAGGCCGGCATGGACAATTTGGGCTGAAGAGCCTGTTTCCATGCTGTAACCCTCTATGACTCTATGACATTTGGAAATGTACATGGACAGGGAAAGATTTAGAGGGATATGGGACAAACGCAGGAGAATGGGGCTAGCTTAGTATCAGAAAACTAGTCGGCATGAACGACTTGGGCCAAAGATCCTGTTTCCGAGCTGTATCTCTCTCTGATTCTATATTCAATTAAATGCCTGAGGAATTCACCCCAGTGGTGAGGAAATTACGAGAAAGAATCTGAGGCACAGAAATGTCTGCACTTGCAAAGGCAAGGATTGATCAGGGATAATGAGCACGGATTTCATAAAATCATAGAATTCTACATTGCAGAAGGAGGCCATTCGGCCCATCGGGCCAGCACTGACCACAATCCCACCCAGACCCTATCCCCATATCCCCATGCATTTACACCAGCTTTTCTCTCAGACATTAAGGGGCAACTGAACATGGCCAATCCACCTAACCTGCACATATTTGGACACTAAGGGGCAATTTAGCATGGCCAATCCACCTACCCTACACATCTTTAGGCACTGAGAGGCAATTTAGCACGTCCAATCCACCTAATCTGCACACCTTTGGACTGTGGGAGAAAACCTACACAGACATAGGGAGAACACGCAAACTTCACATCGACAGTGACCCAAGCTGGGAATCGAACCCAGGTCCCTGGCGCTGTGAGGCAGCATTGCTAACCACTGTGTTTGATTAATTCAATCATATTTTTTGATGAGGTAACCAGGGTTGTTGATAAGAGTAATGCATTTGGTGTGGTCCATATGGACTTTAGCAAGGCTTTTGATGAGGTCCCTCATGACAAACTGGTCTCAGCAGTTTCTCCCTCAATGACAGTAAACTGAGTGTGAACAGCCCATTACATGGACGATTGAGAAACTCCCCTCAATTTCAGGAGATGGAACTGGATCAATAATGTTTGGATACGACATACACATTTGACTTGGGAAATCTAGGAGCTCAGCGATGAATTGAGAAGACTAGGTGGGGCAAGCTACATTTGATTTCCCCGGGGACCTGCTGTAAATTCCTTCTGCAGGGTGTCCAATTAGAAAGGGGCAGCACAGCGGCACAGTGGTAGGCGCAGCACGGTGGCACACTGGTTTGCACTGCTGCCTCACAGTGCCAGGGACATGGGTTCAATTCTGGCCTCGGATCACTGTCTGTGTGGAGTTTGCTCATTCTCCCACCGTCGGTATGGGTTTCCTCCAGTTGCTCCGGTTTCCTCCCACAGTGCGAAGATATGCCGGTTCGGTGGATTGGCCATGCTAAATTGCCCCTTGGTGTCCCAAGATGTGTGGGTTAGGGGAATTAGTGGGGCAAATATGTGGGGTTACGAGGTGAGATGCTTTTTGGGAGGCACGGTGCCACAGTGATTAGCATTGCTGTCTCACAGCGCGAGGGACCCTGATTCAATTCCGACCTCAGGTCATTGACTGGTTGGAGTTTGCACATTCTCCGGGTGCTTCCGTGGGTTTCCTCCAGGTGCTCCAATTTCCTCCCGCAGTCCAAAGATGGGCAGGTTAGATGGTCTGGTCATGCTAAATTGCCATAGTGTTCAAAGATGTGTAGGTTAGCTGGGTTGGCCATGCTAAGCTGCCCCTTCGTGTCCCAAGATGTGCAGGTTAGTTGGGTTGGCCCCTTAGTGTCGGGGGGACTAGCTAGGGTAAATGCATGGGGTTATGGGAATAAAGCCTGGGTGGGATTGTGGTCAGTGCAGACTCGATGGGCCGAATGGCTTCCTTCTGCACTGTGGGATTCTATGATTTTATGAAATCCATCCTCACTATCCCTGATCAATCCTTGCCTTTGCAAGTGCGCTGCCCCTAGAATTCCTTCTAGTAATTTCCCCACCACTGAGGTGATTTCCTCAGTATTTTTATTGCATACAGGTTCAGAGAGAGATGCAGCACGGAAACAGGCCCATCAGCTCCAGTCATCCGAGCTGATCAGGTTTCCGAAACTGAACTAGTCCCATTTGCCTGCATTTGGCCCATATCCCTCTAAAGCTTTCCCCAACCATGTACCTGTCCAAATGTCTTCTAAATGCTGTAACTGTAACCGCCTCTACCAACTCCTCTGGCAGCTCATTCCAGGCACGCACCACCCACCATGTGAAAAAGTTTTCCCTCTCACCTTAAACATAACCCTCTAGTTTTGGACTCCCATACCCTGGGAAAAGATTTTGGCTATTCACCTTGTCTATGCCCCTCAAGATTTTATAAACCTCGATAAGGTCACCCCTCATTCTCCGACACTCCAGGGAAAAAAGTCCCATTTTATCTGCCCTCTCCTTATAATTCATAGCTTCCAGCCCCAGTAACATCCTTGCAAATCATTTTTTGCACCCTTTCCAGTTTAATGACACCCTTCCAATAACAGGGCAACCAGAATTGTACGCAGTATTCCAAATGTGGGCTTACCAATGTCTTGTACAGTTGTAAACTTTACCTATAATACATCTACTGTTTTCCCTTTGTCTATCCTGCAAATTATTTTTCCACAAAATCTCTGGTAAATTTGCCGAAGTTGATTTTCCACTGACATGTTACCTGATCCGATTTTTCCATCCTTCGTGCTTTGTTAAGAGTTCCTTTATTCGAGATTACAGTGTTACCCACATTAATTCTATCAGGCTAACTGGTCTGTCAAGTTTTACTTTTCCTTTTCTGTTATTTTCCCTCCCAATTCTTGAACTTAGATCTTCAATTTACTAATATCCACCCACTTGGGACTGCTGAGGAATCTGGCAATTTGCAAAATCACCAGCCGAGCATTCGTCACCTCTGGGTCTACCTCTGTTATAGCCCTGAGGGGTAGAATGTCAGCTGCTGGGAATTTGTCCATTTTTACTCTATAAAACTGGTCAATTTTTAAAAATTCATTCGTGGGACGTGGACATCGCAAAAAGGCCAACATTAATTGCCCAAAACCTGCTACCCTTGAACTGAATGAGCGACCAGACAAGGTGAAGAGGCGGGTGCAATTACAACATTTGGACAAGTACATGGATAGGGAAAGGTTTAGAGGGATGTGGGCCAAACACAGGCAAAATGAACCAGTGGAGTTTCGGGAACCTGATCGGCATGGGCAAGTTGGGCCAAAGGTCCTGTTTACCGTGTTGTATATCTGTATGACTCTAACCAGGTGTCTTGCCCATCCAATTCCGAGGGCAGTTGCGAGTCAACCACATTGCTGGGGCCCTGGAGTCACAAATAAGCCTGACCGGGTAAAGACGGCAGATTTCCTTCCCTCCGGGACGTCAGTGAACCAGATGGGTATTTTCAGCAATCAGCAATGGTTTCATGATCATCAGTAGATTCTTAATTCCAGATATGATGTGGAGATTCCCGCGTTGGATTGGGGTGGACACAGTAAGAAGTCTCACAACACTTGGTTAGAATCCAACAGGTTTATTTGGTGTCACGAGGTTTCAGAGTGCAGCTCCTTCATCAGGGGAGTCCGAATTCCAGATATTTTTTTTTATTGAATTCAAATTCCAGCACGGGCCGTGGCTGGATTCAAACCCGTGTCCCCAGAAAATTAGTTGCGTTTCTAGACGAATAGCAATAATACCACGAGGCCATCCCCTCTCTGTGTTTTTCTCCAGTAAAGCTGGTTACCTAAAGTTGCCTCATTATTATTTGTGTGTGTGTCCTATACAGTGAATATCGAAACAAGATATTTGTTACAGTCTGTCAATTCACTAAAGGGCAACTTAGCATGACCAATCCACCTCACCTGCACATCTTTGCATACTAAGGGGCAATTTAGCATGGCCAATCTACCTAACCTGCGCATCTTTGGGCATGAAGAGGCAGCTTAGCATGGCCAATCCCCTAACCTGCACATCTTTGGACACTAAGGGGCAATTTAGCATGGCCAATCCACATAACCTGCACATCTTTGCACACTAACGTGCGATTTAGCATGGCCAATTCCCCAAACCTGCACATCTTTGCACACTAAGGGGCAATTTAGCGTGGCCAATCCACCTAACCTGCAAATCTTTGGAGTGTGGGAGGAAACCCACGCAGCCACAGGGAGAACATGCAAACTCCACACTGAACGAAGGCCAGAATCAAGTCCGGCTCTCTGGCCCTGTAACGCACGGTGATGGGGTTTTACTGAGTACGTCTCCCTGTGTTGTATCTGTCCCCTGAGTGTTTGAGGTATCTACACAGAGAGAGAGAGAGTTATCACGTTATCATCATTACTTCATAGTGCCAGGCTGTTGCCCTTTGGAAACTAAACAGTTTGTTTCAACAACACATTTGTCAGTTGATGGATATTCGTTATTTTTGATTAGAGAATTAGCTGCAGAAATTTCCATGGGGCTGGCGTGTTGAAATGAGAGATTTTGAACAAATTTCTTCTATCTGTCTTCTCTATGTAGAACACACCTAACACACAGACAATAATGAGGCAACTTTAAGTAACCAGCATCACTGGACAAATACATGGAGCGGCGGTTGCCTACTGGTATTATTGCTAGACTATTATCCAGAAACTCAGCTGAAAGTTTATTTATTAGTCACAAGTAGGCTGACATTAACACTGCAATGAAGTTACAGTGAAAATCCCTGAGTCGCCACACTCTGGCACCTGTTTGGGAAATACTGAGGAAGAATTCAGCATGGCTAATTCACCTAACCTGCACACGTTTGAACTGTGGAGGAAACCGGAGCACCCAGAGGAAACCCACGCAAACACGGGGAGAGCATGCAGACTCCACGATGACAGTAACCCAAGCCGGAAATTGAACCCGTGTGCCTGGCGCAGTGAGGCAGCAGTGCTATCCACTTTGCCATCAGGGGACCCGGATTTGAATCCTGCCATAGACAATGGTGGAACTTGAATTCAATAAAAAAAACTATCTGGAATTAAGAATCTACTGATGACCATGAAACCATTGTCGATATTCGGAAAAATCTCATCTGGTTTGCCTGCGTTTGGCCCATCTCCCACTAAACCTTTCCCAACCACGTACCTGTCCAAATGTTGTAATTATACCTGCCTCCACCACCTCCTCTGGCAGCTCATTCAGTTCAAGGGCAGTTAGGGATGGGCAATAACTGCTGGCCTGCCAGTGACGCCCATGTCCCACGAATGAATTGAAAAATAAATGACCAATTTCAGAGAGTAAAAATGGACAAACTCCCAGCGGCTGAGATTCTACCCCCCCCCCCCCCGCCCCCCCGGGCTAGAACAGAGGTAGGTCAGCCAGAGACACTGAATGCTCGGCTGAGATTCTGCTCCCCAGGGCTATAACGGAAGTAGGTGGCCCAGAGGTAACGAATGCTCGGCTGATGATTTTGCTATTTCCTGGATTCCTCAGCAAGATGGTGAATATTAACAAATTGAACATCTGGAAGGATGAAATCAGGAAGGAAAAAAAGGAGCAGGAAAATTTTAAAAACGACAGGCTAGTGAGACAGGCCAGAATGAATGTGGATCGTGTTGCAATCTGGAATGAAGGAACTCTTAGCAAAGCACTGGGACTATGGGAAGAAACATATTTAGCATGGCCAATCCATCTAACCGTACATCTTTGGTCACTAAGAGGCAATTTAGCATGGCCAATCCACCAAACCTGCATATCTTTGGACACTAAGGTGCAATTTAGAATGGCCAATCCACCTAACCCGCATATCTTTGGACACTAAGGGGCAATTTAGCATGGCCAATCCACCAAATCCGCATATCTTTGGACACTAAGGGGCAATTTAGCATGGCCAATCCACCAAACCCGCATATCTTTGGACACTAAGGGGCAATTTAGTATGGCCAATCCACGTAACATGGTCAATTTTAAGAACTAAGGGGCAATGTAGCATGACCAATCCACTAACCAGCACATCTTTGGACACAAAGGGGCAATTTAGCATGGCCAATATACCTAGCCTGCACATCTTTACACACTAAGTGACAATATAGCATGGCCAATCCACCTGAGCTGCACATCTTCGGACACTGAGGGGCAATTTAGCATGGTCAATCCAACTAACCTGCACATCGTCGGACACTGAGGGGCAATGTAGCATGGCCAATCCGTCTGACCTACACATATTTGGGCACTAAGGGGAAATTTAGCACGGCCAATCCACATAAGCTGCACATCTTTGGACACTCAGGGGCAATTTAGCATGGTCAATATATCTGACCTACACATCTTTAGACACTAAGTAACAATATGGCATAGGCAATCCACTTCACCTGCGCATCTTTGGACTGTGGGAGGAAACAGGAGCACCCGGAGGAAACTTATGCAGACATGAGGAGAACATGCAAACTCCGCACAGAAAGTGACCCAAGCGGGGAATCAAACGAGGGTCCCTGGTGCTGTGAGGTAGCAGTGCTAACCACTGTGCCACCGCAAAAAAAAAAGAGTCAAATTGTACCACAATGTGCAACAGTTGTAACTGGGAAGCTATCACCATTTAGATTATTTATTAGTCACAAGTAGTAGGCTTACATTAACTCCGCAATGAAGTTACTATGAAAATCCCCTAGTCGCCACACTCTGGCGCCTGTCCGGGTACACTGAGAGAGAATTTAGCATGGCCAATGCACCAAACCAGCACGCCTTTAGGACTGTGGGAGGAAACCGGAGCACCCGGAGGAAACCCATACAGACACGGGAGAATGTGCAGACTCCACACAGAACCAAGCCAGGAATAGAAACCGGGTCCCTGGCACTGTCAGACAGCAGTGCTAACCACTGTCCTACTGTGCCGCCGTGTCTGTGTCGTGTTTACATGTTCTCTCTGCATCTGCGTGGGTTTCCTCCGGGCGCTCCGGTTTCCTCCCACACTCCGAAAAGCATGCTGGTTAGGTGCATTGGCTGTGCTAAATTCTCCCTCAGTGTACCCGAACAGGCACCGGAGTGTGGCGACCAGGGGAATTTCACAGTAACTTCATTTCTGTGTTAATGTATGCCTAATTTTAATACTAATAAATAAATTTATAACTTTCCATGTTGAGTGCCCATGAGGATCAAAATCTCTTGAATGTCAATGATTCACACCTCACCCTCCAAACGCCAGCTTTCCATCCTGAGCATGACCTATTTGTCCAATCCATGCTGTCATAGAATCTCAACAGAGCAGCAGGAGGCCATTCAGCCCATCGAGTCCGCACCAACTATTTGGCAGTGCATCTCATCCAGATCCAATCTCCGTAACCCCACATATTTACGCCGTTAATCCCCCCTTACCCTCACATCCTGGAACACTGAGCGTCAATTTAGCATTGCCTATCCCCCGAGCCTGAACATCTCTGGACAGTGAGGGGCAATTTAGCATAACCAATCCACCTAAGCTGCTCATCTTTGGACACTAAGCGGCAATTTAGCAAGGCCAATCCATTTAACCTTTACATCTTTGGACGCTAAGGAGAAATTAAGCATCGCCAATCCAGCTAGCATATACATCTACGGTCACGAAGGGGCAATTTAGCATAGCCAATCCACCTGAATTGCACTTCTTTGGACACTAAGGGGCAAGTTAGCATGGCCAATCCATCTAACCTGCATACCTTTTGGACTGCGGGAAGAAAGTGAAGAACCGGAGGAAACCCACGTAGACACAGGTAGAAAGTGCAAACTCTACACAGACAGAATCGAATTTGGGTCCCTGGCGCTGCAAGGCCTCAGTGCCCAGCACCGTGCCACCCCGTGCTGACCTTGACTTGGCGTTTGCCTTCAGAAAACTGAAATATTTTTGACCGACAACTTTCTCCCTTCTTTCGCCTGCTCGTCACAAGCACATTCTTCACGTATGGAACCAGGTATTGAATGTTTCTGAACTTTTGACTTGTGGTAGGGGGGCTTTACACTCAACCCAGACCCTTTATCCGCGACGCAAATAGGCTTTATCGAGCGCACTTCAGAGACTTGGCTGTGGCGGGATGAGTCAGAGTCATAGAGCAATACAGCACAGAAACAGGCCCTTTGGCCCCACCGGTCCATGCCCACCATGGTGTTCTCCCAACTTGTCCCAATTGCCCCCGCATTTGGCCCATATCTGGACTGATTTCCCTACTCCACAACTTCGGTGGATACTGAGACCAACTGAGACCAACTCTACCCCTCTGACCTCGCCCTGAATGATAGCAGCGATTTCGCCAGTCACTATCTGTGTGGTGCAGTCTCAGAGAGAACGCAGCATTGCCACACGGAACAATCAACCTGTTACATCTTGAATCTGTTACAAGGACACGTGCAATCCATGTCCATTTAAGGTTATCACACACACATCAGCGCACTGGACTGCTGTTAAATAGCGAGCTCGCCACCCCTCTCCAATTCACAGACCTCCCAACACTGAAGACAACTGAAGTCACGAGGACAGGTTAGAGTGAGAATATCTGTTGTTCTTTTTTCAGCTGTTGGACCCCTTTGACTCTTGGTCATTTTAATTTCTTGTGTTTCAGATTACTTGCTTAGGTGAGTTGTCAATAGATCTTTTTCACGCGCTGTGAGATCCAGGTAAAATATGCTTATTCGTTGATTTAAGGACAGCTTAATTTAGATACACTGGTGGATGATGCGGGACCTTCAGGAGTGGGAGAGAAAGATATCTAATGGATAATATTGGTCAAAAAGTATGGACTCAGGGCGTATACGGGCGGCACGGTGGCACAGTGGGTAGCACTGCTAAGCTCACAGTGCCAGGGACACGGTTCGATTCCCGGCTTGGGTCACTGTCTGTGTGGAGTTTGCACGTTCTCCACCGTGTGGGTTTCCTCCGGGTGCTCGGGTTTACTCCCACAGTCCAACGATGTGCAGATTAGGTGGAGTGGCCATGCTAAATTGCCCATTAGTGTGCAACGATATGCTCGCTGAGGGAGTGATCAAATGTTCTCGAGCCCTTCTCCGTGACGCTGGATACTGATCCAATGTTCCCAGCTCCCGGTGACCCTCTCTCTCACTATCTCTCTCTCTCTCTGTCTCTGGCTGGCTGTCTCTGACTGTCCCCCTCTCTCTGGCCATTTCTCTCCTTCTATCTCCATCATTATCTATGTGGATTGGCCATGCTAAGTTGCCCCTTAGTGTCCAACGATGTACAGGTTAGATGAATTGGTCTTGCTTAACTGTCCCTGAGTGTCCAAAGATGTGTAGGTTACGTGGATTGGCCATGCTAAATTGTCCCTTAGTGTCCAAAGATATGCAGGCTAGATGGATTGGCCATGCTAAATTGTCACTTACTGTCTATAGATATACGGGTTAAGTGGATTGTCCATGCTTAACTGCCACTTAGTGTCCAAAGACGTGCAGGTTAGATGGATTAGCCATGCTAAACTGCCCCTTAGTGTCCAAAGATGTGCAGATTAGGGAGGATTGGCCATGCTAAATTGCCCCAGACAGAGTCTCTGAGATCGTAGTCCCAACTCAGGGCTTGTGATCAGTACAGAGGCATGATTTCAGACCATATGGAGAGGCCATGGCCTAATGGTATTATCACTAGACTATTAATCCAGAAACTCCGCTAATGTTCTGGGACCCCGAGTTCGAATCCCACTACGGCAGATGGTGGAATTTGAATTCAATAAAGAGGATCTGGAATTAAGGATCCACTGATGACCATGAAACTATTGTCAATTGTCCAAAAAGACCATCTGGTTCACGAATGTCCTTAAGGGAAGGAAATCTGCCATCCTTACCCTGTCTGGCCTACATATGACTCTCAACTGCCCCTCTGAAATGGCCAGGCGAGATACCCAGTTCAAGGGCAACTAGGGATGGGCAAATGCTGGCCCAGGCAGCGACGCCAACGTCTCACTGGTTTGAGGGAGTGGATATCCCTCTCCAGTTCAAATGCTGATGTTTGAATATTCCCGCCAATGGTTTTGTCTGATGAAGACCATAGCAATCTACTTCCTTCACAGCCTAATGTTGCTTTGTACTGGAAACTAACATGTCAAAGGAAGTGATTAAGAAATAACTCAAGATCCATAACGGACACAAAACGTAAATGTCAAAGCACATAGCTACACTGTGACAACTCCTCGCACATGAGAACATCACAAAAAGTATGTAACGAAGCTGAATTTCAAATAACTTTCATAGGGAAAAGATACGTGTTTATTTTTCATTCATTCATGGGACATGGACGTTGCTGACTGGCCAGCATCTTTTGCCCACCCCTACTTGCCCTTGGATTGCTATAACTGAGTGGCTTGCTAGTCCATTTCAGAGGACAGTTGAGAGTCAACCACGTTGCTGTGGATCTGGAGTAACATGTAGGCCAGACCAGGTAAGGATGGCAGATTTTTTGATTTGATTTGATTTTGATTTGATTTATTCCTGTCACATGTATTAACACACAGTGAAAAATATTGTTTCTTGCGCGCTGTACAGGCAAAACATACCGTTCATAAAGAAGGAAACGAGAGAGTGCAGAATGTAGTGTTACAGTTATAGTTGGGTATGGAGAAAGATCAACTTAATGCGAGGTAGGTCCATTCAAAAGCCTGACAACAGGGAAGAAGCTGTTCTTGATTCGGTTGGTATGTGATCTCAGACTTTTGTATCTTTATCCTGACGGAAGAAGGTGGAAGAGAGAATGTCCGGAGTGCGTGGGGTCCTTAATTATGCTGGCTGCTTCCATAGAATCATAGAAACTCTACAGTGCAGGAAGAGACCATTCGGCCCATCGAGTCTGTACCGACCACAATCCCACCTACCCCCCGATCCCTACATATTTTACCCGCTAATCCCTCTAACCTACGCATCTCAGGACACGAAGGGGCAATTTTAGCATGTACAATCAAGCTAACCCGAACGTCTTTGGACTGTGGGAGGAAACCGGAGCACCCGGAGGAAACCCACACAGACACGAGGAGAACTTGCAAACTCCACACAGACAGCGACCCGCGCCGGGAATCGAACACAGGTCCCTGGAGCTGTAAAGCTGCAGTGCTAACCACTGTGCTATCGTACCGCTTTTAAGGACGTTAGCGAATCAGTTGGGTTTTTCCGACAATCGACAATGGCTTCATTGTCATCAGTGGATTCAATTCCAGATATTTTTTATATAATTCAAATTCCACCATCTGCTGTGGAGGGATTCGAACTCGGGTCCCCGGAACATTAGCTGAGTTTCTGGATTAATAGTCGAGTGATAATACCACGAGGCTGTCGACTCCCTACGTTTCCTGAGATCAGGCCTCCGCACTGATTACAAACCCTGAATCGGGGCTATAATCAGAGGCTCTGCCACAGCAATGATCTCCTGCTGAAGTGGACCACAATCAGTGATTGTGACCAGTGTGAATGTCTCCTCGAGTGGTGGGGCGGGGGGGGGGGGGGGAGGCGTTGTAACTGGTACAGGAATCTCTGTGCTGTCACCCCCCTGTATGCAGGGACTGTGATCACAGGCCCATGATTACTGTGAGTGTGAGCTGTGGTCAGTCCGTGTCTCAATGCAGTCCTCACTGCGAATGAACACTGCGTGGCTGTCACCCCGTTTCATGTCTCCGAGATGATCCCACTGTCTTTCTGTTGCAGGGTGTGTTGAGCTGATCCGCTATGAAGTCTGTCGCTCTCCTCCTTCTGGTTTGCATCTGTGCCCGCGAATTGGACGCAACTCGGCTGAACGATGAAGTTTTGCGAAGAATTGTCAAGGAGTGAGTGCTTCATAATTCAGCGTCTTTCTTCAAACAGTCGGCATGGTGGCACAGTGATTAGCACTGCTGCCTCACAGCGCCAGGAACCCGGGTACAATTCCTGGCTCCGGTCACTGTCTGTGTGGAGTTTACATGTTCTCCTCATGTCTGTATGTGTTTCCCCCGGATGTTCTGGTTTCCTCCCACAATCCGAAAGATGTGCGGGATAGGTTGATTGGCCGTGGTAAATTGCCCCTTAGTGTCAGGGGGATTAGTCGGGTAAATACATGGGGCGACGGGAATATGGATGGGTGGGATTGTGGTCGTAGCAAACTCGATGGGCTGAATAGCTTCCTTCTGCATTGTAGGGATTCTACGAATGGTATTCCGAACGGGGGGGCGGGGGGGGGGGTGTTCTTCAAACATGGGGCAGTGCATGTGCCACTAATTGTGTCACTGCTGGAGGTAGCAGTACATAGGAATATAGGAATTAGGAACAGAAGGAGGCCATTCAGCCCTTCGTGCCTGCTCCGCCATTGAATCAGATCATGGCTGATCAATCCCTGGTCTCAAATCCACCTCCCCACCTGTTCCCCAAATCTCGCTTTCCCTTTTATTATTAGACATATGCCTATCTCCTTCTTCAAATCATTCAACAAGTGCAGAGATCGTGTTTCCCCACATTATAGCACTGACAATACTCCCAAGCTTTTTTTATTTACTCATAGAATCATGGAATCCCTACCATACAGAAAGAGGCTATATGTGTGCATGCATGTGCATGTCCATATGTGTGTGTACATGTGCACGTGTGTCCGTATATATGTGTGTGTGTGTGTGTGTGTGTGCGTGTGTGCATGTCCATATGGAGAATCATAGAATCCCTACAGTGCAGAAGGTGGCCATTCGGCCCATCGAGCCTTCACCGACCACAATCCCACCCAGGCCCTATCCCTATAACCTCACACATTTACCCTGCTAATCCCACTGACACAAAGGGGCAATTTAGCATGGCCTGACCCGCACAGCTTTGGAGCACCCAGAGGAAACCCACGCAGACACGGGTCAGAATGTGCAAACTCCACACAGACAGTTAGCCGAGGCATGAACTGAACCCGGGTCCCTGGCGCTGTGAGGCGATTCGTGAGACAAGGGCTTCGCTGGCTGGCCAGCATTAATTGCCCATCCCTAGTTGTTCGTGTTCAGAGGGGCAGTTGTTAGTCAACCACATTGCTGTGGCCTTGGAGTCACATGCAGGCCAGACCGGGTGAGGACGGCAGATTTTCTTCCGAAAGGACATTAGTGAACCAGGTGGGTTTTTCTGACAATCAACAATGGTTTCATGGTCATCAGTAGATTCTAAATTCCAGATATTTCTTTATTGAATTCAATGGTTATAAAATATTTAACGGTAACAATACCCTGAAACATAAGTCCCCCCTAAATTTCATTCTCTCTTTATTTTATCATCATTCTATCCTCACTTTCTTTCGTTATCTTTCTGGCTCTCTCCGCCCCCCCCCCCCCACCCTCCCCCACCCCCGCCCCCGCTCGCCCGTCACTTCACCCCTACCCCCCCCCCCCCCCGCCCCCCCACAAAAAAATGTCACCTCGCTGCCTTATTTGCAACGAGTTGAGTGGATTTCTGAACCCATTCACCTCTCACTCTCACCCTGGGTGCGATTCCATGCATACCAACCGTGCCTCAGCTGAGATTGCGTTAACCAGGAGTTGGGTGAGGGTATGCCTAGCAGTTTCCAGCACCTCTCTAAGTGAAGGGGCTTTAGCAGAACATTTCAGAGTCAGTTCACACACATAGGAACATGGGAATGAGGAGCAGAAGTAGGCCATTCAGCCCTTCGAGACTGCTCCACCATTCAATCAGATCATAGCTCATCTCTCCCTGGTCTCAAATCCACCTCCCCACCTGTTCCCCATATCACTTTAAATCATTTTTAAAATTAGAAATGTATCTATCTCCTTCTTGAACTCATTTAAGGATTCAGACTCCACCGTGCTATGGGGCAGCGAGTTTTACAAATTCACCACCCTCTGTGAGAAGTAGTTCCTCCTCATCTCAGTTATAAGTCCACCGCCTCTCAACCTATACCTGTGACCTCTTGTTCTAGATTGCCCCATAAGAGGAAACATTTGGTCTACATTTACTCGATTATTCCCTTTTTGCATTTTATATGCCTCAATCAGATCCCCTCTCATCCGTCCAAACTCCAGAGAGTACAATCCCAAACTGTTTAATCTCTCTTCATACGTCAACCCTTTCATCCCCAGAATCAATCTGGTGAACATCCTCTGAACTGCCTCCAATGTCACCATATCCTTCCTCAAATAAGGAGACCAAAACTGGACACAACACTCCAGATGTGGTTTTACCAAAGCTCGATACAATTGCAACCACAATCTTCTACTTTTATACACCTTAAATGCAATAAATGCTTGCATCCCATTTGCCATTTTTGTTCCGGCTGCACCTGCATACCGACTTTCTGTGATTCATGAACACAGACATCCAGATTCCTCTGCCCGGATGCATTTTGAATCTGCTTCGCATTTAGATAATAATTTGCCAAACTATTTTTTTTGGCCCAAGTGGACACTGGCTGGTGCGTTTTTACAACAACCCAGGACACTTTCACAGTCTACCGTTATTCAGACTAGGGGCGGGATTTTATGGCCTCACTCGCCCCGAAAACCGCCCAAGGTCAACGGACCTTTCCATGGTCTGCTCCCTCGTCTGCTGCAATTGTCATGGAGGGCGGGACGGTAAAATTCCGGTCGAGATTTCCATTGTAGATTTGCTGACTGACTTCATGTTACACCAGCTGCCAGGGTGGGATTTGAACCGGGGTTTCCCGGGGAAATTAACTGGGTTACGAGTCCGGCAACATTACCACGACTCCATTAACTCGCGATATTTCCCCATCTTTCCAGTTTCCACACACATGGCACCACCTGCACAGGGGAAACTATCCCCTTCTCGGTGGCTCTGTGTTTTCAGCGGGGCTTTGAGAGAGGAGAACAGTTGCTGGATAAGAGTTGCTTTCATCGAAACATATAATCATAGAAACTGGAAGCAGGAGTAGGCCGTTCGGCCCTTCGAGCCTGCTCTACCATTCATTTTGATCATGGCTGATCATCGAATTCAGTATGCTGATCCCCCCATCCTCCCATATCTCTTGATCCCTTTAACCCCCAAGAGCGATATCTAATTTCTTCTTGAAATCACACAACGTTTTGGCCTCAGCTACTTTCTGTGGTAGTGAATTCCACACATCAGTTCTAAAAGATTTATCCCTTATCCTCAAATGGTGAACCCTAGTTCTGGACTCCTCCACCATTTAGAACATTCTTTCTGAATCCACCCTGTCTAACCCTGTTTGAAGTTTCTAAGTTTCTATGAGATCCCCTCTCACTCTTCTAAACTCCAGTGAATATAATCCTAATCGATTTAGTCTCTCCTCATATGTCAGACCTGCCATTCCAGGAATGAGCCTGGTAAAACTATGTTGTACTCCTTCCATAGCAAGGACTCCTTCCTCAGATAAGTACACCAAAACCAGCCTCCCATCCATTGACTCTGTCGACACTTCCCACTGCCTCGGCAAAGCAGCCAGCATAATTAAGCATCCCACGCACCCGTGACATTCTCTCTTCCACCTTCTTCCATCGGGAAATAAATACAGAAGTCTGAGGTAACGTATCAACCGAATCAAGAACAGTTTCTTCCCTGCTGCTGTCAGACTTTTGAATGGACCTACCTTGTATTAAGTTGATCTTTCTCTACACCTTAGCTATGACTGTAACACTACATCCTGCACTCTCTCTATGAACAGTATGTTTTGTCTGAGTAGCGTGCAAGAAACAATATTTTTCACTGTATGTTAATACATGTGACAATAATCAAACAAATCAAATCAAAACTGCACACAATACTCCAGGCGTGGCCTTATCATCGCTCTATGTACTCGATCCCTCCATGCGCTCAGTTCCCTGGGGTTGAGACCCCATGCCAAAAAGAATTCTCCTCACCTCTGTCCCCTTATTCTCAAACTATGATGCCAGAGCAAATGGGCGCGATCTTACCGTCTATTCACGCCATGCTCCCGTTGCTGCGAAGAGGGATAATTTCGGGGCAAGCCAAATCTCTGTTAACTGCCGCGGGATGGGAAAATCCCACTGACATGAGCGGTTGGAAGAATTTGACATGGGCTCCCTCACCATGGGGAACTTTCTTTCTGAATCTACCCAGTCGAGTCCTGTTGGAATTCGACAAGTTTCTGTGGTAGCAAGTTACACACATGCACCACTCTGTGGGTGAAGGAATTTCTCCTCACGTCAGTTCTGAAAGGTTTACCCCTTATCCTCAAACTATGACCCCTTGTTCTGTACTCCCCCACTATTGCGAATGTTCTCACTGAATCTAACCTGTCGAACCCTCTTAGAATTTTACAAGTTTCAATGAGATCATAGACTCATAGAATCCCCACATGCAGAAGGAGGCCATTTGGCCCATCGAGTCTGCACCGACAACAATCGCACCTAGGCCCTGTTCCCGTAACTCCACATATTTACCCCGCTAATCCCTCCAACCTACGCTCCCGGGACAAAAGGTGGCAGTTTAGCATGGCCAATCAACCTAACGCGCGCATCTTTGGACTGTGGGAGGAAACTGGAGCACCCAGACGAAACCCACGCAGACACGGGGGAGAATGTGCAAACTCCACACAGATAGTGACCTGAGGCCGGAATTGAATACAGGTCTCTGGAGCTGTGAGGCCGCTTTGCTGACCACTACGCTGCCGTGCCGCCCTGTAACAGAATTATAGAATCCCGACAGTGCAGTAGGAGGCCATTCTGCCCATTGAGACTGCACCGACAACAATCCCAACCAACCCCTATCCCTCTAACCCCACATAGTAAACCCATTAATCCTCTGACACAAAGGGTCAATTTACCAAGACCAATCAACCAAACCCACACACCTTTGGAGATCCTCTCTCATTCATCTAAACTCCAGTGATTATAATCCTAACCGAATTAATCTCCCTTCATAGGACAGACCTGGTATCCCAGGAATCTGCCTGGTAAACCTTCGCTGCATTCCCTCTATAGCTAGGTTTACTATGGTCCTTTTCTCTCCCCCTCCTTAGTTTTCACGATGTCCGGCAGAATGGGACAGACCAGTTCTCCTTCCTCATCGCTTTGAAGCCTAAACAGTGTAAGACTTACACTGCCGATTTGTATACGAATCACAACATAACCAGTGGGCAGCCAAGGATCAGTACGAACACCGATGACTTCCAGGAAAAGGTGAACTACATTGCTGTTTACCCGGACGCCAAGTGTTCGGAATACAAGATATTCTTCAATCGGCGTGAAAATAAGTGGCTGTCTGTGTGGTTTGGAGAGCAGGTGGGAAGGAACAATTTGTTGCAAGGCGGGGGCTGTGTGATATTCTACACTGAAAAAACCCCTTGCACCGTGACGTGCCACACCGGGAAGCACTTCATAGATGTTATGGCTCCTCTCAAGGAGAGGCCCTTCATCGAATGGAGATCAGACAAATCAAATTCCGTTCACAAATACTTTGTCTATGGAGAATTGAGCAATTGCAACACGGATAGAAAGGAACGGATCATTCATCGCTTCGAGTGCCTCGATGAAGGTGAATGCGACGCCAACGGTAGTTTTCTGTTCCGGAAATGTGAGGAGAACAAGGCCTGTGAAACATGTAACCGTCAGAATCATTACTGCGTGAATTAAAATGAATCAATCTCCGTCATTCCCTAAATCTCTCCATTCCCCCCTCCCTCCCCCCTCCATGGTGCGCTCTTTCCTCCTCTACACCTATTCCGGATAAGGGTCACTCCCTGGACACTCCCGAATCGCTTCACTGTCTTATTCACCCCACACATACACTCTCCGACAATCTATATGCTTCTGCTCGACAGATTCTCCTGCCTGAGCACATCCATTTCCGTCCGTGCAGCACTCGCACCCCTGGCTGATACTGACCAGCCCAGTCAAACTTGCCCTCACCCCCCGCCCCAACCGCCACCCCCACGCCTGGAGAAGATTCTCCGGTCCCACAATCTCTCTGCCACTCACTATCAAACAGATTAGACTCCCCCACCCCTCCAGCCCCACACACACACTCCCTGCACATTAGCTCTCCATCCAGTCTCCGCCCCCCTCCCCCCCAACACTCCTGGAAACATAGAAACTAGAAGCAGGAGTAGGCCATTCAGGCCTTTGAGCCTGCTCCACCATTCATTTTGATCATGGCGAATCATCGAATTCAATATTCCGATTTCCCCCTTACCCCTCATATCCCTTTATCCCGTTTGGCCCAAGAGCTACATCTAATTTGTTCTTGACGTCACACAACGTTTTGGCCTCAACTTCTTTCTGTGGTAGCGATTTCCACACATTCACCACTTTGTGGGTAAAAAAATCTTTCCTCACCTCAGTTGTAAAAGGTTTCTATAAAGGGTTGCCAATCATGCAGCTCCGCTTGATTGGCATCCCTTCCAAAAACATTCACTCCCTCCGCACCGAAGCACAGTGGCAGCCGTGTCAGCCATCTGCAAGATGAACTGCAGCAACTCACCATGGCTCCTGCGAAAGCAACTTCCAAACCCATGACTTCTATCATCTCGAAGGACAAGGGCAGCAGATCTGTGGGCCCACCACCATCTCGGGGTTCCCTTCCAAGACATTCACTATTATCCTCAGGCTATGACCCCTAGTTCTGGACTCCCCCACGAATAGGAATATTCTTTCTGAATCTACCCTGTCTAACTATGGCAGAATTTTACAAGTTTCTCCGAGATCCCCTCTCACTCTTCTATACTCCGGTGAATATAATCCTAACCGACTTAGTCTCTCCTCATATGACACACCTGTCATCCAAGGGATCAGCCTGGTAAACCTTTGGGGCACTCCCTCTGTAGCACGGATATTCTTACTCAGATAAGGGCACCAAAAGTGCACACAATACTCCAGGTGTGGCCTCACCACTGTCCTGTATACTTAGTCCGTCCATGAGCTCTGTCCCTGGGAATGAGTCCCCATCCCCAAAAAATCCTGCACAGTCCATTCCACATCCAAAAATGTGGCACAGGAGCACAATGGTTAGCACTGCTTCCTCACAGCGCCAATGACCCGGGTTCGATTCCCGGCTTGGGTTACTGTCTGCGTGGAGATTACACGTTCTCCCCTTGTATACATGGGTTTCCACCCGGTGTTCCGGCTTCCTCCCACAGTCTGAAAGATGTGCTAGTTAGGTGCATTGACCGTGCAAAATTCTCCCTCCGTGCACCTGAACAGGCGCTGGAGTGTGGCGCCTCGGGGATTTTCACAGGAATTTCATTGCAGTGATAATGGAAGCCTACTTGTGACATTAATAAATGAACTTTAAAACTCTTCAATGGGCTCTGCATTCCAACAACCCCCTCCCCCCACTTCCCATTCAAACAATCCTGCTCACTTCCCATTGAAACAATCCCCCTCCACAAACACATTTAAACAATCCTGCTCACCCCCCATTGAAACAATCCACCTCCCCATCCACATTCAGACAATCCTCTCCACGAGTCTCTCTGTTCCACGCGCTCCTCTCTTTCTAACTCTCGCACAATGTCACATAATTACAGGTGATCACAATCGCTTCCCACCCCCATGCATCCTTCCCAAGCACCGCTCAGTACACACACAAGAACAATCCAGCACCAATCCCCACACACACAACGCACACACACACAGACCAGTCAAGCACCAATCCCCACGCACACACGCAGACCAGTCCAGCACCAATCCCCACGCAGAAACATTGACCAGTCCAGGACCAATTTCCCCCACCACACACACGCCCACAGACCAGTGCAGCACCGATCCCCCCCCCCCCCACCCAGACACAGACCAGTCCAGCACCAATTCCCCCCCACGCCACACACACATGCTCACAGACCTATCCAGCACCAATCCCCACACGCAAACACAGACCAGTCCAGCACCACTCCCCACGGACACACGCAGACCAGTCCAGCACCAATTCTCCCCACCACACACACACACGCGCACACAGACCAGTCCAGCACCAATCCCCCCCCCCCCCCACACACACACACGCAGACCAGTCCAGCACCAATTCTCCCCACCACACACACACACGCGCACACAGACCAGTCCAGCACCAATCCTCCCTCCCACACACGCACACACGCTCACATACCTACCCAGCACCAATCCCCCCCCCACACACACACAGACCAGTCCAGCACCAATCCCCATGCACAAAGACGGGCCAGTCCAGCACCAATTCCGCCCCCCACCCCCCACACACACGCACGCAGACCAGTCCAGCAGCATTCCCACCCCCCCTCCCGAAACACACAGACACACGGAGACCAGTCCAGCAACAATCTCCACCCCCCTCCCCCACACACACGCACAAACATTCCTTCCCTACGTTCACTTCTGTCTCCCCAAACGTGACCTTTATTTCCACAGTTCTCACTCTGGGCTCACACATTGCCACCTCCCAATGCATCCCCACAATAATCTCACTTTCTCTCCCAGAGACCCTCACCTTGCTTCCCGATCGCCTGCAGTGTCAAGCATGGCCGGCGCGATCGCGTGAACGCGACAAGTTAAAATCGCTGAACAATTTTGCTGAGATGCTGCGTTCGATTTGTAAAAGTAACAATCTATTAAATGTGGAAAGAAGCAACATTCAGTCCAGTGGGATTGTTTTTCCTTGTGTTAATTTCCGCTTGGCAATAAAGCTTGAGCTGCAATCTTGTTGAGTCCTGAGCTTCCTGTTTTTTATCTGGGAGTTTAATTTTAGGAGGGAGAGGGAGGGTGAAGCGGGGAACAGACCATTAGCGGGACAGAACAGACCTTCAGAGATTGTGCGAACATTCTCCTGAGGGGGAATTCTCACCTTGTAACTAACGTCGCCTTAACATGATAAACGGTTGTGACCTTCCACACAAAACACCAAACTGCTGTGAATGAAACAAAGGCAAGCTTGCACCTTGAACACTGAGAATCATAGAATCCCTACAGTGCAGAAGCAGGCCATTTGGCCCATCGAGTCTGCGCCGACAACAATCCAACCCAGGCCCTATCCTTGTGACACCAAGTATTTGCCCTGTTAACCCCCCCCCCCTCCCCCCCCCCCCCCCCCCCCGACACTAAGCGGGCAATTTAGCATGGCCAATCCACCTAACCCGCACATCTTTGGGCACTAACGGGCAATTTAGCATTGGGCAATGCAGCTAACCTGCACATCTTTGGGCACTAAGGGGAAATTTAGCATTGGCCAACCCACCTAACCTGCACGTCTTTGGACACGAAGGGGAAATTTAGCATTGGTCAATCCACCTGATCTGCAGATCTTGGTACACTAAGAGGCAATTTAGCATGTCCAATCCGCCTAACTCGCAAATCTTTGGAGTGTGGGAGGAAACCGGAGCAACCGGAGGAAGCCCACGCAGACACGGGGGCTGAGGAGAATGTGTAAACTCCACACAAACAGTCAATGGAACCCGGATCCCTGGCGCCATGAGGCAGCGGTGCTAAGCACTGTGCTGCCTCAAAAGTCACTGGACAGGAGCCAGGTACTGTTCTAAATCAAGGTAGGACTGTAGTCCCTCGACCTTCTGTGGGGGTGTCCCCCATCGCGCCCCCCACCCTCCCCCACGCCACCCCCCTCCCCCCCAAATTTCAACTCCTTTTAAATCACCTCCCCTCTCCTCCAGTTAGTTCAGGGATTGAGTTGCTGCTGAGCAATGTGACCCCCCCCCCCCCCAACCAACCCCCACCCCCACTTTTCAACTCCTTTCAAACCACCTGCCCTCCCCTCCCGGTAGTTCAGGGATTGAATTGCTGCTGAACAATGTGACCCCCCCCCCCCACCCACCCCTCCCGCAGCACAAACCCCTGGTATTTGAGAATTGATGCAGCAATTCCATACATGGATTTTGCCATCACACAAAACTGTTTCCTACAACAGAAATCTGACGGTTGGAAGGATGAGTGGATTTGTCATTTTAAGTAGACAAGTCCCAGCCTTCAATGCTCAAAGAACAAAGAACAGTGCAGCAGGAACAGGCCCTTCGGCCCCCCCAAGCCTGTGGCGATCATATTGTGCTGTCTAGACCAGCCGCCTGTATCCCTCTATTCCCTGTCTGTTCATGTCCCTATCCAGATAAGTCTTAATTTCGCTCACGTAACGACCTCAACCACCTCATTTGGCAGTGCATTCCAGGCCCCCATCACACTCTGGGTAAAAAAAAAACTTCCCCTGCACATCTCTAATGAACCTTTCCCCCCTTATCTTGAATTTGTGCCCCCTTGTAATTCTCATTTCTGCCCTGGGAAAAGGCTTCGAACTGTTCACCTTATTTATAGCCCTCATAATTTTATAAACTTCTATCAGGTTGCCACTCAGCCTCCGCCTTTCCTGGGAGAATAACCCCAGTTTACTCATTCCCTCCTCATAGCTAATACCCATCCATACCAGCAACATCCTGGTAAACCTTTTATGTACTCCCTTCAAAGCCTCCAATTCCTTCTGGTAGTGTGGTGACCAGAATTGGACACAGTCTTCCAAATGTGGCCGAACCAAAGTTTAATACAACTGTAACATAATTTGCCAAATTATATACTCGATGCCCTGGCCTATGAAGAAAATGTATGCCATATGCTTTCTTCACAACCTTTACCACCTGTGCTGCCACTTTAAAGGATCTGTGAACCTGTACTCCCAGATCTCTCTGTGTGTCTATGCTCCTGATGGTTCTGCTATTTATTTTGTAGCTCCCATCTAAATTGGATCCACCAAAATGCATCACCTCGCATTTGTCCGGATTAAATTCCATCTGCCATTTCTCCGCCTATTTTTTCAGCCTATCAATATCCTGCTGTATTCTCTGGCAATCTTCATCACTATCCGTAACCTCGCCAATCTTAGTACCATCCGCAAAATTGATAATCAGACGAGCTACGTTTTCGTCCAAGTCATTGATATATATTAGAAACAGCAGAGGTCCCTGCACTGATTCATGCGGAACACCAATAGTTACAATCCTCCATTCAGAAAAACTCGAGTGTGCGGGCGTGGAAGTTGAACACAAAAGGTCACTGAATTCTACCCACTTGTACAGCGAGCACAATCCATTCTGCAACAGTCAATAAAATTGACCTGCTCTCGTTCTGAATGGGATCACATTCTGTTAACTGCATCAAATTCGACTGGGGAGCCAATGGCCGAGTGGCGTTATTGCTCGACGATTAATCCAAAAACTCAGCTAATGTTCCAAAGACTCGGGTTCAAATCCCGCCACGACAAATGGCAGAATTCAAATTCGGTTTTAAAAAACCTGCAATTAAGAGTCGACTGATGACCGCAAAACCATTGTTGACTGTGGGGGGAAAACCCATCTGGTTCACTAATGTCCTTTAGAGAATGAAATCTGCTGTCCTTACCCGGTCTGGCCTACATGTGACCGCAGAGCCACAGCAATGTCGCTGACTCTCAACTGCTCTCCAAGGGCAATTCGGGGTGGGCAATAAATGCTGGCCAGCCAGCGACGCCAACGTCCCGCGAATGAATAAAAAAATCAATGCAGTCTAGGATAATCCCCAACTCCAATCTCCAGGCAACATCTCCAGCATGGAGTGAGTAACAAAGTTCCTGTATAATGTCTGGCGATAAACTTGTGACTGCCCCACTCGAGCTCCCTCTGTATACTTCAGTCCTTACAGTATGCTTCAACAGTCACACTTCATTCATCTGTCTCCAGGTGCACCCATCGAATGACAGAATTTCTCTGAGACTCACAGATCATCGCCTGAGCTTCCTTCCTGCCTCCTCCCCTCACTCTTAACCCCCTCTCTGAGCTTCTGTGCAAACTGACGTTTAAACACTCAGTCAGCTCGTGAGTGCAATTCACCAATTTAAATCAGCGTTCGGATATCTGCCCCATTTTAAATTTGAAAAATGATTCCCCCGGCCACTGTATTCAAATACACTGTCCTCGTTTGTTCAACAGTCCCCAGGATTAATTCACCCACTCTTTGTTTAATTCCCTCTCCCCCGACCTCTCTGCTGTGTTGTAACGATCACAAATTTCTCTCCAACAGCATCCCACATAACGGCCGGAATTTTACCACCCCGTCCATGACGGGAATTGGATTCGGAGAGGGGCGGAACGTGGAAAGGTCTGTTGACTTCGGGTGGGATTTTACTTCAGGAAGAGTGAGGCCATAATATCCCGTCCCATATCTTTATCCCTGTACTTCTCTGCAGAACAACCCCCCAATCAATAATCTCTCCTCTCTCTGAGCAAACCCCTCTATAATCTCTCCTCACTCTCTGAGCAAACCCCTCTATAATCTCCCCTCACTCTCTGAGCAAGCCCCTCTATCATCTCTCCTCACTCTCTGAGCAAGCCCCTCTATCATCTCTCCTCTCTCTGAGCAAACCCCTCTATAATCTCCCCTCTCTCTGAGTAAACCCCCCTATAATCTCCTGTCTCCCTGAGTAATCCCCTCTATAATCACCCCGCTCTCTGAGCAAACCCCTCTATAATCTCCCCTCTCTCTGAGTAAACTCCCCTATAATCTCCTCTCTCCCTGAGTAATCCCCTCTATAATCTCCCCTCTCTCTGAGCAAACCCCTCTATACTCTCCCCTCTCTCTGAGCAAACCCCTCTATAATCTCCCCTCTCTCTGAGCAAACCCCTCTATAATCTCCCCTCTCTCTGAGCAAACCCCTCTATAATCTCCCCTCTCTCTGAGCAAATCCCTCGAAAATCTCCCCTCTCTCTCTTGCAGCCCCCTCTCTTCACGAGCAGAGCCGTTTTTAATGTCCCCCACTTTCACTAATCAGGAGCAGAACGGTAGCGTAGTGGTTAGCACTACTGCCTCACTGCGCTCGGGACCTGGTTTCGATTCCTGGCCTCGGGTCACTGTGCTGAGTCTGTATGTTCTCCCTGTGTCTACATGGGTTTCCTCCGGGTGCTCCGGTTTCCTCCCACAGTCCAAAGATGTGTAGGTTAGTTGGATTGGCCATGCTAAATTGTCCCTTAGTGTCCTGGGATGTGTAGGTCGAGTCATAGGCGGGGTTAATGTACGGGATTACGGGGATAGAGCCTGGTTGGGATTGTGGTAGGTGCAGACATGATGGGCCGAAAGGCCTCCTTCCGCAGTGTAAGGAGTCTACAATTCTGTAAATATCGCACTTTTCAAACTCTCTCTCTTTTGGCAGATAATCAGCCATACCCCATATCCCTCCTTCCTGGTACAATTGCTCCAGACAGTGAGGATATTTTCTGTGCATTGGGGAAATCGCATCCCTGGGTTTGGCATCAAACTCTAAACTTGCCCTTGGCGACTACCCACCACCACCGCCCCCCCCCCCTCCTCCCCTTCCCCCATCTGCCTCCAAAGAAGAAATTGCAAACACATAAACAAAGGTTGCACAGGTACAGGAGGAGGCCATTATGGGCCTGTCCTACCAATATTAAATGGTGAGTAATCTGTCCCTTCCCTGACCCCCCACTGCATCCCAATCCTTCCTTCTCCACAAGAGTGGGTTAGAGTAAGTCTGGGCACACATCCATCCAGAGGGAAAGACAAACTGGTTTGGAATTGGACACAGTCCAGTACAGCAAGCCGAATGTAAAGGTGGAAGAGTTGGAACTGCACTCATTGAGAGTCATATTGAGACAATTTCTTATGGACAGTATATAGTTTTGGTATCTTTATCATGAAATTATATAAATACCTTAGAGAGAGTGTAACAAGTGTTCACTCAGCGCATTCCAACCATGAGGATCTTAAAGTTTATTTATTATTGTCACAATTAGGCTTACATTGACATTGGAATGAAGTTACTGTGAAAATCCCCTAGTCGCCACACTCCAGCGCCTGTTCGGATACACTGAGGGAGAATTTAGCATGGCCAATGCACCTAACTAGCATGTCTTTCGGATTGTGGCAGGAAGCAGGAGCACCGGGACGAAACCCACGCAGACACGGGGGAGAACATTCTCCCCACAGACAGAGACCCAAGCCGGGAATTGAGCCCTGGTCCCTTGTGCTGTGAGGGAGAAGTGCGAATCAGTGTGCCACCGTGCAACCGATACGACCTTGATCTATGATGAGAGATTGAGCAGAGTGCGCCAACAGCACTACTTCCTCAGTAGCAGGGGCATGGGTCCGATTCCCGGCTTGGGTCACCGTCTGTGTGGAGTTTGCATGTTCTCCCCTTGTCTGAGTGGATTTCCTCAGCACCTACTACACGTTGTCTATATCTCTGCTAGGGAATCCTCAATTTACTCCCTCGCGTCCCACAATGTCCTGGGATACACTTCATCAGGTCCCAGGGATTTATCCACCTTGATGCGCTTTAAGACTTCCAGCACCTCTTTCTCTGTAATATATACACTCATTAAGACATCACTATTTATTCCCCCAAGTTTCCTAACATCCGTGTTTTTCGCAACAGTAAATACTGATGAGAAATATTCATTTAGGATCTCAACCATCTCCTGTGGATCTGCATATAAATCACCTTGTTGATCCTTAAGAGGCCCTACCCTCTCCCTTGTTACTCTTTTGTCCTTTATGCATTTCGAGAAGCTCTTTGGATTCTCCTTTGCCTTATCTGCCAAAACAATCTTGTGTCCCCTTTTTGCCCTCCTGATTTCTCTCTTAACTCTACTCCAACACCCCCTATACTCTTCAAGGGATTTACTTGATCCCAGTTGCGTATGCATGTCATGCATCTCCTTCTTCTTCTTGACTAGGGCCTCAATATCCCAAGTCATCTCGGGGTCCATAGTTCTGCCAGCCCTGCCCTTCACTCTAAGAGGAATGTGCTAACTCTGGACCCTGGTTAGCACACTTTTGAAAGCCTCCCACTTACCAAACGTCTCTTTGCCTTCCCGCAGACTCCCCCAGTTAACTTTTGAAAGATCCTGCCGATAACCTCAAAATTGGCCTTGCCCCAGTTTAGAATTGTAACTTTTGGGCCAGACCTATCGTTCTCCATATATATCTTCAAGCTAATATAATTATGGTCACTGGTACCAAAGTGCTCCCTCACTAACACTTCTGTTAAATCAAATCAAAAGAAATTAAAAACTTATTGAGTAAAATTGAATCGAATCGAGACAAATCAAATCAAATCAAAGCAAAATGAAGTCGAATCGAGTGGAATCAAATCGAAATTGAATCGAACTGACTCAAATTTGAACAACTCAAATCAACTCAAAATCAATTCGAATCTAATCAAACCAATCAAATCAAATCAAAATCAAATCCCAGTTGCAAAATGAAGCCAGGGTGAGAATTCGTCACAAAAAGACGCAGAAAACTTCACTCTGAGAGTGGGATCATGGGGCCCGTTCGATTAAACATCACGGTCTGTCGGATCCGGAGTTAATCCATGAAAAAGGAAGCAGCAGCTCGCACAGCGAACATCTTGCCAGTATTCTGGATTGAACCAGGAATGTTGAGTGTGACAGTGTCCTGCGCCACCCACACAGCCAGCCAGGAACGCCCAATAAACACACTGAGCGTGAGCCAACCGTCCAAGTAACTTCCGAAGTGTCGGAGCAAGGAACTGCAATGCAGTTAGGATGGCCAAGCGGTCTAAGGCGCTGCGTTCAAGTTACCGTCTTTTCTGGAGGCGTGGGTTCGAATCGCACTCCGGACAGAGACTGACTTTTCCTCCAATAACCCGGCACGTCGCTCACGCTGGAGATGAAAATGACCCTGGCATAATTCGAACTCGCGACCGACCCTCTTCGCTGGGCTCAGACGTGTGACCTTTGCCGCACCGCGCTGACACTTGTGTTTTTGAACGCCTCACTTCCAGTTCCACATTGGAAAGATGCGGTCGACAGTCAAACCGTACCGATGAAAGAACTAATTATCCAATTCTCACAGAGTCACAGAACGAAAGGAATCCTCTGTGAGGGAGAGAGCGGATGAAGTAATTACATTAACTCAGGGATGTGATGTAAGTGCGGTTAAACGTCAGGGGAATTCAGATCTGGGCGGCGGCACAAGTGTTTAATCAAAAAAGGAAACATTCACCTGGCGTGTGGCTTGAATCCACGACCCTGAAATTAAGAGTCTCATTCACGACCGACTGAGCTCACCGGGCTGGACAAGATTGCTTGTTCCTGTCACTTAGGGCAGCCAGACTGATTTTCCCTCACCCCAGGGTGGTATCTGTCAATAGTTTGGGTGACAGAGCAGTAAATCAGAGATAATAGTTTGTCCATGGGGCTAAACTGGTGTCTCCCCCCAGATGCTGATTAATTCCGAGGGGGACGGAGTGTAAAAGTAAAGAGTTGTTACCGCAACTGTCCAAGGCAAGTGATAGGCCTCGAGCCTGGGCCCCAATGTATCTGCCTCCCGGGGCTCCTACTCCCAGTCCTCTCCAGCTGCCTCCTGGGCTAAGCGATAGGTCTCAAAGCCTGTGCCTCAGTTTCTCTTCTCCCCGCTCCTCGAGTCTCTTCGTCCGGTTGAGCGAAGCTGGCTCCACATCCAGCCTTGTTCTCATGCTTGTGGTTTGTGCGCCGTGCCCTCTCGCTGCCGATCTCATTTCACACGTTGTCGTTCCCGGGAAGCCGGATTGAAGAGCCGGTTGTCACGGCAGCAAAACGGCAGAACGACATTGAAGGGGACGATTTAAGTAAGGGAAAGAATCCTGTCACAGAAAGTTCCCACCCAGGATCGAACTGAGGACCTTTCGCGTATGAAGCGAACGTGATAAACACTACAGTGGGAACTCTTGCCACTGGTCCGCCTCTTCTTGACAGCTCCTCCTGTCTGCAAATGTTTCTCTTTGTCTCTCAGGCAAAGCCCCGCTGGGAATGATTCCTGGAAAGTTTCACTGAACCTGCCCCACATTCCTGCTCTCGACAGCACAGCGACATTTTAATTAAGTCTCCTAAAATACAGGCTGCAAACGTCAAAAGTGAGGAACACTTCGCCACACACCAACCACACAAGACATCCTCCGGCGCTGACCGCTCTCCCTCAGTCAGAATCTCTTTCGTTCTCCCACACACGGTGCCGGACTTCACCCATCTGGGACGCGTCTGAGATCACCTCCCAACCGACGCAAGAACAGCTTCTTCCCTGTTGCCATCAGACTTTTGAATGGACCCACCTCGCGTTAAGTCGATCTTGCTCGACACCCTAGCTATGACGACTTGTTGAGATCAAAAAAAGGAGGAAGTATTGGGGTCTTGAGAAACGTTAAGATTGACAAGTCCCCAGAGCCTGAGTGGGAGTTCTGTTAACAAACAGGGCATATAAAGACACAAACTCAATTTACAAAATAATGGTTGGAATGCGAGTCTGTACAGGTAATCAAGTCTTAAAGGTACGGACAATGTGAGTGGAGAGAGGGTTAAGCACAGCTTTTGGAGATGTGTATTGTCTCCAGCCAGGACAGTTAGTGAGATTTTGCAAGCATAGGCAAGTCGTGGGGGTGACAGATAGTGTGACATGAACCCAAGATCGCGGTTGAGGCCGTCCTCATGTGTGCGGAACTTGGCTCTCAGTCTCTGCTCAGCGACTCTGCATTGTTGTGTGTCATCAAGGCCGCCTTGGAGAACGCTTACGCGAAGATCAGAGGACGAATACCCATTTTCCGCAGTCAACTACCCAGCCTTCAGGAGAACAGTGATCATGACACTGCAAGTCGTCTCGGATCATCGACACGGATGCAATCAAATCATGTGAGAATACCATCCACCAGGTACACAGTACATACACTTGCAACTCGGCCAACGTTGTCTCCCTGATACACTGCAGGAAAGGATGGAGGCATGGTACATTGCGGAGACCATGCAGACGCTACGACAATGGATGAATGAACACCGCTCGACAATCACCAGGCAAGACTGTTCTCTTCCTGTTGGGGAACATTCGGGCATTGCGGGCATTCGGCCTCTGATCTTCAGGTAAGCGTTCTCCAAGGCGGCCTTCATGACACACGACAACGCAGAATCGCTGAGCAGAGACTGATAGCCAAGTTCCGCACACATGAGGACGGCCTCAACCGGGATCTTGGGTTCATGTCACACTATCTGTAACCCCCACGACTTGCCTGGGCTTGCTCAATCTCACTAACTATCCTGGCTGGAGACAATACACATCTATTTAACCTGTGCTTAACCCTCTGTTCATTTACATTGTCTGTACGTTTAAGACCTGATTACCTGTAAAGATTCGCATTGCAACCATTATTTTGTAAATTGAGTTTGTGACTGTATATGCCCTGTTTGTGAACACAAATCCCACTTAACTGGCGAAGGAGCAGCGCTCCGAAAGCTTGTGGCTTGTGCTACCCAATAAATCTGTTGCACTTTAACGTGGTGTTGTGAGACTTCTTACTGTGTTTACCCCTGTCCAACGCCACCATCTTCACGTCATAATAATCAGCAAGTCAGACTGAGGCTGTGGTCACCCACACTATCTGGAACCGTCACAATGCCCGGTTGATTGACGGCAGCTCTGGAGCAATAGGAGGAGAGGGGGCGGGGCTGGAGCACCGAGCGGGAGCGGCTGGTACACCAGGCAATCGGAGTGAATGGGGGCGGGACTGGGAGTGGAGCTTGCGCAGTGAGAGGAATGGCGATGGGGAGACAGTGATCTGATATCCAATCGCTGAGTGAGTGGAATGGCGGCTCGGAGGGGAGCGATCAATCTGGCGGGCAGACGAAGTGGATTCATAACCAGGTGCTGTAAAACGGAAAGTCAGAATATGGATCCTCGGTTCCCCCTTTGCACCTGGCGGAGCCCAGTATTATTCCCCATTTCTTCCCTGAGTTCACGGCTGCTGTGCCGCCATCTTTCTGAGGGGCAATGATAGGAGAGCGCATGCCCACTGCCATCTTTGTCTGGGTTTGACCAAAGGGCAGAGGTTAAAGGTGAGGAGTGTTTCAGAGGGGATGCGAGGAAAGAATGTTCAGCAGACTTTGTTGGAATTATGGACATTGCTGCCTGAGTGGCTGCTGGAGGCAGGGATTCTCTCATTTAAGAAGCATCTGGACAAACGCTTAAATAAACTAGGTAAAGTAGGTGATCGTCCAAGTGCAAGTAAATTGATTCGTATCAATTGGAATTGAGGGGTTGCGGAGGAGTATTTGAAGGGGGCAAGAGGTTGCATGGGGGGAGGAGTTGTAGGATGGAGAAGCGGGCTGAGGCGAGGGGAGGGCGTGAGGGGTGGGGGGAGGGCAAGGCGTCAGAGGTGGGAGGAGGGGAGGGCGTTAGGGGTGGGGGAGGGGAGGGCGTGAGGGGTATGGGGAGGGGAGGGCGTGAGGGGTGTGGGGAGGGGAGGGCGTTAGGGCCGGGCGGAGGGAAGGGCATGAAGGGTGGAGGAGGGGAGGGCCTGAGGGGTGGGGCGGGACTGAGGGGTGGGGAAGGGGAGGGCGTGAGGGGGGAGGGGAGGGGCTGAGGGTTGGGGAGAGGGGAGCGGTTGTGGGTGGGGGGGAGGAGTGGGTGTGAGGGGTGAGGTGAAGGGTAGGGGAGGGGAGGTGTTGCGGGGTGGGGGAAGGGGAGGGGGTGAAGGGTGGGTGGAGGGGAGGGCGTGAGGAGTGGGGAGGGGAGAGGGGAGGGCGTGAGTGGTGGGGCGAGGGGAGGGGTGGGGGAGGTGTGGGGTGGGGGAGGGAAGGGGAGTGCGGGAAGGGTGGGGGAGTGGAGGGCGTGAGGGGTGATGTGAGGGTGTGGTGGGGGAGGGCAGGGGAGGGCTTGAGGGGTGGGTGGAGGGGAGGGCTTTTGGGGAATGGGGAGGGGAGGGAGTGATCGGTGGTGGAGGGGAGGGCGTGGGTGGATAGCGTGAGGGCGTGGGTGGAGGGCGTGCGGGGCAGTCGTGACGGGTGGGGGGAGGGCGTGAGAGGTAAGGGGAGGGGGTGTGGGAGGATTGGGGGAGGGGGCGTGAGGGGTAGTGGAGGGGAGGGCGTGAGGGGTGTGGGCAGGGGAGGGCGTGAGGGGTCTGGGGAGGGGAAGGCGAAAGGGCTGGGCGGAAGGAAGGGCATGAAGGGTGGGGGAGTGGAGGGCTTGAGGGGTGGGGCGGGCGTGAGGGGTGGGGAAGGGGAGGGCGTGAGGGGAGGGGGTAAAGGGTTGGGGGGAGGGGATCGGGTGAGGGTGGGGGGTGGAGTGGGTGTGTGGGGTGAGGTGAAGGGTAGGGGGAGGGGAGGTGTTGCGACGTGGGGGAAGGGGAGGGGGTGAAGGGTGGGGGGAGGGGAGGGCGTAAGGAGTGGGGACAGGAGAGGGGAGGTCGTGCGTTGGGGGAGGGGAGGGCGTTAAGGGTGGGATGAGAGGTGGGGGGAGGTGTGGGCGGAGGGAAGGGGTGAGGGAGGAGAGGGGTGGGGGAGGGGAGTGCGGGAAGGGTGGGAGAGTGGAGGGCGTGAGGGGTGATGTGACGGGAGTGGTGGGGGAGGGAAGGAAAGGGCTTGAGAGGTAGGGGAGTGTAGGGCGCGTGGGGAATGGGGAGCGGAGGGAGTGATCGGTGTTGGAGGGGAGGGCGTGGGTGGAGGGCGTGAGGGCGTGGGTCGAGGGCTTGTGGGCGTGGGGGGCAGGCGTGTGGAGTGGCGGGAGGGCGGGAGGGGTGGGGAGAGGGTCTGGGGGAGGGTTGGGGGAGGGGGGCGTGAGGGTTGGGGAGGGGAGGGCGTGAGGGGTTTTGGTCAGGTGAGGGCGTGAGGGGTGTGGGGAGGGGAGGGCGTAAGGGCTGGGCGGAGGGAAGGGCATGAAGGGTGGGGGAGGGGTGGGATTGAGGGGTGGGGCGGGCGTGAGGGGTGGTGAAGGGGAAGGCATGAGGGGGGAGGGGAGGGGGTGAGGGTTCGAGGGAGGGGATCGGGTGAGGGTGGGGGGAGGAGTGGGTGAGGGGTGAGGTGAAGGGTAAGGGGAGGGGAGGTGTTGCGGGGTGGGGGAAGGGGAGGGGGTGAAGGGTGGGTGGAGGGGAGGGTGTGGGGAGGGCGTGTGGGGAATGGGGAGGGGAGGGAATGATCGGTGGTGGAGGGCGTGGGTGGAGAGCGTGTGGGTGGAGGGCGTGTGGGCGTGGGGGGCAGGCATGAGGGGTGGCGGGAGGGCGTGAGGGGTGGGGAAGGGGGGCGTGAGGGTTTGGGGGGAGGGGGCGTGGTGTGGGGGGAGTGGAGGGGGCAAGGGGAGGGCACGCTGGTTAGGGAGGCGGGGAGGGCGCGCTGGGTGGGGACGAGGGTAGGGCATGCTGGGTGGGGATGAGGGGAGAGCGCGTTGGGTGGGGACAAGGGGAGGGCGCGCTGGGTGGGGTCGAGGGAACGGCGCACTGGGTGGGGGCGAGTGGAGGGCAGTTGGGTGGGTACGAGGTTTGGTCGCGCGATGGGAAGTGCGGGCGCGATGGGAGGGGTGGGGGCGAGCGGTGGGCGCAAGGTGTGGGGTGAGGGGAGGGCGCGAGGCGAGTGCGATGCGGTGGGGCGTGGGGGAGGTGTTGCAGGGGTGGGGCAGGGGGTGAAGGATAGCAGGGGGCGATCGATATTCAATAGATCGGTTGAAGAATTGGGCAGAGACGTGGCAGATGACGTTTAACCCGGACAAATGTGACGTGATGCATTTTGGAAGGTCCAGTACACGTGGGAAATTTACAGTCAAGACAGAACCGTTAAGGGTATTGATAGGCAGAGGGATCTGGGTCTGCAGTTTCACAGTTCACTGAAAGTGTGGTAACGCAGGTGGAGAAGATAGTCAAGAAGGGATGCTTACCTGCATCTGCCAGAATATTTAGTTTAAAAATTGGCAAGTAATGTTGCAGCTTTATAGAACCTTAGTCAGAGTGCACTTAGAATATAATGTTCATTTCTGCGCGGCACACGACCAGAAGGCTTTGGAGAGGGTACAGAAAATATTTTTCAGGATGTTGCTTGGTATGGAGAACAGTAACTATGAGGAGAGAGTGGAGAAACTTCGTTTGTTCTCACTGGAACGACCGAAGTTGACGTGTGACCTGATAGAAGCCTACAAGATTTTGAGGGGCATGGACAGAGTGGATAGTCATAAACTTTTTCGCAGGGTGGAAGAGTCAATTACGAGGGGTTTATGGTGCGAGGGGCAAGGATTAAAGGAGCTGTATGAGGCAGATTTTTTCCACAGAGGGTGGTGGATGCCTGGAACTCGCTGCCAGGGAGGTACGATAGGTACGATAGGCCAGATACGATAGTGACTTTTAAGGGGCGTCTTGACAAAATCAGGAATAGGATGGGAATGGAGAGATATGCTCCTGGAAATGTAGGGGTTCAGTTAAGTCGGGCAGCATGGTCGGTGCAGTCTTTCAGGGCCGAAGGGCCTGTTGCTATACTGTAATTTTCTTCGTTCTATTACCCAGAGAATGGGCAGCTGGGCTGTGACTGCACAGCAGAGTTCACCCTAACACTTGCTCCCTCCTCCCAACAATATTCCTTATCTCCTGTCCCTGCCCCTCTGTCTTGAGTCACTGTTTCTTACCTACTCTTGCCCCTTTCTCTCATTCTCTCTCCCTCCTGATGACTCTCAAAAGGCATTTGCTACCAAATAAACCTGTTGGACTTTAGCCTGGTGTTGTTAACTTCTTACTGACTCTCAAAAGAGACAGAGAGCTGGAAAACCCACAATTACACCCTGAATACAATGAATTCAAACGGCTGCTGCAGGTTTTTTTAAACATAGAAACATAGAAGATAGGAGCAGGTGGAGGCCATTCGGCCTGTCGAGCTTGCTCTGCCATTCATTATGATCATGGCTGCTTCTCCAACTCAGCCGTCTAATCCTACGTTTTCCCATATCCTTTCATCCCATTCGCCCCAAGTGCTATATCCAGCCGCCTCTTGAATGCATTCAATGTTTTAGTATCAACTACTTCCTGTCGTAATTAATTCTGCAGGCTCAACACTCTTTGGCTGAAGAAATGTCTCCTCATCTCCTTCATAAATGGTCTACCCTGAATCCTCAGACGTTGGCCCCTGGTTCTGCACTATCCCACCATCGGGAATATCCTCTCGCTGTCTACTCCTTCCAGAACTTTATAAGTCTTTATGAGATCCCCCTCATTCGTCTGAATTCCAGCGAAAACAATCCTAACCTCGTCAATCTCTACTCATACATCAGTCCCGTCACTCCCGGAATCAGCCTGGTAAACTGTCGCTGCATTCCCTCGAGAGCAGGAACATCCTTCCTCAGAAAAGGTGACCAAAACTGCACATAATACTCTTGGTGTGACCTCACCAAGGCTCTGTATAATTGCAACACACATCCCTGCTCCTGTACTCAAAACTTCTCGCAATGAAAGTCAAGACGCCATTTGCTGCCTTCAGCGCCTGCTGCGTCTGAATGCTTACCTTGAGTGACTGGTGCACAAGGACACTCAGGTCCCGTTGCCCACTCCCCTCTTCCAATTTACAGCCATTCATCAATCTGTCGTCTTGTTTTTGCTTCTGAAGTGAATAACCTCACATTCATCCAAATTATACTACATCTGTCATTGATTTGTACACTGACCCAACCTGTCCAGATCATTCTGAAGGAGCTCTGCATCTCGTCACGGTTCACCCTCCCACCCAACTTTGTATTATCAGCAAACTTTGGTATGTTACATTTGTTACGTTATGTTACATGAACCATTGAGTTCATTAAATTCAACACTGGCACTGTTTGGGAATAAAGCAAATGCAACAGACATCCTCAGGGCCCTGAGATTAGACCTTGAATTGAGGCCTAATCACAGAGCCTTCATCCATACTTAGAGCAAAATAAGACATATAACCCCACCCCAAAGAAAGAGGACAATTCATTCCAGCCCAGTAACGTTCCAGTGAGAGCTGGAAGAAGCGAGAGGGAAAAGAAAGCCACTTTTTCTCACCCCCTATCCCTTCTATCCTCTCCTCAATCCTCCATTTCCCCTGCTCTTGTAAAAAACAACAAGCCGCATTGCGAATGTCTCTACCATTTATTAGAAGAGGCAACATCGAAAGACATGGATAGAGAGAGTGGAAGCTGGAGTGACTGAGATCGGGATAATTAATCCCACTGCCTACCCCAGAAGTCTAACAATTCATACCGCCCTGTGTACAAACACAAACAGGGCTCTGTGTTTGGGAACAAGACTTTACCAAGGCTGGGGATTTTTAATTTTATACCTCCCTCTTCCCTCCGGAACAAAGAAAATTACAGCACTGTAACAGGCCCTTCGGCCCTCCAAGCGTTCACCGACCATGCTGCCCGATTGAACTAAAACCCCCAACCCTCCTGGGGACTATATCCCTCTATTTCCATCCTATTCATGTATTTGTCCAGACACCCCTTAAAACTCACGAGCGTATCCGTTTCCACTTCCTCCCCCAGCACTGAGTTCCAGGCACTCACCACGCTCTGTGTAAAATAACTTGCCTCAAACATCTCCTTTAAACCTTGTCCCTCGCACCTTAAAGCTATGCCCCCTTGTAATTGACTGTTCCACCTTGGGAAAATGTTTCTGACTATCCAATCTGTCCATGCCCCTCAGAATCTTGTAGACTTCTATCAGGTCGCCCCTCAACCTCCGCCGTTCCAGTGAGAACTAACCAAGTTTCTCCAACCACTCCTCATAACGCTCCACACCAGGCAACATCCTGGTAAATCTTTTCAGTACCCTCTCCAAAGCTTCCACATGTTTCTGGTAGTGTGGTGACCAGAATTGAACACTGTATATCAAGTTCGACCTAACTATGGTCTTATAAAGCTGCAACATGTCTTGCCAATTTTTAAACTCAATGCCCCGACCGATGAAGGCAAGCATGCTGTATGCCTTCTTGACTACCTTCTCCACCTGCGTTGTCACTTTCAGTGACATGTGTACCTGCACACACAGATCTCTCTGTCTAGCAATACACTTAAGGGTTCTGCTATTTACTGTATATTTCCTATTTGTATTCGACCTTCTAAAAGTCATTGCCTCACATTTGTTCGGATTAAACTCCATCTGCCATCTCTCCGCCCTACTTATGACAGTCATTGGGCTTGTTTGATTTTGAAGTTGTTTGATTACAAGTTGCAGATGAGGAAAGGTTGCTGGTCATTGACAAACAGCAGGATCCCATGGACACCAATGTGACCATATCCGGAGAGAATAATGTGGAATCTTCCTTTGGAAGAAATTTGAAATTAGCCTCCCAGTGTTATTTCATTTATTTATTTCTGTGATTCAGGAATCCCAGTGGATTGTGACTGAGGCTTTTCTCCAGAGACTGAGAACTGAGCACTGAGCCCACACTCTCTATCCGCACTCCCATCTCTGTTTTGCTGTCAATTTCTTGTGTTCCCTCACACTCATTCCTGTCCCCACAACTCTCTCACTCTCTCTCTTTCTCCCTTTCACTCGCACTCTCAATTACTCTCTCCAGCCGTTCACCCTCCCCCTGCTTCAGCAATGTCCATAGGGCTGGGCCTCTGACAGGAATCTTTGTCGCTTCTTTGGACACGGGTGAGGTCCCTGAGGATTGGAGGATAGCGAATGTGGTCCCGTTGTTTAAGAAGGGTAGCAGGGATAACCCAGGAAATTATAGGCCGGTGAGCTTGACGTCCGTGGTAGGGAAGTTGTTGGAGAGGATTCTTAGAGACAGGATGTATGTGCATTTAGAACGGAACAATCTCATTAGTGACAGACAGCATGGTTTTGTAAGAGGGAGGTCGTGCCTTACAAGTTTGGTGGAGTTTTTTGAGGAAGTGACAAAAACGGTTGATGAAGGAAGGGCCGTGGATGTCGTCTATATGGATTTCAGTAAAGCATTTGACAAAGTCCCACATGGCAGGTTGGTTAAGAAGGTTAAGGCTCATGGGATACAAGGAGAAGAGCCAAGATGGGTGGAGAACTGGCTTGGCCATAGGAGACAGAGGGTAGTGGTCGAAGGGTCTTTTTCTGGCTGGAGGTCTGTGACCAGTGGTGTTCCGCAGGGCTCTGTACTGGGACTTCTGCTATTTGTGATATATATAAATGATTTGGAAGAAGGTGTAACTGGTGTAATCAGCAAGTTTGTGGATGACACGAAGATGGCTGGACTTGCGGATAGCGAAGAGCATTGTCGGGCAATACAGCAGGATATAGATAGGCTGGAAAATTGGGCGGAGAGATGGCAGATGGAGTTTAATCCGGATGAATGCGAAGTGATGCATTTTGGAAGAAATAATGAAGGGACGAGTTATACAATAAATGGCAGAGTCATCAGGAGTATAGAAACACTGAGGGACCTAGGTGTGCAAGTCCACAAATCCTTGAAGGTGGCAACACAGGTGGAGAAGGTGGTGAAGGAGGCATATGGTATGCTTGCCTTTATAGGACGGGGAATAGTGTATAAAAGCTGGAGTCTGATGATGCAGCTGTATAGAACGCTGGTTAGGCCACATTTGGAGTACTGCGTCCAGTTCTCGTCGCCGCACTACCAGAAGGACGTGGAGGCATTGGAGAGAGTGCAGAGAAGGTTTACCAGGATGTTGCCTGGTATGGAGAGTCTTAGCTATGAGGAGAGATTGGGTCGACTGGGCTTGTTCTCCCTGGGAAGACGGAGAATGAGGGGAGATCTAATAGTGGTGTACAAGATTATGAAGGGGATAGATAGGGTGAACAGTGGGAAGCTTTTTCCCAGGTCGGAGGTGACGATCACGAGGGGTCACGGGCTCAAGGTGAGAGGGGCGAGGTATAACTCAGACATCAGAGAGACGTTCTTTACACAGAGGGTGGTGGAGGCCTGGAATGCGCTGCCAAGTAGGGTGGTGGAGGCAGGCACGCTGACATCGTTTAAGACTTACCTGGATAGTCACATGAGCAGCCTGGGAATGGAGGGATCCAAACGATTGGTCTAGTTGGACCAAGGAGCGGCACAGGCTTGGAGGGCCGAAGGGCCTGTTTCCATTGCTGTACTGTTCTTTGTTCTGTGGACCCTGAGTGGGATGATTTAACAGTCCTCAGTTTGGTAGTTTGTTGTGGTGCATGTCCAACCCATGAACCTGTTTGAAGTCATTGCACCCCTCCCCCTCTAGGTCTGTGTAACCGCCGAGGGCTGACCGCCTTGGAAGCCTTTTTTGGAG
The DNA here is from genome assembly GCF_964213995.1 of Mustelus asterias. Taxonomy (NCBI): domain Eukaryota; kingdom Metazoa; phylum Chordata; class Chondrichthyes; order Carcharhiniformes; family Triakidae; genus Mustelus; species Mustelus asterias. The sequence goes on from NC_135831.1 coordinate 10,234,417, forward strand.
TTTCAATGCTGGGTCCGGTTCCTCCAGGTCAGCCTTGGAAGTGAGTGGGTTTCAGCAGACCGGAGCTCGCCTCTTCCGCCATGAGCATTGCGGCTCGCGTTCCCTTTATCGGGTGACAATGTCGTCGAGAGGGCTAAGCATGCTGTGTCAATTTCAGACTCCGAGGTTCCCATTGGCGGAGATGGAGAACAGTAGGCGCAGTTCCCCGTGTTCTGGGAATTGGTTTTTCAGGCACGGCTTGGGGCTTCATGGCTTTTAGATGATTGACGCATTCCCATGGCATGGTATCACCCAAGCGGACTTGATAGGAAACTGGCCCGGTTCCGGACTCGGAACTGCCTCATAACCACGCGAATCCATTGCCATGATTCTTTACTAATAACCTATCAACTGCCCTTATGTACCTCTCCCGGCTGTTGGGAACAGCACTGGGTGTCGTGATGCCTTGCCAACCTCCCGCCCTTGGAAAGATCAGATTCAAACCTGGGCGGAGTCATCTTCTCATGAGCAACTCGGCTAAGGCTATTCTGGTGTGGGACGCGGGGTGATCATCCTGGATTTGAAGATGAGTCGAGATGGTTTGGTGTCCAAGGAGGCTGTGGGCTGTTTTTGTTTTAAACCTGCTTTTACTGTTTGGGCCGCCCTTTCTGCCAGACCGTTGGATGATGGGTAATATGGCATGGTCCTAACGTGTCAAATTCTGTTCCACTTCATGTAATGCACAAATTTCTGGCTGATGAAGGGTGGTCCATTTTCAAAAAACAACACCTGTAGGATCCCGGCTGTCAAGAAAGAGGCCTGAAGTGTCTCCATTCTTGTACTTGTGTTTGACTAACTCACCCTCTGTACGGCCAAGCATTTTGAATCAGCATCTACCATTACCTGGAACATTGAACCCATGAACGGACCGGGACTGCCCATGTGCAGCCACATCGACGGCCATCCTGGCCATTCCCATGGTGTGCAGATTAGTGACTGGTGATAGTTCTGCCCTTGATGATATTGCCAACACAGAACCATGGGCAAATATCTGTACCCATACCTGGCCACCAGACATGGCAATTTGGAGGATCTTCAGTTTGTCACTCCTGGTGGCCATGGTAAAGTTCAGCCAGGATGGGATAGTGAACCTGCCTCAGGATGACACTCTTAAACCCCTTAAGAGTGTGCCATGTTCCACAATCAGCTGCTCTCTGCGACTCCAATATGGGTGCAATTCAGCCTGTAACGGCCTTTCGGCTTCCCCAATCAGCACTGGCTGCTTCAATTTATTGAGGACTGGGTAATTTTGTGTCCATAGCCGAATATTATTGACTGTCACTGGGAGAGATTCGAAAAAGTTCATGATTACCGTCTCTTCCATTCGGGATACAAGTGTCTGTTAATCGCAGCCAATTCAAAGCATCTGCCTTAGCGACTCGGCCTCCTGGGCGGTGTTCCAATTGATAATGGTAGCCGGACAGTAATAAATCCCAAAGCTGGATATGGGCCAATGTTACGGGCTGTACCGCAATGCAGGTACTTCTGGATGTTTTTTGCCCAAACTATCAGTGTAGACGAGGTGTCACATTGGTTAGCACTGCTGCCTCATAACGCCAGACACCTGGGTTCAATTCCTGGCTTGGGTCACTGTATATCCGGAGTCTACACATTCTCGCCGTATCTGCGTGGGTTTCGTCTGTTTGGTCTGCGTTCCTCCCACAATCTGAATCATGGCGTTGGCCATGCTAAATTCTCCCTCAGTGTACCTGAACAGGCACCAGAGTGTGACGAGTCGGCGAACTCACAGTTACTTCATTGCAATATGAATGTAAGCTTACATTTGACACTTTATAAATGTTGAATATCGCTGGGAATCCTCATCCAGCTGTTAGTATAATTACTCGTGAATATGTTCATAATAGGAAACAAGAATTCTCCTGGCAGCTTTGAGTCTAAGTCCTCAATCCGAGGGATTGGGCATTGACCCAGCTGCGAGAAATAGTTTACCATTTGTTTAAAATTTCCCAGTGCAAAGTATTTTTATTCATTATTGGGACTTGGGTGTCGCTGGCTGGCCAGCATTTATTGCCCATCCCCATTTGCCCTTGTTCAGAGGGCAATTAAGTTTCAAACACAGTGCTGTGTCTCTGGAATCACATTTAGACCTGACGACGGAAGGACAACAGATTTCCTTCCCTGGGGCATTAGTGAACCAGATCGGTTTTTCCGAAAATTGACAATAGTTTTCTGGTCACCAGCGGATGCTGAATTCCGATATTTATTCAAATTCCACTATCTGCAGTGACGGGATTTGAACCCGGGTGCCCAGAACATTAGCTGAGCTTCTGTATTAATAGTCAAGTGATAAAACCACCGGTCGATCACATCCAGACCCTGAGTGTACACACCTTGATTTCCGGTAACCGAGACACACCATATTATATACGTCTGCAGGACTCCCGGATTGGACAGCATTAATTGCCTCAATCAGGAATACATATTCCAAAAAGTCCACCTGATGGTTATTGTTAAAGTCATTAAATATGTCTCTGTCTCTTTTGTCTTTCTGTGCATCCTACTCTGTGTCTCTCTCTCGCTGCCTTTGTCTCTCTCTCTCACTGTCTCTCTGCTTCTCCATCAATCACCCTCTCTCTCTACCATCTTCCTCCGTGTCTCCTGTCCCCTCTCAGTCTCACTCTCCTTCTCCTGCTCCGTCTCCATTCCTCTCTCCATCTTCTGCTTTGATCCCCTTTTCCTTTTTCGCTCTCTTTCTCTGCGTCACTCTGTCTTTTGCTCTTGCTCTGTCCATTGTACTCGTTCAGTCTCACTCTTTCCCATTTGCTGACGCTCTCTATATCTGTATCTCTGTTTCTCTCAGCCTCTGAATATTTCCCTCTGCCTACCTTTCTGTCTCCCTTTCCCTCTTAGTCTCCCTCTCCCTCTCTTATTACATCCTCCCATTTGTCTTATTCTGTCACCCTTTCTCATTCCCTGTATATCTCCCTCCCCATTTCACCCACTCTCTATCCCTGTTTCTCTCGCTCCGTGAGAGTGTCTCTGTCTCTGTCCCTTTTCTCTGTCTCTCAGTTTCTTTCCCTGCATCTGTTAGAAAGTCTTTCAAACTCTGTCACGCTCCATGTTTTTGTGCCCTTCCCTCTCTCTGTAAATCTCTTTGGCTCTATCACTTTCACTGTTGCTCTCAATGCCCCCTCGCTCTATCTGTCACGCTTTCGGTCTCTGTAAGGCTGTTTGTTACCTACAGTTTGAATGTCGAATCGGAAGAGTCATGTGTCTTGTGGTTGTAGTTTTCTCTCGGCGGAAATGAGTTGCAAAATTCCAGTAAGGGGATATTTCAGCAGATCTTTTAGCTGCTGTCTGAAGTGAGTCTGCGTCACAGCATAAATGGCAGTGTTTGTGCAACAACTTAGGAGTTGCAGCATGAAACCCAATTCCAGAACAAAATAATCTAACCACATCGATGTATAGCCCAAAAATTGCATCCGACTCCATATAAAATAAACCATTAATGTCGACCATAAGAGGATGAAATTGGCCGAGATAACAAACAGTAATATGATGGATCTCCTTCGGCTCTCCATCTCTGGGTCTCTGGGATTCTGTCCACTGCTGTGAGTCCTCAATCTCCTGCGGGCCCTGCTGCTCACTAAAATGTGCCTGACGGTGAAACCATTGAGCAGCAAAATCAGGACGAATGGGACAGCCGGATTTAGGATGTGGTGGAGGAACTCGATTGTTCCCCAGACTTGAGAGAACACAACATCCCATGTGTAATCACAAAACCAGGGGTCGTTCACCAACCGATATCCATTGAATAACATAAAATACCAGAAAATGTTCTTTAAACAGCTCAGAACAGTCACTATTCCCAGAACCACAGCTGCCGTTTTCTCGCTACAATATTTACTTTTCAGCTTGGGCCAGCAAATGGCCACAAATCGATCAAAGGTGAAAGCGACGGTGAACCAGACAGAACAGTCAGTGGATGCATAAAGCAGGACAGCGTGGATGTTACACACGGGGACCGATAGCAGGAAATAAAACTGTTCCAGATAAACAATGGGAATGTGTCTCAATATCAGGTCGAGGATAACGACCAGCAGATCCCCCACTGACATGGCCACCAGGTAACGAGTGACACATCTGGACAGACCACAGTTTCTGCTCGTCAGTGTCACAATTGTGATTATGTTCACTGTCAGGAAGGAAAATAAAGAATGAAATTCGATATCAGTCCGGGGAAGTAGTTACCATTCAGACTGAGGATGGCTAACATGAAAACAAATGTACACGAACGCAATCACTTAAATCTCTTTTTGGAAATCAGCACGACTTTTGCATTGTGAGAGGAAACTGGAAAATCCGGAGGAAAGCCATGCAGATACAGGGAGAAGGTGGGAAATCAACGCAGGTCCCTGACGCTGTGAGTCAGCAGTGTTAACCACTGTGCTACTCCATGATAGCGACGTAATGGTCTACATTTGGGAGAGGGTTTTCCAGGGAGTCCACAACATTGACCCTCAGTCAGGTAAATAGCCCCTCGACCTTGTGGGGGATTTGGAGGGGAAGAGGTCTGAGGGAGTAAATCCTGGCAGAAAAGCCAGATTGGAGTCCCGTTGGTGGTAGTCTGTTGTTTACAGTTTACTGACAACCCCTGCAGCAGAGCTGGTACCAAACGGTGCTGGTTTCACCCCTTCCTCTGGACAGTACTAACAGTTGGCAGAGGGAGAACCTGATGCCTCGACAACTCAGAATCTCTATTACATTTAACGAGGATTGTACCCTGGAGAGGAGACCGCAGCATTGGGGCCACCGTTCGCATAACAGAAGAAACAGTAATCTCACACTCGATTGGCACAGAACACAAGTGCCAATGTTTGTTTTGAACAGTGGGAGAAAGCTTCTGCTTTCAGTGACTCGGTACCGTCCATAGTACCCAGTGTGTTTGCTGCTGTCCCACTATGGCCTGCTGGACCATTGAAGCTCAGTCAGTCCTCACTCAGCAGGAAAGTTGCTAATCTGTGCACCTGGTAAGAAAAACCCAAACCAAGGCCGGTACCTAAGAAAAGCCAAGCAGCCTGCCTTAATGACCATCGTCCGGTGAATTTGATATCCAATATTATGAAATGCATCAAAAGGTTAGTCATGGCATGGATCAATTCCATCCTCTCACATTGCCTGGCTCCACTACAGTTCACCTACCTTCACAACAGGCCCACAGATGCCATCTCCCTGGCCCTACAGTCAACCCTGGAACACAGACTCAAATTTATCGACTGCAGCTCAGTCTTTAACAATATTATTCCTATGAAACTCATGTTCAAAATCCGTGGCCTGTGTCTCAGCTCCTGCTTCTTCAATTGGATCTTGAACTCCCTAACAGACAGCAATAAATAAGGACAGTCAACAACACCTCCTCCACAATCATCCTCAACAGCGGTGCCCCACAAGGCTGTGTCCTCAGCCCCATACTGTACTCCTTCTACGCCGGTGACTGTGTGGCCAAATTCCCGTCCAACTCGATTTCCAAGTTTGCTGGTGACACCAGTATAGAGGGTCAGATCTCAAGGAAAGAAGAGATCGAGAACAGAGAAGAGATATAGAATCTGGTGAACTGGTGCGACCACAATATTCTCTTCCATACTGTTAGCGAAGCAAAGGAGACAGTCATCAACTTCCGGAAGCAGAATGGAGTACATGCCCCTGTCTACAGCAATGGGATGAAGTTGAAATGGTCGAAAGCAACAGGTTTTTAGGGATCCAGATCGCCAACAACTTGTCCTGGTCCCTCCATGATGACCTAGTAGTTAAGAAAGCCGACCAATGCCTCTACTTTCTAAGAGCTCTCAGGACATTTGGCATGCCAGCTACCACTCTCACAAACTTTTACAGATGCACCAGAGAAATCATTCTTTCTGGTTGTATCACAGCTTGGTATGACTCCTGCTCTGTCCAAGAGCACAAGGAACTTTCAAGCTTCGTCAATGGAGCCCAGTCCATCACTTAAACCAACCTCCCACCCATTGACACTGTCTAAACCTCCCGCTGCCTCAGAAAAGCAGCCAGCCGATTAAATGAAACAATGCACCACGTACATGAACTCTTCCACCTTGTTCTGTCGGAAAAAAAAAGATAAAAACGTCTGAGGGGATGCACCAACCGACTCACAGAATCATAGAGATGCTGCAGTGCAGAAGGAGGCCATTCAACTCATCGAGTCTGCAACGACAACAATCCCAGCCAGGCCCTTTCCCCGAATTCCCACATATGTACGCTGCTAGTCCCTCTAACATACATATCCCGGAACCCTAATGGGCAATTTAGCATGGCCAACAACCTAACCCGCCCATCCTTGGACAGTGGCTTGATACCGGAGCATCCAGAGAAACCCACGCAGGCACAGGAAGAATGTACAAATTCCACACAGACAGTGATCCAAGCCGGGAATTAAACGCAGGTCCCTGGAGATGTGAGATAGCAGTTCTAAGGATTGTGCTACCATGCTGCCGACTCAAGAACAGGTTCTTCTCTGCTGCCATCAGACGTTTGAATGGACCTATATCACATTCACATGATCTTTTGCTACAACCTAGCTGGGACTGCAACATTACATTCTGCATTCTCTCCTTCTCTATGTACGTTATGCTTTGTCTGTCTAGCACTCAAGGAACAATACTTTTCACTGTATACTAAAAATGTGACAATAATAAATCAAATCAATTCAAATCAAATAAGTCTTTCACAGCTCAAGCTGGAACATCGGCACGATGTTCCCTTGGCCTTACCAATGACCTTATGCAGGTTGATGATGCACACAGGACTGCTGTGATCGAGAATGAATTTACAAAGCTCAATGTGGACATTGTTGAGCTGCTCGAAACTGAATTTGCTCATAGTGGATCCTTTCCAGAAAACACCACACGTTCTTGTAACAGGATAAATCCCAACAGGCAATATGTGAGAATGGTGCTGGTTTCAACGTTTAAAAAAATGCTTCACTGGTGATGATGAATCCCAGGCATTGAATCGGGTTCCCTGATGCAGTGAGGCAGCAGTGCTAACCAATGTGCCACACTGCCATCATGCAGCAAGGTACCCTGGAGACATCCAAGGTCACGCCCAAGATACCATCGTCACCATATCTCTGGTAGGGAATTGATTGGAAAACAATTTGAGGGTCAGAATTAATCTCCAATTCGAGGGGGAGGGATTTAAGAATAGTAGTCAACATGGCTTTGCCAGGGGGAGATCATGTCTAACAATTTGCTTGAATATATTGAGGAGGTGACTGTATGAGTAGATGAGGGAAATGCAGTCGATGTAGTCTATGGACTTTAGGAAAGTTTTTGACAAACTCTGCATGGGAGACTGAACAAGATAGTAATAGCCGATTGGATCTAGGGCAATTTGGTAAATTACACTCAAAATTGGTTATGTGGCAGGAGGCAGAGGGTGATGGTTGAATGTTGCTTTTGTCACTGCCAACCTGTGTCCAGTGGGGTTCCACAGGGATCGGTGCTGAGTCCCGTGCTGTTCGTAGTGCACATTGAAGGTCTGGGCATGAATGTGTGAGGTATGATCAGTAAGTTCGCAGATGATACAAAAATAAGTGGCGTGGTAAATATTGAGGAGGAAAGCCTTAGATCACAGGTATCATATATTTCTACAATGCAGAAGGATGCCATTTTGCCCATCAAGACCACAATCCCAGCCAGGTCCCATCCACATAACCTCATTCATTTACCCTAGCGATTTTCCCTGGCACTAAGGATAATTAGCCTGGGCAATTAATTTAACCAACACGACTTTGGAATGTGGGAGGAAACTGGAGAACCCGGAGGAAACCCACGCAGACACGGGGAAAACGTGCAAACTCCACAGACAGTGACCCAAGCCAGGAATCGAACAAACATCCATGGCGCTGTGGGGCTTCAGTGCTAACCACTGTGCCATCATGCCCAGGAAACGAACAGGCTGGTCAGATAGGTAAATGGAATTTAAACCTGAAAAAATGAGGTGATGCATTTTGTGAGGTCTAACAGGGCAAGGAAATGTGCAATGAATAGTAGAGTGTGAGAAAGTGCAGAGGACCAGAATGAATTTGGAGTGCACAAATGGGGATCCCTGAAGGCAGCAAGACAGGTCGATGAGGTGGTTAAGACGACGTGTCGGATACTTGTCTTTAGCAGCCGCAGCAATGAATATAAGAGCTCGGAGGTTATGATGGAAGTTTATAAAATGCTGGTTAGAGCAGAGCAAGAGTACTGTGTGTAGCTATGGTCATCACACTACAGGAAGGATGTAATTGCATTGGCGACGGTGCAGAGGAACTTCACCAGGATGCTGCTGGGCTGGAGAGTTTCAGCTATGAAGAGAGGCTGGTTTGGCAGGGTTCATTTTACCTTAGAGCAGAGACCGCTGGAGGGGGAGCGGGTGTAGTGGGTGGTGGTGGGGAATGCTTTCAGATGGGACGGTTGGGAGGGGCGGACCTGAGTGATATGTACAAAATTATGTGGACAGAGCTTGGAAGAAACTTTTTGTTCCTTTTACGAGAGGTGTCAATAAAGAGAGGGGCGTGGATTTAAGGTAAAGGGCAGATTTTTGTGTCGATTTAAAGGAATAATGTTTCCATCCACAGGGTGCTGGGATCTGCAGTTCACGACCTGAAAGGATAGTAGAAAGAGGAACAACCACAAGAGGCATTTAGATGAGCCAATCAAACGCCAGAGCATACAAGGCTATGGATCGAGTGCTGGAAAATGGGATTTGATTGGATAGGTGTTTGATGACCAGTTCAAACATAATGGGCCGAAGGGTCTCATTTTCTGCTGTTAAAACTCGATGACTGTTAGACCACGCTCAGCAGTGACCTCATCACTTGCAGCTCTGATGGCGCTCGCTGGGATACCGACCACATCCCAAATGTGGTTGCAAATGTGCAATTGCAGCCAGCAGTGAGCTGCCTGCTCACAGAGAGACATCTGTCAGCTCTCTGCTGCTGGAGGTAGCTTCAACTCAGCTGCCACCCAAAAGACGATCAGACACAGGAGCGGAATTAGGCCATTTGGTCCATCGAGTCTGCCTGGCCATTCAATCATGGCTGATTTTCTTCTCATCCCCCATTCTCCAGCCTGTTCCTCATAACACCTGATCTCCCTGACAGTGCGGGGGGGGGGGGGCACAGCTCTTCATGAGGAGCCAACGAACGGATATTGCACCCATCTGCCTCCCCATCACCTGGACCAATCACCCCCCCCCCCTTCTCCCACAACAGTTGCATGCAGAGAAGCAGCAAGACCCCCTCCCTACCCCAATGTGCATGCAGAGAGGAAGCAAGACCCCTCCCTACCCCACTGTGCATGCAGAGAGGAAGCAGGACCACTTCCCTAACACACCGTGTATGCAGAGAGGCAGCGACTCACCCCTACCTACCCTATTGTGAATGCAGAGAGACAGTGAGATCCTCTCCCTAACCCACTGTCATGCAGAGTGGCAGCGAGACCACCGTCCTTACCCCACTGTGCATGCAGAGAGGCAGCAAGGCCCCCCCTCCCGACCTCACAGATCGCGAGCCGATAGGCTGTACGATCCCCTGTCTCCACCAATCACGTGCAGAGAGGGAGCGAGACCCCTTCCCTACCCCTCTGTGCATGCAGGGAGGCAACAGTACCCCCTCCCTCCCTCACTGTGCATGCAGAAAGGCAAGAAGACCCCATCCCTAACCCACTGTGCATGCAGAGAGGCAGCGAGACCCCCTCCCTACCCCACTGTGCATGCACAGAGGCAGCGAGACCCGCCTCCCCAACCCACTGTGCATGCAGAGGCAGTGAAGCCCCTCCCCACCCCACTGTGCATGCAGAGAGGCAGCAAGCCCCCCTCCCTACCCCTCTGTGCATGCAGAGAGGCAGCAAGACCCCATCCCTAACCCACTGTGCATGCAGTCAGGCAGCGAGACCCTCCTCCCTACCACATTGTGCCTGCAGAGAGCCAGCGAGACCTCCCTCCCTACCACAATGTGCGTGCAAGGAGGCAGCGAGGCCAATTTCTACCGCACTGTGCATGCAGAGAGGCAGATAAACCCCCACTCTCGACCCCAGTCTGCGTGTAGAGAGGCAGTGAGATAGACTCACTAACTCACCGTGCATGAAGAGAGTCAGTGAGATCCCCTCGCTGCCCCACTGTGCACGCAGGGAGGCAGAGAGGCCCCCTGCCTACCCCAACAGACAGGAAGAGAGGCAGCGAGACCCTCTCCCTACACTGCTGTGCATGCAGAGAGGCAGCGAGACCCCCTCCCTACCCCACTGTGCATGCAGAGAGGCAGCGAGACCCCGTCCCTACACCACTATGCATGCAGAGAGGCAGTGAGGTCCCCTTGTTACCCCACTGCACATGTAGAGAGGCAGAGAGACCCCATCCCTACTCCACTGTGCATGTGGAGAGGCAGCGAGACCCCGCTCGCTAACCCACTGTGCATGCAGAGAGGCAGCGAGACACCCTCCCTACCCCACTGTGCACTCAGAGAGGCAGCGAGGCCCACTCTCTGCCCCACTGTGCATGCATAGAGGCAGCAAGGCCCCCTCCCTACCCCACCAATCGCGTGCAGAATGGCTGTACAACCCACTGTCTCAACCAGTCACGTGCAGAGAGGCAGCCGAGACCCCCTCCCTACCCCACTGTGCATGCAGAGAGGCAGCGAGACACCCTCGCTACCCCACTGTGCATGCAGAGAAGCAGCGAGGCCCAGTCTCTGCCCCACTGTGCATGCATAGAGGCAGCAACGCCCCCTCCCTATCCCACCAATCGAGTGCAGAATGGCTGTACAACCCCCTGCCTCCACCAATCACGTGCAGAGAGGCAGCCGAGACCGCTCCCTACCCCACTGTGCATGCAGAGGCAGCAGACCCCCCTTCCCACCCCATTGTGCATGCAGAGGCAGCGAAGTCCCCTCCGTACCGCACTGTCCTGGCAGAGAGGAAGAGAGAGATCCCCTCTATACCCCATTGTGCATGCAGAGAGGCAGCGAGACCCCCTCCCTAACTCAATGTTCATGCAGAGAGGCAGCGCGACCCTCCTCCATAGCCCACTGTTGATGCAGAGAGGCAGCAAGGCCCGCTCCCTATCCCACTGTACATGCAGAGAGGCAGCAAGACCCCCTCACTCCCCCACTGTGCATGCAGAGAGGCAGCAGGAACCCATCTCAAACCTACTGTGCATGCAGAGAGGCAGCGATGTTCCCTCCCTACCCCACTGTGCAAGCAGAGACGCAGCGAGTCCCCCTCCCTACCCCACTGTGCATGGAGAGAGGCAGAGAGACCAACTTCCCTACCTCACCGATCAGATGCAGAGTGAAAGTGGGACCCTCTGTGCCCCCAACAATCTCGTGCTGAGCGGCAGGACACCTGCGCTCTCTACACCACCTATCGCATGCAGAATGGCGTTGGGCCTCCCTCCCTACCCGATCGGCCTGCTCCCAAATGCCAAGCTGTCTTAAGGCCTCACCCCTTCAGGTCCCGCCCGTTGCAGGGGAACCTACCTTTGCCCTCGTCCTCAATGGCCTTCATTCCTACCTACGAGTTCATCACAACTCGTCCTCGTACCCTCAGATCTCTTTGTTCTATAATTCTCCCCAACGCCCTACCATTAACTGGCCCGATTCGATCTACCAAATCCATCATATCATATTGATCCAAATTTCACTCCATCTGTCATTCATCGGCTCACTGGCCCAATAGACCAAGATCCCATTGCAATCCCAGATAGCCTTCTTCACTATCCACTATGACACCAATCCTGGTGTCATCTGCAAACTTACTAATCATGCCTCCTAAATTCCCATCCAAATCATTCATATCAATAACAAATTACAGTGGCGCCAACACCGATCCTTGAGGCACACCGCAAGTTACAGGCCACAAGATTGAAAAACAACCCACGACAAGCACCCGCTCTCTTCTGTCAACAAGCCAATTTGGTAACCGATTAGCCATCTCACCCTGGATCCCGTGAGATTTAACCTTTTGCAACAACCTACCACACGGTACCATTTCAAAGGCCTTGCTAAAGTCCAACGTCAGATGCACTGCCCTCATCTACTTGGTTGGTTACTCCTTAAAATCGGTGGGAGCAGAGTCTTTGAATGTTTTTGAGAAGGCAGTGTGAATATTATCAGGGGTTGGTAAGAATGTGGGATTGAGTTTAAAATCAGACCTTGAACGTTTTAAATAGCAGAGTAGGCTTGAGGAGCTGAATGGCCGACTCCTGCTTCTAATATGTATGTGTGTACACAATACAAGAGAGCCTCAATTTTGCAGGTGTGCAGATCACCAACAACCTGTCCTGGATTCTCCGCACCGACACTATAGTTAAGAAAGCCCACCAATGCCTCTACTTTCTCAGAGGTTGAGGAAATTTGTCATTTCCGCTACAACTCTCACCAACTTTTACAAATGCAAAATAAAAAGCTTTCTTTCTGTTCGTATCACAACTTGGTATGGCTCCTGCGCTGTCCAAGAACGCAAGAAACTGCAAAAGATGGTGAATGCTCCCCAGCCCATCGCACAAACCAACCTCCCATCTATTGATTCTGTGTACACTTCCTGCTGCCTGGGAAAAGCAGCCAGCATAATCAAGGACCCCAAGCGCATCGTACATACTCTCTTCCACCTTCCTCCATCGGGAAAAATATACAAAAGTCCGGGGCCATATCCCAGCCGACTCAAGAACATCATGGTTCGACCATATATTATGTTGATCTTTCTGTACATCATAGCTATGACTGTACCCCCCCCCTATATAAAAGCAAATTACTGTAGATTCTGGAATCTGAAACCAGATGATCATCTGGACTCGAAACGTTAGCTCTTTTCTCTCCATGCAGATATTTTTGAATTCTGCACACCATCCTTTCCTTCCCTATGAATGGCATGCTTTGTCTGTATAATCAAAAGAAACAATACTCTTCACTGTGTGCTAAAACATGTGACAATAATAAATCTGTTCATAAAGAAGTTGTGGCAAACAACAATAAACGTCTACTTTGATTCCACATGGAATACTGAGCTCCACATTTTGGGAAGGATGGAGAGACTTTGGAGAGGGTACAGAAGAGACTTACTAGAATTGTTCAGAGAGGACGAATTAAACAGTGACCTGGTTAGATTAGAGAAGCGGGTTTTGTTCTCCATAGAACAGAGACCTATATTCCAAAAGTTGATCCAGTTGTTTAACATTATAAAGGATTTAAATAAATAATGACATGGGGGGAATTTTCCCGTCCCGCCCATCACGGGAATCTGACTGGACAGGCCACAAACCATGCAAAGATCCGTTGAGCTCAGGCGAAATTTTCCAGTCTTGCGTTAAACATGGCCTGTTAAGCCCACCCATAACGTTTCCACTGTCTGATGGGTCGATAACAAAAAGAGATGGATTGGTTCAAGAAGCCTTCCATTCTGGTCGCCACATTACAGGAATGATGTAGAGGCTTTGGAGAAGTGCGGAAGAGGTTTACCAGGATGCTGCCTGGATTAGAGGGTCTGAGCTATAAGGAGAGGCTGGACAAGAATTGTTTTCTCTGGAGTGGTGGAGGCTGAGGGGAGATCTGACAGAAGTTAGCTTGAGGGTAGTGATGGAAAAGGATGAGTTGTGTCCCAAGGGTAAGGTGTTGGATTGGCGGAAGGCTATCTTTCGTGGGATTAGGCAGCTGTTGATTGGGAGAGGCTGTTTGAGGGTAAATCCACATCTGGCATATGGGAGTCTTTTAAGGAACAGTTGATAGGGCTGCAGGATAGGCATGTGCCTGTAAAAAAGGAATGGAAGGGTAGGATTGGAGAACCGTGGATAACCAGGGAAATTGAGGGGTTGGTCAAAAAGAAAAGAAAAGGCTGTACGTTAGGTCCAGGCAGCTAAAAACGGAGGGAGCTCTGGAGGAATACAAAGAAAGTAGGAAAGAACTCAAACGAGGAATCAGAAGGGCAAAAGGGGGTCACCTGTTCCTGTGCTGCACTGTTCTATTTTCTCTGTCAGCAGAGATTACATCAAGAAACTCAGTTGTACTCAATGAGTGGTTTGTATTTGGGATATTCCATTCGATCCTGTAATATCCTTTGAGATGGTATTATGTTTTACCCTGGGCTTAATGCCTCACATGGAATGTGTATTGTAAAATAAAGAATTCTACAATTGTATTGAGGGAACTCGGAGTGGGACATACTGTTTGGGAAGAGTAAATTTCACTCGAATTGTTACTCAATGCGAATGGTGAAGACTGTAAAGAATGCAGTATTTTACCAAGTTTAATATTCAAAGTAACAGGTTAGTTCCCCAGCACTGTTCTTAAAAGTGACGTAATGGCATAAAATAGAAGAAACTGGTGAATGATCCATTTTTCAAGTTACAGAGAACTGTCTAGTGTGAGAGGTTGGTGGTTCTGATTCTCGCCTGGAGCTGGCCTCAGCTTTGGCTCCTGTCGGGCTCTGATGCAGATGTTGTATTTATTTCCGGGATGTGAAAGACTGGGGTTGGCACAGTAAGATGTCTCACAACATCAGGTTTAAAGATCAACAGGTTTAAGAACATGAGAACTAGGAGCAGGAGTAGGCCATCTGGCCCCTCGAGCCTGTTCCACCAGTCAATGAGATCATGGCTGATCTTTTCGTGGACTCAGCGCCACTTACCCGCCCTCTCACCATAACTCTTAATTTCTTTACTGTTCAAAAATGCATCTATCCTTTCCTTTAAAACATTCAATGAGGTAGCCTCAACTGCTTCACTGGGCAGGGAATTCCACAGATTCACAACCCTTTGTGTGAGGAAGTTCCTCCTCAACTCAGTCCTAAATCTGCTCCCCCTTACTTTGAGGCCATGCCCCCCAGTTCTAGTTTCACCCATCAGTGGAAACAACTTTCCTGCTTCCATATTATCTATTCCCTTCATAATCTTATACGTTTCTATAAGACCTCCCCTCATTCTTCCGAATTCCAATGAGTATAGCCCCAGTCTTCTTAGTCTCTCCTCATGAGCCAACCCTCTCAACTCCGGAATCAACCTCGTGAATCTCCTCTGCACCCCCTCCAGTGCCAATATATCCCATCTCAAGTAAGGAGACCAAAACTACACAGTTATTTGGAATCTCGAGCTGATTCTGGTGGTGACAGTAGACAGGATTCATGATGTAGTGGATAGCACAGGAACAGGCCCTTGGGGCCTCCAAGCCCATGACAATCATGATTTATTCGGTTTATCAGGCTGATTCCGGGGATGGCGGGACTGATGTATGAGGAGAGATTGATTAGGTTATGATTATTTTTGCTTGAGTTTAAACGCATAAGGGGGAGCACGTAGAGACTTTTAGATTTCAAACAGGACCAGACAGGGTAGATGCAGGGAGGATATTCCCGATTGTGGGTGAATCCAGAACCAGGGGTCACAGTCTGAGGATTCAGGGTCGACCATTTAAGACAAAGATGAGGAGACATTTCTTCACCCCAGGCAGTGGTGAGTCTGTGGAATTTATTGCTGCAGGAAATAGTTGATTGCGAAACATTGAATGTATTCAAGAGACAGCTGGATATAGCACTTGGGACGAATGGGATGAAAGGTCATGGGGAGAAAGCAGGATTAAGTTATTGAGTTGGACGATCAGCCATGGTCGTAATGAATGGCAGAGCGGGCTCGAAGGGATGATTGGCCTCCTCCCGCTCTTTTCCATATTTCTATGTTTCTATAATGTCCTAATTAAACAAAAAAAAAAGCTACTGTCCTTACTCTGACCGTATCTCACTTTTCCACCACTTTCTCTGGCAGCATGTTCCAGGCACCCACCACACTCTGCATGAAAAAACTCCACCGCGCATCTCCCTGAAACCTTCTCCCTTGAACCTGTGCCACCTCGTAATTGACACTTCCAACATGTGAAAAAAGCCTCTGACTATCCTCCCTGTCTTTTCCTCTGATAAATTTGCAGACATCTATCCGGTCTCCCGCCACCCACTGCCTTTCCAGTGAAAACAATTCTCGATTATCCAGCCTCTCCTCATATACAATACCCTCGAAACCACGCAACATACTTTTAAATTATTTCGTTGGACATGGGCGTTGCCAGGTCATAGGCATTTTAAATTGCCCATTCGCAGTTGCCCTTTAGAAGGTGGTTGCGAGCCAGCTTTTTGAATCGCTGCAGTCCACGTGCTGTGTGTTGACCCACAAAGCCGTTAGGGAGGGAATTCCAGGATTTTGACCGAGCGACTGTGAAGGAACCGACAATATATTTCCAAGTCAGGGTGTTGAGTGTCTTGGAGGGGAACTTGCAAGTAGTGGTGCCCGCATGTATCTGCTGCCATTGTCCTTCTAGCTGGAAGTTGTCTTGGATTTGGAATGCGCTTTCTAAGGACCTTGGGTGAATTGCTGCAGTGCATCTGGGTAGATAGTACACACTGCTGCTACCGAGTATCGGTGATGGAGGAAGTGCATGTTTATAGATGTGGTGCCAATCAAGCGGACTGCTTTGTCCTGGATGGTATCAAGCTTCTTGAATTTTGTTGGAGCTGCAGCCATCCAGGCAAGTGGGGAGTATTCCATCACACTCCTGACTTGCGCCTTGCAGATGGCGTTGGGGAGTTAGGAGGTGACTTACTCACCGCAGTATTCCCGGCCACTGACCTGCTCTTGTCGCCACTGTGTTTATGTGGTGAGACCAGTTGAGTTTCTGGTTAATGGTAGCATCCTGGTGAACTCTCTTTGCACTGCCTCCAAAGCCTATTCATCTTTCAGTTACTGTGGTGAACAACATTGCACACAATACTCGAAATGTGGCCGAACGAATGTTTTATATGGCTGCATGGGATATGGGGTGAGTAATCAGCTCAAGGTGAAAGGGCTAATGGAGGGTGTAACCAGTTTGGACCAGCTTCAGGCACAGGAATGGAGTAAATGGATGGGGAACAGTGATTAAGTGTGAAACTGAAGTCAATGGACTCCATGTTCCCAAAACTGAAATAAGAAGGAAAGTGATACAATGAAACATAGATGACAATTAGAATAAGTGGACACAGAGACTTACTAGGGACACCAACAATAGCCAGGATTGGATAATAAACCCCTTGAATAACCCAGAGGACAAAACGGATGCGACTTGTTAACGGTAACGATCCAAACCAATCTTGAGAAAGAAAGAACAGACCGTGAGCAAAACTCCTGTCCTGTGTTGTAACATTCCAATCCATTGTTCTCAGATTCTGATCCATTGTTGGAACATCCCGGTCTCTTGTTCCCAGATTCTGATCCATTGTTGGAAGTTTCCAATTCATTGTTGCCAGATTCTGATCCATTGTTGTAAGATTCCAATTCATTGCTGCCAGATTCTTATATCTCCTCACCCTCTCCCTCTCTGATAGTGTCGGAGTTGTTGCTCCTGCTGACTCAATGGGACAACACATTGAACGCAATCCCTTATTAATAGAAGAGGGAAAAGCCTCCAGTGACACTGGCCGGATCCATGGAGACTCACGTCAATTACAGTCACTGAACAAACAAGTTTTTCAGTAAACCCCAAAGTGTTTTTCAATTAAACACTTTTCATATCACAATGGCATGGAACATTTACACAGCCTGGATAATGGTGGAGGTTCACTGAGGGAAGGAGAAGTGGAAATACTGAAGGCACTGGACATAAACTTTCAATCTTCCCACTTCTTTTGAAATTAATTTTATGGAATGTGGGAATCGCTGGCTAATCCCAGCAATTATTGTGCATACCTAGCTGCCCTTAAGAAGGTGGTGGTGAGCTCCCTTTTTGAACCACTGCAGCCTGTCCAGTGGGTACAACCACAGCCCTGTTAGGGAGGATTTGGACCCAGTGACAGTGAAGGAACAGCCGATATATTTCCAACCCAGGATGGTGCAAGTTTTGTAAACTGCAGGAGTGTGGTCCCTTTAAGGGAGAATTTCCCATGGACCATGTCTTCGGGCCTGACCCTATGGAGCCTTGAGATGGGACGATGAGCCACTCGAGTCCAAGGGCGCACATTCGGAGCCAGGGGAGGATTGGCAGTTGGACCCAGGAAGGTGCAGTTTGCAGTTGCAGAGTTATGCTGCCTGACCATGTGATAAATAGAGTTATTTGTTTATTGGCAATAAAGCATTTAGAAAGTAGTGGCAGGATCAGACAGTCAGCATGGATTTATGAAGGGGAAATCATGCTTGCCAAATCTGTTCAAATTCTTTGAAGATGTAACGAGTAAAGATGGCAAGGGGGAGCCAGTCAATGTAGTATATTTGAACTTTCTGAAAGTGTTTAAGAAGTCCCGCATAAGAGGTTATCATGCAAGGTCAAAGCGTGTGGGATTGGGGTAACTGTGTTCAGATGGATATTACGAAACAAACAGTAGGTTATTTTTACATTGGCAGCCCGTAACTAGTAGGGTGCCAAAGGGATCGGTGCTGGGGCCCCAGCGATTCAAAATGTTTCTTAATGATTTGAATGACGGAACAAAATGTAATATCTCACAGATGATACCAAGTTGGGTGGGAGGGTGAGCTGAGACGAAGATGCAGAGATCCTTCAGAATGATCTGGACAGCTTGTGTGAGTGGGAAAATCAATGGAAGATGCAGCATCATTTGAATAAATGTCAGGTTATTCACTTTGGAAGCAAAAACAAGAAGGCAGAATACTACGTAAATGGCTGCAAATTGGGAGAGGGGGGTGTGCAGCGGGACCTGGGTTTCCTTGTGCACCAGTTACTGATGGTAAGCATGCAGGTGCAGCAGGAAGTAAATGAGGCAAATGGTATGTTGGCCTTCATTGCGAGTGATTTCCAGTACAGGAGCAGGGATGTGTTGTTGCAATTATACAGGGCCTTGGTGAAGACACATTAGAGTACTATGTACAGTTTTGGTCTCCTTTTCTGAGGATGGATGTTCTTGCTTTCGAGGGATTGCAGCAAAGGTTTACCAGGCTGATCCGGGAATGGCGGGACTGATGTATGAGGAGAGATTGATGAGGTGAGGATTGTTTTCACTGGAGTTCAGACAAACGAGGGGGGATCTCATAGGGACGTATAAAGTTCTAACAGGACTCGACAGGGTAGATGCACAGAGGATGTTCCTGATGGCGGGGGAGTCCAGAACCAGGGGTCACAGTTTGAGGATTAAGGGTAGAGCATTTAGGACAGAGGTGAGGAGATACTTCGTCACCCAAAGTGTGGTGGGCCTGTGGAATTCACCACCACAGGAAGTAGATGCCAAAACAATGAATGCATTCAAGAGGCAGCGAGATATCACACTTGGGACAAATGGGATCAAAGGTTATGGGGAAAATGCAGGATTAGGCAATTGAGTTGGGCGATCAGCCATGATTGTAATTAATGGCGGAGTAGGCACAAAGTGCCAAATCGGCTCCGCCTGTTCTCTGTTTCAATGTGTCGATCCACCTAACCTACATATCTTGAGGCATTAAGAGGCAATTTAGCAAGGCCAATCAACCTAAACTGCACATCTTGGGACACAAAGGGGCAATTAAGCAGGGCCAATCCACCTAACCTACATATCTTGAGGCACAAAGGGGCAATTTATCTTGGCCAATCCATATAACCTGCACATCATGGGCGGCACGGAAGCACAGTGGTTAGCACTGCTGCTTCACAGCTCCAGGGTTCGATTCCCGGCTTGGGTCACTGTTTGTGTGGAGTTTGCACATTCTCCTCGTGTCTGCGTGGGTTTCATCTCGGTGCTCCGGTTTCCTCCCACAGTCCAAAGATGTGCGTGTGAGGTTGATTGGCCATGCTAAAAATTGCCCTTCGTGTCCTGAGATGCGTAGGTTAGAGGAATTAGTGGGTAAATATGTAGGGAGATGGGGTTAGGGCCTGGGTGCGATTGTGGTCGGTGCAGACACGAAGGGCCGAAAGGCCTCTTTCTGTACTGTAGGGTTCCTATGATTTCTATGATCTTTGGAGTGTGGGAGAAAACCGGAACACCCAGAGGAATACCAAGCAGACACGGGGAGAACATGCAGACGCTACAGACAGTCACCCAGTGGCAGAATGGAACTCAGGTCCCTGACACTGTGACGAAGCAGTGCTAACCATTGAGCCACCGTGCCGCCCCTTTGTAACCAATGAGACAACAAGTGAAGGAAAGTGGAAGGTTGTTCGTTGCAGAGTTGAGGGACCACAGGCATACAGATTAATCAGACGTTTAACATCGCCTGATTTTCCTGACACCCAGGGCAGGATCTTCTGGGCACACTCGCCCTAAGTGTGGAAAATCCCACCTTCGAATCCTGCCTGAGGTCAACGGAACATTGCCTGGTCCGTGTCCCGCCCACTACGATTCCCGTGGCGGGTGGGACGGGAAACTTCTGCCCCCTATCTTTTGAATAGCTGTCAGAGCTAGTTCAAAGTCATTTCAACATCCCACTAGCCGCCGCCCCCCTCCCCCCCCCCACCCCCCGCCATACCCCCCCCCCCCCCCCCCCCCATCCTCATTAATACTGTTGACTTGCAAATTTCACTCTGCAGACCAGGAGCCAGGGGAGGCAGTCTCAAGCCACCTGGCCAGATTGAGAGTGGCAATTTGCCTGGCTAGATTGTGAAGACTCACGGAGAACTGCGAATTCGGCCCAGCATTTGCAGAAAGATTGAGGGACCGTTTGGTTGTGGCAGAGTTTCATTCTGCAAAGGTTATGAGCCAGACGTTTGCTGTCCCGCTCGTCATGGGAATCGGAGTGGGCGAGGAATGGACCATGGAAAGATCCATTGACCTCAAGCAGGATTTTAAGGTTTCAGGATGAGCCAGACCATAAAATCCTGCCCGATGGCTTGAAACTAAAACCTCTAAATGTGCAGCACCTGATGGAAACGAGTTGCAAAGCATTCCGAACGAGGCTGGAAACAACTGCAATGAAGGGCAAAATAATGTGGCTACTGAAAAGCCCAAAGCGAAGTAATGGAGCTTCAAGGGCAAGACCTTGCTTTTGGTGTGGGGGAGAATATTACTAAGAAACGTGCCGATTAAGGATTTATGTTTGTTTCAGGTGCAACAGAGAGAGTCATTTGCAAACATGGAACCTGGCTGACTAAAACTAAAACCTGCAACGGTTATCTTAACACCATTGAAGAAACTAAGTGAAGAGCCTGACAAGGGACGCTAAACCAGGTACACTAATGCACTCCATTTAGACATTTGATTTCATTTTTTTTAATCACACGTATTCATATACAGTGAAAAGTATTGTTTTTGTGTGCTACACAGACAAAACATACCGTTCATAGAGAAGGAAAGGAGAGGGTGCAGAATGTTGTAAGTCCATAAGGCCATAAGACATAGGAGCAGAATTAGGCCATTCGGCCCATCGATCTACTCCAGCCTTCAATCATGGCTGATATTTTTCTCATCCCCATTCTGCTGCCTTTTCGGCACAGCGCCTGATCCCCTTATCAATCAAGTACCTATCCATCTTTGTCTTAAAGACAGTCAAAGATCTGGCCTCCACAGCCTTCTGGGGCAAAGAGTTCCACAGGTTCATCACTCTCTGGCTGAAGAAATTCCTCCTCACCTCTGTTTTAAAGGATCGTCCCTTTAGTCTGAGGTTCTAGTTTTTCCTACGAGTGGAAACATTCTCTTCATGTCCACTCTATCCAGGCCTCGCAGTAACCCGTAAGTTTCAGTAGGAACCCCCTCATCTTTCTAAACCTCAACAAGTACAGATCCAGAGTCCTAAACTTTTCCTCATTCTCAGTGTTACAGTCAAAGCTAGGGTGCAGAGCAAGATCGACTTAATATGAGGTAGGTCCATTCAAAAGTCTGATGGATGCAGGAAAGAAGGTGTTCTTGAGTTGGTTGGTGTGTGATCTGAGACGTTTGTATCTATTTCCTGATGGAATAAGGTGGAAGAGAGTATGTCTGGAGTATGTGGGGCTCTTGATTATGCTGGCTGCCTTTGCGAAACAGTGGGACGTGTAGACAGTGTCAATGGATGGGAGGCTGGTTTGCGTGATGGGCTGGGCTTCGTTCGTGATCCTCTAAAGTGTTTTGCGGCTTTGGACCAAGCAGGTGCCATACCAAACTGTGATACCAGGAAGAATGCTTTCTATGTATTTGTAAAACTTGGTAGGAGTCATAGCGGACATGCCGAATTTCCTTAGGCCCCTGAAAAAGTAGAGGCGTTGGTAGGCTTTCTTATCAATGGTTTTGGAATGGAGGGACCAGGACAGGATGCTAGTGATCTTGACACCCAGGTACATGAAGCTGCCAACCATTTCCATTCGCCGTGATGCTAAATGGCAGATCTCTTAAAATTAAATTTGAGACAGGGGTTACGACTATAGTCATAGGGAAGCAGACATTTAATTTCCTTCAAAAAGCCCTCCGACCATTGAAATTAAATGAGTCTGGAGCTATATTGTCTCCTGGAGACACAATGTAGAATTTAGGGCAGCAACAGTCACAGTATCCTACTGATCAGACTTTGCACTTACCCGTCTTTGTAACTAAGGGGCATCGGATTTGTTTGATGTAACATAATTGGCGGAAGCAGGTTAAACTGAATTGGGTAGAGATATTAATATTATGGAACGGAGGTTTTTAGAAGTTGGTGTTTAAATATCCCGCGGCCTTCCGAAATGATCGAGGACGTATAAAGGGAGCTAAAGCTGAAATATATCTGAATTCGGATGCAACACCAACATATTTTCAGGGCTCGTCCAGTACCCCTTTGAATTCATTGAGCATTTCATTTGCATTGCAAATGGAATCTCATAATAATATGTAGAAATAACCCAAACGTCTGCGATAAACTCCTGCCTATTATTGACACATTCCACATTGTTCCCGGATTCTGAACTTCTTTCTTCATTCATTGGTGGGACGTGGATTTCAGTCGCTAAGCCAGCATTTACTCCCCATCCCTAGTTGCCCTTGAGAAGGTGGTGGTGAGCTGCCATATTGAATAGCTGCAGTCCACGTTTGTGCGTTGACCCACAATGAAGTTAGGGAGGGATTTCCAGGACTTTGATCCAACGACAGGAAAGGATCCATTGTTCAACATTCCAGCCCATTGTTCCTGATTCTGATCTCTCCTCTCCCTCTCAGTTAGGTGCATCCCTAATTGAAAAACAGTACAAATAGAATTCCTTTATCGCAATCCGCCGGATAATCCTGACTATATGCACTTAACATGCTCTCTAAAGTTTGATGCCACTGCTCTAACGCTCGTTGTGGTGGTACACAGTTGATTAAAATTGTTTTACTGCTAAGCTATCCAGATCTTCCCTGGATAACTTTGATGTAAAATTTGATCCTTGATCCGACTGTAAATCTGTGGGTAGTCTGCATCAAGTAAAACACTTACGTTAATCCTTTACAACCACTGACCAAGCTGTGGATTCATTTGCACCTCTTTAGCTTCAACAATGGTTTCCTTTAGCAATTCAACAAACCCCTCTGGCTTATCCTGTTTTACCATGTTTGCCATCCCAGTGCTTTTCTTAAATTACCAACAATGCAAATTCGTGTGTCCAACTTTATTACAGTCAAAACATCTCAGGCTCTTTTTTTCCCTCTTGCACCCTCGTGGCTTTCCAATTTAATCAGAGGTAAATTATTTTTGACCACCTCCAATCAGATCTCCTTTGGCCTTACCAGCTGAGGATTTATCTTGTCCTCAGTTTCTGTCCCTCGCAAGCTGAAACTGATGCTGAAAACCACACTTTGACTGATGAAATAACTCATATTGTCTGCCATATCTGCTGCTAACCTCGCAGTCTTAACCCTTCCACATGAGTTCTCACTACGTCAGGAAGTGAATTTCTGAACGACTCCAAAATAATCGTTTCGATATGAGCTGGTCTGCTCTACTATAAATGCACCTGTCGAAATTACATTGTTTGATCCTTTCAACATCTATGCAGGTTTGACCAGTTTCCTTCCTCAGATTTCTGAACTGTTGTCAGTGGGCATCTGGTGCCAGTTCATATGCACTTTTTTCGTTTCATTATAATCCCCAGATACTTCCGCTGAAAGTGAGGCAAAAGCTTCACTATACAAAGAACAAAGAACAATACAGCACAGGAACAGGCCCCTCGGCCCTCCAAGACCGTGCCGCTCCCTGGTCCAAACTAGACCATTCTTTTGTACCCCTTCATTCCCACTCCGTTCATATGGCTATTTAGATAAGTCTTAAACGTTCCCAGTGTGTCCGCCTCCACCACCTTGCCTGGCAGCGCATTCCAGGCCCCCACCACCCTCTGTGCAAACTATGTCCTTCTGATATCTGTGTTAAACCTCCCCCTCTCCTTCACCTTGAACCTATGAACCCTCGTGAACGTGACCACCGACCTGGGGAAAAGCTTCCCACCGTTTACCCTATCGATGCCTTTCATAATGTTATACACCTCTATTAAGTCTCCCCTCATCCTCCGTCTTTCCAGGGAGAACAACACCAGTTTACCCAATCTCTCCTCAAAACTAAGCCCCTCCATACCAGGCAACATCCTGGTAAACCTCCTCTGTACTCTCTCCAAAGCCTCCACGTCCTTCTGGTAGTGTGGCGACCAGAACTGGACGCAGTATTCCAAATGCGGCTGAACCAACGTTCTATACATCTGCAACATCAGACCCCAACTTTTATACTCTATGCCCCGTCCTATAAAGGCAAGCATGCCATATGCCTTCTTCACCACCTTCTCCACCTGTGACGTTACCTTCAAGGATCTGTGGACTTGCACACCCAGGTCCCTCTGTGTATCTACACCCTTTATGGTTCTGCGATTTATCGTATAGCTCCTCCCTACATTATTTCTACCAAAATGCATCACTTCGCATTCACCAGGAATAAATCAGCACCTACCAACTTCATTTGAAGCAACAATAACAACATGGTATGTGGCCATTTTATTTCTTTAGCCACTTTCTCAAATGAAACGAAAACGTCTTCTATATCCTTCTCATCAGACGTTGACAATGCTTGAACATATTTTACCAGATCCCCAGTAGGCCTATCAATATGATGGGTTTGCTCTTCCTCACTGTACTCATCACCGTTCCCAAATTTTACCTATGTCTCCACCATTATAATTAGACGTTCACTTTTCAGTTCCAGTTTCCAAAGTTCTGGTTCTGTCTCTTCTTCCCTTTCCTCGCTCTCTCTTGCTTCATGTTCCGCCAAGGCAGAACATTCAACCTCTTTCATTTGCAATTGAATACCAGGCATGTCCAATGATTCCAACGTGTTTTTGGCCTTTTTAAATGCTAAGCTATCACTGTAATTATCTCCGTCATCCTTGCCCCTTTAGATAAATAAAACCACAGTTCATTTTCCAAAGAACAAAGAACAAAGAACAGTACAGCACAGGAAACAGGCCCTTCGGCCCTCCAAGCCTGTGCCACTCCTTGGTCCAACTCGACCAATCATTTGTATCCCTCCATTCCCAGGCTGCTCATGTGACTATCCAGGTAAGTCTTAAACGATGTCAGCGTGCCTGCCTCCACCACCCTACTTGGCAGCGCATTCCAGGCCCCCACCACCCTCTGTGTAAAAAACGTCCCTCTAATATCTGAGTTATACTTCGCCCCTCTCAGCTTGAGCCCGTGACCCCTCGTGATCGTCACC
Source organism: Mustelus asterias (assembly GCF_964213995.1). Lineage (NCBI taxonomy): Eukaryota > Metazoa > Chordata > Chondrichthyes > Carcharhiniformes > Triakidae > Mustelus > Mustelus asterias. The sequence continues at coordinate 10,260,022 of NC_135831.1, forward strand.
TCCGACCTGGGAAAAAGCTTCCCACTGTTCACCCTATCTATACCCTTCATAAATTTGTACACCTCTATTAGGTCTCCCCTCATTCTCCGTCTTTCCAAGGAGAACAACCCCAGTCTACCCAATCTCTCCTCATAGCTAAGACCCTCCATACCAGGCAACATCCTGGTAAACCTTCTCTGCACTCTCTCTAATGCCTCCACGTCCTTCTGGTAGTGTGGCGACCAGAACTGGACGCAGTACTCCAAATGTGGCCAAACCAGCGTTCTATACAGCTGCATCATCAGACTCCAGCTTTTATACTCTATACCCCGTCCTATAAAGGCAAGCATACCATATGCCTTCTTCACCACCTTCTCCACCTGTGTTGCCACCTTCAAGGATTTGTGGACTTGCACACCTAGGTCCCTCTATGTTTCTATACTCCTGATGACTCTGCCATTTATTGTATAAATCCTCCCTACATTATTTCTTCCAAAATGCATCACTTCGCATTCATCCGGATTAAACTCCATCTGCCACCTCTCCGCCCAATTTTCCAGCCTATCTATATCCTGCTGTATTGCCCGACAATGCTCTTCGCTATCCGCAAGTCCAGCCATCTTCGTGTCATCCGCAAACTTGCTGATTACACCAGTTACACCTTCTTCCAAATCATTTATATATATCACAAATAGCAGAGGCTCCAGGACAGAGCCATGCGGAACACCACTGGTCACAGACCTCCAGCTGGAAAAAGACCTTTCGACCACTACCCTCTGTCTCCTATGGCCAAGCCAGTTCTCCACCCATCTAGCCACTTCTCCTTGTATCCCATGAGCCTTAACCTTCTTAACCAACCTGCCATGTGGGACTTTGTCAAATGCCTTACGGAAATCCATATAGACGACATCCACGGCCCTTCCTTCATCAACCGTTTTTGTCACTTCCTCAAAAAACTCCACCAAATTTGTAAGGCACGACCTCCCTCTTACAAAACCATGCTGTCTGTCACTAATGAGATCGTTCCTTTCTAAATGCACATACATCCTGTCTCTAAGAATCCTCTCCAACAACTTCCCTACCACGGACGTCAAGCTCACCGGCCTGTAATTTCCTGGGTTATCCCTGCTACCCTTCTTAAACAACGGGACCACATTCGCTATCTTCCAATCCTCAGGGACCTCACCCGTGTCCAAAGAAGCGACAAAGATTTCCGTCAGAGGCCCAGCAATTTCATCTCTCGTCTCCCTGAGCAGTCGGGGATAGATGCCATCAGGCCCTGGGGCTTTGTCAGTTTTAATGTTCCCTAAAAAAACTAACACTTCCTCTCTTGTAATGGAGATTTTCTCTAACGGGTCAACACATCCCTCCGAGACACTCCCGGTTAACACGCTACTCTCCTTCGTGAATACCGATGCAAAGTATTCATTTAGGATCTCCCCTATTCCCTTGGGTTCTAAGCATAATTCCCCTCCTTTGTCCTTGAGAGGTCCGATTTTCTCCCTGACAACTCTTTTGTTCCTAACGTATGAATAGAAAGCCTTAGGATTCTCCTTAATCCTGCCTGCCAAGAACATTTCGTGACCTCTTTTTGCCCTTCTAACTCCCCGTTTGAGTTCTTTCCTACTCTCTCTACTTCCTCCAGAGCTCCATCTGTTTTCAGTTGCCTGGACTTAACATACGCCTCCCTTTTCATTTTAATCAGATCCTCAATTTCCCTGGTTATCCACGGCTCTCGAATCCTACCTTTCCTATCTTTCCTTTTTACAGGCACATGCCTATCCTGCAGTCTTATCAATAGTTCCTTAAAAGACTCGCACGTGCCAGACGCGGACTTACCCTCGAACATCCTCTCCCAGTCAACATCCACCAATTCCTGCCTAATCCGGCTATAGTTAGCCTTCCCCCAATTTAGCACACTGCCCGTAGGACAGCACTCATCCTTGTCCATTACTATCCTAAAGTTAACAGAGTTGTGGTCACTATTTGCCACATGTTCCCCTACTGAAATTTTGACGACCTGACCGGGCTCATTTCCCAGAACTAGGTCCAGTATAGCCCCCTCTCTAGTCGGGCTATCTACATAGTGTTCCAAAGAACCTTCCAGTACGCATTTTACAAATTCCTCCCCGTCCGGACCCCCAGCTCTAAGCACTTTCCAGTCTGTGCCAGGGAAATTAAAGTCCCCCACTACAACAACCCTATTTTTTCTGCACCTATCCAGAATCTCCTGACATATCCTTTCCTCCACTTCCCGTGGGCTGTTGGGTACACCCCCAGCATAGTGACTGCACCCTTCCTGTTTCTGAGTTCCACCCACAGCGACTCAGTACATGACCCCATCTAAGTTGTCTACCCTCTGCACCGCGGTAATATGCTCCTTAACTAATATCGCTACTCCCCCACCTTTTTTAGCCCGTCCTCTGCTTCGCCTAAAACACTTATACCCCGGAATATTCAGCTGCCAGTCCTGTCCTTCTTTTAACCAAGTTTCCGTCACCGCAACCACATCCAAATTCCGCATAAGCATTAAGGCCCTAAGTTCGTCTGTTTTACCCGTTACGCTACTCGCATTGAAGCAGATGCACTCCAGACCTCCAGGCCCACTCAGGTCATCCTCCTCCAGTGTGCTCCTCTTCTTAGCTAGCCTTGCCCTGGCCCCCAGCTCAACCCCAGCCTCAGTATTTACTGACCTACTGTTTTGTTCCCCACCCCCCTGCCACACTAGTTTAAATCCTGCCGAATCTAGTAAAACTCCCAGCCAGGATATTTGCTCCCTTCCAGTTAAGGTGTAACCCATCCTTTCTGTACAGTTGCCATCCTGACTTGAAGATTTCCCAGTTATCTATGAATTTAAAACCCTCCCTCTTGCACCAGTCCTTTAGCCACGCGTTCAACTGTAGAATGTCCCTGTTCCGAGCCTCACTTGCACTAGACACCGGGAGCAGTCCAGAGATTGCTACCCTGGAGGCTTTACTTCTTAGCCAAGCACCCAACTCCCTGAATGTCTCTCGTATGACCCCCCTGCTCTTCCTACCTACATAATTTTCACCAATGTGTATAATCACATCCGTTTGACTACCTTCCTTTTTAAATATGCTTCCTACCCTCTCGGAGACTTCCAGTACCCCGGCACCAGGGAGGCAGACTACCATCCTGGATTCTCGTTCACTCCCACAGAACCGCCTGTCCGTGCCTCTAACCATTGCGTCCCCCACAATTATCGCTCTCCTAAACCCTTTCTTTCCCTTCTGGACCCCTGAGCCTGTCTCCGTGGAGGCGATCTGGTCCTCGTGGCTTACCCCTGGAGGGTCATCCCCCTCCACAGAATCCAAAACAATATACCTATTTTGGAGGGGGGTAACCACAGACTGCTCACTCTCTTCCCTTCTCCCATCTGTTGCCCATCCCTTTCTTTTATGGGAGACTGCCACTGGGGTACTTTCTGGCACATCACCCTTCTGACTATTACCCCTCCTAACTGTGACCCACGTGTCTTCCTTCCGAGACCCTGGTGTCACTACATAACTATAACTTTTATCTATTAATCTCTCATTTTCCCTAACTAAACTGAGTTCATCGAGCCTCAGCTCCAGCTGCCTTACACGATCCTTCAGGAGTTGCAGTTCCACACATCTGGCACAGATATGGACTTCCGGGAGGCAAGTTGTCTCCAGGAACTCCCACATCCCACACCGAATGCAGTATACTGGCCCCCCACTCATACCAGCCATGTCCTTTTTAGATGTTGGGAGATAAAAGAAAAAAAGGGGGTGTAACAGAAGAAAAACAAACAACCTTCCTCGCCTTCGCCGAAGCCCTGTGAGCCAAAGCCCTTCCAGCTCACACTCTGCTCCCTGCTCACTCCGCTGCCCGCTCCAGACGCTGCCCGCTCAAAAGTGCAGCCTGCTTTTAAACGCTCCAAAAAAACCTTCCCCAGGCTGCTCGTGGGCCTACTCCCTGTTTTGAGAAAAACCTCCGATTTTTAATCCAAATTTAACTGAAAAATAAATAAATAATATGCAGACACAATCTTTCTTACACTCAGCCTGCTCTTGTGGAACAATGAGACGTGTAGGACCCCTTCCTAAAACAAAGTGAGAATCAGCATCTATTGACTAAAACGGATGTGTCTACTAGATTTATTGTGGCCATTCCATTACACAATACAATACCAAATTAGGATTGCTGAGGAATTACTTCAAAATTGAACTGCCCATTAAATGTCAATCAGATCAAGAATCCAATTTTATCTTAATGTTATTCAGGGAACCTATATATAGATTAGGAGTAAAACAATTTTAATCAACTATGTACCATCCAGAGTCACCAGCGTGTCAGAGTTGTCGCATCAAATTTTGAAGACCAGGTTTGAATGCAGGATTATCCAGAGGATTGGTGTAGAGGAATTCCATTTGTACCTTTATCAATAAGGGATGCACCTAACTAATCAACTAAATTAAGTGAATTCGAATTAACGTTTGGTGATGAGGCATGAGAACCATTTAGATTGATCAAGGAGAAATTGGTGTATCAGTGTTCAGAGACGACATTTTAGGACTTTGCGTCAGATTTTAGCGAGAGATTCACTCGGGCTGCACCCCAGCCCAACTATAGCCCGATTACGGCCCCCCCATCCTTTCGTGGACCAGCCCGAACCACAGTCCCGTCCCGCCCAGTCACACTGCGATCGCCAGTTTCCTACCAGAATTGATGGTCCCCCTCACAATACCACAGGCAGACTTCGCCAGCAGCCACCCTCCACTACCCCCCACCCCACCCCCCCCGCCCCCCACCACACCCCCCCCCCCCACCCCCGGCCCTCCCGCTCCAGGCCACCCCGATTGTTGGCCTTCCTCCAGCCCCAACCGAGCGCTTTGCAGAGTGGCAGCAGGGGCCACCACCCTCACCGATCGCCCCCACGCCCCATCGTCCTCTGCCCTGTCCCCGAGGCCCCTCTTGCAATATGCCCCTCCCCCTTGACACTGCCCCATGACTGATGGACAGTGCCAAGGTGCCCCTCGGTCATGGGCGCTCTCCCACTTGGGCAGTGCCAGGGGCCACATGCTGGCTTTGCCAGGGTGCCCATGCCCAGGGGGTACAGACACCCTGCCGCTTGACCCCCTGAGGGGGCCACAGTTGCCCCCCTTTCACTTCAGCGGTGTCAGGCCGGTAGCTCCCCAAAAGTGGGGAGTTACTGTAATCCCACTGGAATGAAACACCCTGGCCGGGTGGGTGATGTTAGCGGGCCCGGAGAATTCAGTCCCTGGCCCGCTCTGACTATTTGAATAATATGCAAAATACTACTTAATTGCTAGCCCTGCCTCCCAGCCGATTTCTGACGCTGATGCAAACCCAGACCTGGATGACGCACGCTCGGTGTGAATGCTCACGGGCATCCCACGAATCGGCCAACGTGCGATTCTCTGGGCTGTCTGTGCTAAAATATTTGTGCAGCATGATGGGAGATTCCGCCCCCTCCCCTCCCCCTATCACACCCATCCCCCCCCCCCCCCCCCCCCTCCACCACCAGATTCTCCCGGCTGGCTGTTCTAAAAGATTTGTGCAGCATTATGGGAGATTCGCCCCACCCCCTACATTTCAGAAGGGTCTTCAAATGAGGCGTTGTGGGTAGAACTTGGGAATGTCAACGGGTCAGCCACATCAGTGGGAGTGTTTGGTAGAACCCCAAATGGTCAGCAGGAATTAGAGGAGCAAATATTTAGATAGTTCACAGAAGTTTGTAAGAATAATAGGAGAGGATTTCAACTTTCCCAACATAAATTGGGATAGTCATAGTGTTAAGAATTTGGAGGGGAAATATTTCTTGAAATCCATCCGGGGAGTTCTTTGCATCAATATGTAGAAGGCCCAACAAGGGATAAAGCAGTGCTCGATCTAGCTCTGGGGAAAGAAGCCAGACAATTGTTCAATGTAGCAGTGGGGGAGCACTTAAGCGATCGCGATCTTAAATATGGACAAGGAGAAAGATGGCCTGCAGCCATCTTTGGACTGGAGGAGAGCAAAATTTCGTAAAATAAGACAGGATCTGGCCAAAGTTGACTGGGTACAATTCCTTATGGGAAAGTTACAGCAGAGCAGTTGGGGGGTGGAGGGAGGCATTCAAATTGCCATCAGTCAAAGTAAACGGGAGATTGGACGAAAACGAATTGATTCTATCTTACAACTGCCTCTTCCAAAGGATGTTGGTGCAGTTCAATCTTTCCGTGCTTTTGTGGGATACTGAAGAAATCATCTTGATGGGTTTACAACTGAAGCTGTTGCATTGTCAGAGAGACTGCGCAAAAATGTTCCGTGGCTGTGGACTGAGCAGCACACACAGGCAGTGTCTGATTTAACGCGTGCTTTGGCTTCAGTGCCAGCATTATTATTGCCAGATCCTGATCTCTCATTTGCATCGGAACTGGCAACAACCAATTTCACTCTCTCAGCTGTTCTTTTACAGGAAAGATACAACAGACTGGGACCTGTGGCTTACGCACTCCACGCCCTACTCAAAGAACAAAGATAAGTACAGCATAGGATCAGACCCTTTGTCTTTACTCCTCCGAATGCAGCAGTATGAAGATGGACATTTACAGGTGAATCCGAATGTGACGGTTATATTTGGATGTCTATACATTTTTAAATGTGAGTTTATTATACAATGGTGTAACCAAATTCATTATGCTATGTTTCGCTTTATAAGTGGTTTAATTATTTCAGGGCGTGAAACATCTTTTAGTGACAATTGTGCACAATTTAGAATATGTAGAACCTTTACACCCCGAGACGAGATTGGTATAATTCAAATTCCAATGTAAATTCCTGATAAGTATGAACGGGGTGTTTGCAAAAGAGTTCATTATACAGATAAGCATCATCTTAAAAATCAAGTATATAGGAAGGTTTAACCTACCCCTTCAGCACCCTCCTTGGCACATGGCACATCTGAACCTGAATTTTATTCTACTCCCTCATCTCCACCAATGAAATATTCGTGTCCTGTGAATACTCTTGCACCACGAAATGGGTTAGTTATAATAAATACAAACAAGATACTGTATGACAATGTTTGTTATGAATTGGTACCAGTTGTATTAGATTTCACTAAAATTAATTGAGAAGATTGGTGTCCCTTTCAACTTAGAGAATATTTTCATTTAACACAGAGATTGTGAATTCACGAAGTAACAAAGGAGGTGCAAGAATGGTTTGGTGATTCCAAAGGTTGCCAGAGCAGTGACTTAATTAACGATTTGGCAAATGGTTATCGCGCAGCAGCGTTCACGGTTAACGCTCTTGATTTGGCAAATCTCGACCTTAAACTTCAAACATTAACCCAGCAAGTTAAGCAAGTAATGGCTGAGGTAAATAACAATAATCAGAATGCTGCTTCAGGATCGTTGTTCCGATAACTTGCTGAATAATATGTGTGCCTGCATTAGAAAGACATGCTAAAATCATTAATCAAATTATTAAAGACAAGACAATTAATGATGAGAAACTGCAGAATAGAACCTTGCTTAGTCTCTATGGGAATTGGATGTTAGAACAACTTAGAGAGAATTCTGAACAAGCTAATCTGGGAAGATTCCTCCCTGGATTAGTAATGTATAAATAGATTATCTAAATTGTGGACAAAGACATCCTAATGTGTTCTGATGTCAGTTTGGGTGACTAACCAAGGTTTGGTTTGAGAATAATTGTGGTGGAATGTTACATAACGATTAATAGTACAGATTCCAATGGTTGCAGTGGGATGGAAAGTATCAGTGGTTCAGAACATTGGTATCATTATGGATGGTATATGGATCAGATATGACAAGTTCTACCTTATGCTGTAGGAAGAGAGGGGAATTTGACGATACCACTTTAAGCGAATGCCAACAATCAGGAAGTATAATTGTCCAGATCCCAATATAGTCAAACGAACAAGCTTCTTGTGGGTTTAAAGTTGATAAAAATGTTAATTATATTATGGAAATTAGGTATCTGGATCGAGACATCACTAAAGCAGCTTATAAAGGAAAGGGTGAATATTGCAGGGCCATCCCCATTGAACCATTATCAGTATGGAGCTGTAATTTATAATATCACCCACACTCCACATAAACCAGCAAGAACAGGCGAGATTGGATTGGCTCAAATATACCATAGACAAGGGTCGATAATTACTAATGGATGAACTTCAAGGCACTTTAGGTGAAGATTTTGGCAATATAACACTAAACAATATAACACTGCTGTCACCCTAATAGCTGAACATTTGGGGCACAGTGCAGCATGTTTAGCTGCTGCTTCTCACATATTCACTCAACTGAAACAGACTGCTGAGACCATTGATCAGAATATAAAGGAAGCGGGTTCATGGGATGATTTCTGGAACTGGTGTTCCAACATACAAATTCATCCCGGGGTTGTTGAGAGTTCTTCTCTATTTAATTTCTTACCCTCATTCACAAACTCCACCATCCCGCCATTGGGAAATACCCGGATGGACAGCGGGATGCGGCGGTGCGCCTGCGCGCAGTGGGAAGCGGGCCGCGCGCGAGGAGCTGCCGCTGCTGTTTTCCGCTCGCCTATTGGTCAAGGTGCGATGACGTTCTGTGGTCGGGCAGTGACGTCAGACCCTCCTCCAGCCGCGCGCAGAAACCGTTAAACGGTCGCGCCACGTGAACGCGAGTCGCTTCTCGCGTCACTGAGTGGGCGGGACGGAATTGTATCCTCACTTCTCATTGGTGCAGTCCGCTGTCCGTCAGGTGAAGACAGCCAATGGGAACTCACTGCAGCAGAATGATTGACAGCCAGTGTTGGTCCACCCGGGCAGATTGTGATGAAGCAGCAACATACTGTGGATTCGCTGCCATTTGGGATATTCCCAGCCAAGAAGAGGCGGCAAGAGTTGCGCCTTCTGTTCCAAAGAGCGACATTCACACCACCCCGTTTTCTCTTCCATTTGTGGCAGCAGCACAAACAGCTTCTTGTTATTTATTTCATTGGCAACTCCCCCGAGTGCCCTTGGTGCTCCTGTTCCAGCACATTTCCTCTTAATGATGGGGGAATGAGGCTCTCAGAGCCCAGAATGAACATCCAGCAACACCGACAACGCCCAGCTTCCCCCACCTCCAATAAGCGAGCCCTCTGTCTCAATTAAGAGTGTGCCTTATCTCAATTTGGATTGCCCACTATCCCGATTTAGAATGTCCCCATCCCGATTTGGAGCATCCCCTATATCGAAAAAGAGAGACTTCTATCTCGATTAAGAGCAACCCCTATTTCGATTTGGAGCAGTGCCTTTTTCAATTATGAGTGCTTGTATCTCAACTAGGAATGACCTCTATCCATTCGGAGTGCTCGGGTCAATTCGGAGTGACCACTGTCAATAAGGAGTGATGTCTGCCAATTCGTGTCAATGAGTGTCCCCCAATCTTGGATCAGGAGTGTCCCTTATCTCAATTTGAATTTCCCATTATCCCAATTTAGAGTGCTCTAACTCAATTTGGTGTATCCGTTATCCTGAATGAGAGAGTCTTCTGTATCAGTTAGGAGTGGCCCCTATTTACATTTGGAGCAGCAACTATTTCAGTTACGGGAGCAGCAAAAATCATGTGTGCCTATCTCTCAGCTATGAGTGTCCGGGTCAATTAGGAGTGACCCCTGTAAATTAGGAGCGATCCCTGTTAATTCGGGGTGAATTAGGAGTGCCCCCTGTCAATTCTGAGTGCCCCCTGCCCATTCTGAGTGCTATCAGTCAATTACGAGTGCCAGTATCTATTAGGAGTGCCCCTGTCAATTATGAGTGCTCGCTGTCATTTCTGAGTGCCCTCGTTCAATTAGGATTGCCACCTATCTCAATTAAGTGTGCCCTCTATCTTGATTAATAGTGCCCAGGTCAGATAGGAGTGCTCCCTGTCTATTACGAGAACCCGTGTCAATTTGGAGTACCCCCTATTTCGATTTGGAGTGTCCCCTATTTCGATTTGGAGTGCCTCCTATCTCGATTTGAATTGTCCATTGTCCCGATTTAGAGGTGCCCTGACCCTGATTTAGAGCAGCCCCTCTGTCGAATAAGAGCTCTCTATCTCGATTAGGCGTGCCCTGCATTTAGCTTTGGAGCAGCGACTATTACAGCTATGAGTGCCTGTATCTCAACTAGGAGTGCCCGGGTCAATGAGGAGTGGCCCCTGTCAATGAGGAGTGCCCCCTGTCAATGAGGAGTGCCCCCTGTCAATGAGGAGTGACCCCTGTCAAGTGGAGTGCCCCCTGTCAATTAGGAGTGAACCCTGTCAATTGGGAATGACCCTTGTCAATGAGGGGTGACCCCTTTCAATTAGGGGAGACCCCTGTCAAATAGGAGTGCCTGGGTGAATTAGATGCACCCCCGATCAATTATGAGTTTCACTTGTCAATTCTCAGTATCCAAGGTCAATTAGGAATTCTGCCTATTTCGATTTGGAGTGCCGCCCTATCTCGATTTGGACTCCCCCCCATCTCGATTTGGAATGCCCCTTTACTCGATTTGGAGTGCCCACCTATCTCGAATTGAAGTGCCCCCCTATCTCGATTTGGAGTGCCCCCTCTATCACGATTTGGAGTGCCCCCCTATTTCGAATTGGAGTGCCCCCCTATCTCGATTTGGAGTGCCCCCTCTATCACGATTTGGAGTGCCCCCCTATCTCAATTTGGAGTGCCCCATCTATCTCGATTTGGAGTGACCCCCTATTTCGAATTGGAGTGCCCCCCTATCTCGATTTGGAGTGCCCCATCTATCTCGATTTGGAGTGCCCCCCATCTCGATTTGGAGTGCCCCTTTTCTCGATTTGGAGTGCCCGCCTATCTCGAATTGGAGTGCCCCCCTATCTCGATTTGGAGTGCCCCCTCTATCACGATTTGGAGTGCCCCCCTATTTCGAATTGGAGTGCCCCCCTATCTCGAGTAGAAGGGCCCCCAAATCTCGGTTTAGAGTGCCCCACCCCCATATCTTGGTTTGCAGTACCCCCCTCTCTCGATTTGGAGTGCCGCCCCATTTCAATTTGGAGTGCCCCCCTATCTCAATTTGGAGTGCCCCATATCTGGATTTGGAGTGCCCCCATCTGGATTTGGACTGCCCCCTCCCCCATCCCCCCGCAATCTGGATTTGGAGTGTCCCTCCTATCTGGATTTTGAGTGCCCCCCCCTATCTTTATGTGGAGTGCCCCCCCCCCCCCACCCTCCTTTTCTGGATGTGGAGTGCCCCCCTGTCTGGATGTGGAGTGCCCCCTCTGTGTGTATTTGGAGTGCCCCTCCATCTGGATTTGGAGTACCTTCCCTATCTGGAATTGGAGTCCCCCCCGCCCCCCCCCATCTGGATTCGGAGTGAACACCCCCCCCCCCCCCAATCTGTATTTGGAGTGCCCCCTATCTGGATTTGGAGTGCCCCCTGTCTGGATTTGAAGTGCCCCCTATCTAGATGTGGAGTGCACCTCTATCTCCATTTGGAGTGCCCCCTATCTCGATTTGGCGTGCTCCGTATCTCGATTTGGCGTGCCCCCATCTCGATTTGGAGTGCCCCCATCTCGATTTGGAGTGCCCGCCCATCTCAATTTGGAATGCCCCCCCCCCCCTATCTGGATGTGGAGTGCCCCACCCCCCTGTCTGAATGTGGAGTGGCCCCCTTTCTGGATTTGGAGTGCCCCCCCCCGATCTGGATTTGGAGTGCCCCTCTATCTCAATTTGAAATGCCCCCCTATCTCGATTTCGAGTTTCCCCCTGTCTGGATGTGGAGGGCCCCCCCGTCTGGATGTGGAGTGCGCCCGCCATCTGGATTTGTAGTGCCCATCCTATCTGGATTTGGAGTGCCCCCGCCCGCTCCCCCCCCCCCCCCCCCCCCGCCCCGCCACCAATCTGGATTTGGCGTGCTCCCTCGATCCGGATTTGGAGTTCCCCCCATATTTGCATTTGGAATGCCGCCCCATTTGGATTTCGAGTGCCCCCCTATCTGGATTTGGAGTGCCACCCCTATATGGATTTGGAGTACCCCTCCGTCTGAATTTCGAGTGCTGCCCCATCTGGATTTGGAGTGCCCCCCTATCGTGATTTGGAATGCTCCCCTATCTCGATTAGAAGCCTCCCCCCCCCCCCCATATCTCGCTATGGAGAGACCCCCCCCCCACCGTATCTTGGTTTGGAGAGCCCCCTATCTCAATTTGGAGTGTCCGCTATTGCCATGTGGCGTGCCCCCTATCTCGATTTGTAGTGCCCCCTATCTGGATTTGCAGTGCCCCCCGCCCCCCCAATCTAGATTTGGAGTGCCCCCCTATCTGGATTTGGAGTGCCCCCCTATCTGGATTTGGCATGCCCCCCCTATCTCGATGTGGAGTGCCCCCCATCACGATTTCGAGTGCCCCCTGTCTCGATTTGGAGTGCCCCCTATCTCGATTTGGAGTGCCCCTATCTCGATTTGGAGTGCCCCTATCTCGATTTGGAGTGTCCCCGATATCGATTTGGAATGCCCCCCATATCTCGATTAGAAGGGCCCTCCATATCTCGGTTTGGAGTGCCCCCCTCCCCCCATATCTTGTTTGGAGTGCCCCCTATCTCGGAGTGCCCTCCTATCTCAATTTGGAGTGCCCCCTATCTGGTATGTAGTGCCCCCCCTATCTGGTTTTGGAGTGCCCCCCATCAGGATTTGGGGTGCCCTCCCATCTGGATTTGGAGTGCCCCCTATCTCGATTTGGAGTGCCCCCCATCTGGATTTGGAGTGGGCCCCCATCTGGATTTGGAGTGCTGCCCCATTTGGATTTCGAGTGCCCCCCTATCTGGATTTGGAGTGCCACCCTTATATGGATTTGGAGTACCACTCCATCTGAATTTCGAGTGCTACCCCATCTGGATTTGGAGTGCCCCCCCCATCTGGATTTGGAGTTCCCCCTATCTCGAATTAGAAGGGCCCCCCATATCTCGGTATGGAGAGCTCCCCCCCCCCCCCCCCCCCACCATATCTTAGTTTGGAGAGCCACCATATCTCAATTTGTTTTGCCCCATCTCAATTTGGAGTGTCCCCCATGTCAATTTGGAGTGACTCTATCATGATTTGGAGTGCCCCGCCCCCCACCCATCTCGATTTGTAGTGCCCCTCCCATCTGGATTTGGAGTACCCCCCTATCTGGATTTGGAGCATCCTCTATCTCCATCAAGAGAGCCTTCTATCTCGAGTAGGAGTGCCCATTATGTAGATTTAGAGCACCGAGCATCTCAGCTATGAATGCTTGTATCTCAATTAGGAGTGCCCGGATCAATGAGGAGTGACCTCTGCCAATTAGGAATGCTTGGGTCAATCAGGTGTGTCCCTGTCAATTAGGACAGTCCCCTGGGAATTCTGAGTGCCTCCGCTCAATTTAGAACACTGCATATTTCAATATAGGAGTGCTCTCCATATCTCAATTTGGAGGGTCCCCCACATCTTGATTTGGAGTGCCCTTCATATCATGATTTCCTGAATTGCAGTGCCCCCCATATTTGGATTAGAAGGCCCACCCCCATATCTCGGTTTGGAGTCCCCCACCGCCTCCCCATCCCCCCCCCCCCCCCCCGCCATATCTTGGTTTGGTGTGCCCCCCTATCTCAATTTGGAGTGCCGCCCATCTCGATTTGGAGTTTCCCCCCTGTCTGGATGTGGAGTGCCCCTCCAACTGGATTTGGAGGGCCCCCCTATCTGGATTTGGAGTGACCCCCCCTCCCATCTGGATTTGGAGTGCCCCCATATTTGGATTTGGAGTGCCCCCCTATCTGGATTTGGAGTGCCCCCCATCTGGATTTGGAGTGCCCCTATCTGGATTTGGAGGGATCCCCCTATCAGGATTTGGAGTGCATCCCTATCTTGATTTGGTGTGCCTCCCTATCTGGATTTGGAGTGCCCCCCTATCACGATTTGTAGTGCCCCCCTATCTCGATTTGGAGTGCGCCCTATTTGGATTTGGAGTGCCCCCCAACTCGATTTGCAGCGCCCCCTATCTCCATGTGGACTGCCCCCCATCTCATTTTGTAGTGCCCCCCTATCTCCATTTTAACTGCCCCCATCTCAATTTGTAGTGCCCCCCTATCTCGATTTGCAGTGCCCCTCCTATCTGGATTTGGAGTGCCCCCGTATCTGGATGTGAAGTGCACCCACCCCCCCCATCCCCTGTCTGGATGTGGAGTGCCCGTTGTCTGAATGTGGAGTGTCCCCCCCCTGTCTGGATTTGGTGTGCCCCCCGATCTGAATTTGGAATTCCCCCTATCTCAATTTGGACTGCATCCCATCTCAATTTGGAGTGCCCCCCCATCTCGATTTGGAGAATCCCCCCTGTCTGGATGTGGAGTGCCTCCCCGTCTGGATGTGGAGTGCACCCCCCTATCTGGATTTGTAGTGCCCCTCCTATCTGGATTTGGAGTGCCCCCCCCCCCTCATCTCCATTTGGAATGACCCCTATCTTGATTTGGAATGCCCCCCTATCTCGATTTGGAGTGCCACCCTAACTCGATTTGGAGAGCCCCAATCTCGATTTGGAGTGCCCCTATCTCGATTTGGAGTGTCCCCCTATCTCGATTTGGAATGCCCCCTATCTCGATTTGGATTGCCCCCCATACCTTGATTAGCAGGGCCCCCCATATTTCGGTTTGGAATGCCCCCCCTCGCATATCTTGGTTTCGAGAGCCCCCTATCTCGGTTTGGAGTGCCCCCTACCTGGATTTGGAGTGCTGCCCCATCTGGATTTGGAGTGTCGCCCCATCTGAATTGGGAGTGCCCCACTATCTGGATTTGGTGTGTCGCCCCATCTGAATTGGGAGTGCCCCCCTATCTGGATTTCGAATGCCCCTCTGTCTGGCTTTGGTGTGTCCCCCAATCTCGATTTGGAGTGCCCCCTATCTCTATTTGGAGTGCCCCGAGTGCCGCCCTGTCTCGAATTGGAGAGCCCCTATCTCGATTTGGAGTGCCCCCCATATCTCGAATAGAAGGGCCCCCCATAACTCGGTTTTGAGTCCCCCCCCCCGCCCCATATCTTGGTTTTGAGTGACCCCCGATCTCGATTTGGAGTACCCTTCATCTGGATTTGGAGTGCGCCCCCATCTGGATTTGGAGTGCCCCCTCTCTTGATTTGGAGTGCCCCCTATCTCGATTAGAAGCCCCCCCCCCAATATCTCGGTATGGAGAGCCCCCCATCTCAATTTCGTGTGCCCCCCTATCTCAATTTGGTGTGCCCCCCATCTCAAATTGGCGTGCCCCCTATCTCGAGTTGGAGTGTCCCCCCTATCTGGATTTGGAGTGCCATCCATCTGGATTTGATGTGCTCCCCCACCCCCCGTTCCCCCACCCCCCGCCCCCCCAATCTGGATTTGGAGTGCCGTCCTATCTGGATTTGGAGTGCCCCCCTATTTCGATTGAGAGTGCCCCCCTATCTCTATTTGGATTGCCGCCCTATCTCGATTTCGAGTGCCCCCTATCGCCATGTGGAGTGCCCCCAATCTCGATTTGTAGTGCCCGCCTATCTCGATTTTTAGTGCCCCCCTGTCTGGATTTGCAGTGCCCCCTATGTAAATTCGGGGCCCCCTCTATCTCCATTAAGATTGCCTTCTATCTTGAGGAGGAGAGCCCATTATGTAGATTTGGAGCACCGAGTATCTCAGCTATGAATGCTTGTATCTCAATTAGGAGTGCCCGTGTCAATGAGGAGTGACCCCTGTCAATTAGGAATGCTTGGGTCAATTAGGAGTGTCCCTGTCAATTAGGACATTCGCCTGTCAATTCTGAGTGCCTCCGGTCAATTTAGAACACTGCCTATCTCAATTCGGAGTGCTCCCCATATCTCAATTGGGAGGGTCCCCCCATATCTCGATTTGGAGTGCCCCTCATAGCTTGATTTCTTGATTTGGAGTGCCCCCATATCGCGATAGGAAGGCCCCCTTCATGTCTCTGTTTGGAGTGCCCCCCCATATCTTGGTTTGGAGTGCCCCCTATCTCAAATTGGAGTGCCTCCCGATCTCAAATTGGAGTGTCCCCTATCTCAATTTGGAATGCCCCATCTGGATTTGGACTGCCCCCCCATCTGGAATTGGAGTGCCGTCCGATCTGGATTTGGAGTGCCGCACCTATCTGGTTTGGAGTGTCCCCCTATCTGGATTTGGTATGCCCCCCATCTGGATTTCAAGTGCCCCCCCCCCCCATCTGGATTTGGAGTACCGCCACATTTGGATTTGGAGTGCCCCCTGATCTGGATTTGGAGTGCCCCCCCCCACCCCCATCTGGTTTTGGACTGCCCCCTATCTCGATTAGAAGGGCACACCATATCTCGGTTTGGAGTGACCCCTCTATCTCAATTTGCTGTGCCCCCTATCTCAATTTGGACTGCCCCCCCATCTCAATTTCGAGTGCCCCCTATCACGATTTGGAGTCTCCACCCATCTCGATTTGGAGTGCCCCCCATCTCGATTTTGAGTGCCCCCCTTTCTCGATTCGGAGTTCCTCCTACCTGGATTTGGAGTCCCCCCCTTTCTGGATTTGGAATGTCCCCTTTCTGGACATGGAGTGCCCCCTACCTCGATTTGCAGTGCCCCCCATCTCGATTTGCATTGCCGCCGATATCGATTTGCAATGCCCCCCCCGTATCGATTTGGAGTGCCCCCCTATCTCGATTTGCAGTGCCCCCTATCTGAATTCGGGGCACCCTCTATCTCCATTAAGATTGCCTTCTATCTCGAGTAGGAGTGCCCATTCTGTAGATTTGGAGCACCGAGTATCTCAGCTTTGAATGCTTGTATCTCAATTAGGAGTGCTCAGGTCAATGAGGAGTGACGCCTGCCAATTAAGAATGCTTGGGTCAATTAGGGCTGTCCCTGTCAATTAGGACAGCCCCCAGTCAATTCTGAGTGCCTCCGGTCAATTGAGAACACCACATATCTCAGTTAGGGGTGCTCCCCATATCTCAATTGGGAGGGTCCCCCCATATCTCGATTTGGAGTGCCCCTCATACCTTGATTTCTTGATTTGGAGTGCCCCTATAACTCGATTAGAAGGCCCCCTCCATATCTCTGATTGGATTCCCCCTCCCCCCATATCTTAGTTTGGAGTGCCCCCCTATCTCAAATTGGAATGCCCCATCTGGATTTGGACTGCCCCCCCATCTGGAATTGGAGTGCCGCCCTATCGAGATTTGGAGTGCCGTGCCTATCTGGATTTGGAGTGCCGCGCCTATCTGGTTTGGAGTGCCCCCCTATCTGGATTTGGTATGCCCCCCCATCTGGATTTCAAGTCCCCCCCCCCCCCCCATCAGGATTTGGAGTACCGCCACATTTGGATTTGGAGTGCCCCCTGATCAGGATTTGGAGTGCCCCCCCCCATCTGGATTTGGAGTTCTACCCCATCTGGATTTGGAGTGCCCCCCATTTGGATTTGGACTGCCCCCTATCTCGATTAGAAGGGCACACCATATCTCGGTTTGGAGTGACCCCTCTATCTCAATTTGCTGTGCCGCCTACCTCAATTTTGTGTGCCCCCATCTCAATTTGGAGTGCCCCCCAATTTCTATTTGGTGTGCCCCCCATCTCGATTTGGAAAGCCCCTCTATCACGATTTGGAGTGTCCCCCCATCTCGATTTGGAGTGCCCCCCCCCCCCCCCCATCTCGATTTGGAGTTCCTCCTATCTGGATTTGGAGTGCCCCCCTTTCTGGATTTGGAATGCCCCCTATCTGGATTTGGAGTGCCCCCTATCTCGATTTGGAGTGCCCACCTATCTCGATTTGCAGTGCCCCCCATCTCGATTTGCCTTGCCTCCGATTTCGATTTGCAATGCCCCCCTATATCGATTTGTAGTGCCCCCTATCTCGATTTACACTGCCCCCCTATCTGGATTTGGATTGCCCCCCTATCTCGAGTTGCAGTGCCCCCTATCTCGATTCGGAGCATCCTCTATCTCCATTAAGAGAGCATTCTATCTCGAGGAGGAGAGCCCGTGATGTAGGTTTGGAGCACTGAGTATCTCAGCTATGAATGCTTGTATCTCAATTAGGAGAGCCTGGGTCAATGAGGAGCGACCGCTGCCAATTAGGAATGCTTGGGTCAATTAGGTGTGTCCCTGTCAGTGAGGAGAGTTCCCTGTCACTTCTGAGTGCCTCGGGTCAATTTAGAACACCACCTATCTCAATTGGGAGTGCTCTCCATATCTCAATTTGGAGAGTGCCCCTCATATCTTGATTTCTTGATTTGGAGAGCCCCTCCATATTTCGATTAGAAGGGCCTCCCATATCTCGGTTTCGAGTGCCCACCCCCCCCCCCCCATATCATGTTTTGGAGTGCCCCACTATCTCGGTTTGGAGTGCCCCCCCTATCTCAATTTGAGGTGCCCCCTTCCTGGATTTGGAGTGCCCCCTATCTGGATTTTGCATGCCCCCCCTATCTGGATTTGGAGTGCCCCATCTGGATTTGGAGTGCCCCCCTATCTGCATTTGGAGTGGCCCCACCACACCATCTTGATTTGCAGTGCCTCCCCCCCATCTGGATTTGGAGTGCACCCCCCTTCTGGATTTGGAGTGCTGCCCCATTTGGATTTGGAGTGCTCCCCCCATCTGGATATGGAGTGCCCCCCTATCTGGTTTTGGAGCACCCCTTATCCAGATTTGGAGGGCCCCCATCTCGATTTGGAGTGTACCTATTTCAATTTCGAGTCATCAGTGACCAACAACCTTTCCTCAACTAAAAATTGTAACCACGCAACTTAAATATCAAACTAGCTCAGTGACTGCACATCACTTGGGAGGGAAGAGGGAGAGATACAATTCAACGTTCCCGGCCTTGGAAAAGCCTCGTTCTCAAACCCAGAGAT
Source organism: Mustelus asterias (assembly GCF_964213995.1). NCBI lineage: Eukaryota > Metazoa > Chordata > Chondrichthyes > Carcharhiniformes > Triakidae > Mustelus > Mustelus asterias. Next base: position 10,278,841 of record NC_135831.1, read on the forward strand.
CTGATTGTGTTTTTACACAGGCCGGTGCGATTTGGAAGATTCCTGGGGTGGGTAGGGAGGTTCTATGTCCCAAGAAAATAATCTCGCTGTTTGCGTCATCCAAGCTTCAAAATCAATTCTCCTTCGGAGAGAGAAAGTGAAAATTGATTAAACCAAAGTGAAGTGTTGTTGAAACAACATATACACAGCAAGATTCCAGGAACTCTCTCACTCACTGAAATTCACAATCTCACTGGGGTGAGGAAACTCCCATTTTCACGTTATGACCAGATTAAAAATATTAAGAAAAGTCAACATGTTCTTATGTGTCTTTCTCGTTCATTTTTCGACAAAGATAATGGACCTGAGGGGGCTTTACACAGAGGGTCTCTCAGAGGTTTGCTGATCACTCGGAACAAAGGCCCAGCTACACAGGGGAGTTGGGGAGAAGGGGTTATTGAAGGAGTGAAGGCCCATATACTCAGGGTATTTGGGGGATGAAGGGGATATTGAAAGGGTGAAGGCCCAGGGACAGAGTGGAGTTGGGGGATGAGGGGGATATTGAATGAGTGGAGGCCCAGGTACACAGTGGAGTTGGGGATGAGGGGGAGATTGAAGGGGTGAAGGTCCAAGTACACAGTGAAGTTGGGGGAAGAGGGGGATATTGAAGGAGTGAAGCCCCAGTTACATAATGGAGTTGGGGATGAGGGGGATATTGAAGGAGTGAAGGCCCAGGTACACAGTGGTGTTGGGGGAAGAGGGGGATATTGAAGGAGTGAATGTCCAGGCATACAGTACAGTTGGGGATGAGGATGGTATTGGACGAGTGAAGGCCCAGGTACACAGTGGTGTTGGGGGAACAGGGGGATATTGAAGGAGTGAAGGTCCAGGCATACAGTGGAGTTGGGGATGAGGGGGATATTGAAGGAGTGAAGGACCAGGTACACCATGGAGTTGAGGTTGAGGGGGATATTGAAGGAGTGAAGTTCTAGGTACGCAGTGGAGTTGGGGATGAGGGGGATATTGAAGGAGTGAAGCCCCAGTGACACAGTGTTGTAGGGGGAAGAGGGGGATATTGAAGGAGTGAAACCCGAGTTACACAGTGGAGTTGGGGTTGAGGGGGATATTGAAGAATGAATTTCCAGTTACACAGTGCAGTAGGAGATGAGGGGGATATTCAAGGAGTGAAGGCCCAAGTACACAGTGGTGTTGGGGGAAGATGGGGATATTGAAGGAGTGAAGCTCCAGTTACACAGTGGAGTTGCGGATGAGGGGGATATTGAAGGAGTGAAGGCCTAGGTACACAGTAGTGTTGGGGGAAGAGGGGGATATTTAAGCAGTGAAGGTCCAGGCATACAGAACAGTTGGGGTTGAGGAGGATATTGAAGGAGTGAAGACCCAGGTACACAGTGGAGTTGGGGTTGAGGGGGATATCGAAGGAGTGAAGGCCCAGGTGCACAGTGGTGTTGAGGGAAGAGCGGGATATTGAAGAAGTGAAGGTCCAGGCATACAGTGTAGTTGGGGTTGAGGGGGAGATTGAAGGAGTGACCGTCCATGAATACAGTGGAGTTGGGAATGAGGGGGATATTGAAGCAGTGAATGCCAAGCTGCACAGTGTTGTTGGGGGAAAAGGGGAAATTGAAGGAGTGAAGCCCAGGTGCACAGTGATGTTGGGTGGAGAGGGGGATATTGGAAAGAGAGGGGCGTTTACAATGCAGGGCTCTTTCTATTTCTGGCATGTGTTTGGTCTTTAGGCCACGTCTGTGATTGGCTGTGGCCACTGTCAAACACGTTACCAGCTCCCTGAATGGCTGATGCGCCTGTCAGTCAACCATCTGAGCTCCTGGATTCGTTCAGGGGGCGGTCTGTTAGCTGTTGGTGTCCTGATTGGTTGACACTGCTGTCAGGCTGAAGCTCCTCTCTATAATTGGCTGAATCCCTTTCAAAGTTCCAACACCATTGGATAAAAGCAAATTACTGCGGATGCTGGAATCTGAAAGCAACGTGCTGGAAAATCTCAGCAGGTCTTGCAGCATCTGAAAGGAGAGAAAAGAGCTGACGTTTCAAGTCCTAATGACTCTTTGTCAAAGCTAAAAGGCATAGAAAGTGGAAGATATTTATACTGCAGGGTGAGGGAATGAATGATGAGTCATCGCCATGGAAACCAGCGGAAAGGCTGCTAATGACAGTCCCTGCAGAGAATAGACGGTGTTGGTACCTGGGACTTCGATGATGTGGCCATCTCGGAGTCATCCGTAGAGCAGGGACAGGAATGGTTGTTGCACGTTCCAGGATTTAAGATGTTTCAGTAAGAGCAGGGAAGGTGGTAAAAGAGGTGGACGTGTGCCATTGTTAGTCAAGGACAGTATTACGGGGGCAGAAAGGACGTTTGATGTGGACTCGTCTACTGAGGTAGTATGGGCTGAGGTGAGAAACAGGAAAGGAGAGGTCACCCTGTTAGGAGTTTTCTATAGGCCTCCGAAAAGTTCCAGAGATGTAGAGGAAAGGATTGCAATAATGATTCTGGATCGGAGCGAAAGTAACAGGGTAGTTGTTATGGGGGACTTTAACTTTGCAAATATTGATTGGAAAAGCTAAAGTTCAAGTACTTTAGATGGGTCCGTTTTTGTCCAATGTGTGCAGCAGGGTTTCCTGACACAGTATGTAGATAGGCCAACAAGAGGCGAGGCCACATTGGATTTGGTACTGGGTAATGAACCAGACCAGGTGTGAGATTAGGACGTAGATGAGCACTTTGGTGACAGTGACCACAATTCGGTTGTTTACTTTTGCGATGGAAAGGAATAGGTATATACCGAAGGGCAAGAGTTATAGCTGGGGAAAGGACATTATGATGTGATTAGGCGAGATTTAGGGTGCATAGGTTGGGGAAGGAAACTGCAGGGGATGGGCACAATTGAAATGTGGAGCTTGCCCAAGGAACAGCTACAGGGTGTCCTTGGTAAGTATGTACCTGTCAGGCAGGGAGGAAGTGGTGGAGTGAGGGAACGAAGGTTTACTCAAGCAGTTGAATCTCTTGTGAAGAGGAAGAAGGAGACTTATGCAAAGATGAGACGTGAAGGCTCAGTTAGGGCACTTGAGAGTTACAAGTTAGCCAGGAATGACCTAAACAGAGAGTTAACAAGAGCCAGGAGGGGACATGAGAAATCTTTGGCAGGTAGGATCAAGGAAAACCCTAACGCTTTCTATACGTGTGTTAGGAATAAAAGAATGACTCGGGTAAGATTAGGGCCAGTCAAGGACAGTAGTGGGAAGTTGTGCGTGGAGCCTGAAGAGATAGGAGAGGCGCTAAATGAATATTTTTCGCCAGCATACACGCAGGAAAAAGACAATGTTGTCGAGGAGAATACTGAGATATAGACTATTGGACTAGATGGGATTGAAGTTAATAAGGAGGACGTGTTAGCAATTCTGGAAAGTGTGAAAACAGATAAGTCCCCTGGGCCGGATGGGATTTATCCTAGGATTCTCTGGAGGCTAGGGATGAGATTGCAGAGCCTTTGGCTTTGATGTTTATGTCATCAATGTCGACATGAATAGTGCCAGAAGACTGGAGGATAGCAAATGTTTTCCCCTTGTTCAAGAAGGGGAGTAGGGACAACCATGGTAATTATATACCTGTGAGCCTTACTTCTGTTGTGGGCAAAGTTTTGGAAAGGATTAGAAGAGACAGGATTTAGAATCAACTGGAAAGGAATAATTTGATTAGGGATAGTCAACACGGTTTTGTGAAGGGTAGGTCGTGCCTCACAAACCTTATTGAGTTCTTTGAGAAGGTGACCAAAGAGGTGGATGAGGGTAAAGCAGTTAATGTGGTGTATATGGATTTCAGTAAAACGTTTGATAAGGTTCCCCACGGTGAGCTATTGCAAAAGATACGGAGGCATGGGATTGAGGGTGATTTAGCGGTTTGGATCAGGAATTGGCTAGCTGTAAGAAGACAGAGGGTGGCGGTTGATGGGAAATGTTCATCCTGGAGTTCAGTTACAAGTGGTGTGCCGCAAGGATCTGTTTTGGGGCCACTGCTGTTTGTCAGTTTTATAAATGACCTGGATGAGGGCGTAGAAGTTTGGGTAAGTAAATTTGCGGTTGACACCAAAGTCGAAAGAACAAAGCACAGTATAGCACAGGAAACAGGCCCTTCGGCCCTCCAAGCCTGTGCGCTCATTGGTCCAACTGGACCATTCGTTTGTATCCCTTCATTCCCAGAATGCTCATGTGACGCTCCAGGTAAGTCTAAAACGACGCTAGCGTGTCTGCCTCCTCCACCCTACTTGGCAGCGCATTCCAGGCCCCCAGCATTCTCTGTGTAAAAAACTTCCTGTGATATCTGAGTTATACGTCGCCCCTCTCACATTGGGCCCGTGACCCCTCGTGATCGTCACCTCCGAACTGGGAAAAAGCTTCCTACTGTTCACCCTATCTATACCCTTCATAATTTTGTACACCTTTATTAGGTCACCCCTCATTCTCCGTCTTTCCAGGGAGAACAAACCCACTTTACCCAATCTCTCCTCATAGCTAAGAGCCTCCATACCAGGCAACATCCTGGTAAACCTTCTCTGCACTCTCTCTAAAGCCTCCACGTCCTTCTGGTAGTGCGGCGACCAGAACTGGACGCAGTACTCCAAATATGGCGTAACCAGTGTTTTATGCAGCTGCAACATCAGACTCCAGCTTTTATACTCTTTACCCCGTCCTATATATACAGGCATAGCATATGCCTTCTTCACCACCTTCTCCACCTCTGCTGCCACTTTCAAGGATTTGTGGACTTGCAAACCTAGGTCCCTTTGTATAAATCTTCCCTACATTATTTCTTCCAAAATGCATCACTTCGCATTTATCTGGATTAAATTCCATCAGCCATTTCTCCGCCCAATTTTCCAGCCTATCTATATCCTGCTGTATTGTCCGAAAATGTTCATCGCTATCCGTAAGTCCAGCCATCTTCGTGTCATCCGCAAACTTTCTGATAACACCAGTTACACCTTCTTCCAAATCATTTATATATATCACAAATAGCAGAAATCCCAGTACAGAGCCCTGCGGAACACCACTGGTCACAGACCTCCAGCCGCAAAAAGACACTTCGACTGCTACCCTCTGTCTCCTGTGGCCAAGTTAGTTTTATACCCATCTAGCCACCTCTCCTTGTATCCCATGAGCTTTAACCTTCTTCACCAACCTGCCATGAGGGACTTTGTCAAATGCCTTACTGAAATCCATATAGACGACATCCACGGCAACCGGTTTTGTCACTTCCTCAAAACACTCCACCAAACTTGTAAGGCCCGATCTCCCTCTTACAAAACCATGTTGTCTGTCATTAATGAGATTGTTCCGTTCTAAATGCGCATACATCCTGTCTCTAAGAACCCTCTCAAACAACTTCCCGGAAGACCAACGGACGTCAAGCTCACTTGCCTATAATTACCCGGGTAATCCCTGCTACCCTTCTTCAATAACGGTACCACATTCGCTATCCTCCACTCCTCAGGGACCTCACCTGTGTCCAATGATTAGACAAAGATTTCCGTCAGAGGCCCAGCAATTACATCTCTTGTCTCCCGGAGCAGTCTTGGAGAGATGCCATCAGGCCTTGTGGATTTGTCAGTTTTAATGTGACCTACAAAACCTGACAATTTTGTTACCTTTTGTTACCTTTAATGTTACCTAAAAATCATAACAAGTCCGTGGAGTTGTGGACAGTGTGGAAGGTTGTTGCATGTTACAGAGGGACATAGATAAGCTGCAGTGCTGGGCTAAGAGGTGGCAAATGGAGGTCAATTCGGAAAAGTGTGAGGTTATTCACTTTGGAAGGAGTAACAGGATTACAGAGTACTGGGCTAATGGTAAGATACTTGGTAGTGTGGATTAACAGAGAGATCTCGGTGTCCATGTGCATAGATCCCTGAAAGTTGGCACCCAGCTTGATAGGGTTGATCGGAGTGCAAGCTTTTATTGGTCAAGGGATTGAGTTTCGGAGCCAGGAGGTCATGTTGCAGCTGTACAAAACTCTGGTGCGGCCGCACTTGGAGTATTGCATACAGTGCTGATCACCGCATTATAGGAAGGATGTGGAAGCATTGGAACGGGTGCAGAGGAGATTTACGAGGATGCTGCCTGGTATGGTGGGAAGGTCTTATGAGGAAAGGCTGAGGCACTTGAGGTTGTTTTCATTAGAGAGAAGAAGGTTAAGGGGTGACTTAGTAGAGGCATACAAGATGATCAGAGGATTAGATAGGGTGGATAGTGAGAGCCTTTTTCCTCGGATGGTGATAGCTAGCATGAGGGGACATAGCTTTAAATTGAGGGGTGATAGATATAGGGCTGATGTCAGAGGTCGGTTCTTCACTCAGAGAGTAGTAAGGCCGTGGAATGCCATGCCTGCAGCAGTAGTGGACTCGCTAACATTTAGGACATTTAAATGGTCATTGGAAAAACATATAGATGATATTGAAATAGTATAGGTTCGATGGGCTTTAGATTGGTTTCACTGGTCGGCGCTACATCGAGGGCCGAAGGGCCTGTACTGCGCTGTAATTTTCTACGTTCTATGTTCTATGTTTTATGAATGGCCAAACGACAGAGAAGCTGAAATCAGAGGTTAAGTTGTGAAAGATGGAGATGTGGAGTGAGGGGGGAGATGGGTGGGAGCGAGGTAAAATTGAGAAAAAGGGGGAGAAAAGGTAAGGAAATGGTGATCAAACGGAAGGAAAGGGGGAAGGAAAATAAAGAAAGACAATAAGGAAGTGAGAGGTAGAGAAGAGTTAAAAATAAACTGAAAACGGGAGGATCTAGGTGGGGTCGAGCTAATTATCTGAAGTTGCTGAATTCGATGTTGAGATGAGAAGGTTGTAATGGAAGATGAGATGCTGTTCCTCCAGTTTGTGTTGAACCTCATTGGAACATGGGCAGCAGGCCAAGTACCGACACGGGGCATGGGAGCAGGGTCGTGTGTTAAAAAGGTCCTGAGTGCACACAGACCTGAGGTTCTCAGCAAAGCTATCGCCCAGTCTCTGTTTGGTCTCTCCGATATAGAGGAGACCACACTGGGAACGGCGAATGCAATAGATCAATTAAAAGATTGAAATATATTTCACCCTGCCGTATAACTATCTCCCACTTTCTACGTCTTTTAGCTTTGACAAAGGATCATCTGGACTCAAAACTTCAGCTCTTTTCTCTGCTTACAGATGCTGCCAGACCTGCTGAGATTTTCCAGCATTTCCTCTTTTGGTTTCAGATCCCAGCGTCTGCCATAATTTGCTTTTATCTACGATTGGCTGAGGCAGTTAGTGAGCAATCCGGTCTCTGGTTGATTTGATTTATTGTTGTCACATGTTTTAACATACAGTGAAAAGTATTGTTTCTGGCGCGCTCTACAGACAGAGCACACCATTCATCGAGAAGAAAATGAGAGAGTGCAGAATGTAGTGTTGCAGTCATAGCTCGGGTGTAGAGAAAGATCAACTTCATGCAAGGTGAGTCCATTCAAAAGTCTGACAGCAGTAGGGAAGAAGGTGTTCTTGAGTCGGTTGGTGCGTGACCTCAGGCTTTTGTATCTTTTCCCTGACAGAATAAGGAGGAAGAGAGAATGTCCGGGGTGCGTGGGGTCCTCAATGATGCTGTCTGCTTTGATGACGCAGCGGGAAGAGTAGACAGAGTCAATGGATGGGAGGCTGGTTTGCTTGATGGACTGGGCTACATTCACGACCTTTTGTATTTCCTTGCAATCTTAGGCAGAGCAGGAGCCCAGACCAAGCTGTGATACAACCAGAAAGAATGCTTTTTATGGTGAGAATTGTCGCTGGCATGCCAAGTTTCCTTAGTCTTCAGAGAAAGTAGAGGTGTTGGTGGGCTTTCTTAACTATAGTGTCAGCATGGGGGGACCAGGACAGGTTGTTGGTGATCTGGATACCTAAAAACGTGAAGCTCTCGATCCTTTCTATTTCACCCCCGTTAATGTGGACAGGAGTATGTTCTCCTCTACGCTTCCTGAAGTCGACGACAATCTCCTTTGTTTTTTTGACATTGTGGGAGAGATTATTGTTGCCGCACCAGTTCACCAGATACCCTATTTCATTCCTGTACTCTGTCTCGTCATTGTTTGAGATCTGACCCACTACAATAGTGTCGTCAGCAAACCTTAAAATCGAGTTGGAAGGGAATTTGGCCACACAGTCATAGCTGTATATGGAGTATAGTAGGGGGCTGAGAACACAGCTTTGTTGGGCACCACTGTTGAGGATGATTGTGGAGGAGGTGTTGTTGCCCATCCTTACTGATTGTGGTCTGTTAGGAAGTTTAGGATCCAGTCGCAGAGGGAGGAGCCGAGGCCCAGACAACGGAATTTGTAGATGAGTTTCGGAGGAATAATTGTGTTGAAGGCTCAGCTGTAGTCAATGAATAGGAGTCTGACATAGGTGTCCTTGTTATCGAGTTGTTCCAGGGTTGAATGCAGGGCCAGGGAAATGGCTTCCACTGTGCAGCTGATGTGGTGGTAGGCAAACTGTACTGGATCCAGGTAGTATAGGAGGATGGAATTAATTCGTGCCATGATTAACCTTTCAAAGCACTTCATAATGATGGATGTCAGAACCACCAGCCAATAGTCATTTAGGCACGCTGCTTGGTTTTTCTTAGGTACCGGGGATGATGGTCACCTTCTTGAAGCAGATAGGGACCTCATATTGTTGACAAGAGAGGTTGAAGGTGTCTGCGAATATCCCCGCCAGCTGATCCACGTAGGATCTGAGTGCTCGTGCAGGTACCCCATCCAGGCCAGTTGCTTTCTGTGGGTTGACTCCTGAGAAAACTGTTCTGACATCTGCAATTGTCAGACCAGATATAACTTCATCCAGGGCTTCCAGGGTGGAGGGCATGTTCTTGCTGACCTCTTGCTCAAAACGGGGGTAGAATGCATTGAGCTCATTAGGGAGCCGGTGATTTTACATGCCTTCATCTTGTAGCCTGGTATCTCTTACAGACCTTGCCATAGTCGGCTGGTGTCGGTGTGGCTAGCCTAGGTCTCTATCTTGATCCAGCACTGTGTTTTGGCATCTTTGATGGACCTCCTTAGATTATATCTGGTGTTCTTATACTGATGATGTGGAGATGCCAGCGTTGCACTGGGGTAAACACAGTAAGAGTTTTAACAACACCAGGTTAAAGTCCAACAGGTTTATTTGGTAGCAAATGCCATGAGCTTTCGGAGCGCTGGTCCTTCGTCATTTGGAGTGGATATCTGCTCTCAAGCAGGGCATACAGAGACACAAAATCAAGTTACAGAATACTGATTAGAATGTGAATCACTACAGCCAACCAGGTCATAAAGGTACAGACAATGTGAGTGGAGGGAGCATTAAACACCGGTTAAAGAGGTGTGTATTGTCTCCAGACAGGACAGCCAGTGAGATTCTGCTTGATTCCATGAGGCAAGCTGTGGGGGTTACTGATAGTGTGACATAAATCCAAGATCCCGGTTTCGGCTGTCCTCATGTGTGCGGAAATTGGCTATCAGTTTCTGCTCAGCGACTCTGCGCTGTCATGTGTCGTGAAGGCCGCCTTGGAGAACGCTTACGCAAAGATCAGAGGCTGAATGCCCGTGATCGCTGAAGTGCTCCCCCACAGGAAGAGAACAGTCTTGTCTGGTGATTGTCGTGCGGCGTTCATTCATCTGTTGTCGTAGCGTCTGCATGGTTCGCCAATTTCCGCACACATGAGGACGGCTGAAACTGGGATTTATGTCACTCTATCAGTAACTTCGACAGCTTGCCTCCTGGACTTGCAGAATCTCACTGGCTGTCCTGTCTGGAGACAATACACATCTCTTTAACCTGTGCTTAATGCTCCCTCCAATCACATTGTCTATATCTTTAAGACCTGGTTGGCTGTAGAGATTCACATTCCAATCAGTATTCTGTAACTTGATTTTGTGTCTCTGACTGCCCTGTTTGAGAGCAGATATCCACTCCATCTGACGAAGGAGCAGCGCTCCGAAAGCTAATGGCATTTGCTACCAAATAAACCTGTTGGACTTTAACCTGGTGTTGTTAAAACTCTTACTGTACTTTCTTGTCTTGGTCAGGGTTACCTGACTTGAACGCCTCAAACCTGGATTTCAGCGAGCAATTGATGTCCCTGTTCATTGATGGTTTCCAGTTGGGAAACACATGGATTTGTTTTTTTTGGCTGAGGCGGTCAGTTAGCAATTCATTCTCTGATTGACTGAGATAGTCAGTTAACAATCCAGTCTCTCATTGGCTGAGGCGGTCAGTTAGCTATCCAGTTCCTGATTGGCTGAAGCGGTCATTTAGCAATCCTGTTTTCTGATTCTCTGAGGTGGTTAGTTCGAGATCCTGATCTCGGATTGGCTGTCAGTTTTGTTTCTTTATTAATTTAATAATTGATGTAACTGGATATTTTACCGCGATTCTGATCTGCTCCCTGAATTTGGATTGAGTCACCATGTAAATAAATGTGTTTGTACAGCAGTTTAGACTCCGCAGAATATATCCGACATTTTGAAAGGTAAATTCAGCAGAAGTGACAGAAATTAATCCTTTCACTTTCGAATAGATAAAAAATATAACAAATACCAACCAGAGGAGAATGAAAGCTCCGGAGATGCTGAAGAGTAAAATCATTGATTTCCTTCTGCTCTCCATCTCGGGGTCTCTGCAATTCTCTCCCTTACTGTGAGCCCTCAGTCCCTTCCGGACTCGACTGGTCACCAAAATGTGACTGACTGTCAGAGCGTTAATCAACAGGATTAAACCAAATGGGAGCAATGGGGTTAAAGCCTGATCAAACCAGGAAAATCCAATCCACCCGGGATCGGTCCAAAAGCTTGTCTTTGTCTTACAACCCCACTGAACATTGTCAATTATCCGTTTATGTTCCCTTGTAAAGTACCGGGGCATGTTTTTCACAGAGAGCAGGATGCCGGTAGTTGCCAGAACCACAGCCGCAGTTTTCCCGGTGCAATATTTAGATTTCAGTTTCTGACAGCGAATGGCCACAAGCCGGTCAAAGGAGAAAGTGACGGTGAACCAGACAGAACAGTCTCTGGATGCATTCAGCAGGACAGATTTAACACTGCACACAGGGGTGAGGGAGAAGAAACTCCCGGGGAAATAATAATCATTTATATAGTTGAGAATGGGGTTAAAGATGATGAACAGTAGATCAGCCGCTGCCATGGCCACCAGGTAACGAGTGGTGCAGGTGGAGAGGCCACACTTTCCCCGACTCAGGATCACTATTCCCAGTAAATTAACTGTCAGAGCAAAAGGGATAAGGCAAATTAGTGAGTAAACATTCTCCATGTCTGAACTGAGAGGAGGGCGATGATTTCAGCATCAATCCAAGTGTTTAGCAATTCCTAGGGCGGCAGTGTTGTTGGAAGAGTTCTGTTAGACATTAACATTGCAGATTGGAAAGTGGCCAATTTAACATCGCTGGTTAAGCAGGGGCTGGGGGACAGGAAGCTCTGAATTATACATCTTTCTCTTTGATGGAGCAAATCGGCAAATTCTGACATCCAAATATTTCTGAGAGGTTCGATTTCTCATCTGATCTGTTTTACAGGATTCATTCAATGGGACGGCTTTCCCAGTGAGACCCAAACTGGACACAAATATACCAGAGATTGGCAATATAATCTGCCGTCCCTTTCTGAATCCAATTATCAGAGCCCACCCCGGATTGAACACTTCCCTCGACTGGACAATTGATGGAGTTGGGGCTCACTTCAGGATTATTCGATTTACCACCTCTTCTCCAATTCCCCATTCTGTCTCTCCCCCAGCTTTTCTATTTCTATATTCCCAATTTCTTCCTCAGTCTCCCTCTCTCTCTCTCTCTTATCAGTCTCCTCCTCTCTCTATGCCTTCTCCGTTTCTTCCTTTATCTTTCTCTCGCTAGACTTGTCTTCTGTCTTTCCAGATTTCTTCAAAGTTTATTTATTTATTAGAGTCACAAGGCTTACATGAACACTGCAATGAAGTTACTGTGAAATTCCCCTAGTTACCACACTTCAGCGCCTGTTCGGGTCAACCCACCTAACCAGCACATCTTTCAGTCTCTGTAGGGAAACCGGGGGAAACCCATGCAGACACGGGGAGAATGTGCAGACTCCACACAGACAATGAGCCAAGACCGGGAATCGACCCAGGTCCCTGCACTGTGAGGCAGCAGTGCTAACCACTGTAACACCCCATCTCTTTCCCCTATCTCTAGATTTCTCTCCCATTCTGCCTGTTCGATACTTCTCTCTCACACACACACACCCAAACACACACACACACTTTCTGCTCATATCTGTCTCTCTCTCTGCAGCATTTTCCTCTTTCTCTGCAGCGCTCTTTGTGTGGCTTTAACCTTTTAATCAACAAAATCTTTCCGCAAATAGCAATGCGATCTGTGTTTTTTTGGTAAATAGAGGAGAGAAATATTCAATCGCTCCTTTCAACGCGGAGTACAAGACAGAGAGGGAAATAAGCAGACATAAAGAGAGTACAAGTCAGAAAGAGAGATGGAGAAACTGGGTGTGCAGGGATAACGGCCCAGATAGGAAATATTTACGTTGAATGCGACGGAAAGATAGAGGGAATCTGACAGGACTGGAGGGTGAAAACAGAAGTGGTGACTGAGGGATAGATGTGCCGGAAAGAGAGACAGGACGTGAGGGTCTCCAGTGTGTAGTCCCACTCACATCCTCTCAGAGAGTCTGTCATGAGGATAGAAATCTGAGAGGGACATTTTTTAAAAGTGTTGTGAAGGAATCAACAGCTCCTTCCCAAACTAAACGAGGGAATTGGGCACCTTCCAGAGACGGAGGGGGGAACAGACGGAGGGGGGCTGATTTAATAGATTTTCTTTGTGGATCTCACTCTCTCTCTCTTCATCCATCCAAATCCTTCCGGCTGATTGGAAGAAATTGTAGAATAGAGAGTGCAAGAGAGAATGAGGAAAACCCGGGGGCGGGGGGAGGGGGGGGGGGTGGGGAAGGAGTGGGCGTGGTTTTGGGGCGGGGGGTGGAGTCGGTGGGGTGTGGTGGTGGGGTTCTGGAGGGGGGTGAGGTAGTTCCTTCTGGGATCATGCAGAACATACATAATGGTCTGCAATGAAACAGTGACCACAGTTGAATTAGGAATTAATTCATAGATTGTAAAACACCCTTGAGGTGCTTGAATTAAACGTTCGGAAATTGAAACACGGGTAAAAGAGAGGAGGTAATTCACCCTTTCTTGGGGAACTGAGGGAGGGCAATATTTAGCTCTTAGCACTTTGCCGTCTGTGGGATCTTGCTTTGTTCACAGACGGCAGTGTGTGGCTTCCTACATGACAGCAATATTGCAAAATAGATGGGGAGTGGGAGAGTATGTGACTGAGACATAGAGAGAAAGAGAGAGAGAATGAGGGAGAGAGATAGAAACAGCTGGAGATCGTGGGTTAGACGCAGGGGTCTCATTGTGGCGTGGGAGGCTTAAATGAGATAAAGGCTCCATTTTTTTTTAATTTTGAGGATCTCATGAGGGAAAGGTAAACTGTCTAAACCCCACCCTCCCCACCCCCACCCCTGCGGGCCCCCCCCCCCCCCCCCGCCCCGTCCCCTCCACCCGCCTGCTCCGCTCTCTGCATAAACATTTTCCAAAGGAAAACAAACACTCCACAATGCAAACAGCACGTTGTGGGATATTCCTGTGCAATTTGTTTTGAAAATATTAGCTCAGTTTTAAGAGGGAGCTTCAACTTTCCAGAGGAAGGAAAGGATGTCTTCAGACTTGGGACAATGCACACACTGTGTGGTAGGGGTGTGGGGCTTTTTTTTGGTGCAGTGTAGGAATGGGCTCACAGCAGGTATGAAGGTGGCGGCATGGGAAGATCTGTGCCTCATCTGAATAGGTTCACAGTGCAGCTACTGTGGGATACTGCTGTGGACGCATTGGGGCCTTTTCCTGCCTTGTAACAACATCCACATTGGGCGGCCGAAATTCAAAACACCTGGCCTTGGACAATTTTGAGGGTTTCTGTGGGTGGGGGCGGGGTGGGGGGGGGGGGAGGGGGCGGTGCGCTTGTTCAATGTCTAGCTCTTTCACTCCAGATTGTTTCTCCCTCTCTCCATCCATTTGTTTCTCTATTGCATCTCGTAATTCATGTAAAATAAAATCCCAGGGTGATTTATTTTCACTTTAATCGGGTGGGGATGGGAGTGGAGGGTGGAGGTGACGGTGGGAGGTGGCGAGCAGTGGCTCCCTTTCCCTCTGGCCAAATGAGCATTCACTTCAGCTCCATCATAACCTCCCTGCTCTTTTCTTCTATACCTCGGTTGATAAGGACAGCTATCATGTCTGCCTTCTCAATCATCTGATCATCAGAAGTTAACCACAGGATTGGAAAATCAATCGACGCTTTATGTTATTCTTGTGTTCAAAACAGAAAATAAAACAATTCCAAAGAATAATTGTCCAGTCACAACCTTAACGGTATGAAAATAAATGAACCAACTAGAGTAGAAAAACATCATTAAGTAATACAGACTATGACAAAGAGCAGTCAGCACATATTCCAAAATTAAGATCACTCGACGGATTTCATTGAATTATTTTGCAATTATCAGGAATGACAGATGAGATTAATATGACCGATGCCAGACATTAAGAGGTTCGAAATGCCTTCAGTAAGTTAAGACTTGGCAGACTCATGAGTAATCTCAGAGCAAGTGGTTTTGGAGGGCAAGCATCAGAATGCACAACAAGCTGTTTACAAAGACCCAACACAGGGAGTAGGAGTGAAAGTGATTTACTCTGGTTGGTGGAAGGTGGGAAGTGGTTTTCCACAAGGATCAGCACTGGGATCACTGTCCTTCACCATTTACATCAACAATGTGGAATCAGGATGCACAATGATAATTTCAAAATTTACAAACCAGTCCAATCTGAGAATGAGATGCACATAATGGAAGAATATAACTGAATACAATAACACATGGATAATAAATTATAAACTTGCAAATTGGGTATTCGAATTGGAAATTAATTTCATGGCAGCTCAGTCCCAGGTGCTGCATTTTGATCAGAATACGTTTTCAAATCACTGAATGCCTTCGAGGAGTTTAAGGGTTCAGGGATCAGATTCCCAAATCGCTTGAAGCAGCAGTACAGTTTACATAGAAACATAACAATCTGGACAATAAACATTGTTGTTCAATTCTAGATTAATAGAAATGTGAACAAAATCACCAAATGTTTGAAAATATTAATCACAGAAAACTGCATGTTTGTATTGGGTTGTTTAAATATCACGGACGAGCTAACGCCTGTTTCTTTCCAATACATAACTGAGCTATCAAGAAATTTCACATCATACGCTGACCAATGAACATCATTAAAACAAACCCAATCTTTCCTGTTTTCAAGCTTTTCCAAAGTTAAAAGACAGAGGCAGCTCCATGGAATGGAGATCTAACTCACCGATTGAATACATATATTTCAAATTGAACTAACTTATTACATTCCAGTTCTTTCCCAAACACAATACGATTCCACATGGACATATAGTGTCAGAAATAGATGGGTGCTTAAAACAGATATTCCACTCTGGTGAAAAAAAATACAATGACTACAGTTCTACACTAATAAATACATCTTGCAATATTCAATCAGTGGTGTCAGAAGTTGGATTTTATCCTTACTGCCACTAACGCTATTACAGAAAGATCACTGCCAATGAGGTTCATTCAAACAATACAAAAGATTCCACGAACTAAAATAACCTCATTTATCACTGAGCCTATGAATTACATGCAGAGGTTTGTCAGTTGATGAAAACAATTAAAACCATTTGATTTAAATGAGTTACATTGTTCACCTGGCTTCTGTATAACAGTGAGAATGAGATCAGAACGGAACATTTTCAGTCAGAGTTTAAAATCAGACAGCGGCTCACACACAGATTTACACAGCCTCAATGGTTAAAGTCACTTACCAGGAACACCAATAATGGCGATGATTGGGTAGATTATTTTCTCAGTCACTTGAAATGGAAGATGCATCTTCAGTGTGAGGTGATATGTCCCTTCGTGCTGCTGACAGTCTCTGTCTTTAAACTCTGAGGTTACATGTTTCCAAATCCTTTAATTTATACACTGTAGAATCACCTCAGGGACATTGAGGTAGCAACATGGTTTGAAGAACTTAGAAAAATATATACATATGAACAAACAGAGTACGACATTGAGTTCAGTGATGGAAAACATTTTATTTACGATTGACTTACCTCTTTCCGAAGACTGGATTCTGTTGACCAAATTTTCAACTAAGATGCTGTCCACTCAAATACCATCAGTCCCACCTCTAGATCTCAGATTGTTTCAGTGATATCTGTCATTGGATTGTGACCATTCAGGAATGATGTTCCAATTGTTACCGTCTGTCTCTCCGTGTGGTATTTAACAGTGACCATTCAGATATGTGATTTAAGTGGGTTATGGGTGAGCAGAAATTGCAAAATTCAGTTAATCAATAATCTGGAACTATAGAACCTGCAAAGAAAATTATTTTACCACTAAATCTAATGCAGCTCCTCAAACTGAGAAAACATAGAAACATAGGAGCACGAGGAAGCCATTTGGCCCTTCGAGCCTGTTCCACCATTCATTACTGGTCATGCAAATCAATAGTCTCATCCTGCTTTTTCCCTATAACCTTTGATCCCATTCGCCCCAAGTGCTATATCCAGCCGCCTCTTGAATACATTCAACGTTTAAGCATCAACTACTTCCTGTGGTAATGAATTCCACAGGCTCACCACTCTTTGGGTGAAGAAATGTCTCCTCACCTCCGTCCTAAGTGGACGACCCCGATTCCTCAGACTGTGACCCCTGGCTCTGGACTCTCCCAGCATTGGGAACATACTCCCTGCATCAACCCTGTCTAGTCCTGTTACAATTTTCTCAGTCTCTTTGAGATCCCTCGTCATTCGTCTGAATCCCAGCAAAAATAATCCTAACCTAGTCAATACATCATACATCAGTCCGGCCATCCCCGGTGCAAGAAATTTCTTCCTCAGAAAAGGAGACCAAAGCTGCACACAATACTCTCGGTGTGGCCTCACCACGGCCCTGTACAATATACAACAACTCCTCCCTGCTCCTGTACTCAAAACCTCTCGCAATAAAAGTCACGATGCCATTTGCCTTCTTCACCGCCTGCTGCACGTGCATGCTTACCTTCAGTGATTGGGACACAAGGACACCCAGGTCCCGCTGCACACTCCTCTCTCAATTTACAGTCATTCAGGTAGCAATCTGCCTTCTTGGCTTTGCTCCCAAAATGAAGTACCTCTCATTTATCCAAATTATACTGCATCTGCCATTGATTTGCCCACTCATCCAACCTGTCCAGATCATTCTGAAGGATCACTGCATCCTCGTCACAGTTCACCCTCCCACGCAACTTGATAACATCTGCAAACGTTGCGATGTTACATTTTGTTCCCTCATCCAAATCATCAACATATGTTGTAAATAGCTGAGGTCCTAGCACAGATCCCTGTGGCACCCCACTTGTTACTGGCTTTCAATTTGAAAAGTACCCATTAATTTCTATTCTTTGTTTCCTTTCTGCCAACCAGTTTTCTATCCATCTCAATACACTTCCACAAATCCCATGCGCTTTAATATAGCATGATAATCTCTAATGCGGGACTTCGTCAAATGTTTTCTGAAAGTCCAAATATGCCACATCAGCTGGTTCCCCCTTTTCAACTCTGCTAGTGTAGGTTAGATGGATTTTTCATATAAAATTGCACCTTGTTGTCCAAAGATGCGCAGGTTAGTTGGATGGGCAATGCTAAATTGCCGTTTGTGTTCAAACATGTATAGGTTTGGTGAATTGCCAAGGTACATTGCACTTTGTGTCCAAAGATGTGTAGATTAGGTGGATTGGACATGGTAAATTGCCCCTTTGTGTCCACAGATGTGCAGGGTAGGGGATTGGCCATGCTGAATTGTCCCTTAGTGTCCAAAGATGTGCAGGTTAGGGGATTGGCCATGCTAAATTGGCCCTCAGTGTCCAAAGATGTCAAGGTTAGGGGATGGTGGGGTACGTGTGTGGGGTTAGGTGATGGGGCTGCTCGTGGGCCTTGTTAGGATGCTCTGTCGGAGAGGTGAGTGAAGACTCGATAGGCCGACTGGCCTCCATCTGTACTGTAGGCCTTCTATGATTCTATGACTCAGACAAGGCTCTCATCCAGAAAGAGGCTGGCCTGTGGAAATCACTACCATCGAAATCAGGTGAGGCCAAAACATTGTATGTTTTTAAGAAGCAGTTAGATCTAGCACTTGGGGCGAGGGGGATCAAAGAATGTTGGAGGAGGCGAAAGATGAGATCAGGCTATTGAATAGTTCTACTATTTCACAGCGCCAGGGATCCGGATTCAATTCCAGCCTCCGGTTTCTGTCTGTGTGGAGTCTGTTCACTCCCTCCGTCTCTGCGTGTGTTTCTTCCTGGTCGTCCGATTTCCTCCCACTGTTCAAAGATGTGCTGGTTAGGTGGATTAAACATGTCAAATTGCACTTGAGTGTCCAACGATTAGGTTATGGGGATTGGCCATGCTAAATTGTCCCTTAGTGACCAAAGATGTGTAGGTTGTGTGGATTGACCATGGTAAATAGCCACTTAGCTACAATGATGTGTGGATCAGGAGAATTGGCAATTGTAAATTGCACCTTCGTGGCCATAAAGATATATGTTAGGTGCATTGGCCATGGTAAATTGCTCCATAGTATCCAAAGATGTGTTGGTTAGGCAAATTCGCTATGCTATATTGCCCCTTAGTGTCCAAAGATGTGTAGGTTAGATGAATTGGCCATGCTAAATAATCTTTTACTGTCCAAAGACGTGTAAATTTGGTTGATTGGCAATGCTAAGTTGCCCCTTCGTGTCCAAAGATGAGTAGAATAGGTAGATTGGTCATGCCAAATTGCCCTTAGTGTTCAAAAATATATAAGTTAGGTGCATTGGTCATGGTACTTTGCTGCTTAGTGCTCCAAGATGTGTAGGTTAGGTATATTGGCCATACCAAATTGTCCCTTAGTGTCCAAAGATTTGTCATTTATCTGGATTGGCCATGTTACATTGTCTCTTAGTGTCCAAAAATGTGCACTTTAGGTGGATTGGCCATTATTAAACTGTCATTTAGGGCCCGATATTACCATCAAATTGCGCCCGTTTTCAGGCGCAAAATCTTGGTAAAGTCGGGTGTGAGGCGAGTAGCACGATCTGCGACCGCCTCCGCTTCCGTTCTCCTTTTACCAATGTTGAAAATGGCGGTGATCGGGACTGTGCCCGAAACGGGCGTGACGGCAATTTAAATTGAATGAATGGTCTGGATGCCCAACTTTACCAGCAGCTACCCCTTTACCACTGCTTTTGCCCGTCCAGATTCGGCGCAAAACGGACATGGTCTGCAAAGATCCGAGTCGGGCCCACCAGCTTCTGAGGAGGTATGTTCAGAACTTCCGGTAGTTCTCTGACTCAGATCGGTGGTGGTGGCAGGGGGAGGAAGGCGGATCAGATGGCTCTCTGGTGGTGGGAAGGGAGGCGGGTCAGATGGCTCTCTGGTGGGGCGGAGGGAAGCAGGTCAGATAGCTATCTGGTGGGGGGGCGGGGTGGTGGAGACGGTTCAGATCGCTCTCTGGTGGTGGGGAGAGGCGGGTCAGATGGCTCTCTGGTGAGGGAAGGGAGGCAAGTCAAATGGCTCGCTGGTGGGGGGAAGGAGGGAGGTAGGCCAGATCACTCCCTGGTTGGGGGGGAGGGAGGTGGGTCAAATGGCACTCTGGTGGGGAGGGGGATAGGGAGGTGGGTCAGATGGCTCTCTAGTGCGGGGAATTTGGCGGGACAGATCGCTCCCTGGTGGGGGTAGGGAGGCAGGTCAAATGGCTCTCTGGTGGGGAGTAGGTAGGGAGGCAGGTCAGATCTCTCCCTGGTGGGGGGAAGGAGGTGGGTCAGATGGCTCTCTGGTGATGGGAGGGGGAGAGGGAGGTGGGTCAGATGGCTCTCTGGTGGGAGCAGAAGGGGTGTCCGCTGCGACTCTGTGTGCGATTGGTTTGGGGGTGGGGGATCTGCTGCCACACTGCGTGCGATCAATGGCGGGGGGCGGGGGGGGGTGTGGCGAAGGGCGATCCGCTGCCACTCAGCGTGCGATTGGTGGGAGGGAATGGGGCAGGGGGAGGTGATCAGAATGGTGGTGGGAGGATAAGGGGGTCAGCTTTGTTGTGGGGGGTGGGACAATGTCTGTGGGAGCCAGGGGGGGGCATTACCTGACATGGGAGGGATTTGGCAGGGGAGCGTTATTCGCTCATGTGTTTTCCGCACATGCGCAGTTGGAGGCACCGATCGGAGCTGCAGGGTTTCGGGCGTGTTAAGCCCCGCCCACAGGCTCCTGGAACGAGATTAAGAATCGCTGATATTTTTTCTCATGCAGAGTGCGTATGGGGCCGCCTGAGAGCGGGTCTAAAAGTCGGACCCGAAATACTCCCAGTTTCAAGTCCGCCCAGCACTTCGAATTACTTTGGTAAAATAGGGCCCATATGGTCCAAAGATATGAAGGTTAGGGGATTAATGGTGTGAGTGCATGGGGTTAAGTGGTGGGGATGCTGGTGGGACTTATTGAGGTGCCCTGTCAGAGAGGTCACTGAAGACACGATTGGCTGAGTAGTCGCCTTTCGCACTGTCGCCTTTTATGTTGTTAAGACAGAGATAGGGAGACATTTCTTCACCCAGACAGTGGCTGGCCTGTGGAATTCGCAGAAATCAATTGAGGCCAAAACATTGTATGTTTTCAAGAAGCAGTTAGATCTAGCACGTGGGGCGAAGGGGAGATCAGTCTATTGAATGGTTAGCACTACTATCTCACAGCACCAGGGACCCAGATTCAATTCCAGCCTCAGGTGACTGTCTGTGTGGAGTTTGCTCATTTTCCCCATGTCTGCGTGTGTTTCCACTGGGTGTTCCGTTTTCCCCCCACTGTCTAAAGATGTGCTGGTTAGGTGGATTAGACATGTCAAATTGCCCCTTAATGTCCAAAGATGCGCATGTTAGGTGAAACAGCCATGCTAAGTTGCCCCTTTGTTCCAAAGATTCGTAGGTTATGGGAATTGTCCATGCTAAATTGCCCATTTGTGTTCAATGATGTGCAGCTTCGGTGGATTGACCATGGTAAATAACCACTTAGGTCCAATAATGTATAGGTTAGGTGGATTGGCCGTGTTAAATTGCTCCGAAGTGTCCAAAGATGTGTAGGTTAGGTGGACTGGCCATGGTAAATTGTCCCTCAGTGTCCAAAGACATGTAGGTTTGGTGGATTAGCAATGTTAAATTGCCTCTTAGTGTCCAAAGATGAATAGGTTAGGTGGATTGACCATACTAAATTGCCACTCAGTATCAAAAGATGTGCAGGTTAGGGGGATAGACCTTGCTAAATTGCCCGTTCTCCAAAGATGTGTAAATTAGATGTATTGGCCGTGATAAATTTCTCCTTAGTGTCCAAAGATATGCAGGTGAGGTGGATTGGCCGTGCTGAATTTCTGCTTCGTGTCCAAAGATATGCAGGTGAGGTGGATTGGCCATGCTAACTTGTCCCTTAGTGTCCAAACATATGCAGGTTAGGTGGAGTGACTATGCTAAATTGCTCCTTTGTGTCCAAAGATGTATAGGTTAGGTAGATTCACCAAGCTAATTTGTTCCTTAGTGCATAAAGATGAGCAGGTTATCGTGGCATGGCCATGCTAAATTGCCCCTTAGTGTCCAGAGGTCTGCAGGTTAGCGGAAATCTCCCTGCTAAATTGTCCTTAGTGTCCAAAGGTGAGCAGCTTTGGTGGATTTGCCATGATAAATTGCCCCTTAGTTTCCAAAGTTGTGTCGTTTAGGTGGATTTGCTATGCTGAATTGCCCTGAAGTCCAAAGATAGAACATAGAACATAGAAAGCCACAGCACAAACAGGCCCTTCGGCCCACAAGTTGCGCCGATCACATCCCCACCTCTAGGCCTATCTATAGCCCTCAATCCCATTAAATCCCATGTACTCATCCAGAAGTCTCTTAAAAGACCCCAACGAGTTTGCCTCCACCACCACCGACGTCAGCCGATTCCACTCACCCACCACCCTCTGAGTGAAAAACTTACCCCTGACATCCCCCCTGTACCTACCCCCCAGCACCTTAAACCTGTGTCCTCTCGTAGCAACCATTTCAGCCCTTGGAAATAGCCTCTGAGAGTCCACCCTATCCAGACCCCTCAACATCTTGTAAACCTCTATCAGGTCACCTCTCATCCTTCGTCTCTCCAGGGAGAAGAGACCAAGCTCCCTCAACCTATCCTCATAAGGCATGCCCCCCAATCCAGGCAACATCCTTGTAAATATCCTCTGCACCCTTTCAATGGCTTCAACATCTTTCCTGTAATGAGGTGACCAGAACTGCGCGCAGTACTCCAAGTGGGGTCTAACCAGGGTCCTATAAAGCTGCAGCATTATCTCCCGACTCCTAAACTCAATCCCTCGATTAATGAAGGCTAGTACGCCATACGCCTTCTTGACCGCATCCTCCACCTGCGAGGCCGATTTAAGAGTCCTATGGACCCGGACCCCAAGGTCCTTCTGATCCTCTACACTGCTAAGAATGGTACCCTTCATTTTATACTGCTGCTCCATCCCATTGGATCTGCCAAAATGGATCACTACACACTTATCCGGGTTGAAGTCCATCTGCCACTTCTCCGCCCAGTCTTGCATTCTATCTATGTCTCGCTGCAACTTCTGACATCCCTCCAAACTATCCACAACACCACCTACCTTGGTGTCGTCAGCAAACTTACCAACCCATCCCTCCACTTCCTCATCCAGGTCATTTATGAAAATGACAAACAGCAAGGGTCCCAGAACAGATCCCTGGGGCACTCCACTGGTCACTGACCTCCATGCAGAGAAAGACCCCTCCACAGCCACTCTCTGCCTTCTGCAGGCAAGCCAGTTCTGGATCCACAAGGCAACAGCCCCTTGGATCCCATGCCCTCTCACTTTCTCAAGAAGTCTTGCATGGGGGACCTTATCGAACGCTTTGCTGAAGTCCATATAGACCACATCCACCGCTCTTCCTTCGTCAATGTGCTTGGTCACATTTTCAAAGAACTCAACCAGGCTCGTAAGGCACGACCTGCCCCTGACATGATATGTAGGTTCGGTGGATTGGCCATGCTAAATTGCTCCTTGGTGTCCAAAGATGTGCAGGTTAGGTATATTGGACATGTTAAATTGCCCCTTCATATCCAAAGATGTGTCGTTTAGGTGGATTTGCCATTCTAAATTGCCTTGATGTCCAAAGATGTGTAGGTTAGGTAGATTGGCCATGCTCAATTATTCCCTGGTGTACAAAGATGTGCAGGGTATTGAGGCATGGCTACGCTAAATTGTCCTTTAGTGTCCAAAGATATGGAGGTTAGCGGAATTTTCCGTGCTAAATTGCTCCTTAGTGTCCAAAGGTGAGTAGCTTCGGTGAACTGGCTGACAGATTGCACCTTAGTGACCAAAGATGTGTCGCTGAGGTGGACTTCCATGCTAAATTGCCCTGGTGTCCAAAGAAATGTAGGTTCGGTAGATTGGCCATGCTAAATTGCTCCTTGGTGTACAAAGATGTGCAGGTTAGCGGAACATTCCGTGCTAAATTGCTCCTTAGTGTCCAAAGGTGATTAGCTTTGGTAGATTGACAACAGTAAATTGTCCCTTCGTGTCCAAACATGTGTAGCTTCGGTGGACTGGCCATGATACATTGCCCCTTAGTGTCCAAGTTTGTGTCGGTTATGTATTTTGGCCATGCTAAATTGTCCCTTAGTGTCCTAAGTTGTGTTGATTAAATTGGTTGGCCATGCTCAATTGCCCCTAAATTTCAAAAGATGTGGAAGTTAGGTGGATTCGCCATGCTAAATTGTCCTGGTGTTCAAAGATGTGCAGGTGAGATCTATTTGCCATGCTAAATTGCCCCATCAAGTCCAAACATGTGTCATTTATGTGGATTGGCCATGCTAAGTTGCCCCTTAGTGTCCCAAGACGTGTATCTTGGATTGAGTGACCATACTAAATTGCCTCCTAATGTCCAAAGATAGACAGGGGAGGTAGATTGGCCATGCTAAATTGTCCTGGTGTTCAAAGATGTGTGGGTTATGTGGATTGGCCATGGTAAATTACTCCTTAGTGTCCACTCATGTCTAGGTTAGGTATATTGGTCATACTAAATTGTTCCTTTGTGTCCAAAGCTGCGTAGCTTCGGTGGATTGGCCATGCTAAATTGCCCCCTTATGTCTAAACATAGACAGGGAAGGTAGATTGGCCATGCTAAATTGTCCCTTAATGTCAAAAGATGTGCAGGTTACGGGGACAGACCTTGCTAAATTGCCCTTCATCCAAAGATATGTATATTAGATGGACTGGCCATGCTAAATTCCCCCTTAGTGACCAAAGCTACGCAGGGGAGATGGATTGGCCATGCTAAATTGCTCCTGCGTGTCCAAAGATGTGTATGTTAGGTGCTAACTTGCCCCTTAGTGTCCAAATATATGCAGGTTTGGTGGATTGACTATGATAAATTGCTCCTTTGTGTCCAAAGATGTGTATCTTTGGTGGATTGGCCATGTTAAATTGCCCTGGTCTCCAAAGATGTGTAGGTTACGTGGATTGGACATGCTAAATTGCTCCTAAGTGTCCAAAGATGGGTAGGTTAGGTAGATTGTCCTAGTTAATTTGTTCCTTCGTGCACAAAGATTTGCTGGTTATTGCAGCATGGCCATGCTAACCATGTCAAAAAATATGCAGGTTAGGGGAATTTACCGTGCTAAATTGCTCCTTAGTGTCCAAAGTTGTGTAGGTTAGGTATATTAGCCATGATAAATTGCCCCTTAGTGTCCAAAGATGTGTCGTTCAGGTGGATTTGCCACGCTAAATTGCTCTGTTGTCCAAAGATATGTAGATTCGGTGGGTTGGCCACGCTAAATTGCTCCTTGTTGTCCAAAGATGTGTAGGTTAGGTAGATTGGCCATGCTGACTTGTTCCTTGGTGTGCCAAAATGTGCAGGTAATTGTGGCATGGCCATGCTAAATTGCCCCTTAGTGTCCAAAGATATACAGGTTAGGGGACTTTTCCGTACTAAATTGCTCCTTAGTGTCCAAACATGAGTAGCTTCGGTGGATTGGCCATGATAAATTGCCGCTTAGTGTCCAAAGATATGTTTTTTAGGTGGATTCGCCATGCAATATTGCCCCTGAGTTTCGAAAGATGTGTACGTTCAGTGGATTGGCGATGTTAAATTGCCATGGTGTTCAAAGATGTGCAGGTTAGGTCGATTGACCATGCTAAATTGCCCCTTAATGTCCAAAGACTGGCAGGGAAGGTAGATTGGCCATGCTAAATTGCCTGGTGACCAAAGATGTGTAGATCATGTGGATTGGCCATGGCAAATTGCTCCTTAGTGTCCATAAATGTGTAGGTGAGGTATATTGGTCATACTAAATTGTTCTTTAGTGCCCCCTTATATCCAAAGATAGGGAAGAAAGGTAGTTTGGCCATGCTAAATTGCCCCTTAGTGTCCAAAGATGTGTAGGTTTGGTGGATTGGCCATGCTAAATTACCCCCCAAGTATCCAAATATGTGCAGGTTAGGTGGACTGGCCATGGTAAAGTGCACCCTAGTGTCCAAATATGTGCAGGTTAGGTGGATTGGCCATGCTAAATTACCCCCTGGTGTCCAAGTATGTTTAGTTTAGGCGAATTGGCCATGCTAAATGTCCCTGTTGCCCAAAGATGTGTAGGTTAGATGGATTGGCTATGCTAAGTTGCTTCTTAGTGCCCAAAGACGTATAGGCTAAGTATATTGGCCACGGTAAATTGTTCTTTCGTGTCCAAAGATGAGTAGCTTCGGTCGATTCGCCATGCTAAATTGCCTCTTCGTGTCCAGAAATGTGCAGGGTAGGTGGATTGGCTATGGTAATTGCCCCTTCGCGTCCAAAGATGTGTAGGTTAGGTGAATTGGCCATGCTAAATTGCCCCTTCAAGTCCAAAGATGTGTCGGTTAGGTAAATTGGCCATTGTAAATTGCCCCTTAGTGTCTAAATATATGTAGGTTAGGTAAATTGGCCATGCTAACTTGTCCCTTAGTGTCCAAAGGTATGTTGGTTTGGTGAATTGGCCATGCTAAATTGCCCCCTATCGTCCAAATATGTGCAGGTTATGTGGATTGACTATGCTAAATTGCTAAAGTGTCCCAAGATGTGTATCTTAGGCGGATTCGCCATGCTAAGTTGCCCCATAGTGTCCAAAGATGTGTAGGTTAGGTATATTGGCCATGCTAAAATGCACCCAGTTTCCAAAGATGTGTATCTTAGATGATTTGGCCATGCTAAATTTCCCTGGTGTCCAAAGATGTGTAGGTTAAGTGGATTGGCCATGCTAAATTGCCCTGTGTCCAAAGATGTGCAGGTTCGATGGATTGGCCATGCTAAATTGCTTCTTAGTGACAAAGATGTGTAGGCTAAGTATATTGGCCACGCTAAATTTTTCTTTAGTGTTCAAAGATGAGTAGCTTCGGTGGATTCTCCATGCTAAATTGCCCCTTAGTGTCCAAAATATGGAGGGTAAATAGATTGGCCATGCTAACATGTTCCACACTGTCCAAAGTTGTGCAGGCAAGGTGAATTGGCCATGCTGAATTGCCCCTCAGTGTCCAAAGATTTGCCATTAACATGGATTGGCCATGGTAATTGCCCCTGAGTTTCCAAAAATGTATATGTTAGGTGGATTGGCCATGCTAAATTGCCCTAGTTTTCAAAGATGTGTAGGTTAGATCGATTGGCCACGCTAAATTGGCCCTTCGTATCCACCGATGTGCAGGTTAGGTGGATTGGCCATGTTAAGTTGCTCCTTAGAGTCCCAAGCTGTGTATCTTACATAGATTAGCCATGCTAAATTGCTCCTTAATGTCCAAAGATAGGCAGGGAACGTACATTGGCCATGCTAAATTGTCCTGGTGTCCATAAACGTGTGGGTTGTGTGTATTGACCATGGTAAATTGCTCTTTCGTGTCCAGTAAAGTGTAGGTTAGGTATATTGGTCATGCAAAATTGTTCCTCAGTCTCCAAAGATGAGTAACTTCGGTCGATTGGCCATGCTAAATTGCCGTTTTATGTCCAAAGATATGCAGGGGATGTAGATTGGCCATGCTAACTTGCCCCTGAGTATCCAAAGATGTGTAGGTTATGTGAATTTTCCATGGAAAATTGCCCCAAAGTGTCCAAATATATGTAGGTTAGGTGGATTGGCCATGCTAAATTGCCCCTTACTGGCCAAAGTTGTATAGGTCAGATATATTGGCCATGCTAAATTGCCGTTTAGTGGTCAAAGGTGTGTCGTTTTGATGGATTGGCCATGCTAAATTATCCCTGAGTTTCCAAAGACGTGTATGTTAGGTGGATTGGCCATGCTACATTGCCCCTAAGTGTCCAAAAATGTGCAGCTGAGGTGGATTGGCCATGTAAATTGCCCTTAGTTTCCAAAGATATGAAGGTTAGGTAGATTGGCTATGCTACATTGTTCCTTAGAGTCCCAAGATGTGTATGTTATGTGGATTGGCCATGCTAAATTATCCCTTCGTGTCCAAAGATATGCAGGTGAGGTGGATGGGCCATGCTAAATTGCCCCTTAGTGTCCAACGATATGCAGGTGAGGTGGATGGGCCATGCTAAATTGCCCCTTAGTGTCCAACGATATGCAGGTTAGGTGGATGGGCCATGCTAAATTGCTCCTTAGTGTCCAAAGATGTGTCGGCTAGGTGAATTGTCCATGCTAAATTGCCCCCTAATGCCCAAGTATTTGCAAGTTAGGTGCATTGCTCCTTAGTGTCCCAGGATGTGTAGCTTAGGTCAATTGACCATGCGAAGTTGCCCCTTAATGTCCAAAGATGTGTGGATTAGGTATATTGGCCATGTGAAATGGCACCCAGTGTCCAAAGATGTGGATCTTTGATGGATTGGCCATGCTAAATTGCCCTGGGTGTCCAAAGATGTGTAGGTTTAGTGGATTAGCCATGGTAAATTTCCCTGTATCCAAAGATGTGTAGGTTAGATGGATTGGCCATGCTAAATTGCTCCTTAGTGTCCAAAGATATGCAGCTTAGGTGGATGGGCCATGCGAAATTGCTCCTTAGTGTCCTAAGATTTGTACATTAGGTGGATTGGCCAGGCGAAATTGTCCCTGAATGTCCAAAGGTCTGCAGGTTATGTGGATTGGCCATGCTAAATTGCCCCTTAGTGTCCAAAGATGTTTAGTTTAGGTGAATTGGCCATGGTAAATTTCCCTGGTGTCCAAATATGTGTAGGTTAAGTGGATTAGCCATGCTCAATTGCCCTGTGTCCAAAGATGTGTAGGGTGGAACCATAGAGAACCATGGAAAATTACAGTTCATAAACAGGCCATTTGGCCCTTCTTGTCTGTGCCGAACCATTTTTTGCCTCGTCCCACTGACCTGCACTTGGACCATATCCCTCCACACCCCTCTCATCCATGAACCCGTCCAAGTTTTTCTTAAATGTTAAAATCATTTACCACTATATCCTGCAGCTCATTCCACACCCCCACCACTCTCTGCGTGATGAAGCCCCCCCCCCCCATAATATTCCCTTTAAACTTTTCTCCTTTCACCTTTAACCCATGGCCCCTGTTTTTTTTCTCCCCTAGCCTCAGTGGAAAAAGCCTGCTTGCTTTCACTCTATCTATACCCAACAAAAGCTTATACACCTCTATCAAATCTCCCCTCATTCTTCTACGCTCCAAGGAATAAAGTCCCAACCTATTCAATCTCGCTCTGTAACTCAACTTCTCAAGTTCCGGCAACATCCTTGTGAACCTTCTCTGCACTCTTTCAACCTTATTAACATCCTTCCTGTAACTAGGTGACCAAAACTGTACACAATACTCTAAATTCGGCCACACCAATGCCTTATATAACCTTACCATAAAACTCCAACTTTTATACATGATACTCCGATTTATAAAGGCCAATGTACAAAAGGCACTCTTGACGACCCTATCCACCTGTGACGTCACTTTGAGGGAATTCTGTACTTGTATTCCCAGATCCCTCTGTTCAACTGCATTCTTCAGAGTCCTACCATTTACCCTGTACGTTCTACTTTGGTTTGTCCTTCCAAAGTGCAATATCTCACACTTGTCTGCGTTAACTTGCATTTGCCATTTTTCAGCCCATTTTTCCAGTTTGTCCAAATCCCTCTGCAATCTTTGAAAACCTTCCTCACTGTCCACTACACCTCCAATCGATGTATCATCAGCTAATTTGCTGATCCAATTCACCACATTATCATCCAGATCCTTGATATAGATGACAAACAACGATGGAGCCAACATCGATCCCTGCGGCACACCACTAGTCAAAGGCCTCCACTCAGAGAAGCAATCCTCCACAACCACTCTCTGGCTTCTTCCATTGAGCCAGTGTCTAATCCAATTTACTACCTCCCCATGTATACCCAGCGACTGAACGTTCCTAACTAACCTCCCATGAGGGACCTTGTCAAAGGCCTTCCTGAAACCCAGGTAGGCCACATCCACCACCTTCCCTTCATCCACTTTCCTTGTAACCCCTTCGAATAACTCTAATAGATTGGTCAAACATGACCTACCACGCACAAAGACTCTCCCTAATAAGTCCCTGTCTATCCAAATATTTGTAGATCCTATCCCTTATCACACCTTCCAATAACTTGCACACCACCGACGTCAAACTTACTGGCCTTTAATTTCTCGGATTTCTTTTGGGAGCTTTTTGAAACAACGGAACAACATGAGCCACCCTCCAATCATCCGGCACCTCCCCCGTTAATATTGACGTTTTAAATATGTCTGCCAGGGCCCCTGAAAGTTCAACGCTAGCTTCCCTCAACGTCCGTGGGAATACTCTGTCCGGTCCTGGGGATTTATCCATTCTGATTTGCCTCAAGACAGCAAGCACCCCCTCCCCTTTAAGCTGTAAAGGTTCCATGACCTCCCTACCTGTTTGCCCTATTTCCGAAGACTCCATGCCCGTTTCCTCAGTAAATACGGATGCAAAAAAAAACATTTAGTTTCTCCCCCATCTCTTTTGGTTCCATACACAGTGTACCACTCTGGTCTTCAAGAGGACCAATTTTATCCCTCACTATCCTTTTGCTCCTAACATACCTATGGAAGCTCTTTGGATTTTCCTTCACTGTCTGCCAAAGCAACCTCATGCCTTCTTTTAGCCCTCCTGATTTCCCTCTTAAGTAGCTTCTTCCACTTTTTATAATCCTCGAGGATCTGATCTGTTCCTTGCTGCCTGTACATTTCATACAACTCTCACTTCCTCTTAATCAGTGTTACAATCTCCCTCGAGAACCAAGGTCCCTTATTCCTATTTAATTTGTCTTTAATCCTGACAGGAACATACAAACTGCACTCTCAAAATTTCTCCTTTGAAGGCCTCCCACTTTCCATTTACACCCTTACTCGAGAACAGCCTGTGCCAATCCACACTTCCCAGATCCCATCTCATTTAATCAAATTTGGCCTTTTTCCAGTTCAGAACTTCAACCCGAGGACCAGATCTATCCTTTGCCACGATTAGGTTGAAACTAATGGCATTATGATCACTGGATCCAAAGTGTTCCCTCACACTCACATCCATCACCTGCCCTTACCCATTTCCCAATAGGAGATCCAATATCGCATCCTTTCTGGTTGGCAGCTCTATATACTGATGTAGAAAATTCTGCTGAACACATTTTACAAACTCTACCCCGTCTAAACCTTTAACAGTATGCGAGTCCCAATCTATATGTGGAAAATTAAAATCCCCTCCTATCACAACTTTGTGTTTCTTGCAGTTGTCAGCTATCTCTCTGCTGAATTGCTCCTCCAATTCTCGCTGACTATTGGGTGGTCTATAATACAACCCCATTAATGTGGTCATACCTTTCCTGTTTCTCAGCTCCACCCATAGGGTCTCTGTAGACAGGCTCCCTAATCTATCCTGCCTGAGTACCGCTGTAACATTTTCCCTGACCAACAATGCCACCACCGCCCCCCCCCACCCCCCCACCCAACCTTTTATCCCTCTGCCTCTATCCCGCCTGAAACATTGGAACCCTGGAACATTGAGCTGATAGTCCTGCCCCTCCTGTAGCCAAGTTTCACTAATGGCTATAATGTCATATTTCCATGTGTCAATCCATGCCTTCAGCTCATCTGCCTTCCCCACAATACTCCTGGCATTGAAATAGGCACACCTCAAAAGGTTATTTCCACCACACTCAACCTTTCCATTTGTGATTTTGCTTGAACTAACCTGTCTTTTTACCGCTGCTCCACTATCTGCTCTGGCACTCTGGTTCCCATCCCCCTGCAAATCTTGTTTAAACGCTCTCCAATAACACTAGGAAACCTCCCTGCAGGTGTACTGGTCCCCTTGTAGTTTTGGTGTAACCCGTCCCTCTTGTACAGGTCCCACCTGCCCCAGAAGATGTCGCAATGATCCAAGAATCGAAAACCCTGCCCCCTACACCAGTTCCTCACTCACGTGTTCATCCAACCAAGCATCCTACTCCGACCCTCACCTGCACGTGGTACAGGTAGCAAGCCTGAGATTAGAAGGATTTGCCATGCTAAATTGCTCCTTTGTATACCAAGATATGTAGCTTAGGTGGATTGGCTACGTAAATTGCCCGTTAGTTTCCAATGATATGCAGGTTAGGTGGATTGGCTATGTTAAATTGTTCCTCAGTGTCCAAAGATGTGTAGCTTAGGTGGATTTGCCATGCTCAACTGTCCCTTAGTGACCAGAGATAGGCAGGTTAGTTGGATTGGCCATGGTAAATTTCTCCTTAGTGTCCAAAGGTGAGAAGCTTCGGAGGAAGTGCCATGCTAAATTGCCCCTTAGTGTCCAAAGATGTGTAGTTTAGGTATATTGGCGACGCTCAACTGCTCCTTAATGTCGAAAGATATGCAGGTTAGGTGAATTGGACATGCTAAATTATCCCTTAGTGTACAAAGATGTGCAGGTTATTGTGGCATGGCAATGCTAAATTGCCCTGGTGTCCAAAGATGTGTAGGTTTAGTTGGCCATGCTAAATTACTCCTTTGTTTCAAAAGATGTGCGTGTTAGGTGGATTTTCCATGGTAACTTTCTCCTTGGTGTCCAAAGATGTATAGGTTAGGTGGGTTGGCCATGCCAAATTGTCACTTCGGACCCACATTTACCATCACGCTGCGCCTGTTTTCGGGCCCAAATAATTGGTAAAGTTGGGCATGAGGTGTGTAGCGCGATCTGCGACCAACTTCACGCCAGTTACCTCTTTACCAGGTGCCTAAAATGGCTGTGATCGGGTCCACGCTCGAAATGGCCATGATGGCAATTTAAATGCTTTTGCAAATTGAATTAATGCGCTGAATGCCCAACTTTATCAGCGCATCCCCCTTTCCCACCGCATTCCAGAATCGGGAATCGGCACGAATCAGGCTAGCTCCATATAAGTCCGATTTGGGTGCTCCATCAGTTAGGATTAATGAGGAAGTACGTGCCTTGCGTCCGACGGCTCTCTCCTGCTTACGGCTGTCCTGTTGTTGTGGCCATTTTCTGTCTCGGGTCAGTTGTGGCTCTGTGTGTGTGTATGTGTGTGCGTGTGTGTGGGGGGGGGGGGGAGTGGGAGGTTGGGGTGGGGGGCTATTGCTCTGCAGGGTCTCTGATGTCCAACTTGCAGCAGAGACCAGGGTCGCAGGACTGACCTCGGTTCTTGCGGAGTTGCTGGGTCATAGTGCACTCAGCACTCTGCCAGCTAAAGGATGTGCACAAAGCACTTGCAAATTGTACTGCTGCAGCCTGTCAACTTTGTAAGGAGCTGTGATTGTGGGGAGCATGTGGCTGGGTGAATTTAGGGTTGGGGTCTGTGATTCTGGGAGCATGTTGGTGGGGGAAATGGGCAGTATGGAAAGTGACTGTTGATGAGCAAGGTGCAAGCAGCGTTCCATAACCTCTACATGTGTTCCTTCCCATCTCCCCTCCACCCGCCCCACCCCCCGCCCCCCACCCTTAGAGTGACAACATGGCCTTTTCTTTGCAACCAATCGATCTTGCTGTTCTGTTGGTTGCTGCTGGAGCTGAGGAGGACCATGAAGAAGAATTCTGGGCACAGGATGCCAAGTCCTTACCACTTGCAGGACCAGAGGGAGACGACTACCCGTGGCAGGAGAGGGCCGCCATTCACCCAGAAGGGGACACAGGAAAAGGAGGGAGCAGAGACCCCGGCAGTTCCGTGCCTGAGTGTTATTTGAACACGTGTCGGATTACGTGTGCTGCCAACGTCTCCAACTCTGAAAGGAGCCCATGCAATACCTGTGCCACCTGTTGCAGGACATGGCACCGAGAAGCAGGGGGGGGGCACCCATTCTTGGTTGCTGTCAAATTGACGGCTGCTCTATAGTTCTACGTGACTGGTTCGTTCCAGACCCCGACGGAGATGTCTGTGGCATCTCCCAATCTGCTCTGCACACCTCTGTGAGGCAGATCACTGAAGTCCTGTATGCCCGGGCTGGCCAGTTCATCACATTCAACCTGGACCAGGCTTAGTAGGAAGCCTGGGCTGCAGGGTTCGCAGCCATTGTGAAATGCCTAACGTGCAGGGGGCGATCGACTGCACACATGTCGCCCTCAAGGCCCCCCTACAGAATCTGGCTCTCCAGAGCGAGCATGATAGCTTCATTGTCAGGAGCTCTGACATCCCAGGCATTTGAGGAGGAACCCAGGCTGCGGGGGTGGCTCATGGATGATATGGGTTACCCGTTTCGGTCATGGCTGATGACGCCTATGCGAAGGCCTGTGACTGAAGTGGAGATCCGCTATAATCAGGCCGATGACACCATCTGCGCGATAATGGAGAGGGCTCCTCAAAATGCGATTCCGGTGCCTGGACCACTCTGGCAAGGCCCGACAATACAACCCTCTGATCTCCTCCCGCATTGTGGTGGTACTCTGTGCCCTGAACAACTTGGCTCTATAGAGAGATGATCTGTCGGAGGTGGAGAATGTGCGGGCTGACCAGCCGGGTGTCACTTGGGAGGATGACCCGCAGGAGGAGGAGGAAGAGGAGGAGGAGGAAGAGGAGGAAGAGCACACCGAGGAACACCGACCTGACACTGGAGGGCTGGCAGCTCGAATGAGCCATGTGATGGCAGTTAGGGATGCCCTGATCACCAGGCAGTTCAGTCGCTAGGGGCCTGTATTTTTGGGTTCCATATCCTCCCCCGACCCCCACCCAAATGCCTTCTACATCCTGCACATTGTCACACCAGACTAGTGGGCCTGGGTATGCTGTGTTAGCAAGGTTTGTGGCAGGCAAGAGGGTGATGATGACTCGCTAAATGCCATCATGATGATGCCCTGGTGCAAACTAGTCTGCCTCCTACCTGAGCTCTGCATTCACGCTGGCACTTGGGCCCATGTCTTTGCAGTGGGTAAGGGATCTGAAACCACCATGCAGGGCCCTGGGGTGGGTGGGGTGGAGGACAGGAGAGAATCGCTCGTGGGTCCTCGGGAACCAATGGCTTCCTTGAGGGGCCTACCCAACTGACATCAATGTGAAGCATCCCTCCGGTGATCATCAATGGAATGAACACAAAGAGGATTGATGAATAAAAATTGTTTCGCAAGCTCATACAGACACAGACTGTGAAAATTGTAGATTCAAGAACTGGGGGGTGATTCTCCCAGCCCGCTGCGCTGCCTCCACGGGTCCCCCAGACTAAGATTTCCAGCGTAATCAGCTCCACGCCAGATATCTCCAATCTCCAAAAACCCCAATTTTCCCACAGATATTTTGGGAGAATCCCGGCCCTGTTGTCCATCTTTTAAACATGCCCTGCAACTTATGTATTATGATCTCTGAATGACGTGCTTATAGAACATGGAGATGGTTGAAATAAAGACTGAAAGGCTTTCATAATTTACTTTTCATAATTTTATTTTTTCATAATTTTACATATTGCATTTCAACCGAAGGAGGTACAGCTGCTATACAGCTGGGCTTTGAAAAATCAAGGTTTAGGTTCTCCAACACTTTTAAACATGTCCTGCAGCTTATGGTTAATGGTCTCTGTATGGTGTGTTTCTAAAACATGAAGAAGGAATAAGAAATATTGTGGAATGCCTGGGACTCAAACAGTTCTGGATTTGTGGATCTGGCAGATTTTGGGCCCTTCATGGCGTGCTTATAAAACGTGAAGAAGGGATGAGTAATAATGACTACAAGGCTTTTGTTTCATTATTTTATTTATATCAGTTCATAATTGTACAAATTAACTCACACATCAAGCATGTGGTGATTGCACATTCTGATTCCCGCTTCTTCACGCGGGCCATGTTGACACTCATACTGCCGTGTTACCCTTAAAAGGGCAATCGTCACAGCCGTACATGCACATGCTGTGAAAATTGAAGGTTCAGGCTCTGGCAACACCTTTTAAACATATCCTGCAGCTTATGGATTCTGGACTCTGTATGGCGTGCTTATAAAACATGGAGAATGAATGAGAAATAAAGACTGAAAGTGTTTTATTTCATTAGTGTAATTTTATTATTACATAATTGTACAACTCAGGTTACATATCGTCCGAGGAAGAGAAAGCAGGACTTTCACATATGCCAATAGATCTTCAGAAACCCTTTTCTCCTCAGACAGATGAAATGCACTAAATTCAGGTTTAATTTCACCATCACCATTTCGGAACATGGTAAATGGTTTGACGTTGTGCTATTCATTTATCAAACTACCTTGGGGTGCATTGGCCCAGCCTTGGCATCACTGCAGAATACATCTTTCACAACGAATATTTGTTGGAATTCCTTCTCACCCAAGTCTCTGTTCCGTGCAGTGTGCATTTCATGTATGAATTCAGTCTTGCATCTGGTCTTGAATGGCCACAGAAACCTTTGACCCACGCTGGATGAGGGACATATAGTTGGTAGGAAAATGAATGCCGAAAATCTTAAGGATTTGACGAATTATGATCTCTGTGTGGCGTGCTGACAAAACATGGGAAGGAATGAGGAGTAAACACTAAAAGGCTTTTATTTCACTATTGTACTTTGATCATTTCATAATTTTACAACTCAGATTACATATTAACCAAGGATGTGATATCTGCCGTACAGACACAGGCTGTGAAATGTGAAGGTTCAGGGTATGTTATACGTCTTTTAAACATCTCCTGCACCTTAAATTGTTTCAATAATGTTGGCTTCTCTTTCAGGAACAACTCTTGAATTTTGTCGACCCACATAATACGCGGCTCTGTAATGAAGCACTACAGAGTGATGCCATGAATCAATTCCTCCATACTCCTTATTCTCGTGTCAATAGACTTGCCTGGGCTTGCAAAATTTCACTAACTGTCCTGGCTGGAGACAATTCACACCACTTGAACCTGAACTGAACTCTCTCTCCACTCACATTGTTTGTACCTTTAAGACTTGATTAACCGTGAAGACTCGCATTCCAACCATTATTTTGTAAATTGAGTTTGTGTCTTTATATGCCCTGTTTGTGAACTGAAATCCCACTCACCTGACGAATGAGCTGCGCTCCGAAAGCTAGTGGCTTTTGCTACCAAATAACCCTGTTGCACTTTAATCTGGTGTTTTGAGACTTCTTACTGAGTTTACCCCAGTCCAACGCCGGCATCTCCACATCAAGGATTTCTACAGGAGGGTGTGCAGCACAATTATCAAGGTGCACAATAACCATAGGACGTTTCAGAGACTGACAATGAGCCCTGGTTTCAGGGAAAGCTGCTGTTCCTATTGGTTTTAGCATTGCTGCTCCTCTTGTTCCTCATCAGAGCTTCAAGAATTTTCCGTGCTGTGTTTAGGCAGTAGAGAAGAGCATATCAAGGTGATGTGGTTTAATTTCACCATCACTAGTAAGGAACATGGTAAATGGCTTCAAGTTCCGCCATCCATTTATCAAACTACCTTGGGGTACATTGGCTCACGCCTTGGCAGCACAGAGTGCATTGTCCAAGAATACTTTTTGGAATTCCCTCCCAGCCAAGCCTCTGTTCAATGCAATGAGCATTTTGTGCATGGACTCAGCCTTGTACCTGGTGGCGATTGCCTGCAAAATGCAGTGATCCTTGGGCTGAATGGAGGACGTACATTTGGGCAGAAAATAAATTCTGAAAACAATGCACCTGGTGAGGACAAAATAACCACGCTGATCTCGGACCCCCAGAGACTGATAATGAGCCCTGGCTTCAGGGACAACCCGGCTCTCGTACCAGTCAAGGAAAATTGATAAAGCCATCCATGTGCACTTATTGATTGGCCTTGGAAACAACAGGGAAGACTCTGATCCCTTTGAAAAATGTATACTTCTGAATGCTACCAATAACACATGTTCACATGCCCTGCTCTTGGCCGTTCTTCCAATATTATCATGGAAAATAGATCCAAGTATGACTCTGCAACTTCATGTTCAGCGGAGGTTTCTTCACCATATACTTTCAGCACACTCACACCATGGCAATTTGTAAACTTGCTCTGCCACCCTGAAGCTCAATAACATGGTGTTGCTAGACCTGTATGGAACACTTTCGCTTAGGCCATGGTAATGCATATCGAGTGGATATGTTGCACTCTGACAGTGTCTGATTCACTCAAATAACACTTTGTCTACATGGACAATCTTTGACCTAGGGCTTTCCTATTTTCCATTAATTTGGGCACATCACTGTCAGCATAACATTTAATTTCTCCATTTGCTTCTTCAGATCGTAAATGGTTGATGTACCAACGCCATTCTATTTGCTTAACCTTTTCCATGAGGTGTCTTTCTCCAGACGCATTAGTAACTCTACTTTCTGCATTATAGTCAGTGATCTTTTGTCATTGTGCTCCTGTCAGCTGCGGGACTTTTGACATGGAAAAAAAAGTAATAAAGTCTAGAATTGTACAGAGAGAGACATGTTCGAGCAATGCTTAAACTGTGTGTGCTGGTAACGGATATGGGAATCTGGGACTTGACAAATTACTCTGCGCGTCAATTACAAATTGTATCATGTGGTGGAATCGTTAAGTGTAACCAGTTTATGAGACCCTCCAGTTTCAGGGGCTTTGGATAAGGGGTCCAGTACCTCTACCAGTTTTCAAAGGGGATGATTCTCATTCAAATATACTGCAACGAATGATGGGAAGTAACCAAGTAGTGCTGAGGTCAAAAATGGTGGAGACACTTGTATGGGAATGGTGACTTAAATCAGCTGATCAAATATTAGCCAAGGATTCCAGCATGAATATTGAAATCAGCTTGAGCTACAAGTGTGAAACATGCTATAGGTGTATTTGCAACACATGTAGTGTGTGCAGTGTTCCTGTTATTACACTGCTGGTGCACAATAATCTGATAAGAATTCTACCTCAACATCCAGCCCAGTGTTTGGGAAAATAATGAATCACTAAATTAAAGGAGGGTTGTCCATCAGCAGCACTCCATTGATATACTTGGCCTCGCATCATTACCCAGAGTAACAATTGGATGGTGTTTGGGAAAATTATGATTCCCTAAATTTAAGGAGAGTTGTCCTTATTCTTGAAATGCTTTGGGATCCTCGATTGTGTCTCTGAGGTCAGAATGGCAGCATTTAACACATTTCATTCAACCATCGCATTAGCACCCTGATTCTGAGTGTGGGATTGACGCACTGAATCTATGAAAGGAAACATTTCTCAAGAGGACCTGGATTTCAGAGCAGGTCACTGCTGAGATCTGCATCAGCTGGATAACGTTTGACCAGCCAAAGGTACTGATGGCTGAATTGTACAATCCTCTCCTGAGGCTTATGCAACCATAGGAATGGAGAGGGGAAATGGAAAGGCTGTGCCCACATTTCCCCTCACATACTGCAAGGCTCCGAAACTTAGATGGAGCTCTTGCTGTGGGATCTGGTCATTGAAATGAGGTCATATTTGCCAAGGACGGAAGGATATAACCAGCCTCGTAAAACCAGCAGGCATGAATGGAAGTGGCCGAGAGAGTGAGCGGGAACATTATGGTCCCTCAAACATGGGGAAGGTATTTCAAGAAGTTCAAGGACCGCAGGGGGTTGGGAAAGTGTTTGGCATAACTCATTGAGGAACCGAGACTCACCCGCTTACTTTCCCAGCATTTCCCAGCACAACTCCACAATACAAGACACCTTACACCTCCATTCATCACTTTCTCCCAAACAATTCCTCACATCCTCACCTGAAAAGCCAATGCGCTCACTCAGCCACATCATTGTGCCATCACAGCCATGTTTCACTGTCACCCTGCGCTAACACTGTTTTCACTCCACTCAATGCATTTCTCACTCTCACAATTCTCTATTCCCATCCTTTTCATTTTGACGAACGCATTCTACTACTTCAGATACGTATCTTACTTTCCTGTAAAAGTTGCAATGGTCTCATCCCTCAACCATTCCCAGTAACACGGCATTTAGATAGAGGTCTGTGGGAAGGTAATTGCTGACCGTCAATTAAAAATAAATTAAAGGATGCAGAGCTGGCACTGAGAAGAAGGCTGGGACACAGAGGATGATGACGTGAGGAGACTTTCAGTTGTCATCCATTCCTCCTTAGCTTTCTACAGGCAATGATTGGTTTTGGGTTGGGATTCGATGACTCTTGTAATTGATCCACTTGCCTTTGATACTTCATTTCTCATGATTTCACTCTGTGGCAGTATGGTCAAAACCCCCTTTCTTCACACTCATCCTGACACGAACGGTGTACCTGTAGCAGAAGAAGAAATTAGACACAGAAAATACTGAACAGTAACAAGTTTAACAACAGGTATTTTTTTCTCTTCCCTCAAATAGTAAAACCATTCACCCCATAAATACTGAAGATTCTGAGTGTAAAGCTGATTGGTTTGTTACATTTTTTGCACTTAGTACAGGCAGTAGTAGAGGCGGGCACAATTTTGTTTTTTAATAAGCATTTAGACAGTTATATAGGTAAGATGGGCGGCACGGTAGCACACTGGTTAGCACTTCTGCCTCACAGCGCCAGGGGCCCTGGTTCAATTCCGGTCTTGGGTGACAGTGTAGAGTTTGCAAATACTCCCTGTGTCTGCGTGGGTTTCCTCCGGGGATAGAGGGATATTCGCCTAATGCGGGCAATTGGGACTAACTTAATGGTGGAAACTGGGAGGTGTGGACAGGTTGGACCAAAGTGCTTGTTTCCATGCTGTAAACCTCTATGAGTCTACTGTGAAAATCCCCTGTCGCCACTCTCCGGCGCATGTTCGGGTACACTGAAGGATAATTTAGCACGGCCAGTCCACCTAACCAGCATGTCTTTGGGACTGTTGGAGGAAACCGGAGCACCAGGAGGAAACCCACGCAGCCACAGGGAGAACGTGCAGACTTCGCACAGACAGCCACCCGAGGCTGGAATTGAACCCAGGCCCCTATCGCTGTGAGTCGGCAGTGCTAACCACTGTGGCACCTCATTGGGAGTGGTATAAATCAGCCTAACAGGAATCACAGTGTCGGACAATGTAGGGCATCTTATGGGAAAGAGTTATCAGATTTAAAACAGTCATGAGGAGAAATTACTTCTCTCAATGGATGTTGAATCTGCGGAATTCATTACCTCGGATTGCGGTGGATGCCGGGACATGGTAAATTTGAAGAGATACCCAGAGTTTTCACTGGTAATGGGTTGAAGCATGGGAGGGGGAAGGGGGAGGGGCTGTCTTTTAATGGGAAGGGGGCTGGGTAATATTGTGTCAGTTACATCACTGATAATTAAGGGTTTACCCAGCAATTAGAAACAGACATAGAAACAAAGAAAACCAACAGTAATGAAGGAGGCCATTCAGCCCATCGTGTCTGCACTGACCACAATCCCACCCAGGCTCTTTTCCCACATTCTCACATATTTACCCCACTAATCCCTCTAACTGACACATACCAGGACACCAAGGGGCAACTTAGCTTGGCCAATCAACCTAACCCGCACATCTTTTGGACTGTGACGAAACCGGAGCACACAGAGGAAACCCACGCAGGCACGGGGAGAACGTGCAGACTCCGCACAGACAGTGACCCGTGGTCGGAATTGAACCCGGGTGCCTGGCGCTGTGAGGCAGCAGTGCTAAACACTGTGCCACTGTGCCACCCCGAAGGCCAGAGGGCCAAATCTACTGGAGAATTGTGCTGTGCTGGCTAACATCTGCCAAACTGATTTCAATCACTAACATCAGATCATAGTTGCGCTGAAAAAAAATAGGAGGGGGAAATACATTCTGGCAAATTTGGATTTTATTTTAAAGGCGCAAACAGTGCCTGTATGGTGCAGCCCCACACGCCCCACCCCCAACCCCACCCCAAATAAACACCCCAGCCCTCTCCGTATTCCATGTTCATCCAGCAGAAGGGACTCTTCAGTTCTGGGCAATAAAATGAAACAAAACATACTCCAACTTTAAATCAAACAAAAAGCTTTAATAAAGAAACGTCATTACTCCAACACTCGAGGCCTTACCCTGGGCCTTTCCAAGCTCCCACAAACCCCAGCAGCTTCTTACTTATACTGAGTCAGCTGGCCAGTTGACCGCCACATCATTTTCTTATTGGTAACACGGTTTACTGGGTCAGCTGACCCTTACAGCTTGTTCCCATTGATGACTACAACAGATCCAATGTGGCTCTGGTGGTTGTTACATTGGTTCCATTCGAACATTCCACTCACATCCGCCTCTCCCACGACCTGATCCCCATCAACTCAACCAGCCTAAACCCACCACTTCCCTCCCACTGTATGACCTCAGCAACACGTAGAGAATCATAGAATCACAAGGTGCAGAAGAGGCCTTTCGGCCCATCGAGTCTGCACCGACACATTAGAGACAGCTGAACTCCCACTTAATTCCATCTGCCAGCACTTGGCCCATAGCCCTGAATGTTATGTTGTGCCAAGTGCTCATCCGGGTACTTTTTAAAGGATGTGAGGCATCCCGCCTCTTCCACCCTCCCAGGCAACGTGTTCCAGACCTTCACCACCCTCTGGGTGAATTCCTCACATCACAGAATCACAGAATACTGCAGTGCAGAAGAGGCCCTTCAGCTCATCGAGTCTGCCCCGATGCATGACATGCCCTGACCTGTCCACCTATTCCCACTTGCCAGCACCTGGTCCATAGCCCTGAATGTTATGATGTGCCAAGTGCTCATCCAGATACTTTTTCAAGGATGTGAGGCAACCCGCTTCTCCCACTCTCCCAGGCAGCGCATTCCAGACTCTGGGTAAAAGTTTTTTTCCTCACATCCCCCCTGAACCTCCTGTCCCTCACGTTGAACCCAAGTCCCCTCGTAACTGGCCAGTCAACAAAGGGGAACAGCTGCTCCTTATCCATTCTGTCCGTGTCCCTCTTAATCTTGAACACCTCGATCAGGTCGCTCCTCAGCCTTCCCTGCTCCAACGAAAACTGCCCAAGCCTGTCAAACTCTCGTCATAAAACCATAAGATATAGGAGCAGAATTAGGCCATTCTGCCCATCACGTCTGCCCCACCATTAAATCATGGCTGATATGAATCTCATCCCCATTCTCCTGCCTTCTCCCCATAACCCTTGATCGCCTTATTGATCAAGAAGCTATCTATCTCTGTCTTAAAGACACTCAATGAGCTGGCCTCCACAGCCCTCTGTGGCAACAAGTTCCACAGATTCACCACCCTTTGGCTGAAAAAAATCCTCCTTATCTCAGTTTTAAAGGAACCTCCCTTTCCTCTGAGGGTGTGTTGTCCTCTGAGTCATAACATAAATGTTGCGTCCCAGGCAGCATCCTGATGAATCTCCTCTGCATCCCCTTTGACTTAGCCCCCACATCCTCAATCCGCAACCTCCACCCCCATGTCATCTGATTCCCCAATGTGCCTGAAACACCACCCGCCCACCCCATCCCACAAACTTACCTGAGAAACTTATCTTTTCCCACTCAGTGGGACATATAAACTCACCTTTTCTCCCAGCAGCAATTGCTGTAAATAAAGATTCATGTCCACCTTCACCCCTAGAACTGGGGAAAAGCTTTGCTTTTTGATTTTTTTGTGCTTCAAGTTTCTCGGTGCCCAGTTCACCAATAACCTTTCCTGCTCCCTCCACGTTAACACTATAGTTCAGAAAGCCCACCAACGCCTCTACTTTCTCAGAAGACGAAGGAAATTTTGCATGTCAGCTATGACTCTCTCCAGCTTTTACAGATGCACCTTAGAAAGTATTCTTTCTGGTTGTACCTCAGCATGGTATGCTCCCTGCTCTGACCAAGAACGCAAGGAACTCCGAAGGGTTGTGAATTAGCCCAATCCATCATGCAATCCAGCCTCCCATTCATTGACTCTGTCTACACATACATTGCCTCTGAAAAGCAGCCAACATAATCGATATCTCGAAGTGTCCATGGCACACCCCGGACATTCTCTCTTCCAGCTTCATCCATTGGGAGAAAATATACAAAAGCCTGAGGACATGTAACAGCCAACTCAAGAACAGCTTCTTCCCTGCAGCCATCAGACTTTTGGATGGACCTACCTCGTATTAAGC
Organism: Mustelus asterias; assembly: GCF_964213995.1. NCBI lineage: Eukaryota > Metazoa > Chordata > Chondrichthyes > Carcharhiniformes > Triakidae > Mustelus > Mustelus asterias. The sequence continues at coordinate 10,322,568 of NC_135831.1, forward strand.
TGATCTTTCTCTGCACCCAAGCTATGACTGTAAAACGACATTCTGCCTTCTTGGGTTTCCTTCTCTATGAACGGTAAGCTTTGTCTGTACAGCACACAGGAAACAATACGTTTCACTGTACACTAACACGTGTGACAATAATAAATCAAATCAAATCAATTCACCCAGCCTGACTCAGGAAAGTCGGCCCAATCAAGAATGTAGGTGCTGTCAGATACTTTGACAAGTGGCAATGCGCCACTGTTTACCACACCGAGACGTTATGGCCATGAAAACCAGCGCCAGAAATCAAAGAGATCTTTATTTAATTATCCAGATTTACTTTAATCTATCATATTGTTATTTTTTGTGAAGAAAATAGAATGAATAATATGAATAAATAGCTGACCATGAGAATAATTATCTTTTTCTGTGATGGGGAATAAATTGTGTTAACAGGGCTTCAGAGATACAATTTAAAACTCACAGCTTTTAATACAACTGCTGCAAAATCCCTGGTTTTGTGAATTATTTGTGTGGAGCCTTTGCAAACACAATTCCATTTCTTGTTCACATTGTGTTCTTTCGAATCATAGAATTCCGGCAGTGCAGAAGGAGGCCATTCGGCCCATTGAGCCTGCACCGACAACAATCCCATCCAGGCACCATTCCTGTTACTCCACATATTTACCCTGTTAATCCCCGACACTCAGGGGCAATTTAGCATGGCCAATTCCCCCTAACCTGCGCATCTTTGACACATTAGGGGCAATTTAGCATGGCCAAATCACCTAACCTGCGCATTTGGGGCAGCACGGTGGCACAGTGGTTAGCCATGCTGCCTCACAGCACCAGGGACCCTGTTTCAATTCCACCTTCAGGTCACTGTCTGTGTCGAGTTTGCTCATTCTCCCCATGTCTGCGTGGGTTTACTCCGGCTGCTCTGGTTTCCTCTTAACCTAGAGTTATCACATGTTCAGACAGCATAACTCTGCAACTGCACACTGCACCTTCCTGGGTTCAGCTGCCAATCTTCCGCTGGCTCGGTATCTGCGCCCTCACACTCGAGTGGCTCATCGTCCCACCTCAACACTCCATCAAGTCAGGCGCGACCACATAGCCCAGAGGAAATTTTCCCTAAAAGGTGCCACACTACTACAGTTGGCAAATCATGCACCATCATGACTTGGACATATATCGGCTGTTCCTTCACTGTCAGTTGGTCCAAATCCTGGAATGCCCTTCCTAACAGCGCTGTGGTTGTAACCCATGTAGACACGAGGACAAGGTGCAAACTCCACACAGACGGTGACCCAAGCCGGGAATCGAACCCAGGTCCCTGGAGCTGTGAAGCAGCAGTGCTAACCACTGTGCTACCGTGCCGCCCCTGTGCCACCTCATAATTAACACTTCCACCCAATGTTCTATTCCATTGTGATATGAAAAGTGCTGGATTGAATGTGGTTAATTAAAGCTGTTTGTTTCGTGATTGCAATTGATGTGAGTCTCCATGGATCCAATTAGTTTGCCTGGACGGTGTTCCCTCTTCTATTAATAAGGGATTCCGTTCAATGTGTTGTCCCATTGAGTCAGCGGGAGCGACAACGGTGACACGAACAGAGATCAGCGGCTGTGGAGAGAGAGGGAGGGAGAGGAGAGATCAGAATCTGGGAACAATGGATTGGAATGTTCCAACAATAGATCAGAATCTGGGAAAAGTAGACCTGGATATTCCAATAATGGATCAGAATCTGGGAACATCGGATTGGAATGTCACAACACTGGACAGGAATTTTGCTGAGAGTCTGTTCTATCTTTCTCAATATTGGTTTGGTTCATTTCCATTAACAGTTCGCATACATGTTGTGCTGTTGGTTATTCAAGGAGTTTACGATCCAATCCTGGCTATTATTGGTGTGCCTGGTAAGTCTCTGTTTTCACTTATTCTATTTGTCATCTATGTTTCATTGTATTACTCTCCTGATTTCAGTTTTGGGAACATGGAGTCCATTGACTTCAGTTTCACACTTAACCTCTGCTCCTTGTCCATTTACTTCATTCCTGTACCTGAAGCTGGTCCACACTGATTACACCCTCCATTAACCCTTTGACATTCCGCTGATTACTCACTCCATATCCCGTGCAGCCATAGAAAACATTGGTTTGGCCACATATCGGGCATTGTGTGTAATGTTGTTCACCACACTACCTGCAGGACGGGTAAGCTTTGGAGGCAGTGCAAAGAAGGTTCACCAGAATGCTATCATTTACCAGAAACTCAACTTGTCTCACCACATAACCACAGTGGCGACAAAAGCAGGTCAGGGGCGAGGAATACTGCGGCGGGTAACTCATCTCCTGATTCCACAAAGCCTATCCACCATCTACAAGGCACAAGTCAGGAGTGTGATGGAATACTCCCCACTTGCCTGGATGGGTGCAGTTCCAACAACACTCATGGGGCTTGACATCATCCAGGATAAAGCTGTCCCCTTGATTGGCACCACATCCAAATACATTCACTCCCTCCATCATCGATGCTCAGTAGCAGCTGTGCATACTATCTACCAGATGAACTGCAGTAATTCACCCAATATCCTCAGACAACGCCTTCCAAAACCAAGACCACTTCCACCTCGAAGGATAGGAGTGGCAGATACATGGGGACCCCACCACCTGCAAGTTCCCCTCCAAGAGAATCAACGTCCTGACTTGGAAATATATTGTCGGTTCCTTCACATTCGCGAGGTCAAAATCCTGGAATTCCCTCCCTAATGGCATTGTGGGTCAACACACAGCACATGGACTGCAGCGATTCAAAAAGCTGGCTCGCAACCACCTTCTAAAGGGCACCTGCTAATAGGCAATTTAAAATGCCGATCACCTGGCAACGTCCATGTCCAACGAAAGAATTCAAAAGTATGTTGTGTGGTCTCGAGGGTGTTGTTTATGACGAGAGGCTGGATAATCTAGAATTGTTTCCACTGGAAAGACAGTGGCTGAGGGAACACCTGATAGATGTCTACAAAATTGTGAGAGGAAAAGACAGGGTGGTTAGTCTGAGTTTTTTTTTTGCCAGGGTGGAAGTGTTAATTACGAGGTGGCACAGGTTCAAGGTGAGAGGAAGAAAGTTTAAGGGAGATGTCCAGGGGAGGTTTTTCACACAGTGTGGTGGGTTCCTGGAAAGTGCTGCCAGAGGATGTGATGGAATAGAGAGATACGGTCAGAGTAACGGCAGTAGCTTTTTTTTTTGTTCAATTAGGACATTATAGAAACATAGAAATATAGAAGATAAGATCTGGAGGAGGCCAATCAGCCTTTCGAGCCTGCTCCATCATTCATTACGATCATGGCTAATCATTCAAATCAATAGCCTCATCCTGTTTTCTCCCCATAACCTTTGATCCCATTCGCCCCAAGTGCTATATCCAGCTGCCTTTCGGATGCGTTCAATGTTTTGGCATCAACTATTTCCTGCAGCAATGAATTCCACAGGCTCACCATTCTTTGGGTGAAGAAATGTATCCTCATCTTTGTCCTAAATGGTTTACCCCGAATTCTCGGACTATGACCCCTGGTTCTGGACTCCTCCACATAGGGAATATCCTCCCTGTACTACATCGTCTAGTCCTGTTAGAATTTTAAAAGTCTCTATGGGATCCCCCCTCATGCATCTGAACTCAAGCTAAAATATTCCTAACCTAATCAATCTCTCCTCATACATCAGTCCCACCACCCCCGGAATCAGCCTGATAAACCGAGTAAATCATGATTGTCATGGGTTTGGAAGGCCTAAGGGCCTGTTCCTGTGCTATCCACTACATCATGAACCCTGTCTACTGTCACCACCAGAATCATCCTTTGCCTCACTCCAGCTGTCATAATTCCCGACACAAATATTCCAGTTCTCTGCTGACTAACCTCCGAGTAACAAAGTTGCAGAGTAAAAGCTCATCTCAAAATCCACTGTGCATATCCCAACTTTCACCAAGTCCCATTTACCATCATCCTTGTGCTCACTGAAATCTGTCACCAGCTGATCTGGTAAAGCCCTCATTTTCACACTCACCTGATCTAATCCCTCCATGAATTTGTCCACTTAATGGTCTTACACTATCGATTTTCCTAAATGTTGATGTGTTGGCATTTCAACAGAGACCACCAAACCGCGCCCCCCCCCCACCCCCGCCCCACAACATGTATGTCTTCAGTATAACGCCAGGATCTTGTAAGGACCCATAGACAGCACATCACATAACGGGAGGACTATGAGAAGGGGGTGATTAAAGTAGGACTGAGGGTGTTGTATTTGAATGCACGAAGTTTATGAAATAAAATCAATGAGCTTGTAGTGCAGATTGAAATTTGCGGGTCCAATATTGTGGGCGTCACAGAGACTGCAAGGGGACTAAGTCTGGGAACTAAATATCCAAAGATACACATCCTATTGAAAAGACAGGCAGGTGGGTAGAGGGGGCGGCGTTGCTTTGTTCATTAAAAACATTAAGTTGTCAGCAAGAAAGGACATTGGGTCAAACGATACAGGGCAGGACTTTACGACGGCTTGCTTGCCCCAAAACCGTAAAATCCTGCCCGAGATCAACAGACTTTTCCCTCGTCTGCCCATCGCCCTCTCCAATTGTCGTGACAGGCAGAACAGTAAATGTCCAGCCATAGAATCGAGGCGGCTAGAGTTGAGAAACCACAAAAGTAAAAAGTAAAAAGTGTAATATACAGGCCTCCGAACAGTAGTCGGGATGTGGAGGACAAAATACACCAGGATATAAAAAAGGCATGTGAGAAACGCGAGGTTACAGTGAATCTCAGTTACAGTGGGAGACCTCAATATGCAGGTGGACTGGGAAAAACAGGTCGGTAGTGGATCCCAATAAAATGAATTTGTGGAATGTCTGCAAGATGGGTTTTTGGTGCAGCTTGTTGTGGAGCACACTGGGAAACAGAATTCTGGATTTGGGGTGATGTGTAATGAGACAGTCTTGAGATGGGAGCTGAGTATGAAGGAACCCTAAGGAGACAGTGACAATAGTATGATAGAATTTACCCTGCAGTTTTATAGGGAGCAGCTGGAATCGGATGTAACAGTATTTCAGTGCGGTAGAGGCTACTACACGGACATGAAGGAGGAGGGGCCTTGATAGATATCTCTGTATCCTCATTGGTTACGGGTGAAGTTCCAGAGGATTGGAGAATAGCCAATGTGTTTCCATTGTTTAAGAAGGGCATCAAGGATAATCCAGGAAATTATAGGCCGGTGAGCCTTAAGTCAATGGAACAGAAATTATTTGAAAACATTCCAAGGAGCAGGATTTATTCATAATTGGAAAAAATGGGCTCATTCGTGACAGACAGCACTCTTTTGTAAAGGGGACGTTGTGCCACATTAACTTGATCGAGTTTTTCGAGGAAGTGATCAAGATTAAAGATGAGGGAAAGGCAGTGGATCTTGTATACATTGACTTCAGTAAAGGCTTTGACAAGGTACCCTGTGGTAGACTGGTATGAAAGTTGAAGTCGCACGGGATCACATGGGAGCTGGTAAAATGGATTCATAACTGGCTAGGCCATAAAAGACAGAGGGTAGCAGTACAGGAGTGTGTTTCTGAATGGAAGGCTGTGACTAGCGGTGTTTCACAGGGATCATTTCCGGGACCTTTGTTGTTCATAGTATGTATAAATGATTCGAAGGAAAATGTAGCTGATCTGCTTCGTAACTTTCTAAAATGTCCACAAAATTGGTGGAGTTGCGGATAGTGGAGAGGATTGTCTTGTGATTTGATTTAATTTGATTTATTATTGTCGTATGTTTAGCACATTGTGAAAAGTATTGTTTCTTGCGTGCTATACAGACAAACATACCATTCATAGAGAAGTAAACAAGAGACTGCAGAATGTAGTGTTAGTTACAGATAGGGTGCAGAGAAAGATCAGCTTAATGCAGGTAGGTCCATTCAAAAGTCTGATGGCAGCAGGGAAAAACCTGTTCCTGAGTCGATTGGGATGTGACCTCAGATGTTTGTATATTTTTCCCAACGGAAGAAGGTGGAAGTGAGTATGTCTGGTGTGCGTGGGGTCCTTGATTATGCTGGCTGCTTTTCCCGAGGCAGCGGGAAACGTCGACAGAGTCAGTGGATGGGAGGCCGGTTGCGTGAGGGATTGGGCTACATTCACGACCTTTTGTTGTTTCTTGCGGATTTGCACAGAGCAGGAGTCATACCAATCTGCAATACAACCAGAAAGAGTGCTTCTTAAAAATTGTTAAGAGTTGTAGCGGGCATGCTAAATTTCCTTAGCCTCCTTTCTTAACCATTGCGCCAGCATCCAGGACCAGGACAGGTTGTCAGTGATATGGACACCCAGAAATGCTACATTAATGACCTTTTGTAGTTTCTTCCGGCCCTGGGCAGAGCAGGAGACAGACCAAGCTGTGATACAATCAGAAAAAATGCTTTCTATGGTGCAACTGTAAAATTCGGTGAGAGTCGTAGCTGACATGTCAATTTCCTTAGACTTCTGAGAAGGTAGAGGCGTTGGTGGGTTTTCTTAACTGTAGTGTCGGCATGGGGGCACCAAGACAGATTGTTGATGATCTAGACACCTAAAAACCTGAGTTCGCGATTCTTTTTACTTCGTCCCCTTTGATGTATACAGCGGCATGTACTCCTCTATGCTTCCTGAAGTCGATGACAATCTCTTTCATTTTGTTGAAATTGAGAGAGAGATTTTTGTTGCCGCACCAGTTCACCAGATTCACAGGATACAGAAAGATATAGATGTGATGGAGACTTTGGCAGAGAAATGGAAGATAGAGTTTAAGCCGGACAAATGTGAGATAATGCATTTTGGAAGGTCCAGTACATGTAGGAGTTATACAGTAAATGGTAGAACCCTTTGGAGTATTGACAGGCAGAGAGATCTGGGCGTACATGTCCACCGATCAGTGAAAGTGGTAAGGCAGGTGAATAAGGTAGCCAAGAATTGCATAGAACATGTTGACAAATACATGAATAGGATGGGAATAGAGGGACAAGGTCCCCGGAAGTAACGGGGGCTTTAGTTCAATCGGGCAGCATGATCGGTGCAGGCTTGGAGGGGCAAAGGGCCTATTACTGTGCTGCAATTTTCTTTGTTCATTGTTCTTTGTGCTTCATCGGTTGCGGAATTGAATATAAAAATTGGCAGGTCATGCTGCAGCTGTACAAAAACGTATGTAGGCCTCATTTGGAACATCGTGTACAATTCTGGTTGCCACACAACCAGAAGGATGTGGATGCTTTGGAGGGAGTACAGACGAATTTTACCTGGATGTTGTCTTGTGTGGAAGGTGTTAGCTATGAAGAGAGGTTGAATGAACTCGATTTGTTCTCACTGGAACGAAGGAGGTTGAGGGGCGACCTGATAGAGGTTTACAAGATTATGAGTGGCATGGGCAGAGTGGATAGTCAGATTGTCCTTCCTTGGATAGGAAAGTCATGTGTTATGGGACATAGGTTTAACGTGCGTGGGGAAAAGTTTAGAGGCGAAGTGTGAGGCAAGTATTTTACGCAAAGTGAATTCCAGTCAGAGTCATAGAGGTTCACAGGCACTTCGGCCCAACTTGTACGTGCCACACTTTTATTTTAAAACCCCGAAGCTAATCCATATTACCCGCATTTGGCGCATTTCCCCTTATACCCATCGTACCCATGTAACTATCCAAATGCTTTTTAAAAGATAAAATTGTACCTTCCTCTACTACTATCTTTGGCAGCTTGTTCCAGACAGTCACCACCCTCTGTGTGAAACAATTGCCCCTCTGGACACTTTTGTATCTCTCCCCGCTCACCTTAAACCTATGCCCTCTCGTTTTAGACTCCCCTACCTTTGGGAAAATATATTGACTATCTACCTTGTATAAGCCCCTCATTATTTTATAGACCTCTATAAGGTCACCCCTCAGTCTGCTTCACTCCAGAGAAAAAAGTCCCAGTCCCAGCCTCTCCTTATAACTCAATCCATCAAGTCCCGGTAGCATCCTGGTAAATCTTTTCTGCACTCTTTCTCGTTTAATAATACCCTTTTTATAATATGGTGACCAGAATTGCACACAGTATTCCAAGTGTGGCCTGACCAATGTCTTGTACAACTTGAACAAGACGTCGCAACTCCTGAATTCAATGCTCTGACCGATGAAACCAGGCATGCCGAATGCCTTCTTCAACACTCTGTCAACCAGTGTCTCCACTTTCAAGGAGCTATGAACATGTACCACTAGATATCTTTGTTCTGTAACTCTCCCCAACGCCCTACCATCAACTGAGTAAGTCCTGCCCTCGTTCAATCTACCAAAATGCATCACCTCGCATTTGTCTAAGTTAAACTCCATCTGCCATTCGTTAGCCCACTGGCCCAAATGATCAAGATCCCTTGATCATGGAACAAAGAACAAGGAACAATACAGCACAGGAACAGGCCCTTCGGCGCTCCAAGCCCGCGCCGCTCCCTGGTCCAAACTAGACCATTATTTTGTATCCCTCCATTCCCACTCCGTTCATATGGCTGCCTAGATAAGTCTTAAACGTTCCCAGTGTGTCCGCCTCCACCACCTTGCCTGGCAGCGCATTCCAGGCCCCCACCACCCTCTGTGTAAAATATGTCCATCTGATATCTGTGTTAAACCTCCCCCCTTCACCTTGAACCTATGACCCCTCGTGAACGTCACCATCGACCTGGGGAAAAGCTTCCCACCGTTCACCCTATCTATGCCTTTCATAATTTTATACACCTCTATTAAGTCTCCCCTCATCCTCCGTCTTTCCAGGGAGAACAACCCCAGTTTACCCAATCTCTCCTCATAACTAAGCCCCTCCATACCAGGTAACATCCTGGTAAACCTCCTCTGTACTCTCTCCAAAGCCTCCACGTCCTTCTGGTAGTGTGGCGACCAGAACTGGACGCAGCATTCCAGATGCGGCCGAGCCAACGTTCTATACATCTGCAACATCAGACCCCAACTTTTATACTCTATGCCCCGTCCTATAAAGGCAAGCATGTCATATGCCTTCTTCACCACCTTCTCCACCTGTGACGTCACTTTCAAGGATCTGTGGACTTGCACACCCAGGTCCCTCTGCGTATCTACACCCTTTATCGTTCTGCCATTTATCATATAGCTCCTCCCTACATTATTTCTACGAAAATGCATCACTTCGCATTGATCAGGATTGAACTCCATCTGCCATTTCTTTGCCCAAATTTTCAGCCTATCTATATCCTTCTGTAGCTTCTGACAATGCTCCTCACTATCTGCAAGTCCTGCCAATTTTGTGTCGTCCGCAAACTTACTGATCACCCCAGTTACACCTTCTTCCAGATCATTTATATAAATCACAAACAGCAGAGGTCCCAATACAGAGCCCTGCGGAACACCACTAGTCACAGGCCTCCAGCCGGAAAAAGACCCTTCCACTACCACCCTCTGTCTTCTGTGACCAAGCCAGTTCTCCACCCATCTAGCCACCTCCCCCTTTATCCCATGAGATCCAACCTTTTTCACCAGCCTACCATGAGGGACTTTGTCAAACGCTTTACTAAAGTCCATATAGACGACATCCACGGCCCTTCCCTCGTCAACCATTTTGGTCACTTCTTCAAAAAACTCCACCAGGTTAGTGAGGCATGACCTCCCTCTCACAAAACCATGCTGACTATCGTTAATGAGTTTATTCCTTTCTAAATGCGCATACATCCTATCTCTAAGAATCTTCTCTAACAACTTCCCCACCACGGACGTCAAGCTCACCGGCCTATAATTACCCGGGTTATCCTTCCTAAACTTCTTAAATAACGGGACCACATTAGCTATCCTCCAATCCTCTGGGACCTCACCTGCAATTGGAGATAATTTTCTTCACTGTCCACTATGCCACCAATCCTGTTGTCATCTGCAAACTTACTAAACATGCCCCTATATTCTCATCCAAACCATTAATATAAATGACAAATAACAGTGGGCCCAGAACTGATCCCTGAGGCACAACACTGGTCACAGGCCTCCAGTTTGAGAAACAACTCTACAACCACGCTGTGGCTTCTGTCAAGAAGCCAATTTTGTATCCATTTAGATACCTCACCCTGGATCCCGTGAGATTTATCATTATGCAACAACAGGGAATGACTGGAACGTGCTGCCCGGACTGGTGCCGACTAACTGTCCCATTTGTTGTGCCTGCCGCAAAGTCTGTTTTAATCCTCATACGGTGGATGAATAACTGCAATAGACGTCCTGTTAGTACAACCAATATTTACTTACGATACACAATCAATAATCACCCACGCAACAAACATTAAGTTACCTTCCAGAAAATATGAGAGTTCAAGTCCAATATAAGACCTTAATTTAATTTTGCGTGACTGGCAAGTACCCAAGCAGATATTGGCCTTTATCTGTGCTTGGTCTTGGTCGTCCTCTGCATAGATCTGGTCCTTTGGTCTCGTCTGGCACTCTGGCTCTGGTCTTCGTTCCTTCTCGGGTGTGGTGGCTCTTCTCGTGCTGGTCATCGCTGGCAATGGTCACCATTTTTGTAGCCCATTCATGGGGTCAGAGAAAGAGAGATATTCCTGGCTGCGCAGCACCCCTTATACCCCGTTGGGTTTCGCGCCCCTTTTGGCCATTGCCAATCAATCGATCAGGACTTGATCACCCTGATTGATAACGTCCAATCGGGTGCTGCCACATCAATCTCTGGGTGTGTCCCCAGCGGCCATGTCTGCCGGTGCTGGTGGCACATAGAGTTCACACCTCCCCCCCAAATAAGGGGTTACGGCGCCCTCGTGTCTCGTAAATAGCCCAGTGTGACCAGAAATTCTCTTGTATCCTGGAGATGACCCATATCCTGTTTATTCACACGTCTGGGTTGCAGCCTGTTTGTCTCTGTCTTTTAGGCTGCAGCCTGCCGTTTTAGTTCTTGCCCAATTGTCCCAGAGTGCTTTAGAAATCGCCATTTTAGATGGCCCGTTTGGCCACAGTAGGATAGCGGCATTTTAGGGGCCTCAAGGCGAATACATGAATAGGATGTGAATGAAAGGATCGGGTCTCTGTAAGTGCATACGGTTTTAGTATATGCAAGCATCATGATCGGCGCAGAGTTGGAGGGCTGAAGGGCCTGTTTATGTGCTGGACTGTTCTTTTCTCTTTGATTTGTTCTTTGATCTGTCCGGGGTTGATTGGGAGAGGAGCACGGCAGGAAAGATGGTGGAACAGCAATGGCAGGTGTTTCTGGGCGTAATTCGGAAGACACGGGAAAACCTCATGCGAAGAAGAAGCATACTCAGGGAAAGATGAGGCAACAATGGCTGACGAGGGAAGTCGGGGACAGCATAAAAGCAAAATAAAGCACACAATGTCGCAAAGACAAGTGGAAAGCCAACGGAGTGCCAATCCTTTAACGACCAACAGAGGACAACTAAAATATAAATCAGGAGGGAGAAGATGAAATATGAGTGTGTGCTAGCCAGTGATATAAAATAAGATTGCAAGATTTTCTTTAGATATAGAAAGGGAAATGGAGAGACAAGAGTGGACATTGGGCCGCTGGAAGACAACGCTGGAGAAGCAGTAATGGGGAACAAATAAATGGCGGAGAAATTGATTCGGTTAACTTGCAAGTTAAGTTGTTATTTTGCAAGGCAAATGTAATGTTGGTGTTCATTTTGAGAGGACCAGAATACAAAAGCAGGGATCTACTGCTGAGGCTTTATAAGACTCTGGTCAGACCACATTTGGAATATGTGGGCAATTATGTACCCCGTTTTGAAGGAAGGTCTTCGAGAGGGTCCAGAGGATGTTCACGAGAAATATCCCGGGAATGATAGAATGATGTATGAAGAGAATCTGAGGGCTCTGGATCTGTACTCGATGGAGCTTAGAAGGATCGGGGGTGAACGGCGATTTCTAATTGAAACTTACAGAATACTGGAAAGCCTGGATAGAGAGTACGTGGGGAAGATAATTCCATCAGTAGGAGAGACTAGGAACCGAGGGCACAACCTCAGTTTAAAGGGATGAACTTTCAGAACCGAGATGCGGAGGAATTTAATCAGCGAGACGGTGGTGAATCTGTGGAATTAATTCTCACAGAAGGCTGCGGAGGCCAGGTCATTGAGTGCATTGAAGACAGAGATCGATCGTTTTTTGCATGGTAAAGGGATCAACGTTTCTGCCTAAAGGGAGGGGCAATTGGTTTGAGAAATGTATCAGCCTTGATTGCATGGTAGGGCAGACTCGATGGGCCGAATGGCCTAATTCTGCTCCTTGATCTTTTGGACTTATTGTCGTTCCAGTATCCGGCAACTTTAAATACTACATAGAATGAACCAAGTTACCTGAAGACGAACATCCATGATGCGGGGGACTCCCAAGGAGGATCAGTAAGATTATCCACTCGGCCCTTCTGGCTGAAGATTTTGCGAATGTCTTATCTGTTGCACTGATGTGCTTGGGTTCCTGCATTTATGGAGGATGGGGATATTTGTGGAGCCTCGTCATCCAGTGGCGTGTTTAATTATCCACCACCATTCACGGCTGGATGGGACAGGACTGCAGAGCTTGAATCTGCTTGGAGGAATGTCTTATATCTGATTCTGCTGTTTAGTGCGATTCTCCTACCTTCTATCTTCCATTCCAAGCCACTTTGATATCTATTTGTAGATTCATCAGGCCGACATTCTTCATATTAGCTTTTCCTGGTGCTGCTCTTGGCACTCTGAAGTGATTCCCCTGCACCAGGGTTGATTCTGCTGATGCTCTGAATAGTATTGGGGAATATACTGTGGGTATATGCAACTGTGCTGCTGCTGAGGGCCAACAGGGATTCATCAATGTCCTGTTTCGAGATTCTAGATCTTGGGAGGGGTGGGGTATTATTCACTTGTAGCACATGGGCGTTGCTGGGTGGCCTCCATGTATTGCCCATCCTTAGTAGCCCGAGGGCAAATGTGAGTCATTAACATTACTGTGGCTCTGGAGTCACATGAAGCCAGACCAGGTAAGGGCATTTCCTTCCGTACATGACATGATGAGAACCAGATGGCTTTTTCCGACAATGGTTTCATAGTTATCAGTAGATTCTTAATTCCAGACTTTTTTTACTGAGTCCAAATTCCACCATCGGCCGTGACGGGATTCGAACCTGGCTCTTTATGAATTTTTGTTGTTTTTCGGGATTAATAGTCCAGCGATGATACCACCATTGCCTGCTCATGTTTTTCGCTTTTCATTTTATGATATGTGGGCTTCGCTGGCTGGGCCATGAATATTTATTGCCCATCCCTAACTGCGTTCCATTTCAGAGGGTATTTGAGAGTCACAGGTAGGCTAGACCAGGTAATGACATCGAACTTAATGAATCAGTTGGGCTTTTAGAACAACCGATAATGATTTCGGTGACACAGCACCACGGACACGGGTTCCATTCGCGGCCTGGCCATTTTCTGTGTGGAGTCTGCATATTCTCCTTGTGTCTGCGTGGGTTTCCATCGGGTGTTCCAGCTTCCACCCACAATCCAAAAATCATAGAAATCATAGAAACCCGGGTAGGGCCTGGGTGGGATTGTGGTCGGTGCAGACTCGATGGGCCGAATGGCCTACTTCTGCACTGTAGGGTTTCTATGATTCTATGATACAGCGCAGAAGGAGGCCATTCGGCCCATCGAGTCTGAACCGACCACAATCCCACCCAGGCCCTACCCCCATACCCCTACATATTTAGCTGCTAATCCCTCTTACCGACACATCTCAGGACACTAAGGGGCAATTTTAGCACGGCCAATCAACCTAACCCGCACATCTTTGGACTGCGGGAGGCAACCGAAGCACCCGGAGGAAACCCACGCAGACACGAGGAGAATGTGCAAACTCCACACAGACAGTGACCCAAGCCGGGAATCGAACCCAGGTCCCTGGGTGCAGGTTAGATGGATTAACCATGTTAAATTGCACCTTATTTTCTGGGGCATTACCAGAGTAAGTCTGTGGGGTTACGGGGAGAGGGCCTGGGTGGGATTGTTGCCGGTTCAGGCTTAATTGGCTTACGAGCCTCATTCAGTACTATAGGGATTCTATGCTTTCACGGTCATCATTAGGCTGTTAATTCCAATTATTTTACTGAATTCAAATTTCAGCATCTGAGAAGGTGGGATTCGAACTCAGGTCTCCAGACCAATATACTGGGGTTTCCGAATTAATAGTCCAGTAACAACAGCCACACATGGCCCGATTTTACCATCAAGTTACACCCATTTTCGGTGCAAAAGTTTGGTGAGGGTGGGCGTGAGGTGAATAGCTCGATCCACGACTGCCTCCGCACCAGTTCCCCCTTTACGAAGGCCTGCAAATGGCCGCCAACGCGACCGCAAAGGAAACGGGCGGGACGGCCATTTAAATGCATTTGTATTCCTTTAAATTGACTTATTGGGCTGCACGCCCGACTTACCGGCACTTCTCCCTTTAGCACCGCCTTTGCCCATCCAGATTCGGTGCCAAACAGACATGCTCTCCAAAAGTCTGATTAAAGTGCTCCAGTTAGAGCGGAGCATCCGAAAGCTTTCTGCTTGAGATCGGTGGGGAGTGGTTGAAGGGGGGGGGGGAGGGGGGGGGGAAGGGGGCGGGATCTGCTGCCATTCTGCCTGCGATCAGTGAGGGGGACGATGTGATCCACTGCCACTCTGCCTGTGATCAGTGAGGGGGAAGGGGGGATCCGCTGCCACTCTGCCTGCGATCAGTGAGGGGGAAAGGGGGTCCGATGTTACTCTGTCTGTGATTCGTGAGGGGGAAGTTTGGATCCGCTGCCACTCTGCCTGAAACCAGTGAGGGGGAAGGGAGGATCCGCTGCCACTTTGGCTGCGATCAGTGAGGGGCAAGGGGGGATCCACTGCCACTCTGCCTGTGATCAGGGAAGGGGAAGGGGGGAATCCGCTGCCGCTCTGCCTGTGATCAGTGATGGGGAAGGGGGGATCCACTGCCACTCGGCCTGCGATCAGTGAGGGGGAAGGGGGGATCTGCTGCCACTCTGCCTGCGATCAGTGGGGGGAGGGGGAAAGGAGAGGGGCCTGCGATCGGTCTGGGGTGGCAGGGCAGGTGGGGGGATAATGGGGTCAGTAATGTTTGGTGGGGCGGGCATTGTCTGTGGAGGGAAGAGGGAGGCATTCACCGGCCCGGGAGGGATGTGGCAGGGGAGTGTCATTCTTTCATTTTCTTCTGCGCAAGCGCATTTGGAGGTTCCGATCGGAGCTGCAGGGTTTCGGGCACGTTAAGACCCGCCCACAGACTTGTGCAGCGCGATTCGGGATCGCTGATATTTTTTCAAGCAGAGTGCATATGGGGGCGCCTGAGAATGGGTCTAAAAGTCGGATCTGAAACAGTCCCAGTTTCAAGTCAGCCCAGCACTGAGATTCAAAATGGGAAAATTAGGTGCACAGTGTCTGTGGAGTTTGCACATTCTCCCGGTGTCTGCGTTGGTTTCCTCCCGGTGCTCCACTTCACTCCCACACTCCAAAGATGTGTGGGTTACTTTGATTGACCATGCTAAATTGACCCAAATGTCCAAAGTAAATATGTGGGTTAACGGGAGTGAGGCCTGGCTGGGATTGTGGTCGGTGCAGACTCAATAGACCGAATGGTCTACTTCTGTGTTGGAGTGATTCTCTGATTCTATGGCAGTACCACTGCGCATATGATGATATCACGAAGCGGGTTTCTGTTTGAAATCTATCCCATTCTGCACTTTGGTAGTGCCACAGAACCCGATGGAGATTTCCCTAACAGTGAGTCCCACACACAGAGCAGGACAGGTCTCATTGATTCTGCGCTATGTATTACCCTGTCTGGCACACAGGCCATGCAGGAGCTGTACTGTGTATATTACTCATGTTGTACCTGTTCTCTGAGTGCTTCACTGAACAGCGCAGAGGTATCTTTACTCTCTGTCTGTGCAGTGCTGTAACTACGTAAACCAATTAGCTATATGACAGAAACGTTGGTGAATCTGATTGTTGTACATTAATTTCTCTTTCTGGCTCCCGCTGAGATCTGGGTTCCACGGGCAATTCCTGCAGCGGTCAGTGCAGAGTGACGCTATTGATCAATTAGAACTTTCCCATCCAGGCCCCATCATGATCTCAGAGCCTATCGGCTGAAAACCTCCCTCTGCCAGCTGATGTCGAAGTCTGAACTGGTCTCTTCACAAACTTAGCTTCCTACTGCACCGGAGCTCAGTTTCCCATCAGCAAGACCGCCTGCTTCCACCCTGATTACATCTCCCATCTTTGTCTGTTATAGGCTTGACTATTTCAATGCCCTTGTCCACTGGTTGGCATGATGTGACAATGTTTAGCATTGCTGCCTCACAGCGCTAGGGATCTGGGTTCAATTCCCAGCTTGGGCCACTGTCTGTGCGAATTCTGAATGTTCTCCCCGTGTCTGCGTGGGTTTCCTCCGGGTGCTCTGGTGTCCGCCCAAAGTTCGAAAGACATGCTGGTTAACTATATTGGCCAGCGAAATTCTCCCTCAGTGTACCAAACAGGTGCTGGAATGTGGCAACTAGGGTTTTTTTTACAGTAACTTCTTTGCAGTGTTAATGCAAGTCCACTTGTAACAATAAAAAGATACTTCAAACTAAATCCCATCGGAAATCCTCCATATGTCTCAGCTCATCCACAACTCTGCAGCCCGTAACCTAACGCACAACTTGTCCCGGTTACCCATCACCCCTTTGCTCATTGAGCGACATTATTTACCACTCTGGCAGCCATTCAATATCAATATTCCCCTGCTGTGATTGGATTTCTCCACGGCCTCATTCATCCCATTCTTTTCTCCATTCCCAATATTCATGAAACTTCTCCTGCACATCTCCCTGAATCATTCCCCCTCTCACCTCGAACCTGTGCCTCCTTGTATTTGACACTTCCACCCTGGGGAAAACGCTCTGACTCTACACCCTGTCCATGCCTCTCATAATTTTGTATACCTCTCTCAGGTCTCCCCTCATACTTTGCCTTTCCAGTGAAAATAATCCTAGTTTATTCAATCTCTCCTCATTGCCAGCACCCTCGAGACCAGGCAACATCCTGGTGAACCTGCTTTGCATTTTCTCCAAAGCGTCGATCGCCTTCTGGTTGTGTGGTGACCAGAACTGCATGCAATACTCCAAATACGGCCTAACCAAGGTTTATTAGATCTGCAACATGACTTGGCAATTCCTGTATACAGTGCCCTGGCCAATGAAGGAAAACATGCCATATGCCTTCTTAATCACCTTGGCCACCTGTGATGCCACTTCTTTGGAACTGTGGATCTGCACGCCTAGATCCCTCTGTATGTTCATTTTCCTAATGGTTCTGACATTTACTGTATAATTCACACCGAAATATGTTCCACCAAAATGCATCATCTCGCATTTGTCCGGTTTAAACTCCATCTGCCATTTTTGTGCCCAATCTCTTCATATCTTGTTGTCTTCTCTGACAATTTTTGGCATGATCAACAACTCTGCCAACCTTCATGTCATCCGCAAACTTATTGATCAGACCCCCCACATTTTCCTCCAGATCATTTATATATATATATATATATATCGACAAACAACAGAGGTCCCAGCACTGATCCCTGAGGAACACCACTAGCTGGAGATATCCATTCTGAAAAATACACTACCACCAGTGCTCTCTCCCTTCTATAACTCAGCCACTTCTGTGTCCATCGAACGAGCCCACCCCAAATCCCATGTGATTTTAGTTTTTGTACCAGTTTGCCATGTGGGACGTTGTCAAACGTCTTACTAAAGTCCATATAAACTACATCCACAGCCCTTTCCTCATCAAATATCTTGGTCACCTCTTCAAAAAACTCAATCGAATTGGTGAGACATGACCTTCCCAGACAGAATCACGTTGCCTGTCCCTTACCATTACATTTTATTCCTAATGTTCACATATGTCCCTCAGTATCTTTTCCAAATTCTGCCCAACCTCAGGCACAGCGGCTTATTTTTTTTTTCCTGTACGAAGCCTCACAACACCAGTTTAAAATCCAACAGCTTTATTTGGTTTCACGAGTTTTCGCAGCGCTGCTACTTTATCAGGTGAGTGGAGTGGAGTGGAATCCTCTCATCTGAAGAAGGAGCAGCGCTCTGAACACTCACGGTACCAAATAGAACGCAAACATAGAACATCGAACTGTACAGCACAGTACAGGCCCTTTGGCCGTCGATGTTGTCCCGAGCTTTGTCTGAAACCAAGATCAAGCTATCCCACTCCCTATCATTCTAGTGTGTTCCATGTGCCTATCCAATAACCGCTTGAACGTTCCTAAAGTGTGCGATTTCACTATTACAGCAGGCAGTCCATTCCACACTCCAACCACTCTCTGAGTAAAGAACCTACCTCAGACATCCAACCGATATCTCCCACCATGAACCTGATAGGTATGCCAACTAGTAACAGCTACATCCACCCGAGGAATTAGTCTCTGGACCTCCACTCTATCTATCCCCCTCATCATCTTATGAACCTATATTAAGTCGCCTCTCCACGTCCTCCGCACGAAAGAGAAAAGCCCTGGCTCCCTCAAACTTTCCTCATAAGGCCTACCCTCCAAACCAGGCAGCATCCTGGTAAATCTCCTATGCACTCTCTCCAATGCTTTCACATCCTTCTTATAGTGAGGTGTCCAGAACTGCACACAATATTCCAAATGTGGTCTCATCAAGGTCCTTTACAATTGCAGCATAACCCCACGGCTCATAAACTCAAACTCCTGTTCATAAATGCTAACACACTATAGACCTTCTTCACAGCTCTTTCCACCTGAGTGGCAACCTTCAGAGATCTGTGGATATAAACCCCAAGATCTAGCTGTTCCTCCACATTCCTCAGAACCCTACCGTTGACCCTCTAATCCGCATTCAAATTTGTCCAATCAAAATGAATCACCTCGCACTTATCAGGGTTAAACTCCATCTGCCATTTTTCGGCCCAGCTCTGCATCCTGTCAATGTCTCTTTGCAGCCTATAACAGCCCTCCACCTCATCCACTACTCCACCAAACTTGGTGTCATCAGCAAATTTACTGATCCACCCTCAGCCTCCTCCTCCAAGTCATTGATAAAATCACAAATAGTACAGGACCCAGCACTGATTCCTGTGGTACACCGCTGGTAACTGGTCTCCAGTCTGAAAATTTTCCATCCACCCTCTGTCTTCTATGAGATAGCCAGTTACCTATCCAATCGGCCAACTTTCCCTCCATCCCACACCTCCTTACTTCCTTCCTGAGACGACCATGGGGGAACTTATCAAACGCCTTACTAAAATCCATGTTTATGTCATCAACTGCTCTACCTTCATCGACACACTTAGTTACCTGCTCAAAGAATTCAATCAAATTTGTGAGGCAAGACTTACCCTTCATGGATCCGTGTTGACTATTCCGGATTAAGCTGAATCTTTCTAAATGGTCATAAATCCTATCCCTCAGGACTTTTCCATTAACTTACCGACTACCGAAGTAAGACAAACTGGTCTATAATTATCGGGGTCATTTCTATTTCGTTTCTTGAACAGAGGAACAACATTCTCCACTCTCCAGTCCTCTGGCACTATCCCCATGATGTGGAGATGCCGGCGTTGGACTGGGGTGAACACAGTAAGAAGTCTCAGAAAACCAGGTTAAACACCAACAGGTTTATTTGGTAGAAAATACCATAAGCTTGCGGAGCGCTGCTCCTTCGTCAGATGGAGTGGAAATTTGCTCTCAAACAGTGCACAGCGACACAACGTCAAGTTACAGAATACTGATTAGAATCCCTTAATTGGATTCTAATCAGTGTTCTGTAACTTGATGTTGTGTCGCTGAGCACTGTTTGAGAGCACATTTGCACTCCATCTGATGAAGGAGCAGCGCTCCGAAAGCTTATGGTATTTGCTACCAAAAAAACCTGTTGGACTTTAACCTGGTGTTGTGAGACTTCTTACACTATCCCCGTGGACAGTGAGGACCCAAAGATCAAAGCCAACTGCTCAGCAATCTCATCCCTTGCTTCCCAAAGAATACTCGGATATATCTCATCTGGCCCAGGGGACTTATCGACCCTCAGGGTTTAATATAATAAACCTGTTATACTTTTACCTGATATTGTGAAACTGTTTTCTGTGCTAACCTCATTTCAACACTATCTCCACATCATATGTTCTTCCTGGATTACCCCTGCTTCATTTCTTAAACAAGGGAACAACATGCTTGACGTCTTTGGTCGGGGCATTGAGTATAAAAATTGGCAGGTCATGCTGCAGCTGTACAGAACCTTAGTTAGGCCTCATTTGGAAGACTGAGTACAATTCTGGTTGTTGCACTACAAGAAAGATGTGGGTGCTTGGGAGAGGGTACAGAAGAGTTTTCCCAGGGTGTTTGTTGGTCTGGAGGCTATTAGGCACGAGGAGAGTTTGGATGAACTCTGTTTGTTTTCAGTGGAATGACAAAGGCTGAGGAGCGACCTGATAGAGATTTACAAGGTTATGAGTGACACGGACAGAGTTGATGTTAAGATCCTCCTTCCTGGGGTAGAAAAGTCATGTGCTATGGGACATAGGTTTCAGGTGTGTGGGGAAAAGTTTAGAGGAGATGTATGAGGCAAGTTTTTTTTACACAGAGCGTAGTGAATGCCTGGAACGCACTGCCTGGACAGGTGGTGGGAACTGTATGATCGCGGCATCTAAGGGGCATCTAGACAAATACATGAATAGGATGGCAATGAAAAGACACAGACTCCATAACTGTATATGGTTTTAGTTTTAGGAAGCATCATGATCAGCATAGGATTGGAAGGCCGAAGGGCTTGTTCCTGTGCTTTTCTTCTATTTGTCCTCTTTTCATACGAATGGCGGAACAGGCTTGAAGGGCTGAATGGCCTCTTCCTACTCCTAATTTCTGCGTTTCCTTGGGAAAATTAGGCTTCTTAATGGGTCAACTCTCACAGGACAACAATGTCTCAATCGTCAATGACAAATGCTGGTATTTGCAGTGCGAAGATCATAATTCTCCACCCAGCAGGAACCTTTAGCCTGCGCTCATGCCCTGGTGCACAGGTTCAAACCTCATCACAAGAGCTGTTTAAATTGAAATTCAATTGACAAAAATGCAATTGAAAATTAGTCTCAGTAATGCTGACCATGAAACAATTATCGATTTTTCGAAAACTCCATCCAGTTCCCTCATGTCCATTTGTTATGGTTCAGATTAAAAACTCCAAAGTATATTTTGGAGACTGCCCAAACGATAATTTTTGCATCTTGAATTTGGCAATGTGAACATGATAAGTTTCACTACAGGTATGATTCAACAACCGACCAGAGAGGCTTTATCAAACTAAGTTTATTCAGAATAGAATTAACATGTGTAGATAGAAAATTAGCAATACATTTTATCAATTAAAAATAACAGAAAGAAAACAACCACAATAATGAATTATCCCTTAATTGAATATCAAACCTGTAAACAATCCAAAACATTTCATGTTCAATACCTTGTTCACTGACTTCACACAGCATAGATTAAAATCTCACTTGAATGTAATTGAGTTGTTTCGAGGCTCACACTTTCCTTCTGGAAGGTGGCACGTTGACTTGAGATTACCATGATTTGGAGTTTCCGGCGATGGGCTGGGTTGGGCACCGTAAGATATCTCACAACACCAGGTTAAAGTCCAATGCGTTCATTTGGAATCATGAGCTTTTGGAGCGCTGCTCTTTCAACAGTCACCCGATGAAGGAGTAGCGCCGAGGACGCTTCTGATTCCAAATAAACCTGTTGGACTTTAACCTGGTAATGTGAGAGCAGACTCGCCATATAGAGCAGGGAGACAGAGACTTCAGCTTCTTTCTTGCTTGATGCCAATGCCAAAACTTAAAGCAAAACTGCAGTTTTAAAACTCTTAATAATGAAACCTTAAACTCACTGGAAAGAAAAACAAACTGTTCTCCTAACAATGCAGGATCGTAAAAATATCATCAGAATAAACACAAACAACCCAATTTACCACTTCAGTAGCAATAACAGGGCTCACTGTAGTCAGCCCAGCAATAATGACAGCACTGAAGCTGTGAGGTAAGAAATCATGCTTTTTTATCCTTAAAGGGACACTAACGTCACACTTTCGGGAAGGAAATCTGCCACCCTTGTCCGGCCTAACCTACATCTGACTGCAGACCCACAGGGTGATGACGCTTAACTCCTGTCTCAAAGTACACCGGAAGAAATTCGGCTCATGGATAATTTAAGTTTCTCCCCAAGTTCTGGCCGTGCCTGCAGTATAGTTTTTAGTTTTAGCAGGGGCATCAAGCAAGAAAGAAGCTGAAGTCTCTGTCTCCCTGTTCCATATGGAAAGTCTGCTGGTTATCTCCCTAAGAAGTCTCACATCACCAGGTTAAAGATAAACAGGGTTATTTGGAATTAGGAGCTTTCAGAGCGACGCTGCTCCATCAGTTGAGTGATGAAGGAGCAGCACTCCAAAAGCGCGTGATTCCAAATAAACCTGCTGGTCTTTAAATTTGGCATTCTGAGTCATCTTACTGTGCCAGTCCCAGTCTTTCACATTCCGAAAAAAAATAAACCATCTGCATTGGAGCCCTACAGGAGCCAAATCTGAGGCCAACCCCAAGAGAGAATCAGAACAACCAGCCTCTCACACTGGACAGTTCCCCGCAACCTGAAAAATGAATCATTCACCAGTTTCTTCTGTTTTTTGCCATTACGCCACTTTGAACAATGCTGGGGAACAAACCTATTACTTTGAAAATTAAACTTGGTAAAATTGGAAAAATACTGCATTCTTCACAGTCTTCACCATTCACATCGAATACAACAATTAGGGTAAAATTACTCTTCCCAAACAGAATGTCCCACTCTGAGTTCCCTCAATACAACTGTAATATCCTTGATTTTACAATATACATTTCATGTGAGGCATTGAGCCCAAGGGTAAAACATAATACCCTCTCAAAAGATATGACAGAATTTCTGTCCAGCATACAATCCCAAATCCAAACCACACATTGAGTACTACTGAGTTTCTCTGCTGAAACAGAACATAGAGCAGTACAGCACGGGAACAGGTCCTTTGGTCTGCGATGTTGTGTTGAACATGATGCCAGATTAAACGAATCCCTTCTGCCTCTCCTTGGCCCATATCCCTCTGGTCCTTGCATATTCATGTGCTTCTGTAAAAGCCCCTTAAACGCCCCTATCGTATTGGCCTCCAAAACCACCCCTGGCAGCAAGTTCCAGACATCTACCACTCTCTGTGTAAAAGATCTTGCCCTTCAAGTCTCCTTTGAAATATTTAGCTCTCACTTTAAGTGCGGCCTCGGTGACTCTCTGTGTAGTGGTTGCACATTCTCCTCGTGTCTGCGTGGGTTTCTTCCTGGTGCTCCGGTTTCCTCCCACACACCAAAGATGTGCAGGTTAGGTGGATTGGTCATGGTAAATTGCTCCTTCGTGTCAGTGGGATTAGCAGGGTTATAATGTGGGGTCATGCCAATAGTGCCTGTGTGTGATTCTTGTTGGTGCAGGCTTGATGGGCCACATAGCTTCTGTATGCACTGTCGGGATTCTGTGATTAGACATGAAACTCTGGGAAAGAGATTCTGACTCTCAACCCTATCTATGACTCTCAGCATTTTCTAGACTACTATCAGCTCTCCCCTCAGCCTCCGCCACTCCAGAGAAATCAACCCGAGTTTGTCCAGCCTCTTCTTATAGCTCAGACACTCTAATCCAGGCAGCATCACCGTAAACCTCTCCTGCACCTCTCCAAAGCCTCCACATCCTTCCTGTAATGTGGCAACCAGAATTGAAGGCTTCTTGAACCAATCCATCTCTGCTTGTTATCGACCCATCTGACAGTGGAATCGTTATGGTGGTCTTCTCCGGCTGTGTTTACCCAAAGACTGGAGAATCCAGCCTGAGGTCAACGGACCATTGCATGGTCTGTGTCCCATCCACTACGATTCCCGTGATAGGCAGGATGGAAAAAATCCCCCCAAGTCACTATTTATAATGTTGAATACCTCAATCAACTCTCCTACTATCCTTCTCTGTTCTATGGAGAACAAAACCATCTTCTCTAGTCGAACCAGGTCACTGTATAATTCGTCCTCTCTGAACAATTCTACGAAATCCCTTCTGTACCCTCTCCATCCTTCTAAATTTGTGGAGCTCAGGATTGGACACAGTATTCCATGTGGGATCAAAGTGGACTTTTGTTGTTGTTTACCATAACTTCATTTTGAACACATTTATTGTTGTCACATGTATTAGCACACAGTGAAAAGTATTGTTTCTTCCGCTTTAGACAAAGCATGCCATTCATTGGGAAGGAAAGGATGGGGTGCACAATTCAAAAGTATCTGTACGGAGAGAAAAGAGCTGACGTTTCGAATTCAGATGATCCTTTGTCAAAGCTGATTGGTTTCAGATTCTAGAATCCACAGTAATTTACGTTTATGTGGGGAGTGCAGAATGTAGTGTTACAGCCATAGCTGGGATGTAGAGAAAGATCAACATAATATATGGTAGGTCCATGATGTTCTTGGGTCGGTTGGTGCGTGGCCCCAGACTTTTGTGTCTTTTTCCCGATGGAGGAAGATGGAAGAGTGTATGTCCTATGTGCTTGGGGTCCGTGATTTTGCTAGCTGCTTTTCCGAAGCAGCGAGAACTATAGACAGAATCAATGGATGGGAGGTTTGTTTGTGCGATGGACTGGGATACATTCACCACCTTTTGCAGTTACTTGTGGCCTTGGACAGCGCAGGAGCTATACCAAGCTGTGATACAACCAGAAAGGATGTTTTTTTTATTTTGCATCTGTAAAAGTTGGTGAGAGTCGTAGCGGACATGACAAGTTTCCTTAACTTCCTGAGAAAGTAGAGGCATTGGTGGGCTTTCTTCACTATAGTGTCGACATGGAGGGTCCAGGACAGGTTGTTGGTGATCTGGACACCTGCAAATGGAGGCGCTCTTGTACTGTGTACACACATACATATTACAAGCAGGAGTCGGCCATTCAGCCCCTCAAGCCTGCTCTGCTATTCAAAACGTTCAAGATCTGATTGTAAAGTCAATCCCACATTCTTGCCAACCCCTGACAATATTCACAACGCCTTCTTAAAATATTCAAAGACTCTGCTCCCACCGATTTGAAGGAGTAACCAACCAAGTAGATGAGGGCAGTGCAGCTGACGTTGGACTTTAGCAAGGTTTTTGAAAAGGAACCGCGTGGTAGGTTGTTGATAAGGTTAAATCTCACGGGATCCGGGGTGAGGTAGCTAATCGGATACGAAATTGGCTTGATGACAGAAGACAGCGGGTGCTTGTAGTGGGTTGTTTTTCAATCTGGTGACCTGTAATTAACGGTGTGCCTCAAGGATCGGTGTTGGCGCCACTGTAATTTGTGATTGATATGAATGATTTGGATGGGAATTTAGGAGGCACGATTAGGAAGTTTGCAGATGACATCAAGATTGGTGGCATAGTGGACAGTGCAGCAGGCTATCTGGGATTGCAACGGGATCCTGGTCTCTTGGGTCAGTGCGTTGATGAATGGGCAGATGGAGTTTAACTTGGATCAATGTGATATGATGCATTTGGAGGTCGAATCGGGTACAGAAGTGTCCACAGGGACAATTTTGTCACACAGAGGGTGGTGAGTGTCTGGAACGAGCTGCCAGAGGTAGTAGTAGAGGCGGGTACAATTTTGTCTTTTAAAAAGCATTTAGATAGTTACATGGATACAGTGTGTATAGAGGGATATGGGTCAAATGCGGGCAATTTGGATGAGCTTAGGGGTTTAAAAAAAAGAGCGGCATGGAAAAGTTGGGCCGAAGTGCCTGTTTTCATGCTGTAAACCTCTATGACTCTTTGACTCTAGTTAATGGTACGGCGTTGGGGAGAGTTACAGAACAAAGAGATGTAAGGGCACAAGGACGAGTCGTGAGGACCTCACCATTGGATACAAAGACAATTGAGGACACCGGGCAAGATCAAGGGCAAAGGTAGGGGCGCGTCCAGAAGGGGCGAGGCCAGAAGGCAGCTTGACCCTTGGGGAGCGGGCCGATCCGGTATGGAGGGTGGCCCAATGCCACTCTGCATGAGATTGTTCGGGGTGTCGGGGGTCCTGCTTCCACTCTGCACGCGGTTGGAGAGGTAAGTTGGTCGTCGTGCCACTCGCACATAATTGTTGGTAGAGATGGCCCGCTGCCACTCTGCACGCCGTCTGTGGGCTGGGATGGTCCCCGCTGCCACTCAGCACGTGGTTGGTGGGGGCAAGGGGTCCCACAGCCATTCTGCTCGCGATCAGTGGTGTAGGGAGGGGGCGTCGCTGCCTTCTGAATGCACAGTGGGTGAGGGAGGGATGTCCTGCTGCCACTCTGCATGCAATTGGTGTGGTGGAGGGGGGGGGGGGTGATTGGTCCGGGTGGTCGGGGTGGGTGGGGGGCAGTGTCTAGGCGCTATATTTGTTCGGGGAATCCTCACGAAGAGCTGTGGGCTCCCAGACTATCTGGGGGCAGCTGCTGTGTCGAAGCTAGCTGCAGCAGCAGAGAGCTGACAGATGTCTCTCTCAGACCAGGCAGCTCACTGTTGGCTGCAATTGCGCATTTGCAACCACATAGGTTTGGGATGGGGTCGGTATCCCAGACAGCGCTGTGAGAGCTGCAAGTGATGGGGCCACTGCTGAGGGATTTCTAACAGCCATCAAGTTTTAACAGCACAAAATGAGGCCCTTCGGCCCATTATGCCTGAACTGGTCTGCAAACACCTATTAAAGAACAAAGAACAAAGAACAGTACAGCACAGGAAACAGGCCCTTCGGCCCTCCAAGCCTGTGCCGCTCCTTGGTCCAACTAGACCAATCATTTGTATCCCTCCATTCCCAGGCTGCTCATGTGACTATCCAGGTAAGTCTTAAACGATGTCAGCGTGCCTGCCTCCACCACCCTACTTGGCAGTGCATTCCAGGCCCCCACCACCCTCTGTGGAAAAAATGTCCCTCTGATATCTGAGTTATACTTCGCCCCTCTCAGCTTGAGCCCGTGACCCCTCGTGATCGTCACCTCCGACCTGGGAAAAAGCTTCCCACTGTTCACCCTATCTATACCCTTCATAATCTTGTAAACCTCTATTAGATCTCCCCTCATTCTCCGTCTTTCCAAGGAGAACAACCCCAGTCTACCCAATCTCTCCTCATAGCTAAGACCCTCCATACCAGGCAACATCCTGGTAAACCTTCTCTGCACTCTCTCTAACGCCTCCACGTCCTTCTGGTAGTGTGGCGACCAGAACTGGACGCAGTACTCCAAATGTGGCCTAACCAGCGTTCTATACAGCTGCATCATCAGACTCCAGCTTTTATACTCTATACCCCGTCCTATAAAGGAAAGCATACCATATGCCTTCTTCACCACCTTCTCCACCTGTGTTGCCACCTTCAAGGATTTGTGGACTTGCACACTTAGTTCCCTCTGTGTTTCTATACTCCTGATGACTCTGCCATTTATTGTATAACTCCTCCCTACATTATTTCTTCCAAAATGCATCACTTCACATTGATCCGGATTAAACTCCATCTGCCATCTCTCCGCCCAATTTTCCAGCCTATCTATATCCTGCTGTATTGCCCGACAATGCTCTTCGCTATCCGCAAGTCCAGCCATCTTCGTGTCATCCGCAAACATGCTGATTACACCAGTTACACCTTCTTCCAAATCGAATACCATTTTCCAGCACCCGATCCACAGCCCTGTGTGCTCTGGCGTTTGAATTGCTGATCTAAATGCCTCTTGTGGATGTTCCCACTTCCACCATCCTTTCAAGCCGTGAACTGCAGATCCCAGTACCCTGTGAATGGAAACATTTTCCCACAAATCCACACAAAAATCTGCCCTTTACCTTAAATCCTCGCCCCTCTGGTTATTGACACCTCTACTAAAGGGAAAAAGTTTCTTCCTATCTGTGTGGCACATAACTTTGTACATTTCACTCAGGTCCCCCCACCTGAAAGCACTCCCCACCACCACCCACTACACCCACTCCCCCTCCAGCCTTCTCTGCTCTATAGTAAACAACCCAGCCTAACCAGCCTCTCTTCATAGCTGAAACTCTGCAGCCCAGTCAGTATCCTGGTGAATCTCCTCTCCACCGTCTCCAGTGCAATCACATCTTTCCTGTAGTGTGATGACCAGACATTTTATACAATTTCAGCTCTTATATTCTATGCTGCGGCTGCTAAAGGCAACTGTCCTACATTTCGTCTTAACCACCTCATCTACCTGTCCTGCTGCCTTCGGAGATCCACATGTATGCACCCCACAATCATTCTGGTCCTCTTCACGACCTCACACCCTAATGTTCATTGTGCAATTCCTTGCCCTGTTAGTCCTCCCAAAATGCATCACCTCAATTTTT
Source organism: Mustelus asterias (assembly GCF_964213995.1). Taxonomy (NCBI): domain Eukaryota; kingdom Metazoa; phylum Chordata; class Chondrichthyes; order Carcharhiniformes; family Triakidae; genus Mustelus; species Mustelus asterias. Next base: position 10,351,057 of record NC_135831.1, read on the forward strand.
CAGGTTTAAATTCCATTTGCCCATCTCACCAGCCTGTCCGTTTCCTCAGCACAATGGCACAGTGGGTAGCATTGCTTCCCTACAGCGCCAGGGGTGCATGTTCGATTCTTGGCTTGGGTCACTGTCTGTGTGGAGTTTGCACATTTTCCCCGAGTCTGCATGGGTTTCCTTCGGGTGCTCCGGTTTCCTCTCACAGGAAGACTAATGATGGTATGGGTTAGGTGGATTGGCCAGGCTATTAGCCCTTAGTGTCAGTGAGACTCGCTCGGGTGAATGCATGGGGTTATGGGGATCGGGCCTGGGTGGGATCGTGCTCGGTGCTGACTCGATGGTCCGAATGGCCTCCTTCTGCACTGTAGGATTCTATGATTCCTGTAATCTAAGGCTTTCCTCCTCAATATTTATCACACCACCAATTTTGTACCATCTGTGAACTTACTGATCTACCTCCCGCATTCATGTCTCAATCATCTATGTGCATTATAAACTGCAAGGGATCCAGCATCGATCCCTGTGGAATCCAGACTTGCAGTCACAAAAGCAACCTTCGACCAGCACCATCTGCCTCCTGACACTCAGCCAGTTTTGAATGTAATTTACCAAATTGCCCTGGATCCCATCAGCTATTACTTTCTTGTTCTTTCTCCCATGCGCAATTTGTCAAAAACTTTTCTTTATTTCATGCAGATTACATCAGCTGCACTTCCCTCATCTACTCATCCAGTCACCTCCTCAATATATTCCAGCAAATTGTTAGACATGATCTCCCCCTGACAATGCCATGCTGACTATTATTCATAAATCCCTACCTCTCGAAATGGAGATTAATTCTGTCCCTCAGGTTGTTTTCCAATAATTTACCGACCACAGATATGGTGATGCTGATGTCTTGGGCCTGATCTTGGATGCCTCCAGGGCACCTTGTAGGGTGGCACTATGGCACAGTGGTTAGCACTGCTGCGTTACAGCATCAGGGACCCCGGTTCAATCCCCAGAATTCCATCATCACCAGTGAAGCTTTTTTTAAACTTTGAAACCAGTTCCATTCTCACATATTGCTTGTTGGGGTTTCTCCTGTTACAAGAACGTGTGGTGTTTCTCTGGAAAGGATCCACTTTGAGCAAGTCCAGTTTCTCGCAGCTCCCCAATGTCCACACTGAGCATTGTAAACTCATTCTTGATCACAGAAGTCCCATGTACATCATCAACCAATAAAGTCATTGGTAAGGCCAGGGCACATCGTGCTGATGTTCCAGCTTGAGATGCGAAAGACTGATTTGATTTGTTTTGAATTGATTTGATTTATTCTTGTGACATATATTAGTGTACAGTGAGAAGCATTGTTCCTTGAGTGCTATACAGACAAAGCATACCGTTCATAGAGAAGGAAAATGTGCAAAATTTAATGTTGCAGTCATATCTCGGGTGCAGAAAAAAATCAACTTAATGTGATGTCGGTCCATTCAAACGTCTGACGGCAGCAGAGAAGAAGCTGTTCTTGAGCCAGCAGCATGATGGCACAATGGCTAGCACTGATGTCTCACAGGGACCTGAGTTCGAATCCCAGCTTGGATCACTATCTGTGTCGAGTTTGCACATTCTGCCCATGTCTGCGTGGGTTTCTCCTGATGCTCCAGTTTCCACCCACAGTCCAAAGATGTGCAGGTTAGGTTGATTGGCCATGCTAAATTCCTCATTAGGCTCCTGAGATATGTATGTTACAGGGATTAGCAGGGTACATATGTGGGACTTCGGGGATTATTGTCAGTGAAGACTCGATGGGCTCGACTTTAATACTGTGTCACGCCGGTTTTGGGCACGGAAACATGGTAAGGTCAGGCATGAGGCCATTAATGTGATCCTAGCCCGCGTCCGTGCAGATGCCCACTTTACCGAGGCCCGCAAATGGCCGCGATCTGATTCGCGCCCGAAACGGGCATGCATTTAAATGGAATTAATGGGCTGCCTGCCCAATTTTACCAGCATTTGCCCCTTTACCATCGCGTTCGCACATCCAGATTCGGTGCACAACAGATCTGCTTGGCAAAGGTCTGTTTCGGGCACTCCAGCTTCTGAAGAAGTAAGTTCAGTTCTTCCAACGGCTCTCTTACTCAGATCGGTGTTGAGGGGGAAGGGAGGAGGCCAGATCATTCTCTGGTGGTGGTGGTGGGGGGGGGGGGGGATTGGGGGGGGGGGGGGACTTGGAGAAGGAAGGCCCGATCATTGTCTGGTGTGGCGGGGGGAGGGGTGGGGGGGAGGGGGCGGTGGGGAGGAGGCGGGTCAGATGTTTTTCTGGTGGGGGGGGGGAGGAGGGAGGACAGATCATTTTCTGGGGGTGGGGTGGTCAGAGGGAGGCAAGATCGTTGTCTGGTTGATGGGGGGAGGAGGGCAGAGGGAGGCTAGAATGCTGTCTCGTGGGGGAGGGGAGGCGGAGTCGGAGGGAGGGCAGATCGCTCTCCGGGTTGGGGGGCGGAGCGGGGGAGTCAGATGGAGGCCAGATCGCTATTTGGTGGTGGGAGGGCGGCGTTGACGGAGGCCAGATTGCTGTCTGGTGGGGGGGGGGGGGGAGAGAGAGAGAGAGAGGCCAGATTGTTGTCCGGTGGGAGGAGGTCAGGGGGGACTGTGGGCGATTGGTGGAGGCGAAGGGGGCAGAGGGCCCCGATCGGTCTGAGTAGGGGGGTGGGTGGGTGGATAACGGGGGCAGTTAAGTTGTATGAGTGGGGGTGATGTCTGTGGGTGCCAGCTCTCCCGGGCTGCTTGATCTGCTTTTTGCAGCCCGGGAGCGATGTGACAGGGGTGCGTTTTTTTAAATTTGTTTCTCACTGCGCATGGGCAGTTCAGAGACCCGATCGTTTTGGGCGCGATAAGCTCCGCCCACAGCGCGATTCAGACTCGCGATGTTCTTTTCTGGCTGAGTGCTAATGGGGGCGCCTGAGAACAGATTTCCAAGTCGGATCCAAATTGCGCCCAGATTTAGCACCGAGAATGAAAATGGTAAAATCAGTCCCAAAGAGTCGAATGGCCTCCTTCTGCATTGTTGGGTTTCTATGACTCTGTGTGTCGGTTGGTACATGTCCTCACACTTTTTATATTTTTCCCGATGGAACAAGGCGGAAGGGTTTATGACCGTGGTGCGTGGGGAACTTAATTAATCTGGCTGCTTTTCTGAGGCAGAGAGAAGTGCAGGCAGTGTCAATGGGTGGGAGGCTGGTTTGAGTGATGAACTGGGCTTTATTCATGAAGCTTTGAAGTTCCTTGCGGTCTTGCACAGAGCAGGAGCCATACCAAACTGTTATACAAACAAAACTAATGTATTCAATGGTGCATCTGTAAACGTTGGTGAGAGCCGTCGCTGACACGCCAAATGTCCTTCGACCTTTCAGAAAGTAGAGACGTTGCTAGGCTTTCTTAACTATAGGGTCATCATGGAAGGACTAGAACAGGTTGTTGGTGATCTGACCCCTAAACACCTGAAGCGTTCGACCATTTCAACTTCATCCCATCGATGTAGACAGGGGCATGTACTCCACTCTGCTTCCTGAAGTCGATGACTATCTATTTTGCTTTGTTGATATTAAGGAACAGATTATTGTTGTCGCACCAGTTCACCAGATTCTCTATGTCTTCCCTGTTCTCGGTCTCATCACTTTTTTTGAGATCTGACCCACTACTGTGGTGTCATCAGCAAATTTGTAGATCGAATTGGAGGGGAATTTGGCCGCACAGTCATTGGCGCATAAGTATAGTAAGGGGCTGCGGACACAGCTTTGTGGGGCACTGCTGTTGAGGATGGTTGTGGAGGAGGTATTTTTGCATGTCCTTATTTATTGCTGTCTGTGAGTTCGGAAGTTCAGGATCCAATTTCAGAGGCAGGAGCTGAGCCCCAGGCCATGGATTTTGGACAGGAGTTTCTTAAGAATAATGGTGTTGAAGACTGAGCTGTTTGCGATAAACATGAATCTGTGTTACAGGGTTCACTGTAGGGACAGCGAAATGGCATCTGTGGACCTGTTGTGGCGGGAGGTGAACTGTAGTGGAACCAGGCAATCTTGGAGGCTGGAATTGATTCATGCCATGACTAACCTTTTGATGCATTTCATAATATTGGAACTCAGAGTCACCGGACGATAGTCATTAAGGCAGGTAGCTCGGCTTTTCTATGGTACTGGCCTTGGTTTGAGTGCATAGATTAGCAACCTTCCTGCCGAGAGAAGGCTCACTGAGCTTCACTGGTCCAGTAGGCCATAGTGGGGCAGCAGTAAATGCACTGGGTACTATGGACGGTAGCTATTCCCTGAACCCTGAAGCTTTCTCGCACTGTTCAAAGCAAACCCTGCTACTTGTTTTTTGTACCATTCGAGTATGAGATTACTATTTCTTCCTGTGTTGTGCGAACGGTAGCCACAATGCTGTAGTCTCCTCTCCAGGGTACAGTCCTGGGTAAATATAACAGAGATTCTGAGCTGTCGAGGCATCAGGATCTCCCTCTGCCAACTGCTAGTATTGTTCAGAGGCAAGGGTCAAACCACCACTGTTTACTATCAGCTCTGCTGCAGGGGTTGTCAGTGAGCTGTTTGAGAGACGACACATTACCACCTCCGGGACTCCAGTCCGGATTTTCAGTCAGGGTCTACTCCCTCAGCCTTCTTACCCTCCAATTCCCCCACAAGGTAGAGGCGCTGTTTACCTGTAGCTGGGTGAGGGTCAATGTTGAGGACTGCCCGGAAAACTCTCCCAAATGTATACCATTGTGTCGCTACCATGGAGCAGCATGGTGGCACAGTGGTTAGCATTGCTGGCTCACAGCGTCAGGGACCTGCGTTCAATTCCTGGCTTGGGATGCTCCTCTTTCCTCTCACACTGCAAAAGATGTGCTGGATTTAAAAAAAAAAGAGATTTGATTCTTCTGTGTGTGTGAACATTTTTAAAAATTTTAACCCATCCTCAGTCTAAATGGTAACTTCTTCCCCTGAATCATGTCTAATTTTATTCTTTATTTCCCTTCCTGACAGTGAACATAATCACAATTGTGACGCTGATGAGCAGAAACTGTGGTTTGTCCAGATGTGTCACAAGTTACCTGGTGGCCATGTCAGTGGGGGATCTGCTGGTCGTTATCTTCGACCTGATATTGAGACACATTCCCATTGTTTATGCCGAACAGTTTTATTTCCTGCACTCGCTCCCAGTGTGTAATATCCACGCCGTCCTGCTTTATGCAGCCACTGATTGTTCTGTCTGGTTTACCGTCACTTTCACCTTTGATCGATTTGTGGCCATTTGCTGCCCCAAGCTGAAAAGTAAATATTGCAGTGAGAAATCGGCGGCTGTGGTTCTGGGAACAGTGACGGCGCTGAGCTGTTTCAAGAATATTTTCTGGTATTTTATGTTATTAAATGGATATCAGCTGCTGAACGACCCCTGGTTTTGTGGTGTCACAGGGGATGTTGTGGAATCTCCAGTCTGGACAACAATCGAGTTCCTCCACCACATTCTAACCCCGGGTGTCCCATTCGTCCTGATTCTGCTGCTCAATGCTTTCACCGTCAGACACATTTTAGTGAGCAACAGAGCCCGCAGGAGACTCCGGGTTCACAGCAGTGGGCAGAATCACAGAGACCCAGAGATGGAGAGTCGTAGGAAATCCATCATTTTACTCTTTGTAATCTCAGCCAATTTCATCCTCTTATGGTCAATATTAATGGTTTATTCTATATGGAGTCGGATGTATGATTTTGGCTTTCAATCGGTATGGTTAGATTCTTTTTTTATGGAATTGGGTTTCATGCTCCAACTCACAAGTTGCTGCACAAACACTGCCATTTATGCTGTGACACAGACTCACTTCAGGCAGCAGCTAAAAAATCTGCTGAAATATCCCCTTACTGCAATTCTTCAACGCATTAAACCCTGAGAGGAAACTATAACCACAAGACCCCTGAATCTTCCTATTGGATATTCAAACTGTAAACAACAAACAGCCTCACAGAGGCAGAAAGAGTGGCAGATAGAGAGGGAGAGAGAGCATCGAGAGCAACAGTGAGAGTGATAGAGAGACAGAGATTAACAGAGAGAGTAAAGGGCACAAAGACATGAAGAGCGACAGAGTTTGAAAGAGTTTCGAACAGATACAGGGAAAAAAATAGAGAGACCGCGAGAGAAAGAGAGAGACAGAGAGAAAAGATAGAGACAGAGAGAGACTCTCAAAGAGCGAGAGAGAGAGGGGTCTATAGTGGGAGAAATGGCGAGGGAGATGGACAGGGAATGAGAAATGGAGACAGAGGAAGACAGATGGGAGGATGTAATAAGAGAGGGAGAGGGAGACGAAGTGGGAAAAGGAGACAGAAGGGTAGGCAGAGGGAAATAGTTAGAGACAGAGAAAAACAGAGACACAGAAACAGAGAGCGGGAGCAAATGGGAGAGTGAGACTGCATGAGTACAATGGACACAGCAAGAACAAAAGACAGAGCGAGGTACATTGAGAGAGAAAGAGAGAGACAAAGAAGTAAAGAGGGACAGAGACGGAGAGGGAAACGGAGATTGAGACGAAGCGGAGAAGGAGAGTGAGACTCAGAGGACGCAGGAGAGGCAGAGGAAGAGGGTAGTGAGAGGGAGACCAAGGGAGAGGCAGAGAGACAGAAGGAGGCAGAGAGAAACGTAGAGATGGACGGCGACAGAGAAACAGAGAGAGAAAGAGAGAGAGACAGAGAGAGAGAAGCTCAGAAAGAGACAGAGATATATTTAATGACTTTAACGATAACCATCAGGTGGAGTTATTGGAATATGAGCTTCCTGATTCTGGCAGTTAATGCTGTCCAATCCGGGAACCTTGCAGACGTATATAATATGGTGTGTCTAGGTTACCGGAACTCAGGGTGTGGATGTGATGGACTAGTGGTTTTATCATTAGACTATTAATACAGAAACTCAGCTAATGTTCTGGGCACCCGGGTTCAATCCCCTCATGGCAGATGGTGGAATTTGAATAAATACATCTGGAATTCAGAATCAGGTGGTGAACTTGAAACCATTGTCAATTTTCGGAAAAACACATTTGGTTCACTAATGTGCCAGGGAAGGAATTCTGTCGTGCTTACGTGGTCAGGACTAAATGTGTCTGCAGGGCCACAGCAATGTCGTAGACTCTTAATTATCCTCGGAACAAGGACAACTAGGGATGGACAATAAATGCTGGCCGGCCAGCGACACCCAAGTCTCAAGAATGAATAAAAATATTTTGCACTGGGAAATTTTAAACAAATCGTAAACTGTTTCTCGCAGCTGGATAAAGACCCAAACCCTCAGATCAAGGACCTAAACTCAAAGCTGGCAGGAGGATTCTTGTTTCTTGTTACCCCCAATGGTAATCATGAACTTTTTCACAACTCTCCCAGTGGTAGCCGATAATATTGGATGTGGACCCAAAATTACCCATACCTGAATGAATTGAAGCAGCTAGTGTTGATGGGGGAAACCAAAAGGCCGTTACAGCCTGAATTGCACCCGAATTGGAGTGGCAGAGAGCAGCTGACTGTGGAAGATGGCACACTCCTATGGGGTTCAAGAGTGTCATCCTGAGCCAGGTTCACCATCCCATCCTGGCTGAACTTTACCATGGCCACCCAGGAGTGACAAACTGAAGATCCTCCAAGTTGCCATGTCTGGTGGCCAGATATAAATGCAGATAATTGCTCGTGGGTCAGTGTTGGCAATATCAACAAGGGCAGAGCTATCAACAGTCACGACTCTTCACACTTGGGAATGGCCAGGACTGCCGTAGATGAGGCTGCATATGGACAGTGCCGGACCATTCACGGGTCTATATTCCTGGTAATTGTAGATGCTGATTCAAAATGGATGGCCATACACAGGCTTAATCAAATATGAGTGCAAGACTGGAGAAACGGCACGCCTCTTTCATGACATCCGGGATCCCGGAGGTATTAGTTTCTGAAAATGGACCACCCTTCATCAGCCAGGAATTTGTGCATTGCATGAAGTTGAATAGAATTTGACACTTTAGAACCGTCCCATATTACCCATCATCCAACGACCTGGCAGAAACAGCGGTCCGAGCAGTAAAATAAGATTTAAAAAACAAGCCCCGAGCCCCCCTTGGACATCAAACCATCCACATTCATCTTCAATTACAGCACAACACCTCCCCACCCCCACCCCCACACACATACCCCTTCAACGAGCGTAATAGCCCCAGCAGGGTTGCTCACGGGAAGGTGACTCCGCCTCAAGTTGAGACTGATCTTCCCAAGGGTGGGAGGTTGGCAAGGCATCAAGACGCCCAGTGCCGATCCCAACAGCCGGGAGAGGCACTTAAAGGCAGTTGATAGGCTATGAGTAAAGAATCATGGCAAAAGATACGCGTGGTTATGAGGCACGTTCGAGTCTGGAACAGGGCCAGTTACCTATCAAGTCCGCTTGGGAGATACTATCCTATGAGAATGCTTCAATCATCTACAAGCCATGAAGCCACAAGCCGTACCTGAAAAATGAATTCCCAGCACACCAGGAACTTCGGAAAGAATTCCAGGCACTCCGGATACTGCTCTCCATCACCGCCAGTGGGAACATCGGAGTCCGAAACGGACACAGTGGGCTTAGCCTCTCGACCACATTGTCACCGGATAAAGGGAACTCGGGCCACCAGGCTCATGGTGGAAGAGGCGAGCTCCGGTCTGCTGAACTTCACTCACTTCCGAGGCTGAGCAGGAGGAACCGGACCCTGCATTGAAAATCCAAAAAAGGCTTCCAAGGCGGTTACTCAGACCGAGAGGGGGAGGGGAGCAATGACTTCAAGCAGGTTGAAGAGTTGGACATGCACAACTATAAGCGACCGAACTGAGGCCCGTGAAATCTGCCCACTCAGGGAGCTCCACAGAGTGCAAGCTGCAGAGAGTGAGCACTGAGAGTTGGGGTAAGTGTGGTAGTTTAGGAAAGTGGGTGGAGATGTATTGCTGTGTCTTGTGTCCCTTACTACCTGGTCCCTTACGACCAGGTCCAGTGTGGGCAGGTGTCGTCCAGACATTACAGTTCAGAAAATGATGTGAGACCAACAGAAGCAGCTGACCGGTAAGTCGTTGGAAGGGTCACTGAGGGAATTTTCTGAGTAGCGGCTACTGATGTCATAACTTCAGGAACGGTTCCCGATATTGACAATGTTCTGGGGACCTAGGTTTGAATCTCTCCACGGCATTTGGTGGAATTTGTATTCAGTAAAAAAAAATAATCTGGAAGTAAAAGTTTACTCATGACCATAAAACCATTGTCGATTATCGGAAAAACCGATCTGGTTCACGAATGTCATTTCGGGGAGAAAATCCGCTGTCCTTGCCTGGTCTGGCCTACATGTAGATCCAGAGCCACAGCAATGTGTTTAACTCTCAACTGCCCTCCAATGTCAACTGGGGATCGGCAATAAATGCTGTAAGAAGTCTCACCACACCAGGTTAAATTCCAACAGGTTTGTTTGGTAGCAAAATCCACTATCTTTCGGAGCGCTGCTCCTTCGTCATTTGAGTGGGAGTTCTACTCACAAACAGGGCATATAAAGACACAAACTCAATTTACAAAATAATGGTTGGAATGCGAGTCTTTACAGGTAATCAATTCTTAAAGGTACAGACAATGTGAGTGGAGAGAGCGTTAAGCAGAGGTTAAAGAGATGTGTATTGTCTCCAGACAAAACAGTTCGTGAGATTTTGCAAGTCCAGGCAAGTCGTGGGGGTTAGAGATAGTGTGACATGAACCCAAGATCCCGGTTCAGGCCGTCCTCATGTGTGCGGACGTTAGCTATCAGCCTGTGCTCAGTGACTCTGCATTGTTGTTTGTCATGGAGGCCGCGTTGGAGAACGCTTACCCGAAGATCAGAGGCCGAATGCCGGTGATGCTGAAGTGTTCTCCAACAGGAAGAAAACACTCTTGCCTGGTGATTGTCGTGCGGTGTTCGTTCATCTGCTGTCGTAGCGTCTGCATGGTCTCCTCAATGTACCATGCCTCGGGGCATCCTGTCCTCCAGCGTATCAGGTAGACAACTTTGGTCGAGTTGCATGAGTATGCACCATGTACCTGGTGGATGGTGTTCTCACGTGAGATGATGGTATCCGTGTCGATGATCCGGCACGTCTAGCAGAGGTTGCTGTGGCAGGGTTGTGTGGTGACGTGGTCACTGTTCTCCTGAAGGCTGGGTAGTTTGCTGCAGACAATGGTCTGTTTGAAGTTGTTCGGTTGTTTGAAGGCAAGAAGTGGGGGTGTAGGGATGGCCTTGGCGAGATGTTTGTCTTCATCAATGACATGTTGAAGGCTCAGGAGAAGATGTCGTAGCTTCTCCGCTCCGGGGGAGTACTGGACGACGAAGGGTACTTTGTCCACTATTTCCCTTGCTTGCCTCCTGAGGAGATCGGTGCAGTGTTCGCTGTGGCGCGTCAGAACTGTTGATCGATGAGTCGAACACCATACCCCGTTCTTATGAGGGCATCTTTCAGCGTCTGGAGGTGTTTGTTGCGATCCTCGCCATCTGAGCAGAACCTGTGTAGACGGAGGGCTTGTCCGTCGGGATGGCTTCTTTAACGTGTTTAGGGTGGAAGCTGGATAAGTGAAGCATCATGAGGTTATCCGTGGGCCTGCGGTACAGTGAAGTGCTGAGGTGACCGTCCTTTATGGAGATGCGTGTGTCCAAGAATGCAACCGATTCTGGAGAGTAGTCCATGCTGAGTCTGATGGTGGGATGGAACTTGTTGATGTCATCATATGGTTGTTTCAGTGATTGTTCAACATGAGCCCAAAGGAAGAAAATGTCATCGATGTATCTAGTCTATAGCATCGATTGAAAGTCCTGTGCAGTGAAGAGTTCTTATTCAAACCTGTGCATGAAGGTGTTGGCATATTGAGGTGCGAATTTGTTCCGCATTGCTGTTCCGTGTGTCTGGATGAAGAACTGGTCGTTGAAGGTGAAGACATTGTGGTCCAGAGTGAAGTGGATGAGTTGTAAAATTGCATCTGGAAACTGGCTGTTGTCGGCGTTGAGTACTGAGGCAGTTGCAGCAATGCCATCGTCGTGGGGGATGCTGGTGTAGAGTGCCGAGACATCCATTGTGACGAGGACTGCTCCTGGTTCAACTGCTCCATGTGTGCTCAGTTTCTATAGGATGTCCGTAGTTGCGCGACAAAAGCTGGGGGTTCTTTGTACAATGGGTTTCAGGATGCCCTCGCACAACGTTCCATTGCCCGATACGATTGGACGGCCGGATGTGTTTGCCTTTTGTATCTTCGGGAGGCAGTAGAGACCTCCAACGCGGGTAGTACGTGGGATGAGAGCATGGAGCGTGCTCTGAAGGTCCGGATCAAAGGTCTTGATCAGTATGTTGAGTTGACGGATGTGTTCTTTGGTCGGATCTGCAGGAAACTGTCTGCAGTGATCCCCGTTGTTCACTTGTTGGTACACTTCTTTGCATTAATCCGGTCAGTTCAGTATGACGATGGTCCCTCCTTTGTCTGCTGGTTTGATGACAATGTTGCGGTTGGTCTTGAGAGCGCAGTATCTGACATTTGTCCGGATTAGATTCCATCAGCAATCATTCTGCCCAAGTCTCCAACCTGATCTATATCCTCCTGCTGTATCCTCTGATGGTCCTCATTGCTATCCGCAAATCCATTTATCTTTGTTTCGTATGCAAACTTACTAATCAAAACAGTTACATTTTCCTCCTAATCATTTATATATATATTTATATGTATGTATTAAAAACAGCAAAGGCCCCAGCACTGATCCCTGAGGAACGCCACTTGTCACAGCCCTCCATTCAGAAACGCACCCTTCCACTCTTTCTTCTAGGACCGAGTTAGTTCTGTATCCACTTTGCTAGCTCACCTCTGATCCCATGCAGCTTTAGCTTCTGCAACAGTCTGACAAGAGGGACCTTGTCAAAGGCCTTACTGAAGTCCATGTAGACAAAATCCACTGCCCTCTCCTCATCAATCATCTTCGTCACTTTCTCGAAAAGCTCAATTAAGTTGGTGAGACAGGACCTCCCCTTCACAAAACGAATGTTGCCTCTCGCTGACGCATCCACTTATTTTCAAGTTGGAGTAAATACTATTTCGAAGAATCCTCTGGAACAATTTCCCTACCACTGACATAAGGCTCATGGCCTGTAATTACCTGGATTATCCTTGCTACCCTGCATCAAAGGAGCAACATTGGTTATTCTCCAATCCTCTGGGACCTCCCCTATAGCCCTGAGGATGCAAAGAGTTCTCTCAAGGCCCCAGCAATTTCCTCCCTTCTCTCTCTCAGTATTCTGGGGCATATCCCATCAGGCCATGGGAACTTGTTTACCTTAATGTTTCTCAAGAAGCCCAACACCTCCACCATTTTGATCTCAACATGACTCAAACTATCTACACACCATTTCCAAGACTCATCATCCACCAAGTCCTTCTCATTGGTGAATACTGGCGCAAAGTGCTCATTTAATACCTCGCCCGTTTCCGCTGGCTCCACGCATAGATTCCCTCCCTTGTCCTTGAGTGGGCCAACTCTCTCCCTGGTTACCCTCTTGCTCTGTATATATGTGTAAAAAGCCTTGAGATTTTCCTTAATCCTGCTGGCCAATGACTTTTCGTGATCACTTTTAGCCCTCCTTATCCCTTGCTTCAGTTCATTTCTACTTTCCTTGTATTCCACACTTGCTTCATGTGTTCCTAGCCTCCAAGCCTTGACACATGTTTCCTTTTTAACTTTGACTAGGCTCACATTATTTCTCGTTATCCAAGGTTCCCAAAAGTTGCCATACTTATCCTTTATCCTTACAGGAATGTGTCGGTCCTGAATCCCTATCAAATTGAACTTGAAAGCCTCCCAAAAGTTAGATGTTGATTTGCCCTCAAACATCTGCCCCCAATCTACATTCTGCGTTCCTGCCGAATATTGTTGTAATTAGCCTTCCCCCAATTTAGCCCCTTTACTTGAGGACGACATTTACCTTTATCCATCGGTACCAAAAATCTTACTGAATTGTGGTTACTGTTCCAAACTATAACTAAGTAGATAAAATACAGATGCAGGGCCAGGTAATGTGCTGTGGTTGCATGATGTGGGAGCTTGCGGCACCATAGAAACATAGAAACCCTACAGTGCAGAAGGAGGCCATTCGGCCCATCGAGTCTGCACCGACCACAATCCCACCCAGGCCCTACCCCCACATATTTTTAACCCGCTAATCCCTCTAACCTACACATCCCAGGACTCTAAGGGGCAACTTTTAACCTGGCCAATCAACCTAACCCGCACATCTTTGGACTGTGGGAGGAAACCGGAGCACCCGGAGGAAACCCACGCAGACACGAGGAGAATGTGCAAACTCCACACAGACAGTGACCCGAGCCGGGAATCGAACCCAGGACCCTGGAGCTGTGAAGCAGCAGTGCTAACCACTGTGCTACCGTGCCACCATTTGAGGATCCTTGTGAACACATCTGTAGGAAGTGTTGATTGCTCGCGCAAGTCCAATTCAGATTTGATGAGCTGGAGTCTGAGCTTTGAACTCTGCAGCATATTAGGGAGGGGGAGAGTTAATGAGACGATGTGTTTCAGGAGGCTGTCATACCCCTCAGAATAACTTCATCAAATTTGGTCAGTGGTCAGGGATGGGACAGTGAGACTGCAAGCAAGTCTTGGTGACGAATCCAGGAGGGAGTCTTAAAGGAGTCTTAGCCCTTGAACTTGTCGAATGATATGTGATGAACCATTGGTATTATCACTCGACTATTAATCAAGAAACCTGTCCACTTTTCTGGGTTCCCTGGTTCGGTTCCCACCACGACAGATGGTGCAATTTGACTTCAATAAAAAAAAATCTGCATTAAGAATCGACTGATGACAATGAGGCCATTGTTGCAAACCCTGTCTGGTTCACTAATGTCCTTTAGGGAATGACAACTGCCGTCCTTATCTGGTCTGACCTACATGTGACACCAGAGTAACATCAATGTTGGTGACTCTCAATGCCCTCAAAGGGCAACTAGTGACAGGCAATAAACGCTGGCCAGCCAGGGACACCCATGTCCTTCGAATGATTAAACAAACAGGTTTGTGACACTTGCTCCCTGTGCGGACGTGGGTGGCGGCTGCAAGGAGGATGAGCAACCAAACCATAGCACGGTGGTTCAGGGAGCCATTCAGGTGGGAGGAGTAAAGGGGAAACGTAGTTAAAACACAGAACATAGAACATTACAGCGCAGTACAGGCCCTTCGGCCCTCGATGTTGCGCCGACCAATGAAACCAATCTAAAGCCCATCTAACCTCCACTATTCCAATATCATCCATATGTTTAGCCAAAGAACATTTAAATGCCCTTATTGTTGGCCAGGCCACTAGTGCTGCCGGCAGGGCATTCCACGCCCTTACTACTCTCTGAGAGAAGAATCTACCTCTGACATACGTCGTAAATCTATCACCCCTCAATTTAAAGCTATGTCCCCTCGTGCTGGCTATCACCATCCGAGGAAAAAGGCTCTCACTATCCACCATATCTAATCCTCTGATCATCTTCTATGCCTCTATTAATTCACCTCTTAATCTTCTTCTCTCTCATGAAAAAAACCTCAAGTCCCTCAGCTTTTTCTCATAAGACCTTCCCACCATACCAGGCAACATCCTAGTAAATCTCCTCTGCACCCCTTCCACATCCTTCCGAAAATGCAGCGACCAGAACTGTACGCAGTACTCCAAGTGCAGCCGCAACAGAGTTTTGTACAGCTGCAACACGACCTCCTGGCTCCGAAACTCAATCTCTCTACCAATAAAAGCTAACACTCCGTACGCCTTCTTAACAACCCTATCAACCTGGGTGCCAACTTTCAGGGATCGATGCACATGGACACCGAGATCTCTCTGTTCATCCACACTACCAAGTATCTTACCATCAGCCCAGTACTCTGTAATCCTGTTACTCCTTCCAAAGTGAATCACCTCACACTTAACCGCATTGAACTCCATTTGCCACCTCGCCGCCCAGCACTGCAGTTTATCTATGTCCCTCTGCAATCTGCAACAACCTTCCTCACTGTCCACAACTCCACCGACTTTAGTGTCATCCGCAAATTTAATAACCCATCCTTCTACGCCCTCATCCAGCTCATTTATAAAAATGACAACCAGCATTGACCCCAAAACAGATCCTTGCGGTACACCACGAGTACTTGAACTCCAGGATGAACATTTCCCATCAACCACCACCCTTTGACTTCTTACAGCTGGCCAATTCCTGATCCAAACTGCTAAATCACCCGCAATCCCATACCTCCGTATCTCCTGCAATAGCTTACCGTGGGGAATCTTCTCAAACACTTTACTGAAATCCACATACACCACATCAACTGTTTTACCCTCATCCACCTCTTTGGTCACCTTCTCAAAGAACTCAATAAAGTTTGTGAGGCACGACCTACCCTTTACAAAACCGTGTTGACTATCCCTAATCAAATTATTACTTTCTGGATGATTATAAATCCTATCTCTTATAATCCTTTCCAAAACTTCGCCCACAACAGAAGTGGGCGGCACGGCAGCACAGTGGTTAGCACTGCTGCTTCACAGCTCCAGGAACATGGTTTCGATTCCCAGCTTGGGTCACTGTCTGTGTGGACTTTGCACATTCTCCTCGTGTCTGCGTGGTTTTCCTCTGGTTGCTCTGGTTTCCTCCCACAGTCCAAAGATGTGCGGGTTAGGTTAATTGGCCATGCTAAAATTGCCCCTTAGTTCCTAGGATGCGTACGTTAGAGGGATTAGCGGGTAAATATAAAGGGACAAGAGGGCAGGGCCTGTGTGGGTTTGTGGATGGTGCAGACTCGATGGGCCAAATGGCCTCTTTCTGCACTGTAGTGTTTCTATGATCCTATGAAGTGATGCTCACTGGTCTATAATTACCAGGGTTCTCTCTACTCCTCTTCCTGAACAAGAGGAGAACATTTGTTATCCTCCAGTCTTCTGGAACTATTCCTGTAGTGGAGATGCCGGTGTTGGACTGGGGTGAACACAGTAAGAGTTTTAACAACACCAGGTTAAAGTCCAACAGATTAATTTGGTAGCAAATACCATTTGCTTTCGGAGCGCTGCTCCTTCTTCACATGGAGTGGAAATGTGTTCTCAAACAGGGCACAGAGACATAAAAATCAAGTTACAGAATACTGATTAGAATGCGAATCCCTACAACCAGCCAGATCTTAAAGATACAGACAATGTGGGTGGAGGGAGCATTAAGCACAGGTTAAAGAGATGTGTATTGTCTGCAGACAGGACAGTCTGCAAGTCCAGGAGGCAAGCTGTTGGGGTTACTGATAATGTGACATAAATCCAGCAATCCGCCTCTTGAATGCATTCAATGTTTTGGCATCAACTACTTCCTGTGGTAATGAATTCCACAGGCTCACCCCTCTTTGGGTGAAGAAATGTCTCCTCATCTCCGTCCTAAATGGTCTACCCCGAATCCTGAGACTGTGACCCCCGGTTCTAGACTCCCCTACCATCAGGAATGACAACGGATGAATGAACACCGCTGGACAATCACCAGGCAAGACTGTTCTCTTCCTGTGGGGGGCACTTCAGCAGTCACGAGCATTAAGCCTCTGATCTTCAGGTAAGCGTTCTCCAAGGCAGCCTTCACGACACACGATAGTGCAGAGTCGCTGAGCAGAAACTGATCGCCAAGTTCCGCACACATGAGTACGGCCTAAACTAGGATGTTGGATTTATGTCACATTATCAGTAACCCCCACAGCTTCCTCCTGGACTTGCAGGCTGTCCTGTCTGGAGACAATACATCTCTTTAACCTGTGCTTAAAGCTCCCTCCACCCACATTTTCTGTATCTTTAAGATCTGGCTGGCTGTAGGGATTCGCATTTAAATCAGTATTCTGTAACTTGATTTTTGTGTATCTGTCCCCTGTTTGAGAGCACATTTCCACTCCATCTGACGAAGGAGCAGCGCTCCGAAAGCTAATGGTATTTGCTGCCAAATAAACCTGTTGGACTTTAACCTGGTGTTGTTAAAACTCTTACTGTGTCCACTATTCCTGTAGACAATGACGATGTAAAGATCAAAGCCAAAGGTTGTGCAATCTCCTCCCTGGCCTCCCAGAGAATCCTGGGATAAATTCCATCTGGCCCAGGGGACTTATCTATTTTCACACTTTCCAGAATTGCTAACACCTCCTCCTTATTAACTTCTAACCCGTCCAGTCCAATAGCCTGTATCTCGGTATTCTCCTCGACAAGATTGTCTTTTTCCTGCGTGAATACTGACGAATCATATTCATTTAGCGCCTCTCCTATCTCTTCAGGCTCCAAGCAGAACTTCCCACTACTGTCCATGACTGGTCCTAACCTTACCTTAGTCATTCGGGCGACACGGTAGCACAGTGGTTAGCACTGCTGCTTCACAGCTCCAGGGACCTGGGTTCAATTCCCGGTTTGGGTCACTGTCTGTGTGGAGTTTGCACATTCTCCTCGTGTCTGCGTGGGTTTCCTCCGGGTGCTCCGGTTTCCTCCCACAGTCCAAAGATGTGCGGGTTAGGTTGATTGGCCATGCTAAAAATTGCCACTCGTGTCCAAGGTAGGTTAGAGGGATTAGTGGGTAAATGTGTAGGGATATGGGGGTAGGGCGTGGGTGGGATTGTGCTCGGTGCAGACTCGATGGGCCAAATGGCCTCTTTCTGCTCTGTAGGGTTTCTATGATTCTTTTATTCTTGACATACCTATAGAAATCTTTAGGGTTTTCCTTGATCCTACCTGCCAACGACTTCCTGGCTCTTCTTAACTCTCTCTTGAGGTCCTTCCTGGCTAACTTGTAACTCTCAAGCGCCCTAAGTGAACTTTCAAGTCTCATGTTTACATAAGTCTCCTTCTGTCTCTTCACAAGAGATTCCACTTCTTTAGTAAATCATGGTTCCCTCACTCGACCACTTCCTCCCTGCCTGACAGGTACATACTTATCAAGGACACCCAGTCGCTGTTCCTTGAATAAGCTCCACACTTCAATTGTGCCCATCCACTGCAGTTTCCTTCCCCAACCTATGCATCCTAAATCGCGCCTAATCGCATCATAAATTCCTTTCCCCCCGCTATAACTCTTGCCCTTCTGTTTATACCTATTCCTTTCCATCGCTAAAGTAAATGTAAACGAATTGTGGTCACTATCACCAAAGTGTTCCCCTACCTCCAAATCTAACCCCTGGCCTGGTTCATTACGCAATACCAAATCCAATGTGGCCTCGCCTCTTTTTGGCCTATCTACATACTGTGTCAGGAAACCCTTCTGCACACATTGGACAAAAACTGGCCCATCTAAAGTACTCGAACGATAGCTTTTCCAGTCAATATTTGCAAAGTTAAAGTCCCCCATAACTACCCTGTTACTTTCGCCCCTATCCAGAATCATCTTTGCAATCCTTTCCTGTACATCTCTGGAAAGTTTCGGAGGCCTATAGAAAACTCCCAACAGGGTGACCTCTCTTTTCCTGTTTTTAACCTCAGCCCATACTACCTCAGTAGACGAGTCTTCATCAAACGTCCTTTCTGCCACCGTAATACTGTCCTTGACTATCAATGCCATACCTCCCCCTCTTTTACCACCTTCCCTGCTCTTACTGAAACATCTAAACCCCGGAACCTGCAACAACCATTCCTGCCCCTGCTCTATCCATGTCTCCGAGATGGCCACAACATCCAAGTCCCAGGTACCAACCCATGCTCCACGGTCACCCACCTTATTACGGATGCTCCTGGCACTTCAAAACAGCTTCCTCCCTGCCAGTACACTCCTGCGACGCTGAAACCTTATCCACGACCTCACTACTCTCAACCTCCTGTACACTGGTTCTCCAATTCCCATTCCCCCGCTGAATAAGTTTAAACCCTCCCGAAGAGCATTAGCAAATTCCCCCCCCCCCCCCCCCCCCGGATATTGGTACCCCTCTATCCCGTGTAGACCATCCCTTTGTAGAGGTCCCACCTAACCCAGAATGAGCCCCAATTGTCCAGGTATCTGAATCCCTCCCTCCTGCGCCATCCTTGTAGCCATGTGTTCAATTGTTCTGTCTCTCTATTCCTCTCCTCACTATCACGTGGCACGGGTAACAAACAAGAGATAACAACTCTGTTTGTTCGCACCCTGATCTTCCACCCTTACTCCCTGAATTTCTGCCTTACATCCCCATCCCTTTTCCTACCTATGTCTTGTGTGTCTATGTGAACCACGACTTGGGCCTGGTCCCCCGCCACCTTAAGGATCCCGAAAACACGATCCGCGACATCACGGACCCTGGCACCTGGGAGGCAACACACCAACCGCGAGTCCCTCTCGTTCCCACAGAATCTCCTATCTATCCCCCTAACTATGGAGTCCCCAATACCAAACGCTCGACTCCCCTCCAACTTCCCTTCTCAGCAACAAGGACAGGCTCTGTGCCAGAGACCTGTACCCTATGGCTGACCCCTGTTAAGTACCCCCCCCCCATTAGTATCTAAAACTGAATACTTGTTAGACAGAGGAACTCGGAATCCAGGGGATCGCCGCTCTGACTGCTTCTTAACCCTTCTAGCCGTCACCCACGTATCACAATTTCTAGGAGTACCTCCCTCCCTGGTGGTTCTATCTCTAGCTGCCTCTGCCTCCCGAATGATCCTGAGTTCATCCAGTTCCAGCTCCAGATCCCTGACACGGTCTTGAAGGAGCTGGAATTAGGTTCACTTCCTGCAGCTGTACTCAGCCGGGACACGGGTGTCCCTCACCTCAAACATCCCACAGGAGGAACATTGCACTGCCTGCACTGACATCCCTGCTACTTCCCTTACTAAGAAAGGAAAGGGAGCGGAAAAAAAAGCTTCCCTGCTCTCACGCGGAGTCTTTTTAAAAAGTTAGACGAGGGGGGGGAGGGTGGGGGACTCTTACGTGTGGGGAGGGTGGGGGACTCTTACGTGTAGACTCTTGGGTTACCTTCCCATTCAAATTTATTGGGCAACAAAAACCCTTCCCAGGACTCCCCGCGGCCTACTACCTGTTTCCTGTTTAACTAAAAAAAACTCCGCTAAAATGTAAGGTAAAAAGAAAATCTCTCCCTTCACCTCAGCCACTCCTGACATGAATCGCTCACTCTCTACTTTGCTCCGGTGGAACAATGAGCAAAGTTATGAATGGGGATAGTTCGGCAAGGGAATAGACACTTTTCTCTGTGGCCAGGATTGAGAGTCCCGAAGGCTGTGTTGCCTGCCTGATACCCCGGTTTAGGACATCTCATCTGGGCTGCAGAGAAACTTGGTGCTGGAGGGGATCGATTCAGTTGTTGTGGTCCATGTCTTTGAATTCATTGCAGATTAAATCTGAAATTGAAGTAAGAATTCCGGGCCTGAATGGATTCGCGGATTTCCACAGTTAAAGAGGGTAACGACATCTCAGGATAGAGTGGAACAGCCCGGAGACAGTCAAACATTTGGAATTGAATCAATGGAAGGTCACAGAGGGGTGAAAGACAACACTGAGGCAACATGGGATCTTGAGAGTTGTGTGTTAGATGACAGTACCTTTGGTGAGTAACAGTTCCTGATATTACAAATTAATTAATGTGATCAGTATTGTCCAGTCTTTGAATGACAGCAATTCAATCTCAGTAATAAAAACATTCCACAACCTCAATCAAAGTCGTCACGTGTTTGTTGATTTGAAGAAACTCGAAGATGAGTGATTTTGCAATGTCGATATCCCACAGGGATTACCACAGGGTATATAGGAAAGTCTCTGGGAATATATCACCACGGAGGTAACGCAGAGATTACCTGCAGAGCGAAAGGATACATTACTTCACGCTGGAAATGTATCAGGAATTTCAAATGGTGAGGAAAATATACCACCTGATCCATGGACTTATTGATGTTCCTGGTAAGTGACCATTGTAGTTGTCTAAATCTGTGTGTGAGCTGCTCTATGCTTTTATTCTGTGACTGGCCTACATGTCACCATTTTACAGGGACATGATCAGTGATAAGATATGCTGATCGCACTGAACCTAATGTCAGCACAGGGGAAGTTGGAGCTGGAGGATTCATCAAGGATCTCCATAACTCAGCACTTGGAAGACAGCCATATATATCAAAAAAATGTCAGCATGGATTTACAGAGGGGAAATCTTGTTTGAAAAATCCATTAGAATTATTTGAGGATGTAACTCGTAGAGTTCACAGAGGAGAACCAGTGGATGTGGTTGATTTAGATTTTCAGAAGGCTTTCGACAAGGTCTCACATAACAGACTGCCATATAAAGTGAAAGTTCATGGGATTGCAAGCAATGTTTTGAGATGGATAGACAGCTGGTTAGCAGATAGAAATCAAATTGTTGACAATAAATGGGCCTTTCCCTGATTAGCAGTCAGTGCCAAGTGGGGTTCTGCAGGAATCTGTGCATGGACCCCAAATGTTCACATTACATTTTAATTATTCTGAAAATGGAACAAAATGTATCGTCTCCAAATTTGCAGATGATGAAAGGTGGGTGAGGGTGAGCTGTGAGAAGCACGCAGACATGGTTCAGTGTGATTTGAACAGGCTCAATGTGTACATTGATTTGAGTACAGGAATAGAGATGTGTTACTACAATTGTACAGGTCATTGCTGAGGCCACACTTCGAGTATTGTGTGAAGTTTCAGTGTCCTTATCTGAGGAAGGATGTCCTTGCAATACAGGGAGTACAGCGAATGTTTACCAGGCTGATTCCTGGGATGGCAACTCTGCGATATGAAGAGAGTCTAAGTCGGTTAGGGTTTTATTCATTGGAGTTTATTATGTTGAAACATATAATATTGGAACAGATGTAGACAGGGTAGATTCAGAAAGAATGTTCCCCATACTCAGGAAGTTGAGGACGAGGGTTCATAGTTTGAGAATAAGGGTCAAGCTTTCAGAACAGGTGAGGGGAAATTTCTGCACCCAGATAATCTTTGGACTTCGCTGCCACAGAAAGTAGCTGAGGCCAAAACCTTTAGTGATTTCAGGAAGTAATCATATATAGCTCTTGGGGCTAAAGTGCTCACGGGATATGGGAGGAAGGGATGATCAGGATATTGAAGTTGATGATCAGCCATGATCAAACTGAATGGCGGAACAGGCTCGAATGGCCTGCTCCTGCTTTCCCTATATTTCAATGTTTCTATGATTGTGAAGCTGGAGTTAATCTGCACATGGTCCGAGTCCGAACCTTGTGTGAATCTGAACCACGTCTCGGCCTGAACCTTGTGCGGGCCTGAACCTGTTGATTGAGCGATTTTAGAGTGGACATGAACTTGGAGATGTTCTGAACCACATGAAGTGACGCACCTGATGATAATTTGAAGACAGCTGTATATAAACCCGGAGATGTTTTGAAACTGGGGAGATCGGTCCCCCCTCCCGTACACAAAAAGTCTAACCCCCACTCCCCCCATTCCTCACCACCGAAACCTGTCACAAAAATCCCAAACAAACCACGCCAAATCCCTGCACTTTGAACATATTCCAAAAGCTCCTTGCATCCACTTCTATTCCTTATTCCCCGTACCATTAGAGACCATAAGACAGAAGCAGAATTAGGTCACTCGGCCGATAGAGCCTGCTCTGCCATTCAGTCATGGCTGATATTTTTCTCATCACCATTCTCCAGCCTTTTCCCCCATAACCGCTGATCCCCTTATTAATCAAAAACCTATCTATCTCAGTCTCAAAGACACTCAATGACCCTGGCCTCCACAGTCTTCTGTGGGCAAGGGGTTCCACAGATTTACCACTCTCTGGCTGAAGACATTCCTCCTCATCTCAATTTTAAAGGATCGTCCCTTTCGTCTGAGGTTGTGCCCTCTGGTTCTAGTTTTTCCTACGAGTGGAAACATCCTCTCCACATCCACTCTATCCAGGCCTCGCAGTATCCTATAAGTTTCAATAAGATTCCCCCTCATCCTTGTAAACTCCAATGAGCACAGACCCAGATTCCTCAACCGTTCCTCATATGACAAGCTCTTCATTCCAGGGATCATTCTTGTAAATTTCCTCTGGACCCTTTCCAAGGCCAGCACATCCTTCCTTAGATACGGGGCTCAAAACTGCTCACATTACTCCAAATGGGGTCTGACCAGAGCCTTATACAGCCTCAGAAGTACATTCCTCCTCTTGTATTCTCGCCCTCTCGACATGAATGCTAATATTCCATTTGCCTTACTAACTGCTGACTGAACGTTCACGTTAACCTTTAGAGAATCTTGAACAATGACTCGCAAGTCCCTGTGTGCTCCTGATTTCCTAACTATTTCCCCATTTAGAAAATAGTCTATGCTTCCATTCCTCCTCACAAAGTGCATAACCTCACACTTTTCCACATTGTATTCCATCTGCCATTTCTTTGCCCACTCTCCTAACCTGTCCAAGTCCTTCTGCAGCCCCCCTGCTTCCTCAATATTACCTGTCCCTTACATATCTTTGTATCATCTGCAAACAGGAACAGTGCCTCTATTTCATTGTTCCAAATCGTTCATGCACATTGTGAAAAGTTGTGGTCCCAGCATTCACCACTGAAGCACACCACTAGTCACTGACTGCCATCCTGAAAAAAGACCCCTTCATCCCCACTCTCCGCCTTCTGCCAGTCAGCCAGGATCTTACCCTGAACAGCATTGGCACTTAACTTATTTAACAGTTTCCTATGCGGCACCTTGTTTTTCCTACGAGTGGAAACATCCTCTCCACATCCACTCTATCCAGGCCTCGCAGTATCCTATAAGTTTCAAGAAGATTCCCCCTCATCCTTCTAAACTCCAATGAGCACAGCCCCAGATTCCTCAACCGTTCCTCATATGACAAGCTCTTCATTCCAGTGATCATTCTTGTAAATTTCCTCTGGACCCTTTCCAAATCTAAAGAAATCAGGTCCAATGCTTCACCTTTATCTAACTTCCTTGTTACCTCCTCAAAGAACGCTAACAGATTTCTCAGGCATGACCTCCCCTTGACAAAGCCGCGCTGACTCAGTACTACTTTATCATGCGCTTCCAAATGCTCTGCGATCTAATCTTTAACAATGACTCTAAAACCTTGACAATGACCTAAGTCAGGCTAACCGGCCTACAATTTCCCGACAATTGCCTCCCTCCCTTCTTAAACAGCCCTGTTACATTAGCTACTTTCCAGTCCTCTGGGACCCTCCCTGCTTCCAGTGATTCCTGAAAGATCACCACCAATGCCTCCAGAATTTCTACAGCTATCTCTTTTCGAACCCTGGGGTATAGTCCATCCGGCCCAGGTGATCTTTCCACCTTCAGGCCCTTCAGTTTCCCCAGAAAATTCGTCTGTGTGATGGCCAGTGCACCCACCTATGCCCTCTGACTCTCCTTGGGCTCTGACATCCCACTGGAGCCTTCCACCGTGAAAACTGTTGCAAAGTAATTATTCAGTTCCTCTGCATTTATTTGTTTCTTGGGCGGCACGGTAGCACAGTGGTTAGCACTGCTGCTTCACAGCTCCAGGGTCCTGAGTTCGATTCCCGGCTCGGGTCACTTTCTGTGTGGAGTTTGCACATTCTCCTCGTGTCTGCGTGGGTTTCCTCCGAGTGCTCCGGTTTCCTCCCACAGTCCAAAGATGTGCGGGATAGGTTGATTGGCCAAGTTAAAAATTGCTCCTTAGAGTACTGGGATGTGTAGGTTAGGGGGATTAGCGGGTAAAATATGTGGGGGTAGGGCCTGGGTGGGATTGTGGTCGGTGCAGACTCGATGGGCCGAATGGCCTCCTTCTGCACTGTAGGGTTTCTATGTTTCTATGTTTCTTATTAATCCATTTCCAGCCTCATTGTTCAGTGGTCCAATGGCTATTTATGCTTCTCTCTTACCTTTTATATATTGAAAAAGCTCCTCCTATCTTCTTTCATATTACTAGCGAGCTTACACTCATATTTAATCTCTCCCTCCTTATTGTTTTTTTAGTTGTCCTCTGCTCGCTTTTAAATGCTTCCCAATCCTCTGGCATCCCACTAATCCATGCCACTTTGTATGTTTTTTCTTTTGCCTTTTTGATGTCCTGACTTCCCTCGTCCGTCCTTCCCTTCGCATATTTCCTCCTCCATGCTTGCAGCAGTAGTCGACTCGTCAACATTAAGAGCATTCAAATGGTTATTGGATAAACATATGGATGATACTGGAATAGTGTAGATTAGAGGGGCTTTAGATTGGTTTCACTGGTCGGCGCAACATCGAGGGCCGAAGGGCCTGTACTGCGCTTTAATGTTCTATGTTCTATGTTCTATGGGGTGAATTTCTGTTGTGCCTCCCGAACAATTCGCAACAACTCCTGCCATTGCTGTTCCACTGTCTTCCCTCCTCGGCTCCCTTTCCAATCAACTCTGGCCAGCTCCTCCCTCATGTCTCTGTAGTCACCTTTATTTAACTGTAATACCATTACATCTGATTCCAGCTCCTTCGTCTCAAACTGCAGGGTAAATTCTGTCACATTGTGGTCACTGCTCCGTCAGGGTTCCTTCACTTTTAGTTCCCTGAGCAAGTCTGCTTCATTACACATCACCAAATCCAGAATTGCCTGTTCCCCAGTAGGCTCTGTCACAAGCTGCTCCAAAATAATCTTAGACATTCAACAAATTGATTTTCTTGAGATCCACTACCTACCTGATTTTCCCAGTCCACCTACTTATTGAAGTCCCCCATGATTATTGGAATGTTGCCTTTTCTATCTCCTGATTTATTTTCTGACCCTCATTGTCTCACTATCCTCATCACTACCCTCAGACTGTACTTTGCCCTTTACCTCCGCCAATCGTATCCGACGTTTACTTTTGAAGGCCAGATTCCGATGTTCAATGTCTCTCTATTTCTCCCTCTCCCATTCCCTTGCCTCCAGTTCTTCTTTTGCCTGTAATTCAAATAGATTTAATTATTTTTCATATTCAGTCAATTTCATTTGGAACTGAATTCTCGCCATTTCCAACGATTCTGATTGTGCTTCTGGCAATTCCAAATGCTGTGCTATCGCCACAATTATCTTTCCTTTCCGTACTCTGTCAGGCAATGTCAACTGCAATGTGTTTGCCAATTCCAAAAGCCTTGCTTTAGTCACTTTCTGTAAGGTTACTTGCGTGACTTCCTCCACCCACAGAAACTTCTGAGCCTCTGAGAGAGCCATTAATCCAAACTACACTCCCGATTTAAATTTGAATACAACACCTGAAAAGAAAACACACATCTGCGCACCACTCATGTCTTTGAGTTCACTAATTGCAAATCAATCTAGAAATACAGATTTCAATCCTGGAGCCCCCAATTGTTCTAATCAGTTTGGATACTTACAGGTGCTCCATGAAGCTCGACTGACCTGTAAAGCTTTTCCTTGAATTTGATCGAAGGAGCATGAGAGGTTTTACTTCAGATGTGAGTCAACTTATCCACAAGGACCTTTTATTCAAAATAAAGTTTATTTAAGAGTATTGTTGACATGTATAGTAAGACAATAAGCAAGAACTTTTAACAATTACAAACAAGAAACACAACAACCACGATAACGTCCAACTCGGAGGGAAATATCTCCCGTGTGTTCTAACCAAAGCCAACATCCAATCCACAAAATCCTCCAAATCACCACAGTACAGCATAGGGTAATGTGTATTTATTACACGTGTCCAGCCTCCTGGGTTGAATGCTCAAAACCCCTTGAGAAGAAACTCATTAAAGGTTATTGTCGAAACTGTTTGGCAAAACACAGCCTTTTAAAAAGAGGACAGGGAGAGGGGGAGACTGCTTCTTAGTTTGCTGAGAAACGGCTTCCCAAAACAAAACTAAAATACCAAAAGGAAAAAACTATCACCTGACTGCCACAGCTTAGCTCAATGTAAGCTGAATGATACAAAAAAAGATTCTTAAAGGTACACTCACATGACAACATCAACACTCACGCTTTCAACTCAGCACTCCCCATTAGCGCAATATTCTCCCTCACATCAGCACTATCCTGTCACTTCTACACCCGCCCCCCGCTCACCTCTATACTCCCCTTCTCCTCTCTACACAACCCCCATCAATAGACATGACACCCTTTTCTCCTGAACACTATCTGTCTCAGCTCAACACTATCCGTCTCACATCCAAATTCACTGCGTGCGATCCACACCTCCCGTATCTCAAAACCCACCCCTTCTGATCTCAGTGACAATTCCTATCTAAACAGTCCCCGCTCTCCTTACTACTCCCCCTCACACATCAACACAGCCCTCTTACGTGAACGTTCCTCCTCTCAGCTCGACAAGCCAGCTTATCTTAACACTGCCGTGCCTCAATGGAACAATGTCCCTCTCATGTCAAAATTACCCTTCTCACCGCAACACTCCCCGCCGCCCCCCCACCCCCCCCCCCCCCAACTGAGCACTCCACAACCTCACCAAACTTCCCCAATCCTCAAGACACATCCCGGCACAGCAATACATCCCCTCTCATTGCAACAGGCCAACTCTCACCTCAAAACTCAACTTCTCGCATCTGCATTCTCCCCACTGAGGTCAACATTACCCCTCTCACCAGAACACCCCCTCTCAACTCAACTCCCCCACTCAACACAACCCACCTCCTCCCGCCTTAACGTATTCCCCCCTCACATCAATCCTCCCTGCTCACCTCGACATTACCCCACGCCCTACAACACTGCCCATCTCATTCCTGCACTCTCCACCCAGCTTCACACTCTCACCTCAAGATCCCCAAGCGATAAATTTCCCAACCCACACCGCATGTGAGTTGGAGCAGACGGGCACAGGCCATGTAAAGATCCGATTACCTCTGTGAAATTATCCGATTTTGGCGACCAAATCCCACCCTCTTTCTCATCACAACATTCTCCTCCCATCATGTCAGCTATCTCTTCTCATCTCAGCACTCTGCCTCACCTCAGCTCCCGCCATCTCATCTTAACTTTCCCCCTCTCATTTCAACAACCTCCCCTCATCTCAATACAATACACCCCCTCTCATCTCATCACTCTCCCTTTCACTTCCACAAGCCCCTTTCACCTCAACAATCTCTCTCTCTCTCTCACATCAACAATTTCCTCTCATCTTAACATTCCCTCGTCTGGTCAACGATCTCGCTCTCAAATCCACACTCCCCTTCGAAGCTCAACAATCTCCGTCTCGCCTCAAAACTCCCAGAATCACCTCAACACTGTCTGTCGCTGATCCACTCTCCTCCTTCACACCTCAACAATCTCACCTCTCATCTCAACTGTCTCCTCACATCTCAGCACTGACCCACTCCTCAACATTTTCCACCCTCACCTCATCATTCCAATTCCACTCAAGGTACCACCTCTTCACACCAACATTCCCCCTCTAACCTCAACACATTCCCTTACCTCAACAACCCCCGTTGCAGCGCACCAGCTCGAACCTGCAGTCTCCCCATCTCACTTCAACAAACTACACTCAAGTCAGCACTCCTATTTTCTGCTCAACGCGCTCCCCCTCCCACCTCAATGCGCTCCCCCTCCCACCTCAATGCGCTCCCGCTCCCATCTCAAAGCGCTCCCCCTCCCACCTCAATGCGCTCCCGCTCCCATCTCAAAGCGCTCCCCCTCCCAACTCAACGTGCTACCCCTCGTAGCTCAGCACACCCAGTCTCAACTCAACATTATCTGACGTTCACCTCGACAATCCCGCCTTAACTCAAAGTTCCCCGTCATCTCAACACTAACAATCTCAACAAAGCCCTCCCCCACTCACCTTAAAACGTTTTGTCTCGTACCTGCCCGCCCCCTTTCTCCTCAACGCTCTACCTCTCACCACAATATTCCCCCTCTGACCTTAACAGTTCTCCCTCTCACCTTAATATTTCCCTCTTACCTTCATCCACTCCGTCTACCCTCAATACTTACCCCTCACATCAACACCCACCAGGTGTCACCTCAACACTGACCCACTCTGTCCTCAAGAAGAACCCCTCTCACCGCAGAACACACCCACGATCACCTGCACTGGCCCACTCCATTTTCCAAACTTCCCCTCTCACCTACTGACTGCCCGCAACGCAGCACTACCCCCTCACCTCAACAGTCCGACTCGAAACCCTCCCACTGTCACCTCAACACTCCCACACCCATCTCAACACACTCACTGCTAACCTGAGCACATCCCCATCAGCATTCCCCTCTCCCTCCCGTCAGCACTCCCCCTCTTCATCCATTCGGCACTCACCCTCTCCCTCCCGTCCGCACTCCCCCTCTTCCTCCCGTCGGCACTCCCCCTCTCAGGTCCAAACATTCCCCCCTCATCACAAAACACCACCATCTCATTTCAGCACTCCCCCTCTCATCCCTACAATCTTTCTTTTTCACCTCAAAATTATCCACCCACCATAAAATTCCAATCTCATCTCAAATATCCCCCCTCGCACCTACACTCCCCCTGCGCACCCACACTCCCCTCCTTTGCACCCACACTCCCCCCTCCCTCGTAACCACACTCCCTCCTCCCTCGCACCCACACTCCCCCCCTCGCACCCACACTCCACCCTCTTGCACCCACACTCTCCCCTGTCTCGCACCCACACTCCCCCCGCCCCCTCACAATCACACTCCCCCCTCACCTGATCACTCCCCGTCCGACTTCACGTTTCCCCCCTCATTTCTACCGACCCCTCTCAACTCAAAACTTCCATTTTGTAACGCAGTGAGCAGCGCGTATCTGGAATGAACTGTCTGAATTTGCGGTGCTCTCCGATTCCATCAGGGACTTCAAGAGAAATTTGATTGTGAATGTGAAAGGAAATATTTACAGGGTTGCGGGGAGAGAGATACATGAAATCCGCCCTGGACTTATTGACTGGACCAACAGTGTCCTGGGGCTTAAGCATCTACTTCTCATCATATTTCTCTGTGGGCATCGTAAAATAGATGGTATTCCAGATCTGTACATGGACTTTACCGGAACTGGCAGTGTATATTTGAGATAGTGCAGGAAGAGATTTAGAATGTACCGAACCCCGTGCTGTACCTGTCCTGGGAGTGTTTGAGCGGGGCAGTGTAGCGGGAGTTTTACTCTGTATCTAACTCTTTTGGGAACGCGAAGAGATCTAATATTGTCTCGACACAGTAAAGGTTGATGAAAGAGTGCGGAGGCTGTGCACTGTGTCAATTGGTGCTGTTGCTGCCCCAGGAGATATGTATAAGGACAGTGTAGCGTTTCTTTTATTCAATATGCAACCCCGCACTCCACACACAGCCCCGCACTCCACACACAGACAAATATCCACCCGTTGTCCCGATCCTGGGTATGTTTGCTGGGGAAATTGCAGATGGAGTTTTATATTGTGTTTCCCCTATGCGACACCCGTCCTGCATGTGCACAAATAACCTGATTCTTATTGCAACCAGGTATTTAGGAACAACAGTGACCGCACACTCCTTTCACTACCTGCTTAGCTGCATCACTGAATTGCTCTTCTTGTCAATACACATCCAGGTGCATGGCTAACCACATCCCTAATGCCTTTACCTTCCAGGTGTATCTCCGACTTCATTCTTATTACCAACTGACAAGCAAATACATCACTGGCCCTACTCTTATTGTCGCTACTGATTTCCTGCGACCTCCACATTACAAACCGAATAAAGGCAACACACCAACAGCGTTACAGAAACTGTCTCAAAAACCTTGAGTTCCTTCAATCATTCTGATCCGAGGGGATATGAACAACATAAGTTTGAATGCAGAATGTAAATTTGTTCCTCCACGAATACACTTGGTTTAAATAATTGCTGAATAGAGCACCTATTTTAGGTCAAGCAAAGGTCGCAGTGTGGGAGCATGGTGCTAAATATAAGAATTATCTGTATTAATATCTGACTTCTCAGAGACCGGAATTTTAAAAATATATATTCGCTGCATGTGAAACATGTATAAAATGATATGCACTAAAAATTTAATGCTGGTGTTCAGTGACTGGAACTAATGTTATTCACCTTGAGATCTCTATAAATGTACCTCTTCTGTTCTGGACAGTCAGTTGGAGAAACAGATTTCGAAATGTTTTTCAATTAGATTGTATAAGATCTCCACATGC
The DNA here is from genome assembly GCF_964213995.1 of Mustelus asterias. Lineage (NCBI taxonomy): Eukaryota > Metazoa > Chordata > Chondrichthyes > Carcharhiniformes > Triakidae > Mustelus > Mustelus asterias. The sequence goes on from NC_135831.1 coordinate 10,382,194, forward strand.
ATTTTCACAAATTCCATACATAAATTCCCAGCTGAGTTTAACAAGGTAATCCCCACCAATTGAATTATGGTTTTCACTCTGCGTGAGATGTCAGCACCTCCGGGAATGTCATCCCGCTTGGTTAACGCTGACACGCAGACTCACTGTCACTGGGAGATATTGCAAAGAGTTATTCTGTTGGATAGGGTCATCTCATTGTCCCAATACTGCAAACAATCATAATATGGAACGGGCTCTCACTTCACGGGCTCAAGGTGAGAGGGGCGAAGTATAACTCAGATATCAGAGGGACGTTTTTTACACAGAGGGAGGTGGGGGCCTAGAATGCGCTGCCAAGTAGGGTGGTGGAGGCAGGCACGCTGACATCGTTTAAGACTTACCTGGATAGTCACATGAGCAGCCTGGGCATGGAGGGATACAAACGATTGGTCTAGTTGGACCAAGGAGCGGCACAGGCTTGGAGGGCCGAAGGGCCTGTTTCCTGTGCTGTACTGTTCTTTGTTCTTTGTTTTTTGTTCTATGCAGGGAAATTGTTGCCCATTTGGCATTGATTGCAATCAGACTGTCAATCTCATTTACTTTAATAGGGCACTCCACACATACAACAGAAAATGTTTGCAATTAATTCATTCGAATTCCAAAGTGTCCAAACCGAATTCAGCAATGATCTGAAGGAATATTTCACAAACTATTACAACGACTTTTAACAGAAGATCGTTATTGTGAAAGTAAGAGTGGAAAATATTAATATCAGTGGGGTTGCCCTTGCATTACTTCATGTACAGTGATGGAAACGTGTTATACACCGCAGATACGGACTTTTTATCAGCCTGCTTGAATTGGCAGTACGGCAAGACCATATACTTTACCCAGTGCTGTCCCTATTCTTCGAAATGTTCAATGGAAGCGCAATTTATTGTGATCCAATGGCAAATTCAGAAACATGGGTCAGAATGGGGTTCGAAATAGATGAAACGCCTTTTTCAGTGAACTACTCAATGCGATACTGCAGAGTGAGCTTTTCTCTGTCTGCAATCCCGTGCATAAATGTTCTTGGAGTGTTTCAGAGGGCAGTATCAAGAGGAGATGTATCTATATTGAACTGTGCTTCACCCATACGTGTGGTTTATTTCCGGCAATATACAGGGAGCTCAGAACTATATGTATCTCTGTCACACGAGCGCTCGAGTTCCTAATGGGACAGCGTGGAGAGATTTTCTGTTTACCTTACACTGTGCTGCTTCGGTATTTTGTGTTTGGAAAGCATATTCAGACATTTTTTGTGCATCTCACCCTTGCTACACCTTCACTGGAGTTCTTGGTCATACAATGTGGATGGAGTTTTCTGGAAATCTCAGCCTGAACGGCATCTGAACTCACACTAGTAGATGGGAGGGTGCAGAGTGAATTTAACCGTGTGAATGTTTGGTGGGCACAGTCTTAGCGGTTATCAGGTCGGAATTTGGATATGGGACCATGATGAATTCATGAATTGAACCTGCAAGTTACTAGCCATACGACTGGGGGGGGGGGGGGGGGGGGGGGGCGGGGCGGCTTACAGTTTAGAGATGCTGTGGGTATGTGGGCAAAACCGTGACACTGTAAGTCTGTAGCTCACATTGGAGTGTTTAATGTATGGTGCAAATGAAATTTGCTCAGTACAAAGCTGCGCTCTCGCTGCCCACCTCACGTTGGTTGACAGACCGAAGAGGCAGATTCACTTTGCATCTAACTGCTGCTGCAAATACCCTGGGAGAGTTGGTGGACGAGTGTAGAGTGATATAACTCCATGTTCTCCCTCTCATCACAACACTCGCCTCAGATTAACACAAACCCCTCACCTCAACACATCCCTTCCCCTCCTAATAACCCCATTTCACCTCAAACTGACCTCCTCAACACAACACACACCCCCTCTCAAATTAACACTACCCCTCACCTCAGCACGTCTTCAGCTCAAAACACTTCCTCTCACTTTAACCCTCTCCTCACATCAACATTCCCCTCTCACCTCAACTCGTCCCAACTCCCCAGTCTCACGGCAACACGTCTCCTCTCTGCTGCATACTCCTCCTTTCAGCGAGAGGATGCTGATTTAATGTGCAGAGAGACAGAAGCAACATGAAGAAACCCTTGCAATGTAGCAATGAGTGGAGTCTGACCGTGAGGTGGAAGCAAATTCCATCAGGGATTTCAACAGGAAATTGAATGGGAAGTTGAAGGGACAATATTTACAGCGTTAAGGAGAGACAGACACATCAAATCAGCCATTATCTAATAGATTGGAGGAGCAGGCGAGAACGAGAATCGCCTAATACTTCCCCTATTTCTATATGGGTGCTGTAAAATAAACTTTATTCTCCTTCTGTCCATGTACTGTAGCTTTCCCTGGGATGTTTTGTTATGGACAGAGGGAGCTTAACTCTATATCTAACCCCATACTGTACCTGACTTGGGAGAGTTTAATGAGGACAGTAGACAGTATAGAGGGAGAGTTACTTTGCATCTAAACACATACTGTCCCTATCCGGGGAGTGTTTGATGAGGACAATGTAGAAGGACGTTTATTATGTATCTACCCCCCCCCCCCCCCACCCCCTTCCTCTTGCTGTAGCTGTTCTGGGCGTGTTTGATGGGGACATTGCAGAGGGACATTTACTCTGTATCTAACCTCGTCCTGTCCATTGCCTCCTCCTCAAATTTCCCATTCGCGCCTCAATTTAGCATGGCCAATCCAACTAACTCCCAAATCTTTGGGGTGTGGGAGGAAACCGGATCAGACGGAGGATTCCCACGCAGACAGGGGAGAACGTGCAAACTCCACACAGACGGTGACCCGAGACTGGAATCGAACCCGGGTCTTTGGCACCATGAGGCAGCAGTGCCAACCATTGTGTTACTGTGCCACCCCTCAACTGAACACATTCCCGCGCACCCCAAAATTCCCCTCTCACCTCCACACTCCCACTTTCACCTCAACACGCCCCCCTCTCTCCTGCACACACTGTATTTCACCCTCTGATATACCTGCTCTGGAGATTCATGTTTGGACAGTGTAGAGGGAGTTTTGTGTGTATCTCGGCCTGTGCTGCATCGACAATTCAGGTATTTGATGGGAGAGTGGAGAGGCAGCTTATCCTTGCAAATGTTTGATGGGTGCAAGCTTGCGGCATATCGAGCCTGATGGTTGCCTGACTAATCCTCGGAGTTGAAGCTTCACTTTACCAGCCACGGGACAGCCTGGTCATACAGTTAAGATGGGGTGGGCAGAGGGGCACTAGCCTGACACTGGACCTCTGTAGCTACCATTGGAGTGTTTAATGGGATGTTGCAGATGATGTTTGCTCTGTGTTTTCGGGCTGTCACCTTGCCCTCCGCACTCTGGATGGCAGTGTGAGGAGACAGACTGACTTTGCACCTAATCTCTGCACCAAATATTCTGGGAGTGTTGTTGGATCAATGTATATTGTTCCCATCTCATCTGAAAGCTCCCCCACCCCCTCACATCAACACGCTCCCTCTCGCCTTAGCACACAACCTCTAACCTCAACTCCCACCATCCACAGCAACACTGACCCTCTCAGCTCAAAATTCCCCTTCACTTCAACTCTCTCTCTCTCACTCACCCCGCTCGCATCAAAAATAGGATTGGCCTTGTGAGTTTCTTCAATCTTTCTGATCCTAGGCTGTCATCAACAGCATAAAGTTGCACTGCGCAACACCACTCTGTTCCTCCACGAATACACTAGTGTTGAATAAGTTCTGAACAGAGCAACTATTTCATGTCAAGCAAAGATTGCGGCATTGAAGTATAATGCTAAATACCAGAATTATCTATATCAATGACTGATTTCCCCATGTCCCGTGTTACATTGATTTGGATGAGAATTTAGGATTCATCGTTCGTAAATTTGCAGATGACATCGAGATTGGTGGCATTGTGGACAGTGAAGAAGGTTATCACGGATTGCAACGGGTTCTTGATCAATTGGACCAGTGGGCTGACAAATGGCAGATGGAATTTAGTTTAGACAAATGCGAGGTGATGCATTTTGGTCGATCGAATCAGGGCAGGGCTTACTCAGTTAATGGTAGGGCGTTGGGGAGAGATACATAACAAAGAAATCTAGGGCTGAGGTGAGGGAAATACAGGAATTGACAGCAAAACAGAGGTGCGGGTTGAAGTGAGGTGGTGGGATGAGGCACAGGATCTGGGGGGATCTCCAACATTGGTCAGTGCCCAGCTCCTTGTCTCTGGAGAAACACCTCAGTCACAGCCCCCTGGGATTCCTGATTTACAGAAACAAACAACTCAATAAACAAATAAATAAACGTTGGGTGGCTGACTATATGATGTCTCCCAAGGAAGGGACACAGCTTGTTCCCAGTTCAAAGAGGGGAGTTTTTCTCTTTCTGTGACTGAGATGTTGTCTATTCAGACTCGGAATATGCATGGCTTTCAGTGGCTGGGTGCAAGGATTAAACCAGGCATGAGGCTGCGAGAATTCAATTTCTCCCCGTTGTCCCGTCCGGATATTGTCAAATTGTTGCCCATGGGATCTGGCTGTGCATCAATAACCAGCTGCCCTTCCTGATCTGCAACTTCTAAGCACGCAAATTTAAAAACGAACTGACTGTAAAACATGTGAGGGACGAGGGAGGGATGAAATTGCAATTCCCCGGCCTTGGCAATGGCTTGTTCCCAATTCCAGAGTCCTGATTGTGTTTTTAGAAGGGGTGGTGTGAATTGGAGAATTGCCAGGGGCAGGGGCTCAGGACAGGGAATTACTGTCACTGTTTCTGTCACTCTATCTTTCTGGGCTGGGGAGGATTGTTATGTTTCACTGGAGTGGAGCGAATCCTGCTCTTTGCCCCCAAATTTAATACAGCCTTTGTGACCAGGGCTCAATTCAAGCCCTAAATGCAGCAGAAACAGATGGAGAGAGACAGAGAGAGTGAGAGGAGAAATGAGGGTGGGTATGAAAACAGCTGGATGTGGTGGGCTCAACTGAGGCTGTTAATGGGAGGGGGACTTCAATGAGGGATGCACTCTGCATTTTAATTCTGAGGGCCCATTGGGGCGTGTCTCAGTCTCTTTGCCTCTGCCTCTATCGCTGCCTCTATCTCTGCCTGTTGAATTCTCTTTGTCTCATTCTCTCTCTCTCTCTCTCTCTCTCTGTCGCTGTCTGTAAACATTTACTCAATAATAAAATCTTTGCAAACTATATGCCTGTCAGTTTCGACATTACAATCATGCAGAAATTGAGAGAGAGAGAACCAGTATGAGAAAGCCTGCACTGAATTTTAAAATTCACACTATTTCTGGGATCTTCGTATGCACAGGGTGATTGCAGAACTCCAAAATTACAATAGTGAGGTCACATTATACGTCACACACGGAGGAAACACCTGCAGACACAGGAGAACGTGAAAACTCCACACATACACAGTTACCAAAGCCGGGAATCGAACGCGATTCACTGGCGCTGTGAGGCAGCAGTGCGAACCACTGTGCCACCGTGCCACCCACCGTGCCCTTGAACGAAATGGCTTGCTCGGCCATTTCGGAGGACAGTTGAGTGTCAGACATGTTGCTGTGACTCTGGAATGGCATGTAGACCAGACCAGGTAAGGACGGCAGATTTCCATCCCTATGGACATTACTGAAGCAGGGTGAGGGTGAATGGGTGGAGAGAGAAATTGAGAGTGCGAGTGAAAGGGAGAGAGAGAGAGAGAGAGAGAGAGTGGTGGGGACAGGAAAGAGGGAACACAAGGAATTGACAGCAAAACAGAGGTGGAGATGCGGATAGAGAGTGAGAAAAGACACACGGTCTCCAGTGTGGGCTCAGTGTTCAGTTCCCAGTCTCTGGAGAAAAGCCTCAGTCACAACCCACTGGGATTCCTGAACCACAGAAATAAATAAACAAATGAATGCTGGGAGGATGATTTCAAAAATCTTCCAAGGGAAAATTCCACATTATCCTCTCCGGATATGGTCACAATGCTGCCCATGGGATCCTGCTGTGCATCAATGATCAGCAACCTTTCCTCATCTGCAACTTGTGACCAAACAATTTAAAATCAAACTAGCTCGATGACTATCATAACTCGGGCAGAGAGATGGCAGATGGATTTATTCCGGACAAATGTGAGGTAATGCATTTTGGAAAGTCCCAGTACAGATCGGAAATATACAGTAAAGGCAGAACCCTTAAAAGTATTGATAAGCAGAGGGATCTGCGTCTACAGATACACCGGTCACTGAAATTGTCAACACAGGTTGAAAGAAAGAAGGGGTTTAGGAGAGCGATAGTTGTGGGGGACGCAATAGTTAGAGACACGGACAGGCGCTTCTGTGGGACTGAACGAGAATCCAGGATGGTAGTCTGCCTCCCTGGTGCCGGGGTACTGGATGTCTCCGAGAGGGTAGGAAGCATATTTAAAAAGGAAGGTAGTCAAACGGATGTGATTGTACACATTGGGGGAAATGATGTAGGTAGGAAGAGCAGGGGGGTCATACGAGAGAAATTCAGGGAGTTGGGTGCTAGGCTAAAAAGTAAGACCTCCAGTGTAGCAATCTCTGGACTGCTCCCGGTGCCGAGTGCAAGTGAGGCTCGGAACAGGGAGATTCTACAGTTGAACGCGTGGCTAAAGGACTGGTGCAAGAGGGAGGGTTTTAAATTCATAGATAACTGGGAAATCTTCAAGTCAGGATGGCAACTGTACAGAAAGGATGGGTTACACCTTAACTGGAAGGGAGCAAATATCCTGGCTGGCAATTTTGCTCGAGTGTTTCGGCAGGATTTAAACTAGTGTGGCAGGGGGGTGGGGAACAAAACAGGAGGTCAGTAAATACTGAGGCTGGGGTCGAGCTGGGGGCCAGGGCAAGGCTAGCTAAGAAGAGGAGCACTCTGGAGGAGGAGGACCTGACTGGGCCTGGAGGTCTGGAGTGCATCTGCTTCAATGCGAGGAGTGTAACGGGTAAAACAGACGAACTTAGGGCCTTAATGCTTGTGCGGAATTTGGATGTGGTTGCGGTGACGGAAACTTGGTTAAAAGAAGGACAGGACTGGCAGCTGAATATTCCGGGGTATCAGTGTTTTAGGCGAGACAGAGGAGGGGCTAAAAAAGGTGGGGGAGTAGCGATATTAGTTAAGGAGCATATTACCGCGGTGCAGAGGGTAGACAACTTAGAGGGGTCATGTACTGAGTCGCTGTGGGTGGAACTCAGAAACAGGAAGGGTGCAGTCACTATGCTGGGGGTGTACTACAGACCACCCAACAGCCCACGGGAAGTGGAGGAAAGGATATGTCAGGAGATTCTGGATAGGTGCAGAAAACATAGGGTTGTTGTAGTGGGGGACTTTAATTTCCCTGGCACAGACTGGAAAGTGATTAGAGCTGGGGGACCGGACGGGGAGGAATTTGTAAAATGCGTACTGGAAGGTTCTTTGGAACAGTATGTAGATAGCCCGACTAGAGAGGGGGCTATACTGGACCTAGTTCTGGGAAATGAGCCCGGTCAGGTCGTCAAAGTTTCGGTAGGGGAACATGTGGCAAATAGTGACCACAACTCTGTTAACTTTAGGATAGTAATGGACAAGGATGAGTGCTGTCCTACGGGCAGGGTGCTAAATTGGGGGAAGGCTGACTATAGCCGGATTAGGCAGGAATTGGTGGATGTTGATTGGGAGAGGATGTTCGAGGGTAAGTCCGCGTCTGGCATGTGGGAGTCTTTTAAGGAACTATTGATAAGGCTGCAGGATAGGCATGTGCCTGTAAAAAGTAAAGATAGGAAAGGTAAGATTCGAGAGCCGTGGATAACCAGGGAAATTGAGGATCTGATTAAAATGAAAAGGGAGGCGTACGTTAAGTCCAGGCAACTGAAAACAGATGGAGCTCTGGAGGAATACAGAGAGAGTAGGAAAGATCTCAAACGGGGAGTTAGAAGGGCAAAAAGAGGGCACGAGATGTTCTTGGCAGGCAGGATTAAGGAGAATCCTAAGGCATTCTATTCATACGTTAGGAACAAAAGAGTTGTCAGGGAGAAAATCGGACCTCTCAGGGACAAAGGAGGGGAATTATGCTTAGAACCCAAGGGAATAGGGGAGATCCTAAATGAATACTTTGCATCGGTATTCACGAAGGAGAGGGGCGTGTTAACCGGGAGTGTCTCGGAGGGAGGTGTTGACCCGTTAGAGAAAATCTCCATTACGAGAGAGGAAGTGTTAGGTTTTTTAGGGAACATTAAAACTAACAAAGCCCCAGGGCCTGATGGCATCTATCCTCGACTGCTCAGGGAGACGAGAGAGGAAATTGCTGGGCCTCTGACGGAAATCTTTGTCGCTTCTTTGGACACGGGTGAGGTCCCCGAGGATTGGAGGATAGCGAATGTGGTCCCGTTGTTTAAGAAGGGTAGCAGGGATAACCCAGGAAATTATAGGCCGGTGAGCTTGACGTCCGTGGTAGGGAAGTTGTTGGAGAGGATTCTTAGAGACAGGATGTATGTGCATTTAGAACGGAACAATCTCATTAGTGACAGACAGCATGGTTTTGTAAGAGGGAGGTCGTGCCTTACAAATTTGGTGGAGTTTTTTGAGGAAGTGACAAAAACGGTTGATGAAGGAAGGGCCGTGGATGTCGTCTATATGGATTTCTGTAAGGCATTTGACAAAGTCCCACATGGCAGGTTGGTTAAGAAGGTTAAGGCTCATGGGATACAAGGAGAAGTGGCTCGATGGGTGGAGAACTGGCTTGGCCATAGGAGACAGAGGGTAGTGGTCGAAGGGTCTTTTTCCGGCTGGAGGTCTGTGACCAGTGGTGTTCCGCAGGGCTCTGTACTGGGACCTCTGCTATTTGTGATATATATAAATGATTTGGAAGAAGGTGTAACTGGTGTAATCAGCAAGTTTGCGGATGACACAAAGATGGCTGGAATTGCGGATAGCGAAGAGCATTGTCGGGCAATACAGCAGGATATAGATAGGCTGGAAAATTGGGCGGAGAGGTGGCAGATGGAATTTAATCCGGATAAATGCGAAGTGATGCATTTTGGAAGAAAAAATGTAGGGAGGAGTTATGCAATAAATGGCAGAGTCATCAGGAGTATAGAAACACAGGGGGACCGAGGTGTGCAAGTCCACAAATCCTTGAAGGTGGCAACACAGGTGGAGAAGGTGGTGAAGAAGGCATATGGTATGCTTGCCTTTATAGGACGGGGTATAGAGTATAAAAGCTGGAGTCTGATGATGCAGCTGTATAGAACGCTGGTTAGGCCGCATTTGGAGTACTGCGTCCAGTTCTGGTCGCCGCACTACCAGAAGGACGTGGAGGCATTGGAGAGAGTGCAGAGAATGTTTACCAGGATGTTGCCTGGTATGGAGGGTCTTAGCTATGAGGAGAGATTGGGTAGACTGGGGTTGTTCTCCTTGGAAAGACGGAGAATGAGGGGAGATCTAATAGAGGTATACAAGATTATGAAGGGTATAGATAGGGTGAACAGTGGGAAGCTTTTTCCCAGGTCGGAGGTGACGATCACGAGGGGTCACGGGCTCAAGCTGAGAGGGGCGAAGTATAACTCAGACATCAGAGGGACGTTTTTTACACAGAGGGTGGTGGGGGCCTGGAATGCGCTGCCAAGTAGGGTGGTGGAGGCAGGCACGCTGACATCGTTTAAGACTTACCTGGATAGTCACATGAGCAGCCTGGGAATGGAGGGATACAAACGATTAGTCTAGTTGGACCAAGGAGCGGCACAGGCTTGGAGGGCCGAAGGCCTGTTTCCTGTGCTGTACTGTCCTTTGTTCTTTGTTCTTTGAAGGGGGGGAGGTTTAACACAGATATCAGAAGGACATATTTCACACAGAGGGTCGTGGGGGCCTGGAATGTGTTGCCGGGCAAGGTGGTGGAGGCGGACACACTGGGAACGTTTAAGACTTATCTAGACAGCTATATGACCGGAGTGGGAATGGAGGGATACAAAAGAGTGGTCTAGTTTGGACCAGGGAGCGGCGCGGGCTAATTGTTCCTTGTTTCTCGTTTCAAGGCTTCATTCTATGATCATCTTGCTGGTGCCAGTACAGAGCGAGACTGCGGATAGTTGGGAACCTGTCTCGGGGGCAGGGAATTCATATGGTGTTCATGGAAGTGGAAATGACTAGGGTTGGGAAGCATTTTCCGATCAGAGCCATTGTGATCTCCTGGACTCGTTTCGATCGCCTCAGGGGTTCGGAGAGGAATTTCCCAGATTTTTTTTTTCCCCATATTGGCCCTGGGGTTTTTCACTCTGGGTTTTCGCCTCTCCCTGGGGATCACATGGTCTGGAATAGGGGGGTGGGGGTGAGTTAATAGGTTGTAATGAACAAAGCATCGTAGCTGTGAGGGACAGCTCGGTGGATAGGATATTGGTATGTAGATAGGCTGGAAAATTGGGCGGGGATCCTGGATTCAGGATTCAATCCTGGACCGGGGAGCGGCGCGGGCTTGGAGGGCCGAAGGGCCTGTTCCTGTGCTGTATTGTTCTTTGTTCTTTTGCCCAGGTGGAGGAGGTAGTCAAGATGGCATACGGCATGATTGCCTTCATTGGCTGGGGCATTGAGTTTAAAAATTGGCAGGTCATGTTGCAGCTTAAAAGGAACTGAGTTAGGCCGCACTACCAGAAGGATGTGGAAGTTTTGGAGAGGGTACAGTAAAGATTTTCCAGGATGTTGCCTGGTATGGAGGGCATTAGCTATGAGGATAGGGTGGAGAAACTTGGTTTGTTCTCACTGGTCGGCTTTCTCACAGTGGATCTCTCTCTCTCAATTTCTGCATGATTGTAATGTCGATACTGACAGGCATAGAGTTTGCAAAGATTTTATTATTGAGTAAAGGTTTACAGACAGCAACAGAGAGAGAGAGAGAAAGAGACAAAGAGAATGCAACAGACAGATATAGAGGCAGCGATAGAGGCAAAGGCAAAGAGACTGAGACACGCCCCAATGGGCCCTCAGAATTAAAATGCAGAGTGCATACCTCATTGAAGCCCCCCTCCCACTAACAGCCTCAGTTTAATTCACTGCATTCAGCTGTTTTCATACCCACCCTCATTCCTCCTCTCCCTCTCTCTGTCTCTCTCCATCTGTTTCTGCTGAATTTAGGGCTTGAATTGAGGCCGAGTCAGAGGCTGCATTAAACCTTGGGGCAAAGAGCAGGATTCTCTCCACTCCTGTGAAACATAACAATTATCTCCAGCTCAGAAAGCTGGAGTGACAGAGGCAGTGATAGCAATTCCCTGTCCTGATCCGCTGCCCTGGCAATTCTCCAATTCATACCACCCCTTCTAAAAACAAATTCAGGACTCTGGAATGGAGAACCAGCCATTACCAAGGCCGGGGAATTTTAATTTAATCCCTTCCTCGTCCCTCACATGTTGAACTGTCAGTTCGATTTTAAATTTGCGTTCTTACAAGTTGCAGCTCAGGAAATGCAGCTGGTTATTGATGCACAGCCAGATCCAGTGGGCAACAATTTGACGATATGCAGACGGGACAAAGGGGAGAAAATTAATTCTCCCAGCCTCATGCCTGGTGTAATCCTCCTACCCAGCCAATGAGCGCCATACATATTCCGAGTCTAAATAGACAACATCTCAGTCACAGAAATATAAACTCCCCTCTTTAAACTGGGAACAAGCTGTGTCCATTCCTTGGCGAGATATTTGAAAATCAGCCACCCAATGTTTATTTATTTGTTCATTTAGTTGTTTATTTCTGTAAGTCACGAATCCCAAAGGGCTGTGACTGAGGTTTTTTCTCCAGAGACAAGGAGCTGGGCACTGACCCCATGCTGGATATCCCCCCCAGATCCTGTGTCTCATCCAACCACCTCACTTCAACCCGCACCTCTGTTTTGCTCTGAATGCCTGTATTCCCTCACCTCCGCCCTAGATTTCTTTGTTCTATAACTCTCCCCAACGCCCTACCCTTAGCTGAGTAAGCCCTGCCCTGATTCGATCTACCAAAATGCATCATCTCGCATTTGTCTAAACTAAATTCCATCTGCCATTTTTCAGCCCACTTACCCAATTGATCAAGAACTTGTTGCAATCTGAGATAACCTTCTTCACTGTGCACTATGCCACCAATCTCGATGTCATCTGCAAACCTGCTAACCATGCCTCCTAAATTCGCATCCAAATCAATGTAACGCAGGACATGCAGAAATCAGTCATTGCTATAGATAATTCTGGTACTTCGCATCGTGCTTCAACGCCGCAATCTTTGCTTGACTTGAAATAGATGCTCTATTGAGAAATTATTCAACACTAATGTATTCGTGGAGGAACAGACGGGCGTTGCACAGTGTAAATTTATGTTGTTGATGACAGCCTAGGATCAGAAAGATTGAAGGAACTCACAAGGTCAATCCTATTTTTGATGTTTCTGGGGTGAGAGAGAGCGTTTTGAGGTGAGAAGGCCAATGTTATTTTGAGGGGTGTTGCTGTGCATGGTGGGAGTTGAGGTGAGAGGCGATGTGCTGAGGCGAGAGGGAGCATGTTGATGTGAGGGGGGAGCTTTCAGATGAGAGGGGAACAGCATGGTGTTATATCAATACACACTGATCCAACAAACACTCCCAGAATATTTGTCGCAGTGATTCAGTGTAAAGTCGACCTGTCTCTTCATGCTGCCATCCAGAGTGCGGAGGGCACGGTGACAGCCGTGAAACACAGAGCAAACATCATCTGCAACATCCCATCAAACACTCCAATGTTTGCTACAGAGGTCCAGTGTCAGGCGAATGCCCCTCACCCCCACCCCATCTTAACGCTATGACCAGGCTGTGCCAAGACTGGTAAAGTGACGGTTCAACTCCAAGGGTTAGTCAGGCAACCTTCAGGCTAGATATCCCTCAAGCTTGCACCCTCAAACATTTACAAGGATAAGCTGCCTCTGCACTCTCCCATCAAATGCCTTAATTGTTGATGCAGCACAGGCCTAGATACACAAAATATCTCCCTCTACACTGTCCAAATACGAATCTCCATTGCAGGTACAGCAGAGGATGAGATGTGGTGTGTGCAGGTGAGAGCGGGGAGCGTGTTGAGGTGAGAGGTGGGAGAGTTGAGGTGAAAGTGGAAGTGTGGAGGTGAGAGGGGAATTTTGTGGTGAGCGGGGATGTGTTCAGTTGAGGGGAGGCTCAGTAACAGATTGGTTATCACTGCTGCCTCATGGTGCCAAAGACCCGCGTTCGATTCCAGTCTCAGGTCACCGTCTGTGTGGAGTTTGCACGTTCTCCCCTGTCTGCGTGGGAATCCACTGTGTGCTCCGGTTTAGAACATAGGACACAGCAAAGCTACAACACAAACAGGCGCTTTGGTCCACAAGTTGCGCCGACCATGTCCCTACCTACTAGGCTTACCTATAACCCTCTATCTTACTAACTTCCATGAACTTATCCAAAAGTCTCTTAAAAGAGCCTGTTGAATCTGTACTACCGGCAGCCGATTCCACGCACCCACCACCCACAGGGTGAAAAACGTAACCCCTAAATCTCCCCTGTACCTACTCCCCAGCACCCTAAACCTTTGACCTCTTGTGGCAACCATTTCAGCCCTGGGTAAAAGCCTATGAGAATCCACTCTATCAATACCTCTCAACATCTTATCTGCCTCTATCATATCACCTCTTATCCTTCGTCTCTCCAAGGAGAAAAGACCCAGCTCTCTCAATCTAACCTGAAAAGGCATGCCACCTAATGCAGGCAACATCCTTGTAAATCTCCTCTGCACCCTTTCTATGGCTTCCGCATCCCTTCTGTAATGAGGCGACTAGAACTGGGCACAGTACTACAGGTGGGGTCTGACCAGGGTCCTATACAGCTGCAGCATTATCTCCCGATTTCTATATTCAATTCCTCTATTGATGAAGGCCAGCATTCCATACGCCTTCTTCACCACAGCCTCGACCTGCGACGCTGCTTTGAGCGTCCTATGAACCCGGGCTCCAACATCCTTCTGATCTTCCACACTGCCAAGCGTCTTACCCTGAATATTATATTCTTTCATTCGATTCGACCTGTTAACATGAACCACCACACACTTATCTGGGTTGAAGTCCATCTGCCACTTCTTCGCCCAGTCTTGCACCTTATCTATGTCTCGTTGCAACTGCTGACATCCCTCTACACTATCCACAACACCACCAACCTTTGTGTCATCAGCAAACTTGCCAACCCATCCTTCCACTTCCTCATCCAGGTCATCTATAAAAATCACTAAGAGCAAGGGTCCCAGAACAGATCCCTGGGGCACTCCACTGGTGATCGAACTCCGTGCTGAAAAATACCACTCTTTGCCTTCTCTGGGCAAGCCAGTTCTGAATCCACAAAGCAACGTTCCATTGCATCCCATGCCCCTTCACTTTCTCAATAAGCCTTGCATGGGGCACCTTATCAAACACCTTGCTGAAATCCATATAAACTACATCTACCACTCTTCCCTCGTCGATGTGTCTAGTTATATCTTCAAAAAATTCAATTAGGCTCGTAAGGCATGATCTGCCTTGGACAAAGCCTTGCTGGCTATTTCTGATCATACTATTCCTCTCCAGATGTTCATAAATCCTGCCTCTCAGGATCTTCTCCATCAACCACTGAGGTTAGACTCACTGGTCTATAATTTCCCAGGCTATCTTTTCTCCCTTCCTTGAATAGCGGAACCACATCCACAATCCTCCGGAACCTCTCCCGTCTCTATTGATGACGCAAAGATCATCGCCAGAGGCTCAGCAATCTCTTCCCTCGCATCCCACAGCAACCTGGGGTACATCCCATCCGGTCCCGGCGATTAATCTAACTTGATGTTTTTCAAAAGCTCCAACACATCCTCTTTCCTAATGTCCACATGCTCAATCTTCTCAGTCCACTGGAAGTCTGCACTGCAACTACCAAGATCCATTTCCACTGTGAATACTGAAGTAAAGTATTCATTGAGTACCTCTGCTATTTCTACCGGTTCTGTACAGACTTTCCCACCGTCACATATGATAGGTCATACCCCTTCACATCTTATCTTCTTGCTCTTAACATACATGTAGAATGCCTTGTGGTTTCCCTTTATCCTGTCTGCCAAGGCCTTCTCATGACTCCTTCTTGCTCTTCTTATTTCCCTCTTAAGTTCCTTCCTACTAGTTGTATACTCTTCTAGATCTCTAACATTGCCTAGCTCCCTGAAACTTTTGTCGGCTTTTCTTTTCTTCTTGACTAAGTTCATTACAGCTTTCGTGCACCATGGTTCCTGCAGCCTACCATAACTCCCCTGTCTCATTGGAACGTTGCTGTGCAGAGCTCCAGAGAAAATATCCTTGAAAATTTGCCACATTTCTTATGTACATTTCCCTGAGAAAACCTCCTTCCAATTTATGCCTCGCATTTCATGCCTAATCGCCTCATAATTGCCATTACTCCAAATAAACAATTTCCTAGCTTGACTGATGGGAAATTATAATCTCCCATCACGACCACTCTGTTGTTATCACATCTCTCCAGGATCTGCTTCCCAATCTGCTCTTCCACATCCCTGCTACTATTGGGCGGCCTATAGAAAACACCCAGTAAGGTTATTGACCCCGTCCTGTTGTGAACCTTCACCCACGGATATTCTGTAGACAATCCCTCTGTGGCATCCATCTTTTCTACAGCCGTGACACTATCCCTGATCAACAATGCCACTCCCCCACCGCTTTTGCCTCCTTCCCTGTCCCTCCTGAAACATCTGAAACCCGGCACTTGAAATATCCAGTCCTGTCCCTGAGATACCCAAGTCTCTGTAATGGCCACGACAGCTCTAAGCTCATCCATTTTGTTCACTACACTCCTTGTGTTAAAATACACACATCTCAACCCTTCGGTTTGAGCGCTCCCCTTCCCCTTCACCTGCCTATCCTCCCTCTGATACTGTCTACAAGCCCCTTTCATTTTTAGAACATAGAACAGTACAGCACAGAACAGGCCCTTCAGCGCATGATGTTGGGCCGAGCTTTATCTGAAACCAAGATCATGTTATCCCACTCCCTATCATCCTGATGTGCTCCATGTGCCTATCCAATAACCGTTTAAATATTCCGAAAGTGCCTGACTCCACTAACACTGCAGGCAGTCCATTCCACACCCAACCACTCTCTGAGAAAAGAACCTACCTCGGACATCCTTCCTATATCTCCCACCATGAACCCTATAGTTATGCCCCCTTGTAATCTCTTCTCTCCAAGTCACCTCATTTTGATTCCCACGCCCCAACCATTCTAGTTTAAACACTCCCCAGTAGCCTTAGCAAATCTTCCCGCCAGGATATTGGTCCCCCTGGGATTTAAGTGAAACCTGTCCTTTTTGTACAAGTTGCACCTGCCCCTAAAGAGGTCCCAATGATCCAGGACCCTGAACCCCTGACCCCTGCTCCAATCCCTCAGCCACGCCTATATCCTCCACCTTATCTCGTTCCTTCCCTCACTGTCTCATGGCACAGACAGCAATCCCGAGATTACAACGTTTGCATTCCTTCTCCTTAACTCCCTACTTAACACCTTATATTCTCTTTTCATAACCCCTTTCCCTTTCCTGCCTATGTCAGTGGTACCAGTATGCACCAAGACCTCTGGATCCTCTCCCACCCTCTTCAGGATTTCTTGGATACGGTCAGTAGCATCCCTGATCCCGGCACCAGGGAGGCAAACCACCAACCGCGTTTCTCGACTTCTTCCACCAAAACGCGTGTCTGACCCCCTAACTGCACAGTACCCTATCGCCACTGCCTTCCTCCTCCTTTCATTACCCCTCTGTGGTCCAAGGCCGGACTTCACGCCGGAGGCACGACCACTGCTGCTTCCGCCAGATGGGCTGTCCACCTCAACAGTACTCAAACAAGAGTACTTATTTTTAAGGGGCACAACAACTGGAGTACTCTCTACCACCAGACTTTTACCTTTCCTGACTGTGACCCACTTGCCTGCTTCTTGTGGCCCCGGTGTGACCACCTGCCTATAACTCCGATCTACCACCTCCTCGTTTTCCCTGACCAGACGAATGCTTTCGAGCTGCAGCTTCAGTTCCCTAACTCGGTCCCTTCTGAGCTGCAGCTCGACGCACCCAGCGCAGATGTGCACTTCTGGGAGGCTAGGAGACTGCACGACGTTCCACATCCGGCACTGAGTACAGCAAACTGGCTTCACGTTCATAATGCCCCTGTTCCTCAGATTCCACACGGAAAGAACCAAGATTCAAAAGTTGAAAAACAAAAAACAGAAATAAAGCTTTCTTTTCCCTTCCTCTTCCAACTTCTTTAAACCTACCCTCCCTCGCCCGTTTGCACCTAAGCCCACTGAGCCAAAGCCTTTCAGCTCTCACTCTGCTATCTGCTCAGTCCGCTGCCCGCTACAACGCTGCCAGCTGGATAGTGTGACCTGCTTTTTAAATAAACCAAAGATGTGGAAATTAGTTGAATTGGCCTTGCTAAATTGAAACATGAATGGGAAATTTAAAGAGGGGGCCGTGTACAGAACGGGTTTAGATAAATTTCCCTCTCCAATATCCCCAACAAACACTCCCAGAACAGCTACAGCACGGGATGGGGGGTGGCGGGGAGGGGAGGGGGTAGGCAGGCGGCCGGGGGGGGGGGGGGGGGGGGACCGTTCGATACATAATACACGTCCTTCGACATTGCTCTCATCAAATATTCCCAGGAAAGGGACAGTATGTGTTTAGATGCAAAGTAAGTCTCCCTCTATACTGTCCCCATCAAACTCTCCCAAGTCAGGTAAAGTACGGGGTTAGACAGAGAATTATGTTCCCTCTGTCCCCAAAAAACCTCACAGGAAAGCTACAGTACATGGACAGATGGAGAATAAAGTTTCTTTTCCAGCACGCATATCGAAATCGGGGAAGTATTCGGCAATTGTTGGTCTAGCCTGATCCTCCAGTCTATTAGATGATGGCTGATTTGATGTCTCTCTCTCCCCTTAATACTGTAAATATTGTCCCTTCAACTTCCCATTCAATTTCCTGTTGAAGTCCCCGATGGAATTTGCTTCCACCTCACATTCAGACAGTACATTCCAGATTCCACTCATCACTACATTGCAAAGGTTTCTTCATGTTGCTTCTGTATCCATGCACATTGAATCAACATCCTCTGGCTGAAAGGAGGAGTGTGGAGCTGAGGGGAGACTTGTTGCGGTTAGAGTGGGGAGTTGAAGCGAGCGGGGTGAGTTGAGGTGAGAGGGGATTGTTGATGTGGGGAGAGGGTTAAAGTGAGGGGGAGTGTATTGAGGTGAGGACGTTAAGTGCTGAGGTGAGGGGGTACTGTTGATTTGAGCGAGGGAGTGTGTTGTGTTGAGGGGTCATTTTGAGGTGGAAGGGGGTTATTGGGAAGGGAAAGGATGTGATGAGGTGAGGGGTTTGTGTTAATCTGAGAGGAGTGTTGTGTTGAGAGGGAGAACATGGAGTTATATCACTCTACATTGATCCACCAAACTCTCCCAGGGTATTTGCATCAGCAGTTCGATGCAAAGTCAATCTGCCTCTTCGGTATGCCAACCAAGGAGAGGTGAGTAGCGAGAGCACAGCTTAGCACTGAGCAAATTTCATTTGCACCATCCAATAAACACTCCAATGTAAGCTACAGACTTACAGTGACAGGGTATTGCCCACATACCCACAGCACCTCTTAAGTGTACGGTCCGCCAATCCCGTGGCTAGTAACTTGCAGGTTCAATTCAGAGAATTAATCATGGTCCCATATCCAAATTCAGACCTGATAGCCCACAAGCCTGCGTCCATCAAACATTCACACGGTAAAATTCCCTCTGCACCACCCCCATCAACTCGTGTGAGTTCAGATGCAGCTCAGGCTGAGATTTCCAGAAAACTCCCTCCACACTGTTTCACCAAGAACTCCTGTGAAGGCGCAGCAAGGGTAAGATGCACAAAAAATGTCTGCATACACTGTCCAAATACTAAAGACCCATGCAGAAGCAGCACAGAGTAAAGTACCCAGAAAATCTGTCTGCACTGTCCCATCAGGAACTCGAGCGCACGTGCACACAGAGATACATATAGTTCTGCGCTCTCTGTATATTGCCAGAAAAAAAAATCCCAGGTATGGGGGAAGCACAGTTCAATACAGATAAATCTCCTCTTGATACTGCTTTCTCAAACATTCCCAGAACAGTTACGCACGAGATTGCAGACGGAGAAAAGCTCACACTGCTGTATTGCATTGAGTAGTTCACTGAAAAGGGCGTTTCATCTGTTTCGAACCTCATTCTGAACCATGTTTCTGAATTTGCCATTGGATTGCTATAAATTGCGCTTCCATTGAACATTTCCAAGAATAGGGACAGCACTGGGTAAAGTATGTGGTTTTGCTGCACTGCCAATTCAAACAGGCCGATAAAAAGACGTATCTTCGGTATCAATGAAGTAATCACAGGGCAGTCGCACTAATATTGATATTTTCCACCCGTGCTTTCGCAATACCGTTTTTCTGTTAAATTTGTTGTAATAGATTGTGAAATACTCCTTCACATCTTTGCTAAATACATTTGGAATTCGAGTGAATTAATTGCACACATTTGCTGTTGTATGTGTCGAGTGCCCGAGTAAAGTAAATAAGATTGACAGACTGATTGCAATCAATGCCAAATGGGGAAAAGTTGTCCTGTGTAGAAGTGAGAGCCCGTTCCATGTTGTGATTGTTTGCAATACTGGGACAATGAGGTGACCCGATCCAACCCAAGAACACTTTGCAATATCTCCCAGTGACAGTGAGTGTGCGTGTCAGCGTGAACCAAGCGGCATGACATTCCCGGTGGTGATGACATCTCACGCAGATTGAAAACCATAATTCAATTGGGTGGGATTGCCTTGCTAAATTCAGCTGAGGATTCTTTTGGGGAATTTGTCAAAATGCATGTGGGAATCTTATACAATTCATGTCTCTGGGAAGTCAGATATTGATTCAGGTAATTCTGATATTTAGCACCGTGCTCCCACACAGCCACCGTTGCTTGACATGAAATAGATGCCCTATTCAGCAATTATTTACACCAAGTGTATTCGTGGAGGAACAAACTTTATGTTGTTCATATCAGCCTCGGATCATAATGATTGAAGTGACTCAAGGTTTTTGAGATAGTTTGTGGAATGCTGTGGCAGTGTTGCCTTTCTTCGTTTTGTAATGTGGGGTCGCAGGCTAACAGTAGCAACAATAAGAGTGAGGTCAGTGATGTATTTGCTTGTCAGTTGGTAATAAGAATGAAGTCGGTGATACACCTGGAAGGTAAAGGCACTAGGGATGAGGTTAGCTTTGCAACTGGATGTGTATTGACAATAAGAGCAATTCAGTAATGTCGCTGTGCAGGCAGTGAAAGGAGAATGCAGTCACTGTTGTTGCTAAATACGTGTTTGCAATAAGAATCAAGTTATTTCTGAATAGGCAGGGACAGGTGCAGCGTAGAGGAAACACAACATAAAACTCCATCTGCAATTTCCACAGCAAACGGACACAGGATAGGGACAACGGGCGGATGGTTGGCTGTGTGTGGAGTGTGGGGTTGCCTACAGAATAAAGGTAACGCCACACTGTCCTTATACATCTCTCCTGGGGCAGGTGCAGCACCAATTGCACACATTAAACTACCTCTGCACTCTTCCATCAACCTTAATTGCGTAGAGGCAATATTTGATCTCTTTGCGTTCCCAAAAGGTACTACACAGGGTTAGAGAGAGAGTAAAGCTCCCTCTACACTGTCCCCATCAAGCACTCCTAGGACAGGTACAGCACGGGATTAGATACAGAGTACAGTTCCCTCTACACTGTCCCCCATCTAACACTCGCAGGACAGGTACAGCACGGGGTTAGATACAGAGTAACGCTCCCGCTACACTGTCCCCATCAAACACTCCCAGTACGGGAGCAGCACGGGGTGAGATACAGAGTAAAGCTGCTCCTGCACTATCTCAAACACAGACTGCCAGTTCCGGTAAAGTACATGTACAGATCTGGGACAATATCGATTTTACGATGCCCACAGATAAATATGATAAGAAGTAGTTCCTTGTGCACCAGATAACGATGGTCCAGTCGATAAGTCCAGGGCGGATTTCATGTATATCTCCCCCTGCAACCCTGTAAATATTTCCTTTCAATTTCACAATCAATTTTCTCTTGAACTCCCTGATGGAATCGGAGAGCACCTCAAACTCAGGCAGTTCATTACAGATACACGCTGCTCACCGCGTTACAAACTGGAACTGTTGAGTTGAGATGGGTCAGTAGAAATAAGAGGGGAAACGTGAAGTCGAGATGGGGAGTGATCAGGTGAGGGGGGAGGGAGCGGGGAGTGCAGGTGAGAGAGTCGGGGGGGGGTGCGTGTCCGAGTGGAGGGGGTGCGGGTGTTGGGAGTGTAGGCGCGGGGGGGTTGGGAATGCGCGTGCGGGGGTGTTGGGAGTGCGGGTGTGAGGGCGCGGGGGGTGGGGGAGTGAGTGCGCGGGAGGGGGGGGAGTGAGGTTGCGGGGGGGGGGGGGGGGCGGCGGTGCGGGCGCGTGAGGGGGGATATTCGAGATGAGATGGGAATTTTATGGTGGGAGGATAATTTTAGAACATGGAAAATAGAACATTACAGCACAGTACAGCCCCTTCGGCCCTCAATGGTGCGCAGACCTGTGAAACCAATCTGAAGCCCATCTGATCTACACTATTCCAATATCATCCATATGTTTCTCCAATAACCATTTAAATACTCTTAATGTTGGTGAGTCCACGACAGTTGCAGGCAGGGCATTCCACGCCCTTGCTACTCTCTGAGTAAAGAACCTACCTCTGACATCTGTCCTATATCTATCACCCCTCAATTTAAAGCTATGTCCTCTCGTGCTAGCCATCACCATCCGAGGAGAAAGGCTTTCACTGTCCACGATATCTAATCCTCTGATCATCTTATATGCCTCTATTAAGACACCTCTTAACCTTCTTCTCTCTAACGAAAAAAGTCTCAAGTCCTTCAGCCTTTCCTCATCTTTCCAATGCTTCCACATCCTTCCTATAATGCGGCGACCAGAACTGTACGCAATACTCCAAAGGCCTCCAACAAGTTCCAGAGATGTAGAGGAAAGGATTGCAAAGATGATTCTGGATAGGAGCGAAAGTAGCAGGGTAGTTGTTATTTGGGACTTTAACTTTACAAATATTGATTGGAAAAGCTATAGTTTGAGTACTTTAGATGCGTCAGTTTTTGTCCAATGTGTGCAGGAGGGTTTCCTGACACAGTATGTAGATAGACAAACAAGAGGCGAGGCGACATTGAATTTGCTACTGGGTAATGAACCAGGCCAGGTGTTAGATTTGGAGTTATATAAACACTTTGGTGATCGTGACCACGATTCAGTTACGTTTACTTTAGCCATGGAAAGGGATAGGTATATACCGCAGGGCAAGAGTTATAGCGGGGGCAAAGGAAATTATGATGTGATTAGGCGTGATTTAGAATGTATAGGATGTGGAAGCAAACTGCAGGGGATGGGCACAATTGAAATGTGGAGCTTGTTCAAGGAAAAGCTACTGCGTGTCCTTGATATGTATGTACCTGTCAGGCAGGGAGGTAGTGCTCGAGCGCGGGAACCGTGGTTTACGAAAGAAGTTGAATCTCTTGTGAAGAGGAAGAAGGAGACTTATGTAAACATGAGACGTGAAAGTTCACTGCGGGCGGTTGAGAGGTACAAGTTAGCCAGGAAGGACCTAAAGAGAGAGCTAAGAAGAGCCAGGATGGGACATGAGAAGTCTTTGGCAGGTAGGATCAAGGCAAACCCTAAAGCTTTCGATAGGTATGTCAGGAATAAAAGAATGACTCGGGTAAGATTAGGGCCAGTCAAGGACCATAGTGGGAAGCTGTGCATGGAGTCCGAAGAGATAGGAGAGGCTCTAAATGAATATTTTTCGTCAGTATTCACTCAGGAAAAAGACAATGTTATTGAGGAGAATTATGAGATACAGACTATTAGACTAGACGGGATTGAGGTTCAAGACGAGGAGGTGTTAGCAATTCTGGAAAGTGTGAAAATAGATAAGTCCTCTGGGCCGGATGGGATTTATCCTAGGATTCTCTGGGAAGCTAGGAAGGAGATTGCAGAGCCTTTGGCTTTGATCTTTATGTCGTCATTGTCTACAGGAATAGTGCCAGAAGACTGGAGGATAGTACATGTTGTCCCCTTGTTGAAGAAGGGGAGTAGAGACAACCCTGGTAATTATAGACCAGTGACCCTTACTTCTGTTGTGGGCAACGTTTTGGAAAAGATTATGAGAGATAGGATATATAATCACCTAGAAAGGAATAATTTGATTAGGGATAGTCAATACGGGTTTGTGAAGGGGAGGTCGTGCCTCACACACCTTATTGAGATCTTTGAGAAGTTGACCAAAGAGGTGAATAAGGGTAAAGCAGTTGATGTGGTGTATATGGAATTCAGTAAAGCGTTTGATAAGGTTCCCCATGGTACACTATTGCAGAAGATACGGAGGCATGGGATTGAGGTTGATTTAGCGGTTTAGATCAGAAATTGGCGAGCTGTAAGAAGACAGAGGGTGGTGGTTGATGGGACATGTTCATCCTGGAGTTCAGTTACTAGTGATGTACCGCAAGGATCTGTTTTGGGGCCACTGCTGCTGTCATTTTTATAAATGACATTGATGAGGGCGTAGAAGGATGGGTTAGTAAATTTGCAGATGACACTAAAGTCGGTGCAGTGGTGGACAGTGCAGAAGGATGTTGCAGGTTACAGAGGGACATGGATAAACTGCAGAGCTGGGCTGAGAGGTGGGCAAATGGAGATTAATGCGGAAACTTGTGAGGTGATTAACTTTGGAAGGAGTAACAGGAATATAGAGTACTGGGCAAATGGTAAGATACTTGGTAGTGTGGATCAGCAGCGAGATCTAGGTGTCCAAGTGCATAGATCCCTGAAAGTTGGCACCCAGGTTGATAGGGTTGTTAAGAAGGCGGACGGTGTGTTAGTTTTTATTGGTAGAGAGGTTGAGTTTCGGAGCCCTGAGGTCATGTTGCAGCTGTACAAAACTCAGGTGTAGCCGCACTTTGGAGTAAGGGAAACTTTGGAAAACTCCCAGCAGGGTGACCTCTCCGTTCCTGTTTCTAACCTCAGCCCATAAAACCTCAGTAGATGAGTCCTCATCATCCTTTCTGCCACCGTAATACTGTCCTTGACTAACAATGCCACACCTCCCCCTCTTTTGCCACCTTCCCTGATCTTACTGAAACATCTAAACCCGGAACCTCCAGAACCATTCCTGTCCCTGCTCTATCCATGTCTCTGAAATGGCCGCAACATCGAAGTCCCAGGTACCAACCCATATTGCAAGTTCACACACCTTATTCTGGATGTTCCTGGCATTGAACTAGACACACTTCAAACCACCTTCCTGTCTGCCGGTACACCCCTGTGACCTTGAAACCTTATTCATGACCTCACTACTCTCAACCTACTGTACACTGGAGCTACAATTCAGGTTCCCATCCCCCTGTTGAATTAGTTTAAACCCTCCCAAAGAGCGTTAGCAAATTCCCCCCCCAGGATACTCTTACCCCTCTGGTTCAGTTGTACACCATCCAGTTTGTCGAGGTCCCACCTACCCCAGAATGACCCCCAATTATCCAGGTATCTGAATCCCTCCCTCCTGCACCATCCCTAGAGCCACGTGTTCAACTGGTCTCTCTCCCCATTCCTCTCCTTGCTTGCACGTGGTGCGGGTAACAAAGCAGAGATAATAACGCTGTTTGTTCTGGCTCGAAACTTCCACCCTAACTCCCTGACTTTCTGCCTTACATCCCCATGCCTTTTCCTACCTATGCCTTTGGTGCCTATGTGGACCACGACTTGGGGCTGGTCCCCCTCCTCCTTAAGGATCCCGAAAACATGATCTGAGACATCACAGACCCCAGCACCTGGGAGGCAACACACCACCCACGAGCCTCTCTCGTTCCCACAGAATCTCCTATCTGTCCCCCTAACTATGGTGTCCCCAATTACTAATGTTCTACTCCTCTCCCCCCTTCCCTTCTGAGGAACAGGGGCAGAGACCAGTACCCCATGGCTTACCCCTGGAAATTCGTCCCCCCCAAAAGTATCAAAAACAGTATACTTCTTACGCAGAGGAACGGCCACAGGGGATCGCTGCACTGCCTGCTTCTTACCCCCTCTAATGGTCACCCAAATATCTTCATTTCTAGGAGTAACTACCTACCTGTAGCTTTTATCTATAGCTGTCTCTGCCTCCCGAATGATCCTGAGTTCATCCAGTTCCAGCTCCAGATCCCGAACACGGTCTTCTCGGAGCTGGAATTTGGTGCACTCCCTGCAGGTGTACTCAGCTGGGGCACTGGTGTCTCTCACCTCAAACATCCCAAAGGAGGAACATGGCACTGCCTGCACTGACATCCCTGCTAACTTCCCTTCCTGAAAAAGGAAAGAGAAAAGAAAAAAAGAAATAGAAAAAAAAAGCTTACCTGCTCTCACACTGAGTCTTTTCTTTAGGTTAGAAGAGGGGGGACGGTGGGAGACATTCCACGATAAGTGTCTTGGGTTTCCTCGCCGTTCAAATATATTGGGCAAAACAAAAGCCTTCCCGGGTATCTCTGCGGCCTACTACCGGTTCTCTGCTGCAGGCCGCTCTGAAAAAACTCCGAAAAAAAAAAGTACGTTAAAAATCAAACTCTTACCTTCCTCCTCTCCTCACAAGAATCACCCCTCTACCTGCTCCGCTGGAAAAATGAGGTCGAAACCTCGAAGGTTTGTACCTATTGAAGGAAAAAAAAACCTTCTCTGGTCTCTCGATGGCCTACTTCCGGTTCTCTACTTCCGGCCGATCTGAAAAAAAAATTGCGGTGAAGCAGAAAGATGATCGGCGTGAGAGGGGGCCTGTTGAGATAAGAGAAAGTGTGTTGAGGTGCGAGGGGATTGCTGAGATGAGATGGAGATGTTTTGTGATGAGGGGGAATGGTGATGGGAGAGGGGGAATGCTGATGGGAGAGGGGGAGTGCCGATGGGAGAGGGAGTGCCGATGGGAGGGGGAGGAGAATGCTGAGGGGTTTGTGCTCAGTTTAGCGGCGAGTGTGGTGCGATGAATGTGGGAGTGTTGAGGTAACAGTGGCAGAGTTCAGAGTCGGACTGTTGAGGTGAGGGGGGAGTGGTGAGTTGAGGGCAGTGTTTACGTGAGAGGGGAAGCTTCGAAATTGGATTCGACCAGTGCAGGTGGGAGTGGGGGAATTTTGCGGTGAGAGGCGTTCTTGTTGAGGACAGAGTGTGTGAGTGTTGAGGTGATACGTGGTGAATGTTGATGTGAGGGGTGAGTTCTGAGAGTAGACGGAGTGGATTAAGGTGAGGGGGAGATAGTGAGGTGAGAGTGAGAAGGGTTAGGGTTAGAAGGGGTGTATTGTGGTGCGGGGCAGAGCGTTGAGGAGAAAGGGGGCGGGCGGATACGAGACAAAATGTTTTAAGGTGAGTGGGGGACAGCTATGTTGAGGTTGTTAATGTTGAGATGACGGGGAACTTTGAGTTGAGGTGGCATTGTTGAGGTGACGGTCAGAGAATGTTGAGGGGAGACACTGGGTGTTTTAAGGTGGGAGGGGGAGAGCATTGAGGTGTGAGGGGGAGAGTGTTGAGCAGAAAGTGCGAGTGCTGACTTGAATGTAGATTTTTGAAGTGAGATGAGGAGAGTGCAGGTTCGAGCGAGGGTGTTGGAACGGGGATTGTTGAGGCCAGGGAGTGTGTTGAGGTAGTAGAGAGAATGTTGATATGAGAAGGGGAGCATTATGAGGAGGGGGATAACTTGAGTGGAGTGGGAATGATGAGGTGAGAGTGGAAAATGTTGAGTGCGTTCATGTTGAGGTATGAGGAGACAGTTCAGATGGGCGGTGAAATTGTTGAGGTGTGGAGGAGGGGAGTAGATCAGAGACAGACAATGTTGAGGTGATTCTGGGAGTGTCGAGGCGAGATGGAGATTGTTGAGCTTTGAGGGGGAGTGTGGATTTGAGAGCGAGACCAGACGGGGGAATGTTAAGATGAGAGGAAATTGTTGCTGTGAGAAAGAGAGATTGTTGATGTGAAAGGGGTGAGTGGAAGTGAGAGTGAGAGTGATGAGATGAGGGGGGGTTGTTGAGGTGAGAGGGGTGGTAGCTGAGGTGAGGCAGAGAGCTGAGCTGAGAAGAGAGCTACATTAGAGGGGGGGAAATGTTGTGGTGAGACAGAGGGCGGGATTTGACCCCCGCGAACACCCCAAAATCAGATAATCCTGCCAGATCTAATCGGATCTTTACATGGTCTGTGTCCGTCCGCTCCTACTCCCATGCGGTGTGGGACGGGAAATTTATCTTTGGGGATCTTGAGGACAGTGTGAAGCTGGGTGGGGAGTGTGGAGATGAGATGGGTAGTGTTGTGGTGCGTGGGATAATGTAGAGATGAGCAGGGAGGATTGATGTGAGGGGGGAATATGTTAAGGTGAGAGGGGGAGAGTTGGGTTGATTGGGGGAGTGTTGAGTTGAGAGGGGGTGTTCTGGTGAGAGGGGTGATGTTGATCTCAGTGGGAGAATGTAGATGTGAGAAGTTGAGTGTTGAGGCGAGAATTGGTCTGTTGCGATGAGAGGAAATGTGTTGAGGTGCCAGGGTGTGTGTTGAGGATTGGGGAAGTGTGTTGAGGTGGTGGAGAGTGCTGAGTTGAGGGGACGTATTTTTGACGGGTGAGAGTGCTGAGGTGAGAAGTGGAGTATTGAAACGAGAGGGACATTGTTCCATTGAGGCACGGCAGTGTTAAGATAAGGGGGCATGTCGAGCTGAGAGGAGAAATGTTCATGTGAGAGGGCTGTGTTGAGGTGTGCGGGGGAGTATTAAGGAGAGTGGGGACTGTTTAGATAGGAGTGGTCACTGAATCAGAAGGGGTGGGTTTTGCGATAAGGGAGGTGTGGATCGCAGGCGGTGAATTCGGATGTGAGGGGGAGAATTTAGATGCAAGACGGATAGTGGTGAGATGAGACAGATAATGTTGAGGAGAAATGGTGTCATGTCTATTGAAAGGGGTTGCGTAGAGAGGAGAAGGGGAGTATAGAGATGAGCGGAAGTGCCTTATGTTGAGGGTGTGTGCCGATGTGACAGGGTAGTGTTGATGTGAGAGCAAGAGTGTTGCGGTAGTGGGGAGTGCTGAGTTGAGAGCATGAGTGTTTATGTTGTCATGTGATTTTAAAAAAAAATCATGCAGCTAAGATGGAGGTGGAGCTAAGCTGTAGCAGTCAGGTGATTTTTTTCCCCTTTTGGTCTTGTAGTTTTGTTTTGGGAAGCAGTTTAACAGCAAACTAAGAAGCAGTCTCTCTCTCTCCCTCTCCCTGTCCTTCTCTTTTTAAAAGGCTGTGTTTTGCCAAACAGATGCGACAATAACATCTGCTGAGTTTCTTCTCAAGGGATTTTGAGCATTCAACCCAGTAGGCTGGACACCTGTATTAAGTAGGCAGTATTCTGTATTGTGGTGATTTGGAGGGTCTTGTGGATTGGATGTTGGCTTTGGTTGGAACACACCATAGATATTTCCTTCAGAGTTATACATTATCATGGTTGTTGTGTTTCTTGTTTGTAATTGTTAAAAAGTTCTTGCTAATTGTCTTACTATACATGTCAACAATATTCTTAATTAAACTTTGTTTTGAAGAGAAGTTCCTCGTGGGTCAGTTGACTCACAACTGAAGTGAAACCTGTTATGCTCCTTCTCGCTAAATTCAAGGTAAAGCGTCACAGGTCAGCCGAGCTTCATGGAACACCTGTAAGTATCCAAACTGACTTATAACAACTGGGGGCTCCGGAATTGAAATCTGTATTTCTTGACTGATTTGGGATTAGTGATCACAGTGAATGGTGTGCAGATTTGTGTTTTCTTTTCAGGTGTTGTATTCAAGTTTAAATAGGGAGTGTGGTTTGGATTAATGGCTCTTTCAGAGGTTCAGAAGTTTCTACGGGTGGAGGAAGTCACGCAAGTTACCTTACAGAAAGTGACTAAAGCAAAGCTTTTGGAATTGGCAAACACATTGCAGTTGACATTGCCTGACAGAGTATGGAAAGGAGAGATAATTGTGGCGATAGCACAGCATTTGGAATTGCCAGAGGCACAATCAGAATCGTTGGAAATGGCAAGAATTCAGTTACAAATGAAACTGACTGAATATGAAAAATAATTAAAACCCTTTGAATTGCAGGCAAAAGAAAATGAAAGGGAGGAATAGCAAGCAAAATATTTAAAGCGATCTGAATTACAGGCAAAGGGGAAAAAGGAGGCCAGGGAAAGGGAGAAGGAAAAATAGAGAGACTTTGAACTTTGGAAATTGGCCTTCAAATGTAAAGGTCGGGTACGATTGGCGGAGGTAAAGGGCAAAGTACAGTCTGAGGGTAGTGATGAGGATAGTGAGAGAATGAGGGGCAGAAAATAAATCAAGAGACAGAAAAGGCATTATTACAATCATCATGGGTGACTTCAATATGAAAGTGGACTGGGAAAATCAGGTCGGTAGTGGATCCCAAGAAAAGGAATTGGTGGAACGTCTGAGAGATGTTTTTTTTTTAGGAGCTTGCGACAGCGCCTACTGGGGAACAGGCAATTCTTGATTTGGTGATGTGAAATGAGGCAGAATTGATTAGGGAACCTAAGCTGAGAGAGCAGTAACCACAATATGATAGAATTTACCCTGTAGTTTGAGAGGAAGAAGCTGGAATCAGATGTAATTGTATTACAATTAAGTCAAGGAAACTACAAAGACATGAGGAGGAGCTGGCCAGAGTTGATTGGAAAGGGAGCCGTGCAGGGATGGCAGTGGAAGAGCAATGGCAGGAGTTTTTGAGAGTTATTCGGGAGGCACAACAGAAATTCATCCCATGGAGGAGGAAACATGCCACAGAGAGTACGAGACATCGATGGCTGACGAGGGAAGTCAAGAACAGCATAAAAGCAAAATAAAATTTATACAAAGTGGCAAGGATTAGTGGGAAGCCAGAGGATTTGGAAGCCCTTAAAATCAAACAGAGGGCAACTAAAAAAACAATAAGGGGGGGAAAGCTGAAATAGGAGTGTTAGCTAACTAATATTATAAAAGAAGATAGGAGGAGTTTTTTTCAGTATATAAAAGTTAAGAGGGAGGCAAAAATAGCCATTGGACCACTGGAAAATGAAACTGGAGAAGGAATAATTGGAAACAAAGAAATGGCAGAGGAACTGAATAATTACTTTGCATTAGTTTTCACGGTGGAAGGCACCAGTGGGATGCCAGAGTTCCAGGAGACTCAGAGGGCACAGGTGAGTGAAGCGGCCATCACTAAGGAGAAGGTTCTGGGGAAACTGAAAGGTCTGAAGGTGGATAAATCACCTGCACCGGATGGACTACACCTCAAGGTTATAAAATAGATAGCTGAGGAAATTGTGGAGGCATTGGTGGTAATCTTTCAGGAATCACTGGAGGCAGGGAGGGTGCCAGAGGACTGGTAAGTAGCTAATGTAACACCACTGTTTAATAAGGGTGGGAGGTAGCAGACGGGGAATGATAGGCCAGTGATCCTGACTTCGGTCATTGGCAAGGTTTACATTCCGTTATTAAAGATGAGATCGTAGAGTACTTGGAAGTGCATGATAAAATAGGACTGAGTCAGCATGGCTTTGTCAAGGGGAGGTCATGTCTGACAAAACTGTTAGAGTTCTTTGAAGAGGACACAAGGAACTTAGATAAAGGAGAACCAGTGGACCTGATTTATTTCCAGATGGCCTTTGACAAAGTGCCGCATAGGGGACTGTTAAATGAGTTCGTGCCAATAGTGTTGAGGGTAAGATCCTGGCATGTAAAGAGGATGTGCTGACTGGAGAAGGCAGAGAGTGGGGTTGAAGAGGTCTTTTTCAGGATGGCAACTAGTGGCTAGTGGTGTGCCTCAGGAGTCAGTGCTGGGACCACAACATTTCACAATATACATTAACGATTCGGAAGAAAGAAATGAAGGCACCGTTGCTAAGTTTGCAGATGATACAAAGATATGTAGAGGTTCAGGCTCACATCAGGATCACAATCATAGAAACATTGAAATATGGGAATAGCAGGAGCAGGCCATTCGGCCCTTCAATCCTGCTCCGACATTCATTTTGATCATGGCTGATCATCAACTTCAGTATCTTAATCGTCCCTGCCTCCCATATCTTGTGATCACGTTAGCCCCAAGAGATATAGAACATAGAACATAGAACATAGAAAGTCACAGCACAAACAGGCCCTTCAGCCCACAAGTTGCGCCGATCACATCCCCACCTCTAGGCCTATCTATAGCCCTCAATCCCATTAAATCCCATGTACTCATCCAGAAGTCTCTTAAAAGACCCCAACGAGTTTGCCTCCACCACCACCGACGTCAGCCGATTCCACTCACCCACCACCCTCTGAGTGAAAAACTTACCCCTGACATCCCCCCTGTACCTACCCCCCAGCACCTTAAACCTGTGTCCTCTCGTAGCAACCATTTCAGCCCTTGGAAATAGCCTCTGAGAGTCCACCCTATCCAGACCCCTCAACATCTTGTAAACCTCTATCAGGTCACCTCTCATCCTTCGTCTCTCCAGGGAGAAGAGACCAAGCTCCCTCAACCTATCCTCATAAGGCATGCCCCCCAATCCAGGCAACATCCTTGTAAATCTCCTCTGCACTTTATATATATAATTTCTTCCTGAAATCACTAAAGGTTTTGGCCTCAGCTGTGGTAGTGTAGCCCAAGTGTTATCTGGGTGAAGAAATTTCTCCTCACCTCTGTTCTAAATGATTGACTCTTATCCTCAAACTATGAACCCTAGTCCTCAACTTCCTGAGCATCGGGGACATTCTTTCTGAATCTCCCCTGTCGAAACCTGTTCCAATATTATATGTTTCACTCTAATAAACTGCAATGAATAATGCCCTAACGGACTTAGTCTCTCTTCATATCACAGAGTTACCATCCCAGGAATCAGCCTGGTAAACATTCGCTCTTCTCCCTCTACAGCAAGGACATCCTTCCTCAGATTAGGACACCAAAACTGCACACAATACTCGAAGAGTGGCTCAGCAATGCCCTGTACAACTGCAGTAAACATCTATATTCCTGCACTCAAATCTTCTCCCTTTGAAGGTCAGCATACCATTTGTCTTCTTTACTGCCTGTTGGACATGCGTGCTTACTTTTAGTTACTAATGCATATGGACACCAAGGTCTCGCTGAGTATCCACCTGTCTCAATTTACGTCCATGCAAATAATAATCTGCTTTCCTATTATTGCTGCCAAAGTGGATAACCTCACATTTACCCACATTTTACTGCTACTGCTTTGCACATGCCCACACGTTGAGCCTGTTCAAATCACACTGAAGCATGTCTTCATGCTTCTCATAGCTCACCCTCACCCACCTTTTATCACCTGCAAATTTGGAGAAAATACAATTAGTTCCATTTTCAGATGAATTAATATATAATGTGAACAGTTAGGGTTCGTGCACAGATTCCTGCAGTACCCCACTAGACACTGACTGCTAATCAGAAAAAGGCCCATTTGTTGCCAACACTCTACTTTCTATCTGCTAATTAGCTGTCTGTCCATCTCAAAACATTGCCAGCAATCCCATGTGCTTTAATTTTACATGGCAGTCTGTTATGTGAGACTTTCTCGAAAGCCTTCTGAAAGTCTAAATTAACCACATCCACTGGTTCTCCTCAGTGAACTCCACTAGTTGCATCCTCAAAAAATTCCAAAAGATTCTTCAAACAAGATTTCCCATCTGTAAATTGAAGACTTGAAGTGGGAACCGGAAGTAGGAATGGTGCGGGGTGACGTGGGAAGGATTTTTGTAGTTTTTTTAATAAAAGCTACTTACCTGGGGGGAGGGCCTCATTATTCACCCAGAGCAAGAGAGAGAGGAGTGTTTGGTGGCTACAGTTAATAGGGTAAGAGAGCGACTTTAAATCCTTATTTTTTTTGCAAGGTTTTAGTTAGTTAAGAGTTTAAGTGGGAACCGGAAATAGGAAGGGAGCGGGGTGACGTGGGAAGGATTCTTGTAGTTTTTTTTTACCCAGTGAGGTATAAAAAACAGGCCGCTCGAACCAGCGGCAGCGTCTGGAGCGGGCAGCGGAGCGAGCTGGGAGTTGAGTGAGATTTGTAAGTGCTTTGGCTCGAAGGGCTTAGGCGGAAAGGGCGAGGCGGGGTAACTTTAATTATTAAGTACGATTCTCCATGTGCCTTGAAACAAAAAAAAGGAAAATTTTGAGTGTGAGGCCAGTCTGTTGTTCCCAATGTAGGCTGTGGGAAGTCCTGGAGGCTCCTGGCCTCCCGGACATCCATATCTGTGATGGGTGTGTCAAACTGCGGTTCCTAAGGGACTGTGTTAGAGAACTCGAAGTGCAGCTCGAGGATCTTCGTCTTGTTAGGGAAAATGAGGAGGTGATAAACAGGAGCTATCATCAGGTGGTCACACCAGGGCCACGGGAGGCAGGCAAGTGGATAACGGCCACGAGTAGGAAAGCTCGGGTGATCGAGAGCACCCCGGTAGATGTGCCCCTTCACAATAAGTACTCCTGTCTGAGTACTGCTGGGGGGGGACAGCCCACCTGGGGGAAGCAGCAGTGGTTGTGTCTCTGGAGCAGAGTCCGGCCCTGTAATTCAGAGGGCTAAAGAAAAGAGGAGGAAGGCAGTATTAAGCGGGGACTCAACAGTCAGGGGGTCGGACAGGCGTTTTTGCGGAGGCAGACTGGAGTCTCGGAATAGTGGTCTGCCTCCCTGGTGCCAGGATCCGGGATGTCTCTGGTCGCGTCCCAGAAATCCTGAGGGGGGAGGGACAGGAGCCAGAAGTCGTGGTACATATTGGTACCACTGACACAGGTGGGAAGAGGGAAGGGGTCATGAAAACAGAATATAAGGAGTGAGGTAGGCAGCTGAGAAGGAGGAACGCAAACGTCATAATATCAGGATTACTGCCTGTGCCACGGGAAAGAGAGAGCCGAAATGGAGAGAGGTGGAGGATGAATTCGTAGTTCAGGGACTGGAGCAGGGGGCAGGGATTCGGGTGCCTGGATCATTGGGACCACTTTAGGGGCAGGTGTGACCTGTATAAAAAAGACGGGCGGCACTTGAATCCCAGGGGGACCAATATCGTGGCAGGAAGGTTGGCTAAGGCTACTGGATAAACTTTAAAATAGAAAGGTTGGGGGACGGAATCGAGATCAGCTGACTGGGAGCGAGGAAGGTAGCCCACAAATAGAGAGGGATTGTAGACAGCGTAAGAGGGAGAATAGACGGGTGATGGAGAAGGGGAGAGCTCAGACCAATGGTTTGAGATGTCTCTATTTTAATGCCAGGAGTGTAGTAAATAAAGTGGATGAGCTCAGAGTGTGGATCGATGCTTGGAAGTGTGATGTGGTCGCCATTACGGAGACGTGGGGACATGGACAGGACTGTATACTTCAGGTGCCGGGTTTCAGTTGTTTCAGAAAACACAGAGAGGGAGGCAGAGGGTAGGGGGAGGGGGGGTGGAGTGGCACTGCTGATCAAAGATAGTGTCACAGCTGTAGAGAATGTGGACGCCATGGAGGGGTTGTCTACGGAGTCACTGTGGGTGGAAGTCGGAAGTGGGAAGGTGTCGATATCTTTGCTGGGTGGTTTCTATAGGCCGCCCAATAACAGGGCTGTTGAGGCGCAGATAGGGAAACAGGTCCTGGAGAGATGTAGTAATAACAGGATTGTCGTGATGGCAGACGTTAATTTCCCAAATATCGATTGGAATATCTCTAGGGTAAGGGGTTTGGATGGGGAGGAGATGGTGAGGGGTGTTCAGGAGGGTGCCACTGGTCATTTCTGCTGTGGGGACCATTGTGAAGAAAGCCAAACAATGAACTCGTGTCGAGAGTACTGTCTCTGGGTGGCCAATGAGGTTAAGCCCTTGAGAGAACAAGCTCACATTCTAGAGGTTCCAGAGGATTGGAGGATTGCGGATGTAGTTCCTATATTCAAGAAAGGGAATAGGTATAGCCCAGGAAATTACCAACCGGTGAGTTTAACCTCAGTGGCTGGAAATTAATGGAGAAGATCCTGAGGGACAGGATTTATGAACATTTAAATAAGTTTAGTATGCTCAAAAGTGGTCAGCACGGCTTTGTCAAAGGCAAATCGTGCCTTACGAGCCTGGTGGAGTTCTTTGAAAATGTGACTAAACACGTTGACGAAGGAAAAGCGGTAGATGTGGTTTACTTGGACTTCAGTAAAGCGTTCGATAAGGTCCCCCATGCAAAACTTCTCGAGAAAGTGAGAGGGCATGGGATCCAAGGGGCTGTTGCCTTGCAGATCCTGAACTGGCTTACCTGCAGAAGGCAGAGAGTGGTTGTGGATCGGTCTTTTTCTGAATGGAGGTCGGTCATCAATGGAGTGCCCCAGGGATCTGTTCTGGGACCCTTGCTGTTTGTCATTTTCATAAATGACCTGGATGAGGAAGTGGAGGGATAGGTTGTTAAGTTTGCCGACGACACGAAGGTTGGTGGATTTGTGGATAGTTTGGAGGGATGTCAGAAGCTGCAGCGTGACGTAGATAAGATGCAAGATTGGGCGGAGAAGTGGCAGATGGACTTCAATCCGGATAAATGTGTAGTGGTACATTTTGGCAGTGTGGAGAATCAGAAGGACCTTGGGGTCCGGGTCCATAGGACTCTTAAATCGGCCTCGCAGGCAGAGGAGGTGGTTAAGAAGGCGTATGGTGTGCTGGCCTTCATCAATCGAGGGATTGAGTTTCGGAGTCGGGAGATAATGATGCAGCTTTATAAGACCCTTGTCAGACCCCACTTAGAGTACTGTGCTCAGTTCTGGTCGCCTCATTACCGGAAGGATGTAGCAATTATTGAAAGGGTGCAGAGAAGATTTACAAGGATGTTGCCTGGATTGCCTTGGAGAACGCTTACCCGAATATCAGAGGCCGAATGCCCGTGACCGCTAAGGTGCTCCCCAACAGGAAGAGAACAGTCTTGCCTGGTGATTGTCGAGCGGCGTTCATTCATCCGTTGTCGTAGCATCTGCATAGTTTCCCCAATGTACCATGCCTCGGGACATCCTTTCCTGCAGTGTATCAGGTAGACAACGTTGGCCGAGTTGCAAGAGTATGTACCGTGTACCTGGTGGATGGTGTTCTCACGTGAGATGATGGCATCTGTGTCGATGATCCGACACGTCTTGCAGAGGTTGCTGTAGCAGGGTTGTGTAGTGTCATGGTCACCTTATGAGGATAGGTTGAGGGAGCTCGGACTTTTCTCCTTGGAGAGACGAAGGATGAGAGGTGACCTGATAGAAGTGTACAATATGTTGAGAGGTATAGATTGGGTGGATTCTCAGAGGATTGTTTTCCCAGGGCTGAAATGGCTGCTACGAAAGAACAGAGGTTTAAGCTGCTGGGGAGTACGGACAGAGGAGATGTCAGGGGTAAGGTTTTCACTTAGAGGGTGGTGGGTGAGTGGAATCGGCTGCCGTCAATGGTGCTGGAGGCAAAGTCGATAGGGTATTTAAGAGACTTCTGGATGAGTACATGGGACTTAATAAGATTGAGGGTAATCGGTAAGCCTATATATAGGCCTAGATAGGTAGGGACATGACCGGCGCAACTTGTGGGCCGAAAGGCCTGTTTGTGCTGTAGTTTTTCTATGTTCTATGTTCCATATTTATGCTGACTTTGTCTGATTTTACCACTGCCTTCCAAGTGCTGAGTTGTGAAATCTTTGATAAATCCTCCAGCTCCAACGGCCCCTGTGCTGACGATAGGTTCAGTGGGATCGGTATGTCTTATCACTGATCATGTGTCTGTAAAAGGATGGCATGTAGATCAGTCATGATGTGGAGATGCCGGCGTTGGACTGGGGTAAACACAGTAAGAAGTTTAACAACACGAGGTTAAAGTCCAACAGGTTTATTTGGTAGCAAAAGCCACACAAGCTTTCGGAGCTCCAAGCCCCTTCTTCACGTGAGTGGAAATTCTGTTCGCAAACAGGGCATATAAAGACACAAACTCAATTTACATGAATAATGGTTGGAATGCGAATACTTACAACTAATCAAGTCTTTAAGAAACAAAACAACGTGAGTGGAGAGAGCATCAAGACAGGCTAAAAAGATGTGTATTGTCTCCAGACAAGACAGCCAGTGAAACTCTGCAGGTCCAGGTAACTGTGGGGGTTACAAATAATGTGACATGAACCCAATATCCCGGTTGAGGCCGTCCTCGTGTGTGTGGAACTTGGCCATCAGTTTCTGCTCAGCGACTCTGCGCCTCGTGTGTCATGAAGGCCGCCTTGGAGAACGCTTACCCGAATATCAGAGGCCGAATGCCCGTGACCGCTGAAGTGCTCCCCAACAGGAAGCGAACAGTCTTCCCTGGTGATTATCGAGCGGTGTTCATTCATCCGTTGTTGTAGCATCTGCATAGTTTCCCCAATGTACCATGCCTCGGGACATCCTTTCCTGCAGCGTATCAGGTAGACAACGTTGGCCGAGTTGCAAGAGTATGTACCGTGTACCTGGTGGATGGTGTTCTCACGTGAGATGATGGCATCTGTGTCGATGATCCGACACGTCTTGCTGAGGTTGCTGTAGCAGGGTTGTGTAGTGTCATGGTCACTGTTCTCCTGAAGGCTGGGTAGTTTGCTGCGGACAATGGTCTGTTTGAGGTTGTGCGGTTGTTTGAAGACAAGAAGTGGGGGTGTGGGGATGGCCTTGGCGAGATGTTCGTCTTCATCAATGACATGTTGAAGGCTCCGGAGGAGATGCCGTAGCTTCTCCGCTCCGGGGAAGTACAGGACGACGAAGGGTACTCTGTCCACTGTGTCCCGTGTTTGTCTTCTGGGGCTTGTGTGGCTTTTGCTACCAAATAAACCTGTTGGACTTTAACCTGCTGTTGTTAAACTTCTTAATGTAGATCAGTCACAGAGTAACAGCATAGAGCAGCTCACACACAGATTTAGATAATTAAAATGGTAATAATCACTTCCCAGGAACACCAATAACTCCATGGATCAGGTGGTATATTTTCTTCACCATTTGAATT
Organism: Mustelus asterias; assembly: GCF_964213995.1. Classification (NCBI taxonomy): domain Eukaryota; kingdom Metazoa; phylum Chordata; class Chondrichthyes; order Carcharhiniformes; family Triakidae; genus Mustelus; species Mustelus asterias. The sequence continues at coordinate 10,420,344 of NC_135831.1, forward strand.
TCCTGATACATTTTCAGCATGAAGTACTGTGTCCCTTCGCTCTGCAGTTAATCTCTGTGTTTACTCCGTGGTGATACATTCCCAAAGATTTTCATATATCGCCTGTGGTATCCCCTCTGGGATATTGACATTGCAAAATCGCCCATCCTCGAGTTTCTTCAAATCAACAAACACGTGACGACATTGATTGAGGTTGTGGAATATATTTATTAATGAGATTGAGTTGCTGCCATTCACAGAATGGACAATGCCGGTCACATTAATTAATTTGTAGTATTCGAGGCTGTGTTACCCACCAAAGGTACTGTTAACTAAAGCACAACTCTCAAGATCCCATTTTGCCTCAGTGTTGTCTTTCACCTGTCTGTGACCTTTCAGTGACTCAATTCCAAATGTTTGAGTGTCTGTCTCTGGGCTGTTCCACTATATCCTGGGATATAGTTACCCTCTTTAACTCTGGAATTCCAATGAATCCATTCAGGTCCTATAATTGTGACTGCAGTTTCAGATTTAATCTGCAAAGTATTAAAAAAACGTGGGCCACAAAAACTGAATCTGTCCCCTCCAGCTCCAAGTTACTCTGCAGGCCAGATGAGATGTCCTGAAATTGGGCACCAGGCAGGCAACACAGCCTTTGGGACTCTCAATCCTGGCCACAGAGAAAATTGTCTATTCCCCTGACGAACTATCCCCATGTACTACTACATTTCCCTTTTCTCCTCCCTCTTGAATGGCTCCCTGAACCAGCGTGCTATGGTTAGGCTGCTCATCCTCCTTGCAGCCTCCGCCCACGTCCGCACAGGGAGCAAGTGCCACAAACCTGTTTCTTTAATCAATTGAAGGACATGGGTATCCCTGGCTGACCACCATTTATTGGCTGTCCCTAGTTGCCCTTTGGGGGCATTGAGAGTTAATAACATTGATGTGACTCTGTTGTCACATGTAGGCCAGACCAGATAAGGGCGGCTGGTCTCATTCCCTAAAGGACATTAGTGAACCAGACAGGTTTTGCAACAATGGCTTCATGGTCATCAGTCGATTCCAAATGCAGATTTTTTTTTTAATGAAGCCAAATTCCACCATCTGTCATGGCGGGATTCGAACCAGGAAGACCAGAAAGTTAGTCAGGTTTATGGATTAATAGTCGAGTGATAATACCATTCGTTCATCACATACACTCAGACAAGCTGAAGGGCTGAGGCCCCTTCAACACCACGTCTTGTATTCGTCACCACGACTTGCTTGTTGCCTCACTCTCCCGTCCCTGACTAGTCACCAAATTTGATATAGTTATTCTAAGGAGTGTGACTGCCTCCTGAAACACAGCGTCTCGCTAACTCTCCCCCTCCCTGATGTGCCGCAGTGTTCAAAGCTCAGACTCCAGCTCATCAAATCTGAATTGGACTTCCTCGAACAACCAACACTTCTGACAGACGTGTACACAAGCAAACACAAACGGGACCGCAAGCTCCCACGTCATGCAACTACAACACATTACCTGGCCCTGCATCTATATTTTATGGACTTAGTTGGGTATTTTTTGTACTTTGTTGCTAATTTTCTACTTTGAGCTGTTTTCTCAATAAACTTCACATTTATTATCCCACCAGCAAAAATCTAAATCCGCTTTGAATCTGTAAGGATGGAACGGGTATTTTTTCATTCATTTGTAGGAAATGGGTCTCGTTGGCTGGCCATGATTTATTGCCCATCCCTAGTTGACTTTGGAGGGCAATTGAGAGTTAAACACATTGCCGTGGCCAGACCAGATAAGGACGGCAGATTTCCTTCCCTCAATGACATTAGTGAACCAGATGTGTTTTTACAACAATCGACAATGGTTTTATGGTCATCAATTCCAGATATTTTTTATTTAATTCAAATTCCACCAGCTGCCGTGACCGGATTCGAACCCGGGTCCCGAGAATATGAACAATATCGGGAGTTTTTTTCCTGAAGCTACGACATCTCCTCAGAAAATTCCCACAGTGGTCCTTCCAAGGACTTACTCACTGGTCGTATGGGGCCGGGTAGTAAGGGATAAAAGACACAGCAATGCATTTCCACCCACTTCGCTAAACTCCCACACTTTCCCCAAATCTCAGTGTTTCACTCTCTGCAGTTTGCATTCGGTGGACCTCCCTGAGTGGGCAGTTTTCACAGGCCTCAGTTCGGTAGTTTATATTTGCACCTGTCCAACTCATGAACCTGTTTGAAGTCATTGGACCCCTCCCCCTCTGGTCTGAATAACCGCCGAGGGCTGACCGCCTTGGAAGCCTTTTTTGGAGTTTCAATGCTGGGTCTGGGTTCTCCTGCTCAGCCTCGGAAGTGAGTGGAATTCAGGAGACCGGAGCTCGCCTCTTCCGCAATGAGCGTTGTGGCCCGAGTTCCCGGGTGACAATGTGCTGGAGACAGCTAAGCCCGCTGTGACCATTTCAGACTCGGAGGTTCCCACTGGGAGAGACGGAGAGCAGTAGATGGAGAGCCTGGATTTTTCTCTGAAGTTCCCGGTGTGCTGAGAATTGATTTTTAAGGCACGGTTTGGGTTTTCATGGGTTGGAGATGATTGAAGCATTCCCATAGGATGGTATCTCCCAAGCGGACTTGATCGGAAAATGGCTCTGTTCCAGACCCGAACGTGCCTCATAACCACGCGGATCCATTGCCATGATTCTTTGTGAATAACCTGTCAACTGCCTTTCAGTGCTGTCCCGGCTGGTGGGATCGACATTGTGCATCTTGATGCCTTGTCAACCTCCCACCCTCGGGAAGATCAGAATCAACCTTTGGCGGCGTCATGTTACCATGAGAAACTCTGCTGGGGCTAAAACGGTCGCTGAATGGGATGGGATTGGGGAGGGGGAGGGTGTAGTTCTGTGATTGAAGATGAATCTGGATGGTTTGGGTCCAAGCAGGCTGTGGGCTGCTTTTTGAGCCTGCTTTTACTGTTTGGACCGCTGTTTCTGCCAAGCCTTTGGATGATGAATAATATGGCTCTGTCCTAACGTGTCAAATTGTGTTCAATTTCATGTAATGCACAAATTCCTGGCTGATGAAGGGTGGTCCAGTTTCAGAAATCAACACCTCCGGGATCCCGAGTAGAGGCGTGAAGTTTCTCCACTCTTGTACTTGTATTTGATTAACTCACCCTGTTTATGGCCATCCATTTTGAATCAGCATCTACCATTACCAGGAGCATTGACCTCCATAAATGGACCGGCACTGGCCATGTGGAGCCCCGTCTACGGCCATCCTGGCCATTCCCTAGTGTGAAGAGCAGTGACTGGTGATAGTTCTGCCCTTGTTGATATTGCCAACAGTGACCCACAAGCAAATGGCTGTATCCATACCTGACCACCAGAATGGCAACTTGGGTGATCTTCAGTTTGCCAGTCCTGGTTGGTCATGGTAAAGTTCAGCCAGGATGGGATGGTGAACCTGGCAAAGGAAAACACTCTTGAACCCCATAGGAGTTTGGCATCTTCCACAGGCAGCTGCTATCTGCAAGTCCAATATGGGTGTATTTCAGGCTGTAACGGCCTTTTGGTTTCCCCCATCTGCAATAGCTGCTTCAATTCATTCAGGAATGGGTAATTTTGCATCCACAGCCGAATATTATTGACAGCCACTGAGAGAGTTTCGAAAAACTTCATGATTACCGTCTCTTCCATTCGGGGTATGAAAAGTGTATGTTAATCGTAGCCAATTCAAGGCATTTGCCTTAACGACTCGGCCTCCCAGAGGGTATTCCAATCGATAATGGTAGACGGACAGGAATAAAGCCCAAAGCTGATTATGGGCCGATGTTATGGGATACACCACCATGCAGGTACTTCTGGAATTTCTTTGCCCAAACTATCACCGTAGACGAGGTGTCACAGCCTCATAACGCCAAAGACTTGGGTTCAATTTTTGGCTCGGGTCATTGTCTGTGCGGAGTCGGCATATTCTTGCCTTATCTGGATTCTCAGTTTCCTCCCACAGTCTGAAAGACGTGCTTGTTAGGTGCATTGGCCATGCTAAATTCTCCCTCACTATACCCGAACAGGCAGCAGAGTGTGACGACTCGGGGATTGTCACAGAAACTTCATTGCAGTGTTAATGTAAGCCTACACTTGACACTTTATAAATGTTAAAATTCCTCTGAGTGTGAATTGCTGAATATCGCTGGGAATCCTCGTCTAGCTTTAAGTGTGAGTACACGTGAGTAAGTTCATAATCGGAAACAAGAATCTTTATTGAGTAGAAGTCCTCGATCCGAGAGATTGTGCATTTATCCAGCTGCGAGAAACAGTTTACCGTTTGTTTAAATTTTCCCAGTACAAAGTATTTTTATTCATTCTTGGGAATTGGGTTTCACTGGACAGCCAACATTTATTGCCCATCCCTAGTTGCCTTTGTTCTGAGGGCAATTAAATGTCAAACACTTTGCTGTGGCCCTGGAGTCACATTTAGGGCTGACCACATAAGGATGACAGATTTCCTTCCCTGGGACATGAGTGAACCAGACTGGCAGGGGGGTGGGAACCAAAGCAAAGGTGAATTAGGTGAAGGGGAACCAGAGAGGAGGGCCACTAAGACTCAGAGAAACAATAGGCAGGGTGTGGTTGCGAATCAAAGGTGGTCTGGTGGACTGAAGTGCATTTGTTTCAATGCGATAAGTAGTACAGGTAAGGCAGATGAACTTAGAGCTTGGATTAGTACGAGGCACTATGATATTGTTGCCATTGCAGAGACTTGGTTAAGGGAAAGGCAGGATTGGCATCTTAACATTCCAGAATACAGATGTTTCAGGCAGGATAGAGGGGGATGTAAAATGGGTAGGGGCGTTACACTACTGGTTCAGGAGAATGTCACTGCTGTACTGCAGGAAGATGCCTGAGAGGGTTCATGCAGTGAGGCAATATGGGTGGAGATCAAGAACAGGAACGGTGCAGTCACAATTTTGGGGGTTTGCTATACGCCACACAACTGTGAGTGGGAGATAGAGGAACAGATATGGAGGCAGATTTTGGCAAGGTGTTAAAGTAACATGGTTATTGTAATGGGTGATTTTTACTTCCCCTATATTGACTGGGACTCAATTAGTGCTCGGGGCGTGGATGGGGCAGAGTTTGTAAGGAGCATCCAGGAGGGCTCCTTGAAGCAGTATGTAGATAGTCCAACTAGGGACGGGCCATACTGGACCTCGTATTGAGCCCGGCCAGGTGGTCGATGTTTCAGTAGCGGAGCAGTTCGGGAACAGTGACCACAATTAAATAAGCTTTAAAGTACTGATGAATAAAGATAAGTGTAATCCTCAAGTTAAGGTGCTAAAGGGGGAAGGCTAATTACAACAATATTAGGCAAGAACTGAAGAATGTAGATTGGGGACAGATGTTTGAGGGCAAATCAACATCTGGCATGTGGGAGGATTTCAAGTGGAAGTTGAAAGGGATTCAGAACTGGCACATTCCTGTAAGGATGAAGGATAAGTCTGGCAAGTTTTGGGAACCTTGGATAACGAGGGATATTGTGAGCCTGGTCAGAGAGAAAAAGGAAGTATTTGTCAAGGCGAGGAGGCAGGGAACACAAGAAGCAAGTGTGGAATACTAGGAAAGTAGAAATAAACTTAAGGAAGGAGTAAGGAGGGCTAAAAGGGGTCACGAAAAAGCATTGGCCAGCAGGATTAAGCAAAATCCCAAGGCTTTTTAAACAGGCGTAAAGAGCAAGAGGGTAGCCAGGGAGAGGGTTGGCCCACTCAAGGACAAGGGACGGAATCTATGCATGGAGCCAGAAGAAATGGGCAAGATATTAAATGAGTACTTTGCGTCAGTATTCACCACAGAGAAGGACTTAGTGGACGAAAAGTCTGGGAAAGGGTGTGTAGATAGTTTGCGTCATGCTGAGATCAAAAAGGAGGAGGTATTGGGGTTCTTGGGAAATATTAGGGTAGACAAGTCCCCAGGACCTGATGGGATGTACCCAGAATATTGAGAGAGGCAAGGAAGGAAATTTTCTGTGGCCTTCAGATAAATCTTTGTATCCTCACTGGCTATAGGGGAGGTCACAGTAAGAAGTCTCACAACACCAGGTTAAAGTCCAACAGGTTTATTTGGTAGCAAAAGCCACGAGCTTTCGGAACACTCGCTGCCCCTTCGTCAGGTGAGTGGGAGATGTGTTTACAAACAGGGCATATAAGGACACAAACTCAATTTACAAAATAACGGTTGGAATGTGAGTCTTTGCAGGTAATCAAGTCTTAAAGGTAAAGACACTGTGAGCGGAGAAAGCGTTAAGCAAAGGTTAAAGAGATGTGTATTGTCTCACGACAGGACAGTTAGTGAGATTTTGCAAGCCCAGGCAAGTCGTGGGGCTTACAGATGGTGTGACATGAACCCAAGATCCCGGTTGAGGCCGTCCTCATGTGTGCAGAACTTGGCTATCAGTCTCTGCTCAGCGACTCTGCACTGTCGTGTGTCGTGAAGGCTGCCATGGAGAACGCTTGCACAAAGATCAGAGGCCGAATGCCCGTGACCGCTGAAGTGTTCCCCAACAGGAAGAGAACACGCTTGCCTGGTGATTGTCAAGCGTTGTTCATTCATCCGTTGTCGTAGCGTCTGCATGGTCTCCCCAATATACCATGCCTCGGTGCATCCTTTTCTGTTTTTATCAGTCTCGGCTCAATGACTCTGCTTTGGACTATGTTTACCCCAGTCCAACGCTGGCACCCCCACATCCTGACTACAGGGGAGGTCCCAGAGGATTGGAGAATAGCCAATATTGTTCCTTTGTTTAAGAAGCGTAGCAAGAACAATCCAGATAATTGCAAGCCAGTGAGCCTTATATCAGTGGTCGAGAAATTATTGGAGAGGATTCTTTGAAACAGGATTTATTCCCACTTGGAAATAAGTGGACGAATTAGTGAGAGGCAACATGGTTTTGTGAAATTGAGGTCGTGTCTCACTAACTTGATCAAGTTTTTCGAGAAAGTGATGAAGGTGATTGATGAGTGTAGGGAAGTGGATGTTATACATGGATTTCAGTGAGGCCTTTGACAAGGTCCCTCATGGTAGACTGGTGCAGAAGGTGAAGTCGCAAGGTGTCAGAGGTGGGCTGGCAAAAAAGAAAACAGAGGGAGGCAGTGGAAGGATGCGTTTCTGAATGGAGGATTGTGATAAGTGGCATTCCTTAGGGATCAGTGAGGGTACCTTCGCTGTTTGTAATATCTATATAAATGATTTGGAGGAAAATGTAACTGGTTTGATAAGCAAGTTTGCTGATGACACAAAGGTTGGTGGATTTGCGGAAAGTGAGGAGGAACATCAGAGGGTACAGCAGGATGTAGACCGGTTGGCAACTTGGGCTGAGAGATGGCAGATGGAGTTTAATCCGGACAAATGTGAAGTAATGCATTTTGGGAGCTCTAAAGCAGATAGGAAATATGTAGTAAATGGTAGGACCCTGAAGGGTATTGATAGGCAGAGGGATTTCGGTGCATGGTACACAGGTTAATGCAAGTGGCAATGCAGGTGGAGAACGTAGTCAAGAAGGCATACGGCATGCTTGCCTTCATCGGCCGGGGCATTGAGTTTTAAAATTGGCAACACATTTTGCAGCTTTATAGAACATTATTTCGGCCGCACCTGGAATATAGTGTTCAATTCTGGTCACCACACTACCAGAAGGAGGTGGAAGTTTCGGAGAGGGGACAGAAAATATTTAACAGGATGCTGCCTGGTGTGGCGGGTGCAAGCTATGAGGAGAGGTTGGAGAAACCTGGTTTGTTCTCACTGGAACGATGGAGGTTGAGGGGCGATCTGATAGAAGTCTACAAGATTATGAGAGTCATGGACAGAGTGGATAGTCAGATGCTTTTTTCCCAGGGTGGAAGAGTCAATTACTGGGGGGGGAGGGGGGGCACAGTTTAAGCTGCGGGGGGCAAGTTTAAAGGCGATATACGAGGCCGATGTTTACATAGAGGGTGGTGGGTGCCTGGAATCCGTTGCCGGGGACAGTAGTGGAAGCGGATACGGTAGTGACTTTTAAAGTGTGTCCTGCTAAATACATGAATAGGATGGGAATGGAGGGATATGGTCCCCAGAAGGGTAGGGGGTTTTAATTAAGTTGGACAGCATGGTCGGTGCAGGCTCGGAGGGCCTGTCCCTGTGCTGTATGTTTCTTTGTTCTTTGTTAGATTTCTTTTTCCAAAAAATGACAATGGTTTTATGGTCACCAGCAGATTCTGAATTCCAGATATATCCAAAGACTATTTCCTCGGGTGGATGGAGCTATGACAAGGGGGCGTCACTATAGGATTCATGGTGGGAGATATAGGAAGGTTATCAGAGGTAGGTTCTTTACGCAGAGAGTGGTTGGGGGGTGGAGTGGACTACCTGCAGTGATACGAGAGTCAGAAACTTTAGGAACATTTAAGCGGCTATTGGATAGGCACATGGAGCACACCAGGATGATAGGGAGTGGGATAGCTTGATCCTGGTTTCAGATAAAGCTCGGCACAACATCGTGGGCCGAAGGGCCTGTTCTGTGCTGTACTGTTCTATGTTCTCTATGTTCTCTATTTATTCAAATTCCAGCATCTGCCGTGACGGGATCCGAACCCGGGTGTCCAGTACATTAGCTGAGTTTCTGTACTAAAAGTCGAGTGATAAAACCAGCCCATCAGACCTGCACCCTGAGTGTAGACAGCCTGAGTTTTGGTCACCTAGACACACCATATTGGACACGTCTGCAAGGCTCCCGGATTGGACAGCATTAACTGCCTTAATCAGGGGGCTCATAGTCCAATAAGTCCATCTGATTGTTTTCGTTAAAGTCATTAAATATTTCTCTCTCTCAGTCTTCATCTGCGCTTCTCTATCTGGCTCGCACCCTCTCTCTCTCTCTCCTTCTGTCTCTCTGCCTCTCTCTTCTTCTCGCTCTCTCTACCCTCTTCCTCTGCCTCTCCTGCGCCGTCTCAGTCTCACTCTCCTCCTCCCGCTTCGTCTCAATCTCCCTTTCCCTCTCCGTCTCTGTCCCCATTTACTTCTTTGTCTCTCTCTTTCTCTCACTCTCTCTACCTCCCTCTGTCTTTTCCCCTTGCTGTGTCCATTGTTCTCTTTCGGTCTCACTCTCTCCAATTCGCTCCCACTCTCTTTCTCTATATCTCTGTTTCTCTCTGCCTCTGACTATTTTCCTCTGCCTACCTTTCTGTCTCCCTTTACCACTTAGTCTCCCTCTCCCTCTCTTATTACATCCTCCAATCTGTCTTCCTCTGCCTCCCTTTCTCATTCCCTGTCCATCTCCCTCGCCATTTTCCCCACCCTCCACCCCTATTTCTCTCGCTCTTTGAGATTCTCTCTCTGTCTCTGTCTTTTCTCTCTGTCTCTCTCTCTCGGTCTCTCTGTTTTTTTTTTCCCTGTATCTGTTCGAAACTCTTTCAAACTCTGTCGCTCTCCATATCTTTGTGTCCTTCCATTTCTCTGGCAATCTCTCTCTCTCTCTCTCGCACTCTCACTGTTGCTATCACTGCCCTCTCTATCTCGCACTCTGGCCCTGTGGGGCTGTTTGTTTTTGACAGGTTGAATGTCCATTAGGAAGAGTCAGGGGTCTTGCGGTTTTAGTTTCCTCTCAGGGGTTAATGAGTTGAAGAATTGCAATAAGGGGATATTTCAGCAGATTTTTCAGCTGCAGTCTGAAGTGAGTTTGTGTCACAGCATAAATGGCAGTGTTTGTACAGCAACTTGTGAGTTGCAGCATGTAACCCAATTCCAGAACAAAAATATCTAACCATACTGACTGATAGCCCAAATCATGCATCCGACTCCATATAGAATAAACCATTAATATTGACCATAAGAGGATAAAATTGGCCGAGATAACAAACAGTAAAATGATGGATTTCCTTCGACTCTCCATTTCTGGGTCTCTAGGACTCACCTCACTGCTGTGAGTCCGGAGTCTCCTGCGGGCTCTGCTGCTCACTAAAATGTGTCTGACAGTGAAAGCATTGAGCAGCAGAATCAGGACGAAAGGGACACATGGGGTTAGGATGTGGTGGAGGAACTCGACTGTTCCCCAGACCGGAGAATGCACAACATCCCTTGTGAATTCACAAAACCAGGGGTCGTTCATCAGCTGATATCCATTGAATAACATAAAATACCAGAAAATGTTCTTTGAACAGCTCAGCGCCGTCACTGTTCCCAGAACCACAGCTGCTGTTTTCTCGGTGCAATATTTACTTTTCAGCTTGGGGCAGCAAATGGCCACAAATCGATCAAAGGTGAAAGTGACGGTGAACCAGACGGAACAGTCAGTGGCTGCATAAAGCAGGACGGCGTGGATGTTACACACGGGGACCGATAGCAGGAAATAAAATTGATTCCAATAAAGAATGGGAATGTGTCTCAATATCAGGTCGAGGATAACGACCAGCAAATCCCCCACTGACATAGCCACCAGGTAACGAGTGACACATTTGGACAGACCACAGTTTCTGCTCGTCAGTGTCACAATTGTGATAATGTTCACTGTCAGGAAGGGAATAAAGAATAAAATGAGACATGATTCAGGGGACGACTGAGGATGGGTTAAAATTAAAAAATATATGTACACAGAAGAATTAAATCTCTTTTTTTTATCCAGCACGTCTTTTGGAGTGTGAGACGAAGGAGGAGCATTGGGAGGAAACCCACGCAGACACGGGGAGAAAGTCCAAACTCCACACAATAGTGACCCAATCCTGGAATTGAGCCCAGGTCTCTGCTGCTGTGAATCAGCAGTGCTAACCACTGTGCCACCATGCTGCTCCATGGTAGCGACATAATGGTATACATTTGGGAGAGAGTTTTCTGGGGAGACCACAACACTGACCCTCACTCAGCTGGAGGTAAACGTATCTCCCTCTGCCAACTGTTAGTATTGTCCAGAGGAAAGGGTGAAACCAGCACTGTTTGGTACCAACTCTGCTGCAGGGGTTGTCAGTAAGCTGTCTGAGAGACGACAGATTACCACCTACAAGACTCCACTCCGGATTTTCTGTCAGGGTTTCCTCCCTCAGCCTTCCTATTGTCCAAATCCCTCTACCTTGTGAGGGATTTGGACAATAGGAAGGTTGAGGGGGGAAACCCTGACAGAAAATCCGGAGTGGAGTCTTGTAGGTGGTAATCTGTCGTCTCTCAGACAGCTTACTGACAACCCCTGCAGCAGAGTTGGTACCAAACAGTGCTGGTTTCACCCTTTCCTCTGGACAATACTAACAGTTGGCAGAGGGAGCTACTGATTCCTCGACAGTTGAGAATCTCTATTATATTTACCCGGACTGTACCCTGAGAGGAGACCACAGCGTTGTGGCCACTGTTAGAACTACACAGAAAGACACAGTAATCTCGCACTCGATAGGCTCAGAACACACGTACCAGTGTTTGCTTTCAACAGTGAGACAAACCTTCAGGGTTGAGAGAATAGCTACCGTCCATAGAACCCAGTGCGTTTGCTGCTGCCCCACTATAGCCTACGAGACCACTGAAGCTCCGTGAGTTCTCCCTCAGCAGGAAAGTTGCTACTCCATGCACCAAGCAAGAAAAACTCAAACCAAGGCCGGTACCAAGGAAAGGTCAAGCAGCCTGTCTGAATGAACATCGTCCGGTGACTCTGTCATCCAATGTTATGAAATGCATCAAAAGGTTAGTCATGGCATGATCAATTCCGGCCTCCCAGATTGCCTCGTTCCACTACTGTTCACTTACCTCGACAAAAGGTCCACTGACGCCACATCCATGGCCCTCCAGTGAACACTGGCTCACAGATTTGTGTTTATCGATTACAGCTCAGACTTCGATAGTCCTCCGAAACTCATGTCCAAAATCCATGACCTGTGGCTCGGCTCCTGCCTCTGCAATTGGATACTGACATTCGTAATCCACAGACAGAAATAAATAAGGACAGGCAATAACACCTCCTACACAATCTTCCTCAACAGCGGTGCCCCGCAGGGCTGCATCCTCAGCCCCTGACTATATTTCTTATACGCTGATGACTGTGTGGCCAAATTCTCCTCCAACTCGATTTCCAAGTTTGCTGATGACACCATTGTAGTGGGTCAAATCTCAAAAAAACGACGAGACCGAGGATAGGGAAGAGACAGAGAATCTGGTGAACTGGTGCGACCACAATAATCTCTCCCTCAATGTCAACAAAGCAAAGGAGATGGTCATCAACTTCAGGAAGCATTCTGAAATACATGCCCCTGTCTACATCAATGGGATGAATGGCCGAGAGCTTCAAGTTTTTAGGGGTCCAGAACACCAATAATGTTTCGTGGCTCCGATAGTTAAGAAAGCCCACAAATACCTCTTCTTTCTCAGAGGTCTAAGGACATTTGGCATGTGAGCGACGACTCTCACCAACCTTTAAAGATGCACCACAGGAAACATGTTTTCTGGTTGTATCACAGCTTGGTATGGCTCCTGCTCTTTCCAAGACTGCAAGAAACTCCAAATCTTCGTGAATGGAGCCCAGTCCATCACTCAAACCAACCTCCCACCCATTCACACTGTCTACACTTCCTGCTGCGTCGCAAAAGCAGTCAGCCTAATTAAGAACCCAACGCACCACAGATATAAACTCTTCCAACTTGTTCCGTCGGGAAAAAAGATAAGAAGTCTGAGGATCTTGTTTTGCACCCTAGCTATGCCTGCAACATTCCATTCTGCACTCTCCCCTTCTCCATGTCCGGTATGCTTTGTCCGTATAGGACTCAAGAAACAACACTTTACACTCTATACTAAGACATGGGACTGTAATAAATCAAATTAGTTCAAATCAAATCGAATCAGCCTTTCACATCTCAAGCTGGAACATCAGCACAATGTGCCCTGGCCTTACCAATGAACTTATGCAGGTTGATGATTGACACAGGACTGCTGTGATTGAGAATGAAGTTACAAGGTTCAATGTGGACATGGTGAGTTGCGAGAAACTGGACTTGCTCAAAGTGAATCCTTTCCGGAGAAATACTGCACGTGATTTTGATCGGAGAAATCCCAACAGGCAAAATGTTAGAATGGAGCTGGTTTCAAAGTAAAAAAATAGTTTCACTCGTCAGGATGGAATCCCCGGGATTGAACTGGTGTTCTTGACGCTGTGAGGCAGCAGTGCTGACCACTGTGCCATCGTGCCACCCTACAGGGTGCCCTGGAGAAATCCAAGATGTCGCCCAAGACACCATCATCACCATATCCGTGGTAGGGAAACGATTGGAAAACAATCTGAGGGACAGAATTAATCTGCACTTCGAGAGGTCAGGATTTCTGAACAATAGTCAGCATGGCGCTGTCAGGGGGAGATCATGTCTAACAATTTGCTTGAATATATTGAGAAGGTGACTGGATGAATCGATGAGGGAAGTGCAGTCGATGTAGGCTACATGGACTTCAGAAAAGCTTTTGATAAATTCCGCATGGGAGATTGAACAGGAAAGTAATAACCGATGGGATCCAGGGGAATTTGGTAAATTAGATTCAAAATTGGCAGTGTGGCAGGAGGCAGAGGATGACTGTCGAAGGTTGCTTTTGTGATTGCAATCATGTGTCCAGTGGGGTTCCACAGGGATTGATGCTGAATTCCTTGCTGGTTGCAGTGTATATTGATGATCGAGACACGAATGTGCGAGGTATGATCAGTAAGTTCACAGATGATACAGAAATTGGTAAATATTGAGGAGGAAAGCCTTAGATTACAGGAATCATAGAATCCTACAGTGCAGAAGGAGGCCTTTTGGTCCATCGAGTCACCACCGGCCACAATCCCACCAAGGTTCTATCCCCATAACACCATTAATTTACCATAGCGAGTCTCCCTGACAGAAAGGGCTATTTAGCCTGGCCAATCCACGGAACCCACACGTCTTTTGAATGTGGGAGGAAAGTGGAGCAAGCGGAGGAAACCCACGCAGACATGGAGAAAATGTGCAAATTCCATACAGACAGTGACACGAGCCAGGAATCGAACACGTGTCCCTGGCGCTGTGGGGCAGCTCTGTCAACCTCTATGCCACCGTGCTGAGGAAACGGACAGGCTGGTCAGGTGGGCAAATGGAATTTAAAACTGAAAAATCTGAGGTGATGCATTTTGGGAGGACTAACAGGACAAGGAAATGCACAATGATCAGTGAAGTGTGACGAAGTGCAGAGGACCAGAATGAATGTGGGGTGCACATATGTGGATCACTGAAGACAGCACGACAGGGAGATGAGGTGGTTAAGACAACATGTAGGATTCTTGCCTTTCGCAGCCGCAATATAGAATATAAGAGCTGGGAGGTTATGATGGAAGTGTATAAAATATTCGTTAGACCAGAGCAATAGTACTGTTTGCAGCTCTGGTCACCACACTACAGGAAGGATGTAATTACACTGGAGACGGTGGAAAGGAGATTCATGAGGATGCTGCCTGGTTTGGAGAGTTTCAGCTATTACGAGAGGCTGGTTCGGCTGGGTTTTTTAGCTTAGAGCAGAGACGGCCGGAGGGGAGCAGGTGAAGTGGGTGGTGGGGAGTGCTTTCAGTTTGGGTGTGGGGGGGGGGGGGGTGTGGCGGTGGGTGGGGGGGGGGGTGGCGGGGGAGACTTGAGTGTTCTGTACAAAATTATGCAGCACATAAATATGAATAAACTTTTTCCCTTTCGTAGAGGTGTCAATAACCAGAGGGGTGTGGGTTTAAGGCAAAGGGCAGATTTTTGTGTCGATTTGATGAAAAATGTTTCCATCCATACGTTGCTGGGATCTGCAGCTCACGGCCTGACGGAATGGTAGAAGCCGGACTAACCACAGGAGGCATTAAGATGAGTAATTCAAACGCCAGAGCATTCAAGGCTGTGGATCGAGTGCTGGAAATTGGGATTCGTTTGGATAGGTGTTTGATGACCAGTTCAGGCAGAATGGGCCGAAGGGCCACATTTTGTGCGGTTAAAACCGATGGCTATTAGACCACCCTCAGCAGTGGCCCGATCACAGCGCTGGCTTGGATACAGACCACTTACCAAACCTATGTGGTTGCAAATGCACAATTACAACCGGCAGTGAGCTGCCTGGTCTGAGAGAGACATCTGTCAGCTCTCTGCAGCTTGCTTCAACACAGTAGCTGCCCCCAGATAGTCTGGGGGCCCGTAGCTCTTCGTGAGCAGCCTCTGACTGGATATAGTCCCCGCGCCCGCCCCCCCCCCCCCCCCCCCCCCGCCGCCCCCCCACCCTCCCACCACCAAAAGGACCAATTACCCTTCTTCCCCACTCCAATCGCATGCAGATTGGCTGTCGGACCCTCTATCTCCCAACAGCCAATGGGGCAGTGGGGATCATCCCACTCCGCCGGCAATGTGCAGAGTGGCAGCGGGACCCGCTCCCCCTATAAACTACGTGCAGAGTGGGAGAGGGGACCAACCCAGTTCACCAACCGCATGCAGAGTGGCTACGGAGACCATTCCACCGAACCAACCAAGCGGAACCTCCTGCCCCCAACAATCGGGTGCAAAGATTTAGTGGGCACCCTCCCTGCCCCACCTTACATGTGCAGAGTGGCTAACCCCTCACCAATCGCATGCAGAAGGGCAGCGGACCCACTATCCAACCAATTATGTGCAGAAACGCTGCGGGGTCCCCCCTCTCCCACCACCAATCACGTGCAGACTGGCATTGGGCCGCCATCCCTACAGGATTGGCTCACTCCCCAAGGGCCAATCGGCCTTCAGGCCCCACCCCTTCAGGTCCCACCCTACAGGCCAACGCCCGTAGACCCCGCCACCTCATTCCCCATCCCCGGTACTGCCCGATGGGCACTGCCAGGTAGGCATTGCCCAAGGGGCTCCGACCATTGCCGTCGACCTCGCCCGGTGTCCTCAATGGCCTTCAGTTCCACCGGCGAGGTCATCACGACTCGTCGGCGTACAGGGCCAGCTGTTTTCCTCACCGGACACAACCTCTCCCGGTAAGGCTGTAAAGGCACATGTGCCGCACAATTCCATCCCGGGCTCGCCAATTTCATGTAAGTTTGTTTTCAAATAAATTTCAATACTTTATTCAGCCTCTTGCCAGAAACACGCGGGAGACTGAGACGATGCATATCCGTTGCTGATGAGGTCGCAAGAGGCGAGAAATCGGGCGTGGACCTGAGTTCCAGGCTGTCACGTGGTTTTACTTCCTCACCTCGGCATCAATGGATAGGGAATAGTTGTAAACTAGCCCCCCCCCCCCCCCCCCTCCCGTATGTGTGTGTGGGCTTGTGTGTCTATATTGTCTGTACCAATATGCACGTGTGTGTGTGTGTGTGTGTGTGAATGCCTGTATGTGTCTACATTGTCTGTATCAATATGCATGTGTGTGTGAGTGTGAATGTGCGTGTGTGTGTGTCTAAATTGTCTGTACCAATATGCATGTGTTTGTGTGTGCGCGCGTGTGTGCGTGTATGCGCGTATGTGTCTATATTGTCTGTATCAATATGCGTGTGTGTGCGTGCGCAGATGCGCGTGTGCGTGCGTGTGAGCAACAGAGTACCTGACGAGTGTTCCGAAGTGTGTGGTATTCTGGAGTAACGCATACTTTGGTTATTCTTGAGTGTGTGAGAGTAAGTGTTTAAATCTGATTGCTTGGATCAGCAAATGTGTCCATTGTAATGTATGTGCATTTGGGTGTGTCTGTGTGTTTGCGTTCCTGTAACTCTGGGAGAGTTGGTGGTGGCAGAGGGGACAGCGTTACGCCTCACTGCACCAGAAGCCCTTGTACAATTCTGGGCTTGGAGACTGTCTGTGCAGAGGCTGCATGTTCTCCCTGTGTCTATGTCGTTTTCCTCTGCATGCTCCAGTTTCTTCCCATACTTTGAAAGTTACTCTCGTTAGGTGCATTGACCATGCTAAATTCTCGCTCAATGTATCCGAGCAGGCGTTGGAGTGTGGCGACCAGGGGATTTTTATAGCAATCGCACTGCAATGTTAATGTTCGCATACTTGTGACTCTAATATATAAACTTCAAACTTTACAAAACATGTTCTCTCTCTGTGAGATCTTGCTGTGCACATGTGACCAATAAAATGGATTCTGCAGCCTGATGACTGGGTGGGTGATTAGCAGTGAACTGGTGTTATATGTCGAGGATAAAAAGGATTCTGTCTCAATCTTTTACTCACGATGGAATAGCGTTTGAGGCCACATGTCTCTGGAAAGTCACAGCACACAGAAGACATCCGAGCCCATAGGCCCTGAGACAATTGTCAGCGGCTGAAAGAAATAATAACTGGACACAGAGATTCAACAGAAACAACAAGTACAGGAAATGATGAGAAAATCAATACAGTTAAAGAGCCTTTCTAGAATTAGGAACTGGACACAGGGAAAGGGACTTTACAGCCTCAGTCTTCCCGAAGCTGCAAAATCCCGCCCATGTACAACAGACCTTCCCATGCTCCTCCCCTCGCCTGCTCTGATTCCCATGGCGGTCGGGCCGGTACAATTCCAATCAGAGGCTTACCTGGAACACCAACAGTAGCAAGGAGGGGATAGTAAAAGCACTGAATCGCGTGCAGTAGATATTGAATCCGATAAGCTGATGGTATCCACGAATCATCTGCATTAAAGAGAGAAATCCACTGGAATAAATCCCTGTCCTTGGTTGGAACATTCCAGTTCATTGTAATCAGATTCTGATCCATTGTCCCCAGATTCTGATCCATTGTTGGAAGATTCCAATCCATTGCTCCCAGACTCTGATCCATTGTTGGAAGATTCCAATCCATTGCTCCCAGATTCTGATCTCTCCTCTCCCTCACTCTCTCTCCACAGCCACTGATCTCTGTTCGTGTTGGAGTTGTCGCTCCCGCTGACTCAATTGGACAACACATTGAACGGAATCGCTTATTATTAGCAGAGGGAATCCCTCCAGGAACACTAATCGGATCCATGGAGACTCACATCAATTACAGTCACTAAACAAACAGCTTCACTTAACCCCGTTCAATGCAATACTTTGTATATCCAAAGGAGAACATTTACAGCCTCGATGGTGTGTTGAGATTCGGGGAGGTATGGAAAGTTGGAAATAATGGAGGGTCAGATACAGCAGTGCAGAATGAGGCCATAGGACACATCGATTCTGCACTGACTCTCCGACAGAGCATCATACCTGCATTGGAATGATGCGGGTACATGTTGTCTTTTACGATCATTGTTAATATTTAAATGTGGCGACCTGAACACGCCTCTCAAGGCACAAGTATTGTAGGTGACTTAAACCTTTAGCACAAATCTGTTTGTTTTACAACAGGATATGCCCCAAAATAGTACTGTAAATATAAAATACTTCATTGAACTTTTTGCTGTTCATCTCCTCCAACAGATTCGTGAGGCGATTGATTAAGGCTAAAATAATCCACCAAGTTTTTTTTCAGACTTCAGAGTAAGAACAGAGAACAAAGAAAATTACAGCACAGGAACAGGCCCTTCGGCCCTCCAAGCCTGCACCGACCATGCTGTGCAACTTAACCAAAACCCCCTC
The DNA here is from genome assembly GCF_964213995.1 of Mustelus asterias. Classification (NCBI taxonomy): domain Eukaryota; kingdom Metazoa; phylum Chordata; class Chondrichthyes; order Carcharhiniformes; family Triakidae; genus Mustelus; species Mustelus asterias. The sequence goes on from NC_135831.1 coordinate 10,438,863, forward strand.
CCCTTCCGGGGACCATATACCTCTATTCCCATCCTGTCCATGTATTTGTCAAAAGGCTTCTGAAACGTCACTCTTGCATCTGCTTCCATTACCTCCCCCAGCAACGGGTTCCAGGCATCCACCACCCTTTGTGTAAAATATCTGCCTCGTACATCGCCTTTAAACCTTGCCCCGCGCACCTTAAACCTGTGCCCCCTAGTAAATGAATCTTCCAACCTGGGAAAAAGCTTCTGGCTATCCACTCTGCCCATGCCTCCAATAATCTTGCAGACTTCTATCAGGTCAACCCTCAGCCTCCGTCTTCACAGTGAGAACAAGCCAAGTTTCTCCAACCTTTCGTCATAGCTGATGCCTAACACACCAGGCAACATCCTGGTAAATCTTTTCTGTAGCCTCTCCAAAGACTCTACATCCTTCTGGTAGTGTGGCGACCAGAATTGAACACAATATTCTAAGTGCGGCCGAACAAAGACTCTATAATACTGAAAGATGACTTGCCAATTTTTGAACTAAATGCCCCGGCTGATGAAGGCAAGCATGCCAAATGCCTTCTTGACGATCATCTCCACCTGCGTTGCCACTTTCAGTGATCTGTGTACCTGTACACCCAGATCCCTTTGCCTATCAATACCCTGAAGGGTTCTGCCATTTACTGTATATTTCCACTCTTCATTAGACCTTCCAAAATGCATCACCTCACATTTGTCCAGATTAAACAACATTTGCCACATTGGGCGGCACGGGAGCATTGTGGTTAGCACTGCTGCTTCACAGCTCCAGGGACCTGGGTTCGATTCCCGGCTCGGGTCACTGTCTGTGCGGAGTTTGCACATTCTCCTCGTGTTGGCGGGGGTTTCCTCCGGTTTCCTCCCACAGTCCAAAGATGTGCGGGTTAGGTTGATTGGCCAAGCTAAATTGCCCCTTAGTGTCCCGGGATGCGTAGATTAGAGGGATTAGCGGGTAAATATGTAGGGATACGGGGATAGGGCCCGGGTGTGATTGTTGTTGGTGCAGACTCGATGGGCCGAATGGCCTACTTCTGCACTGTAGGGTTTCTATAGTTAACTAGTTTTATCTCCACCGAAGTCCCCAACCAATCTATATCCTGCTGTATCCACTGATGGTCCTCATCGCGATCTTCAAATCCACTAACCTTTGTGCCAGCAACAAAATTACAAACAGCAAAGGTGCCAGAACTGATCCCTAAGGAATGCCACTTGCCATAGCCCTCCATTCAGAAACGCACCCTTCCACTGCTACCCTTTGTTTTCTTTGACCAAGCCAGTTTTGTATCCACCTTGGTAGCTCACCAGTGATCTCATGCAACTTCACCTTCTCCACCAGTCTGCCATGAGGGCCCTTGTCAAAGGTCTTACTGAAGTCCATGGAGACAACATCCACTGCCCTCCCCTCATCAATCATCTTCGTCACTTCCTTGAAGAACTGGGTCAAATTAGTGAGACACGACCCCCCCCCCCTTCATAAAACCATGTTGACTCTCACTAATCCGTCCACTTATTTCCAAGTGGGAATAAATCCTGTCTCGATGGATCCTCGACAATAATTTCCCTATCACTGATGTGAGGCTCACCGGCCAAGAATTGCCTGGATTATTCTTGCCACTGAAGCATCGAGTGCAAAAACACTAGAGACTTCAATGGGGTGGCACCGAGATTAGCAGTGCTACCTCGCAGTGCCAGGCACCCGAGTTCGTTTCCTGCATTTGTTCACTGTGTGGAGTTTTCACGTTCTTTCCCGTGTCAGCATGGGGTTCCTCGCACAGTCCAAATGATGTGCTGGTTAGGTGCATTGACCATGTTCAATTCTCCATCAGTGTTACCCGAACACGCACCAGAGTGTGGCAACACATGGATTTTCACAGTAACTTCATTTCAGTGTTGATGTAAGCTGACTTGTCACATTAATAAATAAACTTAACATATGCCCAGCAACTGCTTGTCTCCATCCAATCCAAAGCTATATTGCAATATCCTCAACACAAGTTAGGGAGGCAATGGCCTAGTGGTATTATCGCCAGACTATTCATCCAGAAACTCACCTGATGTTCGGTGGACACTGGTTCGAATCCCACCACAGCAGATGGTGGAATTTGAACTCAAGAAACAAAATCTGGAATTAAGTATCTACTGATGACCATGAAACACATTGTCAATTGTTGGAAAAACCCATCTGTTTCCTTTACGTAAGGAAATCTGTCCTCCAACTTGGTCTGGTCTACAGGTGACTCCAGAGCCACAGCAATGCGGTTGACTCTCAACTGCCCTCTGAAATGGCCTAGCAAGTAACTCACTTCAAGGGCGACTAGGGATAGGCAATAAAGCTGGCCCAGCCAGAGACGCCCATGCCCCATGAATGAATAAAACAGTGATATCTAACTGTTCCACCAATGCTATCTTGATGAAAGGTGTTACCTCGCAAATGGAAACCAAGAGTGGAAACACAAGTGCCAATATATCGTACTAAAATGTCACTCAGCACAGCTCTCTCCTGAATTGCCAAGCTGAACGTGAACCTTGCTGTTAAGTCCCATTCCTGTTTCAATGATTCATGTCGGGATGACACATGACAAAAACCTGAATTACACGTGGAAAGATCAACATTCTATCAAAACAACCCGACTAGATCATGGTATTTCTATCCATAGAATCCGTAGAGAGTAGAAGGAGGCCCTTCAAGTCCGCACGGACCACAAACACACCCAGCCCCGATGCCGGTAATCCATATTTGCCCTTGCGAGTGCCCTCTGCGACTGAGGGAGAATTTAGCATGGCCAATCTGCTTAGCCCACACATCTTTGCACTGTGGGTGGAAACTGGAGCACCCGGAGGAAACCCACGCAGACACGGGGAGAACGTGCAGAATCCACACAGACAGTGAACCAAGCAGGGAATCAAACTCGCGTTCCTGGCGCTGTGGGGCAGCAGTGCTAACCACTGTTCCGCGTTGTCTCCATCTCTGCATCTGTGTGGGTTTCTTCTGGGTGCTCCGGCTTCCTCCACAGTCCAAAATATGTGCTGGTTAGGTGCATTGGCCATGCTAAATTCTCCCTCAGTGTCTCCAAACAGTGCGTGACTACGGGATTTTCACAGCGATTTTATTGCAGCACTAATGTCAGCCTACTTGTGACACTCATAAATAAACTTAAACTTAAAAATAAGCTCACGTCAATTTTGTGAAACGTTTTCAGTCCCAGCAAGTCACTTGCAGTTCTCTTATTTACCAAACGGTTGCTACTTCGATGTTTGCCAAGTTAATACTCAAAACAAAACAAGAATAAATTTAATTTCTTGTTGCGAGGGCCTGAGATTTAGTATTGATCTATAAAGTAAGAAAAAAGAAAGGTAATTTGACAAGAAAATCAAAGGAATGGGAAATCAAATATTTTTTTCCATAATTCACGCAGATTCATAATTCGCAAACCCGTGGTTATATGATGCAGTCATGTAACAATGTGAATTACAAATTGTATCTCTGCAAACCATCTTAACATGGATTGTTCATCCACACAAACCACGATTCCAGCTATGGAAACTCTTTTAATACATATTAATCTTTCTCTCTTTCTATATTTGTTCACCCAAAAATAATAACATCAGATTGTCTGAGATTAGGTGTCACAGTGGTTAGCGTTGCTGCCTCACAGCGCCAGGGACCAGGGTTCGATTCCCGGCTTGGATCACTGTCTGTGCGGAGTCTCCCCGTTCTCCCCCATGGAGAGGTTGAATAAACTAGGATTGTTTTCACTGGAAAGACGGAGACTAAGGGAGAGGGTCTACAAAGTTATGAGAGGGATCAACAGGGTGGATAGTCAAAAGGCTTTTCCCCAGGGTGGAAGTGTCAATTACAAGGGGGCACCGGTTCAAGGTGAGACGGGGAAAGTTTAAGGGAGATGTGTGGGGGGAGTTTTTCACACAGAGGGTAATGGGTGCCTGGAGTGCGCTGCCAGAAGAGGTGGTGGAAGGGGGCACATTAGCAACATTTAAGAGGTATCTAGATGGGTGCATAAATAGGGAGGGAATAGAGGGATATGGACAAAGTAAGGGCAGAGTTTTTAAAAAATGTTTAGTTCGGGCAACATGATGACACGAGCTTGGAGGGCCGAAGGGCATGTTGCTCTGCTGTACTTTTCTTTGCTCTTTGTATGCATGAGTGGCACGGTGGTGAGAGCTGCTGCCTCGCAGTGCTAGGGACCCGGGGGCAGGGAATTCATATGGTGTTCGTGGAAGTGCAAATGAATAGGGTTGGGAAGCATTTTCCGATCAGGGCCAGTGTGATCTCCTGGACTCGTTTCGATCGGCTCAGGGGGTCGGAGAGGAATTTCCCAGATTTTTTTCCCCATATTGGCCCTGGGGTTTTCACTCTGGGTTTTCGCCTCTCCCTGGAGATCACATGGTCTGGAATGGGGGGGGGGTGGGGGTGAGTCAATAGGTTGTGATGAACAAAGCATCGTAGCTGTGAGGGACAGCTCGGTGGATAGCATATTAGTATGTAGATAGGCTGGAAAATTGGGCGGGGATCCTGGATTCAGGATTCAATCCTGGACCGGAGAGCGGCGCGGGCTTGGAGGGCCGAAGGGCCTGTTCCCGTGCTGTATTGTTCTTTGTTCTTTGTTGTTCTTTGACCCAGGTTTGATTCCCGGCTTGGGTCACTGTCTGTGCAGAGTCTGCACATTCTCCCCGTGTCTGCGTGGGTTTCCTCCGGGCGCTCCGGTTTCTTCCCACTATCAAAAAATGTGCTGGTTAGGTGCACTGGCCATGCTAAATTCTCTCTCCGTGTTACCTGAACAGGTGCCAGACTCGGGGATTTTCACAGTATTTTCATTGCGGTGTTACTGTGAGCCTACTTTTGCTATAAATAAATAACCTTTAAAATCTTCATCACCGCTGTGTGAAAAGCAGAGAATGCCTGACTTACACAATTGTATCAGTTACTTTCTGAAAGGGGCCACACATTCAAAAGGAAAGCCAGGCGCCTCGTGCTCAACAGTAACTTGTGGGCAGGAAATGCAGCCTTGACACAGTCACCATCTCGTACCAGGGCAACATTTATTTAAAAAATGAAATATGAGCTTTATTAAAAATTGTACTTCTTTTACGGAAAGCGAAACAGTCCAGTGACTCTGCTGCACAGATTGGCAACAGGGCTTCCCGCAGCAACCCTCGTGCTGATGTTGCTGTTATTGCTTCCATCAGGGGGCATGGAACAAGTAACATCTGCCTCGATGGTTCATGCAAGCCAAAAGTACAGAACACACATGCAGTCTTTGTCAGAAAGGCACCTGGATTGAGCCTTGCACCATGGGGTTAATGCTGCCCCACAGCGTCAGGGATTCTGGTTCCAATCGACCGCGGGTCGCTGTCTGTGTGGAGTCCGCACATTCTCCCCGGGTCTGCGTGGGTTTCCTCCGGCCTCCCCCCCAGAGTCAAAAGATGTGAGGTTTAGATGGATGGGCCATGCTAAATTGCCACTTAGTGTCAAGGGGACTTTCAGGGTGGATCCATGGGACTACGCGGATAGGGCCTGGGTGGGATTGTGGTCGGTCCAGACTCATTATAAATCATATCAAATAAATCTAACAGTGCAAAAGGAGGCCATTCAGCCCATCGAGTTTGCACCAATAACAATCCCACCCAGGTCCTATCCCCTTAACCCCACAGATTTACATCGCTAATCCCTCTCACCGAAACATCCCAGGACACTAAGGGGCAATTGAGCAGGGCCAACCAACCTATCCCGCACATTTTTGGAGTGTGGGAGGAAACTGGAGCATCCGCAGTAAACTCACACAGACACGGGGAGAACGTGCAAACTCCACAGAGACAGTGACCCAAGCTGGGAATCGAGCCCAGGTCCCTGGAGCTGTGAGGCAGCAGTGCTAACCACTGTGCCACCATACCGTGACTCGGTGGGCCGAATGGCCTCTTTCTGCACTGCAGGGATTCTATGATTCTATGAAATGGAAATGCAGTTGGAAAATAGGTGAGTAATTTGCTGTCAACCAAATATAATTCACCCCACTGACAGCCTCAATAAATTACAATTATATCGTCTCTTTAATGTAATTACACAGACCGTAATGAAAAACATGAAACATATTTCTGATCTGAATTTCTCATCGCAATGAAACAAAATTTTCGTTGAAAATTCGGGATGAAGTGGAAATGATCGAGCGCTCCAGGTTTTCAGGTGTCCAGATGACCAACGACGTGTCCTGATCCCTCCACACCGACGCTACAGTTAAGAAAGTCCACCAATGCCTCTACTTTCTCAGGAGGCTAAAGAAATTTGGCGTGTTTGCTACGACTCCCATAGATGCACCATAGAAAAAATTATTTCCGCTTATATCACAGCTTAGTGCGGCTCCTGCTCCGACCAAGACCGCAAGAAATTGCAAAGGGTTGTGAAAGAAACCTATTCCATCGCTCAAACCAGCCTCCCAACCATTGACTCTGTTTACACTTCCCGCTGCCTCGATAAAAGCAGCCAGCATAATCAAGGAACCCAAGCAACCCGGACATTCTCTCTTCCAACTTCTTCCATCAGGAAAAAAGATGCAAAATTCTGAGGTCACGTACCACCTGACTCAAGAAGAGCTTCTTTCCTGCTGCCATCAGACTTTTGAATGAACTTAACTTATATTAAGCTCGACATCTATAATATATATTACATAACACCTTATTATTATATTAAGTTGATCCTTCTCTACACCCGAGCTATGATTGTAACACTACATTCTGCACTCTCTTGTTTCCTTCTCTATGAAGGGTATGCTTTGTCAATATAGTGCGCAAGAAACAATGTTTTTCACTGTATACTAATAAATGTGACAATAATAAATCAGATCAAATCAAATCATTGCTCCTTCTCAGCCTCAGCATTGCAGTGTATTGTTTATTTTCTCACCTGTAATTGATTACTCTAATAAGATGCTCTGCCGAGTCTCAGGAGTGTTTCGGCTGCGTATTAAAGATAAGCTATTCAGTGTGGGACTTCAGTAAATGGCCATGGCTTACCATGGGCAGACGCCATCGCTTCTCTCAGAAAACGCACCAATCCACTATCGGTCAAGCTGGAGCCATTTACGATCCTATTCTCGCTGCCATTGCAGTTCCTGGTAGGTGATTGTAACCGATTAAACTTTATTTATTCGTGTCACAAGCGGGCTGACAATAATAATGCAATGAATTTACTGAGAAATCCCCTCGTCGCCACACTCCGGCGCCTGTTCGGGTGCACTGAGGGAGAATTTAGCATGGCCAATGCACCAAACCAGCACGTCTTTCAGACTGTGGGAGGAAACCGGAGGAAGCCCACGCAGACATGGGGGGAACATGCAGACTCCGCACAGGTAGTGACCCAAGATGGGAACCCAACCCTGGTCCTTCCCTCTGTGAGGCAGCAGAACTAACCACTGTGCCACAGTCCCACCCTTAAAAGATTGTAGATGACACCTTTAATGAGGAGGCTTCCTCCCACCACCTCCTAACTTTGGAGAGGGTGAAGTTGCTCCCCCGCAGCAGAATACCTGGGTTGATGGAGCGGCAGTGGTTCCCGCCTGACCAGAGGGACGGCTCATGGGACCACAGATCCGACCAGCGTCGATAGCTGCTGAGGTGTGATGAGGGTTTGCCAGCAATTAGTCTTCGCTGGAGTATTATTGTTCAACTTAATTCAGCTTTTGTGGAGAAATGGAAACACCTTGTTTCCCCTCGCTTCAGGAATCATTTTTTCTTGTGGTGCGCGTTGGTAGGGAGAGCTGTGGTAGGGGTGATGGATTTTAACTTGTAAGCACAAATAACGATGATAAATTAGCTCGTATATTTCAAAAGCAAATTTAACATCAGCTTTCCACAGGATTTCATGCAGGAAGTGTACAAAATTTGTCCCATCTAATTGGGGCTGCTTCTTCATTCTCCTAAATGTTAACCAGATGTTGCCACACACCCTCATCTGCCCCACACTTCATCCCACCCTCGCGCAAATTTCCAGCAAGGCACAGCACAGTGGCACAGTTGTTAGCACTGCTGCCTCACAGCGCCAGGGACCTGGGTTCAATTTCCGGTTGGGTCACTGGGTAGAGTTTGCACATTCTCACCGTGTCTGCGTGGGTTTCCTCCGGATGCTCCGGTTTCCTTCCACAGTGCAAAAGACGTGCTTGTTAGGTGAATTGGCCATGCTAGATTGTCCCCCAGTGTTACCCGAACAGGCGCCGGAATGTGGCGATGAGGAGATTTTCACAATAACTTCATTGCACTGGTAATGTAAGCCTACCCGTGACACTAATAAATAAAACTTTGAACAGAATGTTGCTCATTTCTGAGTATAAAACACTAGTTAACGTTCACATCAAATGAACTTCTGGGCACAACTTCAATTCTGGGCACAAACCTCAGAATGAATATCTACTGACCTTCAAGTTGGGACAGTGGAGATTCACCAGATTGATCGAGGATTGGTCGGATTAAATCTGATTAAAGGGCAGCACGGTGGAACAGTGGTTAGCATGGCTGCCTCGCAGCACCAGGGACCCGAGTTCAATTCGGGGCTTGTCACTGTCTGTGCGAAGTTTGCACATTCTCCCGTGTCGGCGTGGGTTTCCTCAGAGAGCTCCGGTTTCCTCCAACACTTCAAAGACTGGCCTTGTCAAATTGACACTTAGTGTCAGGGGGAACCAGTGGGGTAAATGCCTGGGGCTACGGAGATAGGGCCTGGGTGGGATTGTTGGTGTAGGCTCGATGGGCCGAATTGCCTCCTTCTGCACTGTAGGGATTCTATTATTCTATTTATTTTGTGAGATCTGTAATACAGTTCATTCTCTCACATGAACATGTTGTCTTAGATCAGCGAATCAGAAAAAGAAAATGCATAGAAGGTGGACAATGTTGTTGCAATTGTCCAGGGTGTTGGTGAGACCACATCTGGAGTATTGTGTCCAGTTTTGGTCTCCTTTTTTGAGGAAGGATGTGGTGGCATTGGAGGCAGTTCAGAGGAGCTTCACCAGATTGATTCCGGGGATGAAATGTTTGACGTATGAGGAGAGATTAAACAGTTTGGGCTTGTACTCGCTGGAGTTTGGAAGGATGAGGGGGATCTGATCGAGGTATATAAAATTTTAAAAGGAATTGATAAAGTAAATGTAGACCAAATGTTTCCTCTTATGGGGCAATCTGGACCAAGTGGTCACAGGTATAGGTTGAGAGGCGGTTGATTTAAAACTGAGATAAGGAGGAACTACTTCTCGCAGTGGGTGATGAATTTGTGGAACTCGCTGCCTCATAGCGCGGTGGAGTCTGAATCATTGAATGGTTTCAAGAAGGAGATAGATATATTTCTAATAAAAAAGGAATAAATGGGCATGGGGAGCAGGTGGGGAGATGGTTATGAGACCAGGGAGAGATTAGTCATGATCTGATTGAATGGCAAATCAGGCTCGAAGGGCTGAATTTGCCTACTTCTGCTCCTAATTCCTATGTTCTGACACGAATTTGTGCAGAGATGTCAACTGCAAAGCCAGATTGTCACTGGAAATGAGTGGGGAAGAAGTTTAGGTTATTGTAGCTTTAAACAGGTTTTTATAGATCTTCCCTTAATTGTCCCCGACTGACAATCATTTAAGATGACCAAGTCATTGGGGAAGCATGGTGGCACAGTGGTCAGCACTGCTGCCTCACAGCACCAGAGACGCCGGTTTCGATCCCAGCCTTGGGTTTGTGCAGAGTCTGCACATTCTCCCCTTGTCTCTGTGGGTGTCCTCCAGTTGCTCCGGTTTCCTCCCACACCCCAAAGATGTACAGGTCAGGTGGATTGCATGTGATAAATCTGCGGGGTTGAGATGCTCTTTCAGAGAGTCGGTGCATACCTGATGGGCCGAATGACCTCTTTCTCCACAGTAGCGTTGTGATGGATCATCCAACAATGACCTATCTTTCTACCTGACTCCAAACATGGTGGACACCATAGATTTGTGGCTTATTTTTGAATAGCATTATTCCTGGGGAACATAGAAGATTGTGACCTGTTCCATTGACCCAAGACAGAGAGCAAGGTCCTAAACAGGACAGTGGGGGGCGATTCTCCCAAAGTGTGGAATTCATAAGAACATAAGAACTAGGAGCAGGTGTAGGCCATCTGGCCCACGAGCCTGCTCCGCCATTCAATCAGATCATGGCTGATCTTATTGTGGGCTCAGCTCCACTTACCCGCCCGCTCACCATAACCCATAATTCCCTGACTGTTCAAAAATGTATCGATCCTTGCCTTAAAAACATACAATGAGGTAGCCTCAACTGCTTCACTGGGCAGGGAATTCCACAGATTCACAAGCCTTTGTGTGAAGATGTTCCTCCTCAACTCAGTCCTAAATTTGCTCCCCTTTGTTTTGCGCCTCTGCCCCCTAGTTCTAGTTTCACTCGCCAGTGGAAACAACTTCCCTGCTTCTATCTTATCGATTCCCTTCATCATCTTATATGTTTCGATAAGATCTCCCCTCATTCTTTTGAATCCCATTGAGTATAGCCCCAGTCTACTCACTATCTACTCATAAACCAACCCTCTCAACTCCGGAATCAACCTTGTGAATCTCCTCTGCACTCCCTCCAGTGCCAGTATATCCTTTCTCAAGCACAGGAATTCCCTGGAAATCCAGAGTAATTTATGCTGATTTTTCAGTCGGGGTTCACATGAGAATCTCCCACACTCTGTGCAATGCAGCGGCCACCAGCCTGAATATCATCAGATGTCAGTGGGCGCGGCCTCGTCCCACCCAGGAGGCTGAAACCAGCGAGACTCTGCACATGCGTAGTAGCCCTGAACTGCCAGTCTCCCGTTTGCTGGCCAGCTCGATCGCCGGCCTGCCTGGGACCTCCGCAGTGCTGCACCTCCCCGCCCCCCCCCCCCCGCAACCCTTGCACACCTCCCGACGGCGGCCCCCCGACCATTCCCGGGCCAGCCTTGAACCCACCACAATCCCGGCCTGCCCTATTCTCCAGTCCCACCCTCCAGCAGAGGCGATCACTCCCATCCTCCGGGATCCAGACCCCTCCTCCCACCGGCAGACCACCTCCCGGCAGACCCCCACGGCTGATCACCTCCCCCTCTCAGCCCGCCCCGACCGCTGACCCCCCTCCAGCCCCGACTGAATCACAGTCCAGAATGGTAGTGGAACGCCCCCACAACCACCACTCGCAACCTGGGCACCGCCCCCAGCAGGCCCTGCATCCTTTGCAACTCCCCCAATACGCCCCACCCCCTTGGCACTGCCCGATGCCCAGTGGACAGTGCCAAGGTGCCCCTGGGCATGGGAACTCTGCCCCTTGGACAATTCTGGGGGCAACGACTGGCACTGTCAAGTTGCCGATACCCAGGGGGAACCAGCCCCAATTGTCGGACCCCCCTGGGGTCCCCAGTTACCCCCCCCCTTCACTCCAGCGGGGTCGTCCCGCTAGTTACCCCAACGTGGAGAGCTCGCGTAAACCCTGTGGGAGTGGAATACGCTGGAGGGGTGGGAGATGCCAGCGAGCCCAGAGAATTGAGTCCTGTGCCCGATAATCACATTTAAATAGCATATTAAATACTATTTAAATACAAGCCCTGCCTCACAGACTATTTCTGGCACCGCGCAGACGCTGGCAGAAGTTGGGGCCTGGGAGATGCCAGCGCGGCGCGAACTCTCGCGGCAATCCTGCGAATCGGCCGACGCGCGATTCTCCCGGCCCGCTGTCCTAATTTAGAATAGAATCAACCCTCATGGGCTTTGAAGTGGTAAATACAGAGTGGGCTCACAAGTAAGAGTTCCAATATGGAAAGAAACAGAAATGATTCTGTCAACGTTTGGGGCAATTAGTAATAGCTGGAGGAATAAGGAAAGATTCAATGAAACATTGGAGCCAAAGGGCAGGTTAATGTGTGCGATACAAAACACTCATGGAGCATATGGAACAAATTGAACCATCTGCAGTTGTCATTTCAACTTGGATGATATGGTTTGCTCGTCATTCGCGAAGCAGCTTTCCAAGACTATCAGCGAATAATGTCGAGAGGGAAGGTTGTAAAAATATGAGGTTGCAACAGTTAATCTCCATCAATTTGATGTTAACATAGAAACATAGAAACTGGAGGCAGCAGTAGGCCATTGGCCCTTCGAGTCGGCGTTCTCTTCCATTTCAATGTTGAAGCATATGCAAAAAATAAAATAGAGCCAATGATTCGAGTCAAGGCAAAAGCAAATTACTGTGGATGCTGGAATCTGAAACCGAAAGAGAAAACACTGGAAAATCTCAGCAGGTCTGGCAGCATTTCTAAGGAGAGAAAAGTGCTGACGTTTCGAGTCCAAATGACCCTTTGTCAAAAGGTTTGTCAGAGCTTTGACAAAGGGTCATTTGGACTCGAAACGTCAGCTCTTTTCTCTCCTTAAAGATGCTGCCAGACCTGCTGGGATTTTCCAGCGTTTTCTCTTTTGATTTCGAGTCTAGATGATACTTCCCCAGAGCTCTAGCGAAGGGTCACCGAGATTCGCACGGTTGGCTGTATTCTTATTATTTTATCATTATGTACTGGTGTCACTAGTAGGCGTACATTAAAACTGCAATGAAGTTACTGTGAGAATCGCTCAGTCGCCACACTCTGGCATCTGTTCGGGTAAAACTGAGGGACAATTTAGCATGGCCAATTAAATCAACCAACACGTTTTTGGACTGTGGGAGTCAACTGGAGGAAACCCACGCAGAATGTGCTGTCTCTGCACAGAGAGTGACCCAACTCAGGAACCGAACGTGGGACTCTGTCGCTGTCAGACAGCAGTGCTAACCACTGTGCCGCCCTGCCTCTCTCCTCACAGGTGCTGTCAGACCTGCTGAGATTTTGCAGCATTTTCTGTTTTTGTTTCATATTCCAGTATCCACAGCAGTTTGCTTTCATTACAGAAAATAGAAGTCATTTGGCCCTTCGAGTCCGTTCCGCTATTCATTTGAATCATGGCTGATCATCGAATGTAATATCCTGACCCCCCCCCCCCCCCCCTCACTTCGCCCCCATATCATTGATCCACTGGAGTAAGCTAAGAGGGGTGATTGAAGGCAGCAGTGCTGGTGAGAGATTAATTGGATTAATTGAATTGTTTATTTATTTCATTAGTCAGCTAGTGTGTGTATTTTTTTGGCCTTTACTTTAACAGCAGTTTTTCAAGTTTAAAGTGAAAACTCGAAGTGGGCAGCAAAGGAGTCTGGGAAGGGTTTTATTTTAACTTTAAAAGTCAGTTACCTGGGAGGGTCCCCCTCATTGATCCACTGGAGCAAGCTGAGAGGGGTGATTGAAGGCAGCAGTGCTGGTGAGAGATTAATTGGATTAATTGAATTGTTTATTTATTTAATTAGTCAGCTAGTGTGTGTATTTTTTTGGCCTTTACTTTAACAGCAGTTTTTCAAGTTTAAAGTGAAAACTAGAAGTGGGCAGCAAAGGAGTCTGGGAAGGGTTTTTTAAGCGCGTGAAGTATAAAAGGTAGGCTGCAGTATACAGCGGGCAGCGTCGGGAGCGGGCAGTGGAGTGTGTGGGAAGCAGAGTGTGAGCTATAAGACTTTGGCTCACAGGGCTTAGGCTGAAAGGGCGAGCAGGGGTGAGTTGAATTCATTTTTGCACTTTCTACCTGGTACTGGCAAGGTATCTAGAGGGGATGGGTGTGCAGGCAGTGCAATGTTCCTCTTGCACTATGTTTGAGGTGAGGGACGACGACAGTGTCCCTACTGATTACACCTGTGGGAAGTGCACCCATCTGCAGCTCCTCCAAAACCGTGTTAGGGAACTGGAGCTGGAGTTGGATGAACTTAGGATCATCAGGGACGCAGAGATGGCCATAGACACAAGCTTTAGGAATACAGTTACTCCGAGGATTGAAAACAGATGGGTGACGGTGAGAGGGGCTGGGAGGAAGCAGTCCGTTCAGGGATCCCCGGTGGTCGTTCCCCTTAGCAACAAGTATTCCGCTTTGGATACGGTTGAGGGGGATGACATACCAGTGGGGAGCCGCAGTGAGAGGATCTCCAGCACTGTGTCCGTCTCTGTGGCTCGGGAGGGAAAGGGGGAGAGCGGGAGGGCGATAGTTATTGGGGACTCGTTAGTTAGAGGGATAGATAGGAGGTTCTGTGGCAGCAAAAGAGACTCACGGATGGTATGTTGCCTACCGGATGCCAAGGTCCGTGATGTCTCAGACCGTGTTTTCCAGATTCTGAAGGGGGAGGGGAAACAGTCACAAGTCGTGGTGCACATTGGTACCAATGACATAGGTAAGAGAAGGGACGGGGATTTAAAGCAGGAATTTCTGGAGCTGGGCTGGAAGCTGAGAGCCAAGACGAAACATGTGGTCATCTCTGGTACGTTGCCGGTACCACGTGATAGCGAGTTGAGGAACAGGGAGAGAGTGCAGTTAAATATGTGGTTGCAGGGATGGTGTAGGAGGGAGGGTTTCAGATACGTGGATAATTGGAACACGTTCTGGGGAAGGTGGGACCTGTACAGACAGGACGGGGTGCACCTGAACCAGAGGGGCACCAATATCCTCGGAGGGAAATTTGTTACGGCTCTTCAGGGGGGTTTAAACTAATTTGTCAGGGGAGTGGGAAAGGGAGTTGTAGTCCAGAAGTCAGTGAGGGTGGTCAGGTATTGGGGAAGGTATCAGGGTCAAGGGTGGGTACTGGTAGACAGGAAGGTGGGTTGAAGTGTGTCTACTTCAATGCAAGGAGCATCCGGAACAAGGTAGATGAACTTGGGGCGTGGATTGGTACTTGGGACTACGATGTTGTGGCCATTACGAAGACGTGGGTAGAACAAGGACAGGAATGGTTGTTGGACGTTCCGGGGTATAGATGTTTCACTAAGTGTAGGGAAGCTGGTAAAAGAGGTGGAGGAGTGGCATTGTTAATCAAGGATAGTTTAACGGCTGCGGAAAGGCACTTCGTGGGGGATCTGCACACTGAGGTAATATGGGCTGAAGTTAGAAATAGGAAAGGAGCGGTCACGTTGCGAGGAGTTTACTATAGGCCCCCAAATAGTAATAGAGATGTGGAGGAAGAAATTGCTAAGCAGATTATGGGTATGTGTGGGGGTCACAGGGTAGTTGTCATGGGGGACTTTAACTTTCCAAATATTGATTGGAACCTTTGTAGGTCAAATAGTTTGGATGGGGCAGTTTTTGTGCAGTGTGTGCGGGAGGGTTTCCTGACACAATATGTGGATGGGCCGACGAGAGGTGAGGCCACATTGGATTTGGTACTGGGAAATGAACCGGGCCAAGTGTTAGATTTGGTTGTGGGAGAGCAATTTGGAGATAGTGACCACAATTCGGTGTCTTTTGTAATTGCAATGGAGAGGGATAGGGCCGGACGGCAGGGCAAGGTTTACAATTGGGGGAGGGGTAATTATGATGCGATTAGGCAAGAATTAGGGGGCATAAGTTGGGAACAGAAACTGTCAGAGAAAGGAACTAATGAAAAGTGGAACTTTTTCAAGGAACAAATACTGGATGTCCTTGATAGGTATGTTCCTGTCAGGCAGGGAGGAAATGGCCGAGTGAGGGAACCATAGTTCACAAAAGAGGTGGAATGTCTTGTGAAAAGGAAGAGGGAAGCTTATGTAGGGATGAGGAAACAAGGTTCAGATGGCTCGATTGAGGGTTACAAGTTAGCAAGGAATGAGCTGAAAAAGGGGCTTAGGAGAGCTAGGAGGGGACATGAGAAGTCCTTGGCGGGTCGGATCAAGGAAAACCCCAAGGCTTTTTACTCTTATGTGAGGAATAAAAGAATGACCAGGGTGAGGTTAGGGCCGGTCAAGGACAGTAGTGGGAACTTGTGTATGGAGTCAGTAGAGATAGGCGAGGTGGTGAATGAATACTTTTCTTCAGTGTTCACCAAGGAGAGGGGCCATGTTTTTGAGGAAGAGAAGGTGTTACAGGCTAATAGGCTGGAGGAAATAGATGTTCGGAGGGAGGATGTCTTGTCAGTTTTGAATAAACTGAAGGTCGATAAGTCCCCTGGGCCTGATGAAATGTATCCTAGGATTCTGTGGGAGGCAAGGGATGAGATTGCAGAGCCTTTGGCGTTGATCTTTGGGTCCTCGCTGTCCACGGGGATGGTGCCAGAGGACTGGAGAATGGCGAATGTTGTTCCTCTGTTTAAGAAAGGGAATAGAAATGACCCTGCTAATTATAGACCGGTTAGTCTGACTTCGGTGGTTGGTAAATTGATGGAAAGGGTCCTTAGGGATGGGATTTACGACCATTTAGAAAGATGCGGACTAATCCGAGATAGTCAGCACGGATTCGTGAAGGGCAAGTCGTGCCTCACAAGTTTGATCGAATTTTTTGAGGAGGTAACTAAGTGTGTTGATGAAGGTAGGGCAGTTGATGTCATATACATGGATTTTAGTAAGGCGTTTGATAAGGTCCCCCATGGTCGGCCTATGATGAAGGTGAGGAGGTGTGGGATAGAGGGAAAGTTGGCCGATTGGATAGGTAACTGGCTGTCTGACCGAAGACAGAGGGTGGTGGTCGATGGAAAATTTTCGGATTGGAGGCAGGTTGCTAGCGGTGTGCCGCAGGGATCAGTGCTTGGTCCTCTGCTCTTTGTGATTTTTATTAATGACTTAGAGGAGGGGGCTGAAGGGTGGATCAGTAAATTTGCTGATGACACCAAGATTGGTGGAGTAGTGGATGAGGTGGAGGGCTGTTGTAGGCTGCAAAGAGACATAGATAGCATGCAAAGCTGGGCTGAAAAATGGCAAATGGAGTTTAACCCTGATAAATGTGAGGTGATTCATTTTGGTAGGACAAATTTAAATGTGGATTACAGGGTCAAAGGTAGGGTTCTGAAGACTGTGGAGGAACAGAGAGATCTTGGGGTCCATATCCACAGATCTCTAAAGGTTGCCAGTCAAGTGGATAAAGCTGTGAAGAAGGCCTATAGTGTGTTAGCTTTTATTAACAGGGGGTTGGAGTTTAAGAGCCGTGGGGTTATGCTGCAACTGTACAGGACCTTGGTGAGACCACATTTGGAATATTGTGTGCAGTTCTGGTCACCTCACTATAAGAAGGATGTGGAAGCGCTGGAAAGAGTGCAGAGGAGATTTACCAGGATGCTGCCTGGTTTGGAGGGTAGGTCATATGAGGAAAGGTTGAGGGAGCTAGGGCTGTTCTCTCTGGAGCGGAGGAGGCTGAGGGGAGACTTAATAGAGGTGTATAAAATGATGAAGGGGATAGATAGAGTGAACGTTCAAAGACTATTTCCTCGGGTGGATGGAGCTATTACAAGGGGGCATAACTGTAGGGTTCGTGGTGGGAGATACAGGACGGATATCAGAGGTAGGTTCTTTACGCAGAGAGTGGTTGGGGTGTGGAATGGACTGCCTGCAGTGATAGTGGAGTCAGACACTTTAGAAACATTTAAGCGGTTATTGGATAGGCACATGGAGCACACCAGGATGATAGGGAGTGGGATAGCTTGATCTTGGTTTCAGATAAAGCTCGGCACAACATCGTGGGCCGAAGGGCCTGTTCTGTGCTGTACTGTTCTATGTTCTATATCCCTTGATCCCTTTAGCCCCAAAAGCCATATCTAATTCCGTTTTGAAATTCCACAACGTTTTGACCTCAGTTACTTTCTGTGGTTGTGAATTCCACACATTCGCCACACTCTGTGTGTAGAAATTTCTCCTCACCACAGTTCTAAAAGGTTTACCCCTTATCCTCAAACTATGACCCCTAGTTCTGGACCCCCCCCCCCCCTGCAATTGGGAACATTTTTGCTGAATCGACCCTGTCTAACGCTGTTAGAATTTTATAAGTTTGTATGAGATCCCCTCTCACTCTTCTAAATTCCAGTGAATATATTCCTCTGTCTGAGGGGGGAGTTTTAATGTTCTCTTTCTATATTATTTACTGACATCTAAGAAGGCATCTGGAAGTTAAATTTAGGTTCTGGCCTGCAGCATTGTAATAAAACATCCCAAATCTAACGTCATGTTTCATTGATCTTCTCCTGCTTCTAAATGTCCACCATTTAGGTCACTCTCTGGACGACCTATTTGGTTACGCTGCATTTGGAGTGCAGTTCTGGTCGCCGCATTACCAGAAGGACGTGGAAGCTTTGGAGAGGGTGCAAAGGAGGTTCACCAGGAAGTTGCCTGGCCTTGAGAGTGTTGGTTATGAGGATAGGTTGAATAAACTAGGATTGTTTTCACTTGAAAGATGGGGGCTGAGGGGAGACTTGATAGAGGTCTACAAAATTATCAGAGGCATCGACAGGGTGGATAGTCAGCGGCGTTTTCCCCAGGATGAAAGTGTCGATTACAATGGGGCACAGGTTCAAGTTGAAAGAATCAGAGAACCCTCAGAGTGCAGAAGGAGACCATTCGGCCCACCAAGTCTGTGTCGAATACAATCCTACCCATGCCCTATGCCTGTAACGCGACGTATTTACCCGACTGATATCCCTGACACTAATGGGCAATTTCCCATGCCCAATCCACCTAATCCGCACTGAACTGTGGGAGGAAACCAGAGCGCTGGAGGAAACACAAGCAGGTACGGGGAGAACGTGCAAACTCCACACAGACAGTCAGCCAGAGACAGAATTAAAGCCGGGTCTCCGGCGCTGTGATGCAGCTGTGCTAACCGCCATGCCACCGTGTCGCCCACAAAAAAATAGCGATGATACCTGTAGAGTCTTGTGGGAAAGTTTGAGGGCGATGTGCGCAGGAGAACTTTTCACGCAGAGAGTGGTGGGTGCCTGGAGTGCACTGGCAGAGGAGGTAGATGGAAACTGGCACAATAGCAACATTTACGAGGCATCTGGGTGGGTGCATGAAGAGGGAGGGAATAGAGGGATGCTGATCGAGTAAGGGCAGAAGTTTTTTACATTAGTTAGGGCATCGTGATCGGCACGGCTTGGAAGGCCGAAGGACCTGTTCCTGTGCTGTACTTTTCATTGTTTTTTGTTGTTCTTTGTGGGCGTCTGTGGCTACCCAGTTAAGAACATGGAACCGTGCAGTGCCAGACTTATAAATGAAACGGATATGTTATAGCAATAGGCATTGCCATTCCTACTGGAATGTCCTAAGTTGACCACCTTTATATAAAGTGATATTTCTGCTCTATACCTAGCCTTAGGAAAGTAGAAGCCTTATAACGGACAGGTCGTTCAAAGAAATCCTACATTATGCAGTACCACAGTGATGCACTGTGAGCAATTCTGGGAATTAAAAGAAAAATTAATGGGATGTGGGCATCGCTGGCTGGGCCCCACATTTGTTGCCCTTCCCTAATTGCCTTTGAACTAAGTGTTTCACGCGGCCATTCCAGAGGGTCATTCAGAGTCAACCACATTGCTGTGGCTCTGGAGTCACATAGAGGTCAGACCGGGTAAGGATGGTAGATTTCCTTCCCGAAAGGACACGAGTGAACTAGATGGGTTTTTCCCCACAATAAATGCTGGCCAGACAGTGACACCGATGTCCTATAATTGAATGAAAAAAATGTATAAATAATGCATATGGGTGAGGCATAAGCAGGGAACCTCAGTTATATATCTCTTCTCGATGTATGAATGGTTACATAAAAAAGACTCAGTCAAAAACCTGTCTGTGATCGAGACGTTTGCATTTGTGTGAGCCCGAAAATATTGTTGAGGAATGTTACTGCAGGGCCAGCGAATGAGGCCAGGGTGTGTATGAAACAAATAAACATGGAAACTCGAAGCAGGAGCAGGCCACTCGGTCGTTCAAGCCTGCTCCGCCATACAATTTGATCATGTCTGATCATCCAATTCAATATCCTGATCCCCCCTTCCCCCCATATCCCTTGATCCCTTGATTTCCAAGAGCTATAACTAATTTCTTCTTGAACTCAAATGTTTTGGCCTCAATGATATTCTGTGGTAGTGAATTCCACACATTCTCCGCCCTCTGGGTGAAGAGATTTCTCCTCACCTCAGTTCCAAAAGGTTTACCCCTTATCCTCAATCTATGACGCTGCGTTCTGGACTCCCCCGCCATTGGGAACATTCTTTCTGAATCTAACCTGTCTAAGGACAACATTGAGCAGGAGGAAAATGGATAACAAGGAGGCGACGAGAATTGTGGCACCAGTCAAAGTGAAAACATCACTGGGTCCAGATGGGAATCTATCACGAGTCGCAGGGGAAACCATGAGACAGCGACAATTCAAAGATGTACAGCCAGGATTCTCCCAAAAAAATTCTATTTGCCGAATTTGCATAATAACTGGAGTAACTCCAGTTATTTTATTTAAGTAGGATTTACAAAATGAATGTCCCATTCCCTGAGCACGACAGAAAGCCCTCGCCTGAATCACGGTAGAAATCTGGAGCTGAGCCTATCCCCGCTGGAGGGGCCGGCAGCATCACGCTGAGCAGGCCACTGCGTACGCAGTCAGTGGGGAACTGCGTACGCACTGAGCGGGGCACTGCGTACGCGCTGAGCGGAGCACTGCGTATGCTCTGAGCGGGGCACTGCGTACGCACTGAGCGGGGTGCTGCATACACACTGAGCAGGCCACTGCGTGCGTGCTGAGTGGGGCACTGCGTATGCGCTGAGCGGGGCACTGTGTATGCACTGAGCAGGGCACTGCGTGCGTGCTGAGTGGGGCACTGCGTATGCGCTGAGTGGGGCACTGCGTATGCGCTGAGCGGGGCACTGTGTATGCACTGAGCAGGCCACTGCGTGCGTGCTGAGTGGGGCACTGCGTATGCGCTGAGTGGGGCACTGCGTATGCACTGAGCAGGGCACTGCATATGCGCTGATCAGGGCACAGCGTACGCACTCAGCAGTGCATTGCGTACGCGCTGAGCGGGGCACTGCGTACGCGCTGAGTGGGGCACTGCATATGCACTGAGCGGGGCGCAGCAGACGTGTTGCGCGGGGTGCTACATACACCTGAGTGGGGCGCTGCGTATGTGCTGAGCGGGACACTGCATAGGAACTGAGTGGGCTGCTGCGTATGCGCTGAGCATGGCACTGCATATATGCTGAGCCGGGCACTGTGTATATGCTGAGCGGGGCACTGCATAGGCACTGAGCTGAACACTGCGCACACACCGATCTGTCAGAGTGAAGATCGGCACATGTGCAGTCGCCCCGCGCTCCTGATCTCCCAGTCGCTCGCCTTACAGCAAACCCCCACCGCTGCCCCTCCCACCCCCCCCCCCCCCCCCACCCCTCCACGCCCCGATCACTGTCCTCCCGGACATCACCCGCCCCCAACCCCCGCCCCCACCGCCAGCGTCGATCTCTCCAGTGCCCCCCCATCAGCCCCAGCAATCGATCCCCACCTCTCACCCGTGGCAGCCCCAACCCCGCCAGCAGAAGCCCCCAACCCCGATGGCCAGCCCAGTCGGCCCCTTCCCTCCCTCTGCCACTGATCTCGAACGAAAAGTGCAGGACCCCCCATCGGTCTCCCCCCCATCCCCCATAGGCCCCGTCTCTCTGGCCACACCCCCTGGTACTGCCCATTGTCCAGTAGGCAGTGCCACTTTGCCCCTTCGGCTGTGCCAGCGGGCTGGGAGAAACACCCCCATGCTGGTGAGGTGTATTGGCCAAGCTAGATTCCCCCTCAATGAACCCAAACATGTGTCAGAATGTGGCGACGAGGGGCTTTCACTCATGTGAATGTAAGTTTACATTCACACTTCATTGCACAGTTAATGTAAACATACTTGTGACACAAATAAATAAATTCGCCATTTGCACCTTTTTCATCGAAACAAAAGCTGAGGATACAATCATTCTGTGGTTAATTCCATGCGACAATGTCCTGACCAATCAGTTTCCACCTGCCCCCTGTGAACGTGAGCAAAGCTGGGCAATTAACTGTGCACTGCTGCATTCTCCATGCCAGACCTCCGCCAGAGTGAATTTTTCAACACATCATATTCTGTTCTCAAGCCAGATACATTCTTTATCCCCTCATCTTTAAGTTTGTTCATTTCGTCCGAGCTTCCCAGCTGAGTGCAAAGTTGAAAAATTAGACGGTCTGTCTCTTTTTTAATAAAAAATTATCCCGGCACTCTTGTTGGCAAATCAAGTAAACCATATAAAGTAAGGGACAAAGTAAAAGGGGCAGCCCCTTTAAGTTGGGGAGGGCGGGGGGGGGGGGGGGGACTTCCCAAAACAAAATAAAACGTGTGAAGGAAACTTAAAACATCGAAGCAAAACGTGATTAAAGTGGTCAACAATACACCCCAGCCTCTGTGGTGCCCAATGGGTGTGGAAGGCCTCAACGGCGTCTGTGGACACCGCATACTCCCTCCGAGAGACACCCGCCTGCAAATCTAGCCCTGGTCAAGGGGCAGACAGTCGGGTTAGACAACCCACTCAGTCGTCCACTCCCTGGACCTGTTTATGGCAAGCTTGGCGATGCCCAGGAGAGCAGGTTCACGAAGAGGACCTCCTCCTTCCCTATCGCTCCCCACCCCCCCCCTCCCCCCCAGCCCGCCCCACCACCACCACCTCCCACCACTGCATGGGATGTCCGTCGATCATCGTTGGTAAGTCGCCGGGACCGGATGGGATGTACCCCAGGTTACTGTGGGAGGCGAGGGAGGAGATTGCGGAGCCTTTGGCGATGATCTTTGCATCGTCGATGGAGACGGGAGAGGTTCCGGAGGATTGGAGGATTGCAGATGTGGTCCCTATATTCAAGAAAGGGAACAGGGACAGCCCGGGAAATTACCGACCGGTGAGTCTAACCTCAGTGGTTGGTAAGTTGATGGAGAGGATCCTGAGAGACAGGATTTATGATCATCTAGAGAAGTTTAGTATGATCAAAAGTAGTCAGCACGGCTTTGTCAAGGGCAGATCGTGCCTTACGAGCCTGGTTGAGTTCTTTGAAAATGTGACCAAACACATTGACGAAGGAAGAGCGGTGGATGTGGTCTATATGGACTTCAGCAAGGCGTTCGATAAGGTCCCCCATGCAAGACTTCTTGAGAAAGTGAAACGGCATGGGATCCAAGGGGCTGTTGCCTTGTGGATCCAGAACTGGCTTGCCTGCAGAAGGCAGAGAGTGGCTGTGGAGGGGTCTTTCTCTGCATGGAGGTCAGTGACCAGTGGAGTGCCCCAGGGACCTGTTCTGGGACCCTTGCTGTTTGTCATTTTCATAAATGACCTGGATGAGGAAGTGGAGGGATGGGTTGGTAAGTTTGCTGACGACACCAAGGTAGGTGGTGTTGTGGATAGTTTGGAGGGATGTCAGAAGTTGCAGCGAGACATAGATAGAATGCAAGACTGGGCGGAGAAGTGGCAGATGGACTTCAACCCGGATAAGTGTGTGGTGATCCATTTTGGCAGATCCAATGGGATGAAGCAGCAGTATAATATGAAGGGTACCATTCTTAGCAGTGTAGAGGATCAGAAGGACCTTGGGGTCCGGGTCCATAGAACTCTTAAATCGGCCTCGCAGGTGGAGGATGCGGTCAAGAAGGCGTACGGCGTACTAGCCTTCATTAATCGAGGGATTGAGTTTAGGAGTCGGGAGATAATGCTGCAGCTTTATAGGACCCTGGTTAGACCCCACTTGGAGTACTGCGCGCAGTTCTGGTCACCTCATTACAGGAAAGATGTTGAAGCCATTGAAAGGGTGCAGAGGATATTTACAAGGATGTTGCCTGGATTGGGGGGCATGCCTTATGAGGATAGGTTGAGGGAGCTTGGTCTCTTCTCCCTGGAGAGACGAAGGATGAGAGGTGACCTGATAGAGGTTTACAAGATGTTGAGAGGTCTGGATAGGGTAGACTCTCAGAGGCTATTTCCAAGGGCTGAAATGGTTGCTACGAGAGGACACAGGTTTAAGGTGCTGGGGGGTAGGTACAGAGGAGATGTCAGGGGTAAGTTTTTCACTCAGAGGGTGGTGGGTGAGTGGAATCGGCTGACGTCGGTGGTGGTGGAGGCAAACTCGTTGGGGTCTTTTAAGAGACTTCTGGATGAGTACATGGGATTTAATGGGATTGAGGGCTATAGATAGGCCTAGAGGTGGGGATGTGATCGGCGCAACTTGTGGGCCGAAGGGCCTGTTTGTGCTGTGGCTTTCTATGTTCTATGTTCTATGATCAGGAACATGAGATTGAAGTGCAAACAAAACATCAATAAATAGTTTTTCAAGTAACGATAAAGGAGGTGCAGCCGAAGACAATTAACACAGACATGGTCCATAGATCCACAAGCCCCCAAAAAGTCCAAAAATTGAAGATTTCGCGTTTGATCAGCTGTCTGTGTGGAGTCTGCACGTTCTCCCCGTGGCTGCGTGAGTTTCCTCCTGGTGCTCCGATTTCGTCCCTCTGTCCAAAGATGTGCGGGTGAGGTGAATCAGCCATGCTAAATTGCCCTTTAGTGTCAGACACTAGCTTGGGTAAATATATGGGGTTATGGAGATACGACCTGGGTGGGATTGTGGTCGGTGCGGACTCGATGGGCCGAAGGGCCCCCTTCTGCACCGGAGGGATTCTATGATTCTCTAATTCTATGACAATCCTTATTCCGTGTCCTCCGAAATACAAAACAAAGAATCAGGAATCACTGCTGGGGACTAAAGCTGCATAACGGCCATTTGGTGACTTGAAGCTGAACGTGTGATTTTCGCCTTTTCATATTTTAAGTTTTTTTAAAGTTTAAAGTTTTTTCTAAAATGTATTCCTTCGTGTCACAAATAGGCTTACATTAACACTGTAATGAAGGTACTGTGAAAATCCCCCAGTCACCACACTCCGGAACCTGTTTGCTAAAACACTGAGGAGAATTTAGCATGGCCAATGCACGTAACCAGCACGCCTTTTGGACTGTGGGAGGAAACCGGAGCACCCGGAGGAAACCCACGCATCCACGGGGGAGAATTTGAAGACTCTGCACAGACAGGTACCCAAGGTCGGGAATTGAACCCAGTTACCTGGCGCTGTGAGTCAGCAGTGCTACCCATTGTGCTACCGTGCCACCCTGGGATCGCAGATCTGCACTGGGAAATAGCAATGAGGTTGCAATCCAGAGGGGCTGGTGTCATGATTTCCTCCCAAGCCTTTCTCCAAATCCAATGTTTGGAATTTTTCCAATTAAACCCACCATGGGAATCGAAACAGGCGAAGGATGAAGGATGGAGAGGTCAGTGGACCTCTGGTGGGATGTTAGGGTTTTGGGATGATCGAGGCCGTTAAATCCCACCCATTGGGTGGGTTTGCAAAGCAAAGATCACTCGCCGTTTCGAACAAGAACAAAACAAAT